>NC_140595.1:796877690-797477690 GCF_964204655.1 Triturus cristatus
GAGCTTGTGGTCAAAATAAATGTGCAAAGGTATTTCTCATCTCTGGGTTTCCACAACCATCAGTCAAGCAAAGTGAAACAAGCATTTGCAATGCAATAGGTCTCGCATTTACGCGAGTTTGAGATATTGACATTGCAAATGACAATGCCTTTTATTTTTGTTTTTAAAACCTAAATAAAAGGCATTGTCATTTACAATGCCAATAGCTTAAACTCGTGTAAATACGAGACCTATTGCATTGCAAATGCTTGTTTGTTGCTGGAACCGTAATCCTGCCTTCCTGTCCCTGCTTAGAGGGCAGCTAAGGAATGAGCTTCCCAGAGATAAGCACCTGATTTATGAGGTCTTTGAGCTCCACATGAAGGCCCCTTGATGTTTACAATCCCTTGTGTTCGCACTGAAAGGGGGGGGGGGGTTTATGGCCTTCACAGTCGCCTGCTAGAAGCTTCTTATATGTTAGCTGTATCTGGGCCCGTGTTGTAATTGTGCTGCATGCAAAAAAAAAAAAAAAGCATTTGCAATGCAATAGGTCTCTCATTTACGCTTGTTTCAGCTATTGACATAGCAAATAATAATGCCTTTTATTTTTGTTTTCAAAACATAAATACAAGGCATTGTTATTTACAATGCCAATAGCTGTAACTCTCGTAACTGCGAGACCTATTGCATTGCAAATGCTTGACATCTGTGACACTTCCGCTATCCACCTTTGCTTCGCCCCTTCCTTCAGTGGCACAGTAGATTGCACTCTGGCTGCAGGGAATTCCCGCTGAATAAAGTCACTGTGTGCCCGTCTCCCTCCTCACAGCCACAGAAGAGCCATCTCACTTTAAGAGGGGAGAAGGTGCTGCTTTAGGGCTAGAGCGAATCACACTCCGTGACGAAAACCTCACACGTTCTTGGTGACAAGACGGGAAGTGACATGCAGTTCTTTTGTCCTGGGGTGGGGGTGGGGGGAGCACCACTCGAGATGACATCATGAAAGGAGTAAACAGTTCTGGTTTAAATATACAATACATTCTGCATATTACTGATACAGCTCACTGACACTTCTAGGCACTACAGCCCTATCTGTATAATTGCTCAAAATAATGATTCATACACGTTAGATCAGAGGATGTGCAAAGACGTTATTGGGGTGACAGCAACTCCACAGAGGAAGGAAGTCTATCTGGCAACTTCATCATTTCTAAAAGCTGTCAGTTCAACGATTTTGTATACACGTGGAAGTAACGCACACAGTAAAATGTGAATGACAATACAGGCAGTGACTTTTAAATTAGCCCCTTTCAAAATACAACTGTATTTTGCCTCCTGTTTGCTGCTGTGTGTATAGCAGTTGGGGAATGCCACGTCTTAAAATAAATCGCGCCGCCTTGTCTTTTTTTTTTTTTATAGAAACCGCATGTGCGTTTAAGTAACATAAAATAACAGCACTCAGTATGGGTGTACATACTATGTTTTCCTTGTCAGTTTGTTGGAAGAGAACTTCATTTCTAAAAGCTGTCAGTTCAACGATTTTGTGTACACGTGGAAGTAACACACACAGTAAAATGTGAATGACAATACAGGCAGTGACTTTTAAATTTGCCCCTTTCAAAATACAACTCTATTTTTCCTCCTGTCTGCTGCTGTGTGTATAGCAGTTGGGGAATGCCACGTCTTAAAATAAATCGCGCCGCCTTGTCTTTTTTTTTTTTTATAGAAACCGCATGTGCGTTTAAGTAACATAAAATAACAGCACTCAGTATGGGTGTACATACTATGTTTTCCTTGTCAGTTTGTTGGAAGGGAACTTCTTTCGAACAACTAAAATGCAAGCCTAAACCGTTTGCAAGTGTGTGAGGGGTAGCCCATACATTAGAACAGAGTACATTCTTTCCCAGAACTGTTTCACCTGAAAACGTTTCTTTGTATGCTGTGTTTGGTGCAAGAGTGTGTTGTAATTTATGTAAAACGCGCACGAGTCACACATTACAGCGTCTTGACACAATGTGTACATTGTATGTTTAGACTGTTTAATTGTAAATGAAGAATATAACGATGCTGTTTTCTTTTAGAGTGCTCTTTGTACACGCAGGCTGCCACAGTGTGAAAGTGATCGCGATCACATCAAAGCGGCCGTGCCACACTTCAAAGCGCGGCTGTGTGACAGGCGAAAGTGAAAGACGAGTGCTTTCAGGCTGCCAAATGGTGCGCGCGCCCGGCACACATGCACAGTAGTTGGCGGCCTGAAAGCACTCGTTTGCACTTCCAAAAGTGCTTACTATAAGTCTCGCCAGAACAGCGCTAAAGCGCTGTCTCAGGCGAGACCTAAAAAGGATTTAGGAAAACACCTTTCAAGTCTGTGGTAGCACCTTTCAAGCCTAATGTAGCACCCTTCAAGCGGGTGGTAGCACCTTTCAAGCCTGTGGTAGCACCTTTCAAGCCTGTGGTAGCACCTTTCAAGCCTTTTGTAGCACCCTGTAAGCCTGTGGTAGCACCTTTCAAGCCTGTGGTAGCACCTTGCAAGCCTGTCTTAGCACCTTTCAAGCCTGTGGTAGCACCTTTCAAGCCTGTGGTAGCACCTTGCAAGCCTGTGGTAGCACCTTGCAAGCCTGTGGTAGCACCTTACAAGCCTGTGTTAGCACCTTTCAAGCCTGTGGTAGCACATTGCAGGCCTGTGGTAGCACATTGCAGGCCTGTGGTAGCACCTTTCAATCCTGTGGTAGCACCTTTCAAGCCTGTGGTAGCACCTTTCAAGCCTTTTGTAGCACCCTTCAAGCCTGTGGTAGCACCTTGTAAGCCTGTGGTAGCACCTTTCAAGCCTGTGGTAGCACATTGCAGGCCTGTGGCAGCACCTTTCAATCCTGTGGTAGCACCTTGCAAGCCTGTGGTAGCACCTTTCAATCCTGTGGTAGCACCTTTCAAACCTATTGTAGCACCCTTCAATCCTGTGGTAGCACCTTTCAATCCTGTGGTAGCACCTTTCAATCCTGTGGTAGCACCCTTCAAGCCTGGAGTAGCACCTTTCAAACCTGTGGTAGCACATTGCAGGCCTGTGGCAGCACCTTTCAATCCTGTGGTAGCACCTTGCAAGCCTGCGGTAGCACCCTTCAAGCCTGTGGTAGCACCTTGCAAGCCTGTGGTAACACCTTTCAAGCCTGTGGTAGCACCTATCAAGGGTGTGGTAGCACCTCCATTGTAGTGCCATTGACGACCATTTTCCTCTCCGTACAGTAGTTGTGTATGAACTCCCCTCACCATGCCGCCTCCTCCATGTCTGGAACGTCTGTCTGTACACCTTGGCCACTGCCAGCAGAGGAGGAACATTGCCTGTGAAGAGTAGATGGGGTGTGCCATGCCCCGGAGGTCCCCTCAAGGGAGTGGTCTACGCTGCCAGAAGAATTGCTCCTGCTTGACATGCGAGGAACGGTCAGCTCTGCTTGGCATGACAAGCATGGAATGGTCAGTTCTGCTTGATATGACATGCGTAGAACAGTCAGTTCTGCTTGACATTCGTGGAACGGTCAGTTCTGATTGACATGCATGGAAAGGTTAGTTCTACTTAACATGACAAGTATGGAACGGTCAGTTCTGCTTGATATGACATGCAGAGAACGGTCAGTTCTGCTTGGCATGCGTGGAACGGTCAGCTCTGCTTGACATGGTGTGTGGAATGGTCAGTTCTGCTTGACATGGCGTGTGGAACAATCAGTTCTGCTTGACATGCGTGGAACGAGCAGCTCTGCTTGGCATGATATGCGTGGAACGGTTAGTTCTGCTTAACATGACATGCATGGAACGGGCATTTCTGCTTGATATGACATGCGTAGAATGGTCATTTCTGCTTGACATGTGTGGAATGGTCAGTTCTGCTTGACATGCGTGGAACAGTTAGTTCTGCTTAACATGACATGCATGGAATGGTCATTTCTGCTTGATATGACATGCATAGAATGGTCAGTTCTGCTTGACATGCGTGGAACAGTTAGTTCTGCTTAACATAACATGCTTGGAATGGTCAGTTCTGCTTGACGTGTGGAACAGTTAGTTCTGCTCGATATGTGTGGAACGGTCATTTGTAAAAGAAGCTTAGCCGGGTTTGGTCGCTGATCTCCCCCCTCCCCTCCAAGGCCAAGGTCCAGTTGATGCAAACCCATCTGATGGCTAGCGTTGCAAGGGTACACGCAGAGTAGCGGTAGTGATAACCCTGATCTGAGGCGTGAAAGGGTTCACTAGTTCCTTCAAATGGTTACCTTGTCATTGAAGGTCTGAATCTGTAGACTTCCACTAGCCCCGCCTGTTTGCCTCCTGTTCTTCTAACTAATTCTGCACTTTGCCCTGCCCAGTATTCCCTGTGAGCACATGGCATGATCTGATTGGCTCTGACCTGCCAGTATAACCTCAGGCGCACCCTGCCTGTGAACATGTGTCATGATCTGATTGGCTGTAACCTGCCAACCTTGTCTTGCGCGTGCCATGCATGTGAACTGACAGAGGAACCATATAGTCTTTGACCTGCAAATCTTACCTTATCTTGGCTCTGCTGCTGAGCACATGGTATGATATGCTGGTCTCTACCCTGCCAGTTTTATCTCCTTTCAGAGCCTATCCTTTCTGCTTTTGCAAATTAGCACTCTTTTAAGTAAAAAATCTTTTTTTTATAAAAGTCCATATAAAATAAATAACGCAGTGGTAACGTTGTACAATATTTGAAGTTATATTTAAATAACGGATATAATAAGATCTACATTTATGAGACAAAAAAGCTACGCTGATACAGAGTAAATGGAACGATTAAAAATAAATATTACAACATATGTCAGATTAATGTGAGCGTAATAAATCATGAGACACTTCCAGAATTAATACATCCCTTTTCATGTCCTTCAAGGAAGTTCTTACAATGTTGTAAATATGTAATGTATGTCTGTACGGTCCTCATCCTATTGTGTTTTTGTGTGACTGTCACCTATTGTTTTATTTTACTTTTTCATCTATCTCGTTTGTATCTGTAAGGTGTAAGTATGTAAATTTGCTCATGTAACGTACTTGGTTCTATTGTGAAGCGCTCTGACACCTTTGGGTAAAGTCCGCACTATATAAAATTGCATTAAGAAAAAAAAAAGAAAAAAAAATGAGAGAAGTGAAGGGGGTTTGGAAACTTTTTCAATAGCAGTGCGATAAGTGTTCTTAAAGCAGAGGAATCCAAAAGGGCAGCGACAGGTGCCCAAAGAGTTGCTCTATTAATAACTAGGGATATGGGGGGGGGGGGGGGGGTGACATAACTTCTATCCAATCTATGATTGTAGCAAATTCCACACCACCATGCTTGATGGAAATATGTAGGGCATTTTTCCAATTTTTTTGTTATTTGTTGAAAAGCAACAACAATTAATACGTCTATAATTTGTACATTGAAATCACAATTATTTCAAAAGCCGGAAAGACTACCCAAAAAGATGTTTGTGAAGGAAAACGGGCCATGTGTATGAAATATGCGATTTAATCTGTGCCCAGACTTGCACATGAGCACGTTTAACAATCCGCCTTCCTGTGATTGGCACACCCTGCCCTGATGATAGAACACTTCAGAACTTGGCTACGTTGCTAAATTAGTAAATGTTTTATTGTTTTTAGACTTACAAACGCCATTATACGTACAAACAAATTCCAGTTAAACTGTTAGCAAAACACTCTTCTACAGAAATCTAAAAATCTTTGTTAATCACTGCTGCTGTTGTTAAACTTAAAAGCAGAATTAAAGGATCCATAAATGTAATTCCTCGTAAACCATCGGAATAAATGATCCCTCAAATGGCAGGTTGCACATCACAAATAAACGATACCTTAAACAAAACATTTTAGTTCTCAGAATCCTTAACCCGGGACAAATATATAAAAACGTATCAATAATTTTTGGCCAAACCCACAAATACATCACGATAATTTAAGCGACAAGTAGTTTTACTCCACCTTAACATTCCTGTCCACGTAGTGGCCCCTGGATCGAAGAAAAAGGTTTGTTTGGGGCTCATGGCCCTAACTAAGGGCCAAATTATCAAGGAACGGCGATAACATTATCGCCGCTTTAGCGGCAGGAAACTGGCGATAATGGGCTTGATAATATGCCCTTGAGAATTCCCACAGAAGCCCAGGTTCACACCAGAACATGGGCTTCTATGGGAATTCACAAGGGCATATTATCAAGCCCATTAAGCGGCGATAATGTTATCACTGTTCCTTGATAATATGGCCCCAGGTACCTTTGGGGCGAGGCAGAGCGTCATAGGGAGATAACAATGTGTCCTGATTGCCACAAACTCCGCATTAAAACTACGTTCCCCTATAGTAGCTGTCAGGACACAAGCTTCACCCTTTCTTGGTTTGTCGCAAAGGTGTGCTGCTTTACACCACTGAACTTCATGTGGAAGCAAAAGGCGTCAGCTGGAAGGATCAGTAAAAGAGGAAAAAGCCAAAAGACATTAAATAAACACTCCTGACAAAATGATGATGGTAGCACAGAGTGCTGAAAGCAGTGGAGACAGGCACTCAGGTACCTTTGGTTGAAAAAACACCAGCCATTTGTTCACGTTTTGCTTTTCCGGATCAAACAAGAGCTGGTAGGGGAAAATAACTGTTGAAAAATTGTCAGGACTCCTTTGTCACGTGGCTTTGAGCCCTCTGTTTGCACTAATAATCCTTCTGGAGGGAGTTAGACAGCTCTCACTCTTTAATCAGATTTCTTAATCTGCAAACTGTTACAGAAAGGACAAAATACCGGATTTCACTGCTTTTCCTGATATTTTATAGACTCGACTTAAAAATACAGTCCAGGTTGGTAATAAAAAACTCTAACCCTGAACAGATTTGGAGATCACAAGATCCAGCAGGAATAGAATTCCAGGAGAAGGAGAGCAGACACACTCAGGAGCTTGAAGACTCGGAAGGAAAATCAGGGACAAAAAAATCCGTAACTAGAACCCACCAGGAAAACGTTACTGAAGCATGTGTGATGCAGGGCACTGAGAGTTCTAGCTCCTTTTAAAGGGAGAAGCATGAAGTAAGGACAATGGGAAGCAGGAAGGGACATGCAAGAATGAGTGTCGTCATGATTGGTTGGGGTGTGACAATACTACTGACTCCAGTGGTGGCCATGATGGTTTGGGAAGAAAATATTGTACTTCCTGTTCTTTTAGGACAACTTAGAGCCATCTTGTAAAGCAAAGGTTTTACAGACATTGGCTGAAAAGAAAAAGATAGTCAGCAATGATGTGAAAAAAAAGATTACAGGTAAGGGAACTGGTAATGTGGACTTTATCCCATTTGCAGGAGAATGTGCGATGGGAGAATTTTGCTACACAGAGTAGAAAACCAGGGATTGGTTGAATATGCCTCTTTAAAAACCCAGTTTTTTACGAAGGAATCAGATATTTGGCTCCTCAGCCGGCAAATAATTCCAGGTAGAAGACGCTTGAACCGTGAAGCTGTGGCCTCCGGGTCTGGTCTCTTGATATTCTAGGAAGACAAGCGATTTGGGGATGGGTGATCTCGAGATGCGTGTTGGAACATTTTCTACCCTGCGGAAAGGAAGTGCGGAGCTGATCCGTTTAAGGCCTTGGAGGTAGAGCAACACGTCTTAAATTGGATGTGCTGCTTCGTAGGTTTCTGATGAAGGCGCGTCAGTGATGGTGAGGCATGCGTCTGGCTTGGGAGCTGGTAAATTGGACGAGCCGCCTCATTTTGAAAGACCTGAAGCCTTTGAATTGTGGCATTGGGTAATCCCAGATAAAGAGTTGCCTCAGTCCAATCTAGAAGTAATCACTGCCAACACAAAATAGCTTTTCTTGCTTCCAGTGGAAGGAGGGACATTATTTTCCTGTGTGATTTTCACAGACCCTGCATTAAGGATCAACTGCAGCGACTTGTTGTTTCTTCGATAGATTGCTATCGATGATCACTCCGAGGCTTTCAGCTGATTAGTTTCACTCTGGTCTCTTGTCCCATTTCTTTTGGCCAATAACATTTGGTCCATTGATTCACTTTATTTTTTAAGTCTACGATCTCGGTTTCATCTGTGTTCAACTTTAATTGTTTGGAATTCATCCAGTCTCCAAAGAATCGCATTACATTTTGGAACTAAAGCTGGAAAGCCGATGTCTCGTCCAACTGAATTATTAGCGGGAGTTGTCATAATCATGCAATATCCCTGGGAGGACCTTGTCTCAAGTTAAATTTTCTGTGCAATTCATTCTGCACTTTACAAATTCAAGCATATCATTCCAACCCTGACGGAACTACAGAGGTTTCCCCAGCAAGCTGCCATCGCCGGCTGATAAGCTGCCTCATGAGCAAAGTGATCGAAACTGGTGCCTCTTCACCCTTAGCAGAGAAACTACCTACCTCATTTTGACAGCCGCACACCAGAAGGCTGGGCATTGCCAGAGTGGAAACAAAAAAAACACTAAAGCGAGAACATCGAAAGAGAAGCCTTCATCATATATGCTCCCAGGATCTGGAATAACATCCCAATCAATATCAAAACTGTGCTGATCCCAGTACAGTTCATAAGTGATCAGAAGAGGAAAGCTTCTGAGAGCGCTGCATTTCCACACGTGTAGGCTTCACCACCGGCCAGCATCCGGCTTCATTGCAAGTGATCCTGAATCGTATCTGGGGCTCCTGGCATCCCGCTTCATAGTAAGTGATCCATAATCATATACTGGGCTCCTAGTGTCCCGGTTCATTGTAAATAATACTGATTCCATCCATCCATCAAATCTTTATTTCGGCCACCAGGGCCATAAAAGAGTACAAATATACATCATTACGTAAACAAAATAAAAGACAATAAAAACAATTCATAAACAATAAATTGAGCTCATCAGGGTATTGGACTCAGTGGGAAAGACTTGAGGTAGCGCATACGAGTAAACAACATTGATGTTAAAAATGTTGCCACCGCGAATACTATTGGAGGGGAGAGGTCTGATTTCAGTATTCTAAAAGCGGGGTCAAAATATCTAAAACCCATGTTAGTCAGAAGGGGGCGGAGCCAGTACTTCCTTGCTCTACGGTAGGCCGGGCAGAAAAATACAATGTGTAGATCCGTTTCCTCAGAAAATGAACATATGGGGCATTGAGCAGTGTGGTTTGAGTGTGCCCACCGAGCCGTGTAAGCCCTTAGGGGCAGTGTGTTATAACGCCATTGCATAAAGAGTTTCCTCGTTAAAGGCGGGCCCATATCATCATAAGTGAGCTCAAGACGGAAAAAGTCTTTGAATCCTAAAAAATGTGCTGTTTGTGAGCCCCCTCGTGCGCTCGTAAGTGCCAGATTCAGATGATAGTCATAATAAACTTTGGATATGAACCTTCGGGAGACCTTAGGGCAGGCCGATGCCGGAATAGACCACAATTCTGATCTGCCAAGTGCTTCACAGATACGTTTAATATAGCTAAGCCATGGGATTGGAATACTTTTACACAAACGCAGAATCTCCACCAGCTCAGCTCTATATTTCAGAAGATCCGGGGAAGACCAGATTTTACACCAGAAGGTCAGGGGTTTGAGACCCAGGACCTCTGAAATCGGTCTTAAACCAAGATCCAATCTTAGCGGCAAAAGTGGGGTGCTAGTTGGCAAGGCAGTCAGTTGTCTGAGGAAATTATTTTCCGTGGTCTGGAGCTTCAATCCCAAAGTATGGCCCAATAATTCAGCTCCATATGTCGCTGATGCTCTGGCTTGGGTTTTGTAAATCTGCAAGCGGGGCGCGAATGGCCTATACGTTAATCCGTTCGCCATCCTTGCAATGCCCCCCACAAACTGGGAGAGTTTCATATTCATCTTAGTTAAGTGAGGGTCCCAGGACATAGACTGATTTAGTACCAACCCCAATACTGATTCATATTCGGGGCTCCTTGCATCCCACTTAATTGTAAGAGATCCTGGATTGTATCCAGGGCTCCAAGCGAGCGTCCCGCTTCATTGTAAGCGATCCTGAATCGTATCTGCGGCTCCTAGTGTCCCGCTTCATAGTAAGTGACTCTGAATCATATACTGGGCTCCTGGTGTCCCGCTTCATTGTAAGCGATCCTGAATCGTATACGAGGCTCCTAGCATCCTGCTTCATAGTAAGCGATCCTGAATCATATACTGGGCTCCTGGTGTTCCGCTTCATTGTAAGCGATCCTGAATCGTGTACGAGGCTCCTAGCATCCTGCTTCATAGTAAGCGATCCTGAATCATATACTGGGCTCCTGGTGTTCCGCTTCATTGTAAGCGATCCTGAATCGTATACAAGGCTCCTAGCGTCCGGCTTCATAGTAAGCGACCCTGAATCATATACTGGGCTCCTGGTGTCCCGCTTCATTGTAAGCGATCCTGAATCGTATATGAGGCTCCTAGCGTCCTGCTTCATAGTAAGCGATCCTGAATCATATACTGGGCTCCTGGTGTCCCACTTCATTGTAAATAATACGGAATCATATTCGGGGCTACTTGCATCCCACTTAATTGTAAGAGATCCTGGATCGCATCCAGGGCTCCGAGTGAGCGAGCGTCCCGCTTCATTGTAAGCGATCCTGAATCGTATCTGCGGCTCCTAGTGTCCCGCTTCATAGTAAGTGACTCTGAATCATATACTGGGCTCCTGGTGTCCCGCTTCATTGTGAGCGATCCTGAATCGTATACGAGGCTCCTAGTGTCCCACTTCATAGTAAGTGACTCTGAATCATATACTGGGCTCCTGGTGTTCCGCTTCATTGTAAGCGATCCTGAATCGTATACAAGGCTCCTAGCGTCCTGCTTCATAGTAAGCGACCCTGAATCATATACTGGGCTCCTGGCGTCCCACTTCATTGTAAGCTATCCTGAATCATATACTGGGCTCCTGGTGTCCCACTTCATTATAGGCGAACCTGAATCGTATACAAGGCTCCTAGCGTCCTGCTTCATAGTCAGCGATTCTGAATCATATACTGGGCTCCTAGTGTCCCGTTTCATTGTAAATAATACTGAATCGTATCCAGGGCTCTGAGCTAGCATCCTGCTTCATAGTAAGCGATCCTGAATCCTATACTGGGCTCCTAGTGTCCCGCTTCATTGTAAATAATACTGAATCGTATCCAGGGCTCCGTGCGAGTGTCCCGCTTCATTCTAAGGGATCCTGAATTGTATCAAGGGCTCCAATTGTCCTGCTTCATTGTAAACGACCGTGCATCATATGCGGAACTCCAAGCATCCTGCTCCATTCAAAATGATCCTGAATCGTATCCCAACTCCTAGCGTCCCGCTTCATAATAAACCATCCTGAATTGAATCCCGGGCTCCTAGCATCCCGTTTCAGTGTAAACGATCCTGAATCGTGTCTGGGGCTCACTCCCTGGGTCAGCGCCATTGGCTCCCTAGCTAGGTTTGTGCTCTACAAATGTACATGTATGTACTACAAGGGGAAGAGGAAGTTAAAGTGATACACAGAATGTCAGATAAGCAGGGAGATCACTCTAAAGAGTTCACAAGTGTATGGTCACGAAGGATGAAGAGATCGCTTCGGATGTCTCAGTAGGGCCCCTTCTTCTACGAAGAGACTTTTCGAGGGCTGCTTGGACCTCCGATCCCTCAGCCGTCTATCCTGGATTCAATGGTCAGTTTAAAGGGATAAAATGCTTCGCAGCGTTTAGTGTCCGCTTCCCACTGACTGAAAGAGGTTGTAAGGGCCTGATTTAGATCCTGGCGGACGGGTTACTCCATTAGAACTGTGACAGATATCCTGTCCGCCGAAATACAAATCCCATAGGACATAATGGGATTTGTATATCGGTGGACGGGCTATCCGTCACCGTTGTGACGGAGTAACCCGACTCACGTGCAGTCATGCATCTCATGTCAGCCTGGTGCTGTCTCCTGCATGAAGAAACCAGGGGCCTCTTTCTGCACCCCTTAAATAAGACCAGCTGCATCACATCCACTCTTGCGCCTCCTAACATTGTGTCTTCCTTTATAACTAAATATTTGTTGAATTGTTTTAGATACAGCGCTAAGAGGACTGCGTCAGGGCGCTCAGTGACATAGTAAGGTGCTGCAGGAAGCATTAGAAAGAACAATCCCCCCTTAGGGAAATCTAGTCTAGTTACAAGAAGTTTGCATCGGATCCCATGGATACGGTCTGGGTGTTTGGACATCCGCTGGATCGCGAGGAAGGAGTTTGCAGTGGTCTCTTGGACCCGTTCAAGGGTCTAGTGCAGGGTTTCCCAGACTGTGTGTCGGGACCTACTGGTGGGTCGTAAGTGGATTTCTGGTGGATCACAAAATGTAGAGCAATAAATAAAAATGCCTTAAAATTCTGTATTTAACTTGTCACACTTGCTGGTGATTCAAAGTCAGAGGTGAAATGTCAGGCTGCTTTATTCTTTTAACATGGGGATTGGTGTTTACTTTTCTTTCTGTGACTGCAAAGGAAGATGCGCATTTAAAGCGAATTTATGTGACAATGTAGGGTGTTATTTTTTGCAATACTCAACAAAAAGTAAATACCTAAAAATAAACTGTATGCATCCAGTAATTAGATTAGCAAAAATTCAGATTTTTTTTATGATTGACACATTATCGTTTGTGTGCTATATAGTTTTATCAGGAAAACGGTGTGTCTGTGCAGGTGTAGGGGCCATTTCGATGGAAACGTGCTGTATGTGAACGCCAATGCGCTGCCACAGGATGCTTTAGTTACATTTGAAAAGCCGCCTGCCTCATGTCCATTAAAGTTCGGTGGGTCACAAAAGTGTGTTGTTCTAAAGTGGATTCTGATTCTAAAACGTTTGGGAACCACTGAGTAGTGTTGTTTGCAGGTTTCAGTAGCATTTTCCTTGTCTACTTTGTGACGGAAACCCGCAGTCCACGCCCAAAAAAACGCGTACTGACATTGGAACTAGTAGACACCTTTTCTAAAGGGTCAACTGGAATTGCCATCAGGGTCTCTCATATCGCCCTCCCTTGGCCAATGTGTGGGTGATACCTCTCGGGAGCCGTTCCTTCCTTCCACACTTTCATCGCATACTATTCTGCGCGCTGCCAGGTGGGACTTTTACTTCTGGGCATCACAGAAACCGTGGCACCAACCCTGAGTGTCATGGAATTGGAAACACCAGCCCTGAGTGTCATGGAATCGGTAACAAGGGCCCTGGGTGTCATGGAATCGGTAACAAGGGCTGTGAGTGTCATGGAATTGGAAACACCAGCCCTCAGTGTCATGGAATCGGTAACAAGGGCCCTGTGTCTCATGGAATCGGAAACACCAGCCCCGAGTGTCATGGAATCGATAACAAGGGCCCTGAGCGTCATGGAATTGGAAACACCAGCCCCGAGTGTCATGGAATCGGTAACAAGGGCCCTGAGCGTCATGGAATCGGTAACAAGGGCTGTGAGTGTCATGGAATTGGAAACACCAGCCCCGAGTGTCATGGAATCGGTAACAAGGGCCCTGAGTGTCATGGAATTGGAAACACCAGCCCCGAGTGTCATGGAATCGGTAACAAGCGCCCCGAGTGTCATGGAATTGGAAACACCAGCCCCGAGTGTCATGGAATCGGTAACAAGCGCCCCGAGTGTCATGGAATTGGAAACACCAGCCCTCAGTGTCATGGAATCGGGAACAAGGGCCCTGAGCGTCATGGAATCGATAACAAGGGCTGTGAGTGTCATGGAATTGGAAACACCAGCCCTCAGTGTCATGGAATCGGTAACAAGGGCCCTGAGCGTCATGGAATCGGTAACAAGGGCTGTGAGTGTCATGGAATTGGAAACACCAGCCCTGAGTGTCATGGAATCGGTAACAAGGGCCCTGAGTGACATGGACTCAGTAACACTAGCTCTGAGTGTCACAGAATGGGTAACACTGGATCTGAGTGTCACAGAATCGGTAACACTGACCCTGAGTGTCATGGAATCGGTAACACTGGCCCTGAGTGCCGTGGAATTGGTAACACTGGCCCTGAATGTCATGGAATCAGTAACACTGGCCCTGAGTGTTGTGAAATTGGTATCACTGGCTCTGAGTGTCACAGAATCGGTAACACTGGCTCTGAGTCTCACAGAATCGGTAACACTGGCCCAAACTGTCATGGAATCGGTAACACTGGCCCGGAGTGCCGTGGAATTGGTAACACTGGCCCTGAATGTCATGGAATCAGTAACACTGGCCCTGGGTGTCATGGAATCGGTATCATTGGCCCTGAGTGTCATTGAATGGGTAACACTGGCCCTGAGTGTGTCATGGAATCGGTAACACTGGCCTTGAGTGTCATGGACTCAGTAACACTGGCTCTGAGTGTCACCGAATCGGTAACACTGGCTCTGAGTGTCACAGAATCGGTAACACTGGCCCTAAGTGTCATGGAATCGGTGACACTGGCCCTGAGTGCCGTGGAATCGGTAACACTGGCCCTGAATGTCATGGAATCAGTAACACTGGCCCTGAGTATCGTGGAATTGGTATCACTGGCCCTGGGTGTCATAGGATTGGGTAACACTGGGTCAAAGAGAGTCATGGAATCGGTAACACTGGCCTGGAGTGTCACGGACTCAGTAACACTGGCTCTGAGTGTCACAGAATCGGTAACACTGGCTCTGAGTGTCACAGAATCGGTAACACTGGATCTGAGTGTCACAGAATCGGTAACACTGACCCTGAGTGTCATGGAATCGGTAACACTGGCCCTGAGTGCCGTGGAATTGGTAACACTGGCCCTGAATGTCATGGAATCAGTAACACTGGCCCTGAGTGTCGTGAAGTTGGTATCACTGGCTCTGAGTGTCACAGAATCGGTAACACTGGCTCTGAGTCTCACAGAATCGGTAACACTGGCCCAAACTGTCATGGAATCGGTAACACTGGCCCGGAGTGCCGTGGAATTGGTAACACTGGCCCTGAATGTCATGGAATCAGTAACACTGGCCCTGGGTGTCATGGAATCGGTATCATTGGCCCTGAGTGTCATTGAATGGGTAACACTGGCCCTGAGTGTGTCATGGAATCGGTAACACTGGGCTTGAGTGTCATGGACTCAGTAACACTGGCTCTGAGTGTCACCGAATCGGTAACACTGGCTCTGAGTGTCACAGAATCGGTAACACTGGCCCTAAGTGTCATGGAATCGGTAACACTGGCCCTGAGTGCCGTGGAATCGGTAACACTGGCCCTGAGTGCCGTGGAATCGGTAACACTGGCCCTGAATGTCATGGAATCAGTAACACTGGCCCTGAGTATCGTGGAATTGGTATCACTGGCCCTGGGTGTCATAGGATTGGGTAACACTGGGTCAAAGAGAGTCATGGAATCGGTAACACTGGCCTGGAGTGTCACGGACTCAGTAACACTGGCTCTGAGTGTCACAGAATCGGTAACACTGGCTCTGAGTGTCACAGAATCGGTAACACTGGCTCTGAGTGTCACGGAATCGGTAACACTGGCCCTGAGTGCCATGGAATCGGTAACACTGGCACTGAGTGCCGTGGAATCGGTAATACTGGCCCTGAGTGTCGTGGAATCGGTAACACTGGCCCCGAGTGTCATGGAATTAGTAACACTGGCCCTGAGTGTCGTAGAATCGGTAACACTGGCCCTGAATGTCGTGGAATCAGTAACACTGGCCCTGAGTGTCGTGGAATCGGTAAAACTGGCCCAGAGTTTCATGGAATCGGTAACACTGGCCCTGAGTGTCGTGGAATAGGTAACACTGGCCCTGAGTGTCGTGGAATAGGTAACACTGGCCCTGACTGTTGTGGAATCGGTAACACTGGCCCTGAGTGTCATGGAATCGTTAACAGTGGCCCTGAGTGTCATGGAATCGGTATCACTGGCCCTGAGTGTCCTGGGATCGGTAACACTGGCCCTGAGTGTCATGGAATAGGTAACACTGGCCCTGAGTGTCGTGGAATAGGTAACACTGGCCCTGAGTGTCGTGGAATCGGTAACACTGGCCCTGAGTGTCATAGAATCGTTAACAGTGGCCCTGAGTGTCATGGAATCGGTAACACTGGCCCTGAGTGTCATGGAATCAGTCACACTGGCCCTGTGTGTCATGGAATCGGTCACACTGGCCCGAGTGTCGTGGAATTGGTAACACTGGCCCTGTCATGGAATCGGTAACACTGGCCCTGAGTGTCATGGAATCGGTAACACTGGCCCTGAATGTCATGGAATCAGTCACACTGGCCCTGAGTGTCGTGGAATTGGTAACACTGGCCCTGAATGTCATGGAATCAGTAACACTGGCCCTGAATGTCATGGAATCAGTTACACTGGCCCTGAATGTCATGGAATCAGTAACACTGGCCCTGAGTGTCGTGGAATTGGTAACACTGGCCCTGAGTATCATGGAATCAGTAACACTGGCCCGGAGTGTCACAGAATCGGTAACACTGGCCCTGAGTGTCGTGGAATCAGTAACACTGGCCCTGAGTGTCATGGAATCGGTAACACTGGCCCTGAGTGTTGTGGAATCGGTAACACTGGCCCTGAGTGCCGTGGAATCAGTAACACTGGCCCTGAGTGTCATGGAATTGGTAACACTGACTCTGAGTATCACAGAATCGGTAACACCGGCCCCGAGTGTCATAGAATCAGTAACACCGGCCCTGATTGATGACCTTAGACGTGACCTTGTGACTGGAAATGTCCTGTCGCAGACATTGCACTTGTTCAAGCACAGCCTCTCTCTGGAGGGAATCGAGCTCAGAGGGCTCCCCCAGTTCTGCCCTTGCCTGGTGCCCTTCCTCCTGGAGGATGGAGAGCTAAGGGGGTCCCATTGGCCCTTCCAGCTCATCCTTTCTGGAGGTGTCCTGAGTACCCCAGAGGTCTGCGCTGTCGCCCTCCCTTCCTTGATCGGACATTTCATGTCTGTTTTCCAGCTGCGCAGATGGACCTCCCCTGATTGACAGTCGGCATCCCCTCTCCAGATGTTCTTTTAATCTGTCTCCAAGCCTTGGCTTTTTGGAGGGTTTCCAACGTCCCTAATCGCAGTGGATCACAAACTGCTGTCCGAGGCGGTGCCTGCTCGTGACGGGCGGGCTTATGGTCCAGTGCCGCCTTAGGACCCTGCCCTCCCCCCCACTACCACTGCTGCCCTAAGTCAGAGAAGCCTGGAGCACTTCCTGGCACATCTCTCAGCTTCACTCCTATGAGTGTCTCAGAAGCTGCCACCTCTACCCTCTGGAGGGGACTCTCCCCTCTCGGGTCCACTCCGCGTTCGGGCTGTTCTTGCACGGCTCATTTCGAGAACTGTCTTCACAAGTACCTTGTTCATCATATGCAGCACTTTCCAGACCTGCCAGTGCCCGACGTCTCCCCTGAAACGACACGCTTCTGTACCCCAAGCTCTGGCTTCACTTCACTGGCACTTCTGTACCCCAAACTGTGGCGTCACTTCACAAAACCGACAAGACCGAAATTGTGATCTTCGGGAAGAGCACTTTACCGTGGTACTGCACCTGGCGGCCACAGAGCCAGGACCAACACCAGCCATGGCAAGAACACCCGGATCATCCTCGACGGCAAACCTGGCATGACCGCCCAAGCCAACACCGTCACCATCTCATGCGTCCGGACCCTGAAGATGCTGAGGACGATTTCCAAATGACTCCCAATCAGTAACCAGAAATTGATCACACATGCACTGTTCACAAGCAAGCTGGACTACGGGAACACCCTCTATGCCGGGGTCAACCAAAAACTCACCAGAAGGCTGCAGACCATTCAGAATTCGGCAGCCAGATTCACCCTCAACCTCTCACGCCGCACACACATCCAAAGGGGCTCCCCAGGCTCCCCATTCATAAACAAGCACATTTCAAACCCCTCCGCCACACATTCAAAGCACCACACTGCAGCGGCACACCATACCGCCACAATTGTATCTGCTTTCACAAATCTTCCAGACACCTTCGCCAGGGCCGGACTGGGAACCACAACCGGCCCTGGCAAAGTGCTCGGCCGTCCCCCTCGGTGCCGCAGAGATCTTTGCCTGGGCCGGTTTTCTGCCGATTTTGTTACAGGGCCGATTTTGCAGCTATGCTGCAAGAACGGCCCTGTAACAAAAACGCACCCCAGAGGCCAAAACCGGCCCCCACCTGTGCGGCGCACCGGGGGATTGCCCGGTGCCCGCTACGGTCAGTCCGGCCTTGACCTTCGCTCGTCCGAACTGCTACCTGCACAAATCCCACACATAAGGAAACCACAACCGTCAGTCGAGCCGTCTCCTACATCACTCCTAAAGCATAGAACGACCTGGGGCTGCACGTGAGCCTGCTCCTCACTTCTTGAACTCCACTAGCAGCTTAAGACCAGGCTTTTCAAACACTGCCACTAGGCACTAGGTGTGCCTAGACTCACACGGCTCAGCGCCAGGAGACCCTCTCGTTTGTAGTGTGCTCTACGAATCTGCCTGACGTCACTGGCTACCAGAGAAGCGGCAGGTGGTTTCAAGGCGCTCTTGGTGGTACACAAAGCGCTTTATGATCATAGCCGGCCTTTCTCTCCATCCACCTTGTGCCATAACACTAAAGCACCAACATCACACGCTCACAGCACAATGAACAAGAGGCAGCCGCCTGTGAACGTGAGCTGAACACACCACCAGTAACACAGCACAACCTGAACCAGACTCTGGTCTGTGATAGTAACTCCAGACTGCCGAAAGCGCTACGAGGCCATGCCAGGGGCAGAATGTGCACTACACAAATACTCATAACATGACAAAAATCACATAATATTAGGTGTAAACATGTTCCTTTTTGCCTGTGTGTTCTCTCTACTCACCTTGTCGACTGTTCTCCGGTCCCAAAAGCTGAAGTCAGGTGGTACCTCAATCTTGGATTTTCTGAAGCGTAGAATCTGGCTGACCCTGGTGTCTTTCGGTCCAGTTTAAAGCCCCTCTCCCTTTCATTGTAACATATAAGTGCCCAATGAGGAGACCATAGGCAGGTAATGTTGCCCAGGCTTGTTCTTGGCACTGGGGACCCTCTTGTGGGAACCAGGAGCTCTGGAGATCCTTCTAACACAGTAGGGCAGAGCCAGTCCTCCGGGGTGACCCCGCTGCTTCTGTTGACACGTTTCAGACTTCATTTCGGGGTCACTGGCCCTGTACCTCGCTCTTCATGTGCATCTCCTTTTGTTGTGTGTTCCTGGCAGAGGTGAGGTAGTCTGCTGTGTATTCCTGACAGATGTGTTTGTTTCTGTTGTGCATTGCTGTCAGATGTGAGGTATGTGTTGTGTGGTACTGGCAGAGGTGACTGATTCTGTGTTCTACGTTCCAAACAGATGTGGTGTGTATTCCTGAGAGAGGGGAGGTAGACTGTGTTCCTGATAGAGGTGAGGTAGTCTGTATTCCTCATAGAGATGAGGTAGTCTGTATTCCTCATAGACGTGAGGCAGTCTTTATTCCTGGTAAAAGTGAGGCAGTCTATATTCCTCATAGAGATGAGGTAGTCTGTATTCCTCATAGACGTGAGGCAGTCTTTATTCCTGGTAAAAGTGAGGCAGTCTATATTCCTCATAGAAGTGAGGTAGTCTGTATTCCTCATAGAAGTAAGGGAGTCTGTATTCCTCATAGAAGTAAGGTAGTCTGTATTCCTCATAGAGGTGAGGTAGTCTGTATCCCTGATAGAGGTGTGGTAGTCTGTATTCCTGATAGAACTAAGGTAGTCTGTATTCCTCATAGAAGTGAGGTAGTCTGTATTCCTCATAGAAGTAAGGGAGTCTGTATTCCTCATAGAAGTAAGGTAGTCTGTATTCCTCATAGAGGTGAGGTAGTCTGTATCCCTGATAGAGGTGTGGTAGTCTGTATTCCTGATAGAACTAAGGTAGTCTGTATTCCTCATAGAAGTGAGGTTGTCTGTATTCATAACAGTGAGGTAGGCTGTATTCCTGACAGAGGTGAAGTCATTTGTATTCCTGACAGAGAGGAGGTAGACTGTGTTCCTGATAGAGGTAAGGTAGTCTGTATTCCTCATAGACGTGAGGCAGTCCTTATTCCTGGTAGAAGTGAGGCAGTCTATAGTCCTCAAAGAGGTGAGGTAGTCTGTATTCTTCATAGAGGTTGAGATAGGCTGTATTCCTCATACAACTAAGGTAGTCTGTATTCCTCATAGAAGTGAGCTAGTCTGTATTCATCATAGAAGTGAGGTAGGTTGTATTCCTGACAGAGGTGAGGTAGTCTGTATTCCTCATAGAAGTAAGGGAGTCTGTATTCCTGATAGAGGTGAGGGAGTCTGTATCCCTGATAGAGGTGAGGTAGTCTGTATTCCTTACAGAGGTGAGGTAGTCTGTATTCCTCATAGAAGTGAGGTAGTCTGTATTCATCATAAAAGTGAGGTAGGCTGTATTCCTGACAGAGGTGAAGTCATTTGTATTCCTGACAGAGGTGAAGTCATTTGTATTTCTGACAGAGGTGGGGTATACTGTGTTGTGTGTTCTGACAGAGGTGAATTAGTTTGTATTCCTTACAGAGGTGAGGTAGTTTGTATTTCTGACATATCAGATAAAACTTTATTTTGGCAGTAAAACACAGCCATAAAAGCACAGTACAGGTATTAAAAACATCATTAAAACATTTCCAGGCCTCAATCATACACAAGATTAAGAAATGAGCGAACAATTAATTACATAATAAAATAGCCTGAATAAAAACTTTCAACAGTACCAACAGCCCAAGGAAGCCAAGATTAGGATATCATACCATAAGAATGGGCAGCTCAGGCAGGCCCATCGGGCAGGTGCCCTGCTAGCAGCATTTAGACAAAAAAAGACCTTACAGCTTCAGTCTGTTGAAAAAACATTAGTTTTCTCCTGGCAATAGCACACTTAAAAAGGTGTAAGGTAAGACATTTCTCCACCGTGCCTAGCCCCTCCCGGAAACCGTATTGTACCTCCAACAGTGTGTTTGACTCTGTAACCCAGGACAACAAGCGCGCCAGTACAAACCCTCCCTGCCGCGCCAGTCCAACCCTCCCTGCAGCGCCAGCACAACCCTCCCTGCCTCTCCAGTACAACCCTCCCTGCTGCGCCAGTACAAACCTCCCTGCTGCGCCAGTACAACCCTCCCTGCCACTCCAGCACAACCCTCCCTGCCGCTCCAGCACAACCCTCCCCGCCGCTCCAGCACAACCCTCCCCGCCGCTCCAGTACAACCCTCCCCGCTGCGCCAGCGCAACCCTACCTGCCGCGCCAGCATAACCCTCCCTGCCGCTCCAGTACAACCCTCCCTGCCGCGCCAGCACAAACCTCCCCGCCGCTGCAGTACAACCCTCCCTGCCACTCCAGCACAACCCTCCCTGCGATGATCTTTACCGCAGAGTCTAGCTGGGAGATTGGGCGGAACCAACTTGGGGACTGCGGGTCTCGCTTTTAAAAAATGGGCACCAGGGTGGCAGTATGCCATGTGTCAGGGAGGCCAATACACGTAAAGGCATTAAAGCAATTACATAGTAATGCGGCTCCTGGCAGAGGTGAGGTAGTTTGTATTGCTCTCAGAGATTAGGTAGATTGTATTCCTGACAGAGGTGATGTACATTGTATTCCTGGCAGAGGTGAGATGTACTGTATTGTGCATTCTTACAGACGTGAGGTAGTGTGTATTGCTGACAGAGGTGAGTTAGTTTGTATTCCTGACAGGGCGGGTTTGCTGTATACTGCATTCTGACAGAGGTCTGGTGGTTTGTATTCCTGACAGGTGAGTTCATTTGTATTCCTGACAGAGGTGAGGTATTTCGGATCCTTGACAGGTGAAGTAGTTTGTATTCCTAACAGAGGTCTGGTAGATTGTATTTCTGACAGACATGAGGTAGGTTTGTATCCCTGACAGAGGTGAGGTGTATTGTATCCCTGACAGAGGTGAGGTGGTTTGTATCCCTGCCAGAGATGAGGTAGTTTGTATTCCTGACAGAGGTGAGGTAGTTTGTATTCCTGACAGAGGTGAGGTAGTTTGTATTCCTGGCACAGGTCTGGTAGTTTATAATTCTGACAGAAGTGAGGTAGGTTTGTGTTCTTGACAGAGGTGAAGTGGTTTGTTACCCTGACAGAGGTGAGGTGGTTTGTATTCCTGACAGAGGTGAGGTAGTTTGTATTCCTGACAGAGGTGAGGTATGTTTGTGTTCCTGCCAGATGAGGTAGTTTGTATTCCTGACAGATGTGAGGTAGTTTGTATTCCTGGCACAGGTCTGGTAGTTTATAATTCTGACAGAAGTGAGGTAGGTTTGTGTTCTTGACAGAGGTGAAGTGGTTTGTATCCCTGCCAGAGGTGAGGTAGTTTGTATTCCTGACAGAGATGAGGTAGTTTGTATTCCTGACAGAGATGAGGTAGTTTGTATTCCTGACATAGGTGAGGTAGTTTGTATTCCTGACAGATGTGAGGTAGTTTGTATTCCTGGCACAGGTCTGGTAGTTTATAATTCTGACAGAAGTGAGGTAGGTTTGTGTTCTTGACAGAGGTGAAGTGGTTTGTTACCCTGACAGAGGTGAGGTGGTTTGTATCCCTGCCAGAGGTGAGGTAGTTTGTATTCCTGACAGAGGTGAGGTAGTTTGTATTCCTGACATAGGTGAGGTAGTTTGTATTCCTGACAGAGGTGAGGTATGTTTGTGTTCCTGCCAGATGAGGTGGTTTGTATTCCTGACAGGGGTGAGGAAGGTGTGTGTTCCTGACAGGTGATGTAGTTTGTATTCCTGACAGAGGATTGGTAGTTTTTGTATTGCTGACAGGTGAGGCAGTTTGTATTGCTGACAGGTGAGGCAGTTTGTATTCCTGCCAGAGGTGACGTAGGCTTTTGTTATGCCCCCCTGACACAGCTGGGGTACTCGCCTGACATGCAGCTCTTGTGCCAAGATCTACTCCAGCCCACCCTGGTGTTCCCACCAGCGGGTGGTATGTGACTGCTCATTGGTGCAGTGCCCGGGCTCCGCCTTCTCTGAGCTGCGGTAGTGACGTAGCAGAACAGCTGGTGATGACTCAGAGCAGGCAGGTTAGTCATGCTTCTGTGATTTCTGTTTTTGTTTGTCGACGCCCCTATGATGTAGGCAGTTTGTCACTTTTACTCACTTAAAGCCAAAACGAAATCAATTTCTTGAGGCTTATGTACAAGGTTTCTTTGAAAGTCTTCTCACATGCATGGGCGTCCGCAGGGGGGGGCAAGGAGGGGCGCTTGCCCCCCCCTGGACTGCTCCTCCTTGCCCCCCCTGTGGCCACTTATGCTTTTACGGACGCCTTTTGTCCGGGATTACGGGCCCTGCAGGGAGCAGAGGTGTTCCCTGCCAGAGGCCTCAACTCCCTGATGGGGCTCCTTGCACTCCTCCTCGCTGCCCCTCCCGCCCATTGTCATTCTGTCTGCGGCTGATTGCCACAAACAGAATGACAATGGCCGGTTTGAGCTGCGCGCCACAAGCACGAGTGGTTAGGTCTGGACACAAAGACCTCCTTTTAACACTCTCAGGGCCGGCTTTAGGGTGGTGCAACTGGTGCCACCTCACTGGGTGCTGACCCTTCGAGGGGGCGCCTATTTGGAAGTATTTTATGGTTTTAAAAGCACCTGCTGCATTGCCGGCCTCCGAAATTGTCATACAAAAATAAAAATGTCAAGATAACTTGGTGATTAATGTTCTTCCTGGAGAGAAAAGGAGTTTTGTGAAGTGGAAGTTTTAACTCATTTTATGTATCACAGAGGGTTAATGTGTGTGCTGCAAAGAATGTGTACCATGCAGATCACAAAATGCATATAGTTTAAATAGGTCAGTGCTTTTGTCAGAGAGATCCTTTCGGTAAAAAAAAATCATCATTATGAAATGTAACCTCAAACCATCGGGTTCTGATTTACTTTCTGAGTCGGTGCTTCTCCAGACCAAGCACTCTTAAACTATACTGCCTACCAGTATGGATGACATGCAACTCCTACACCTTGCAGTCCTCTGTATTATGTAACATTTCCTATACACTGATTTACACACCTATGATTGATTGCATCTGAGTAGTGTTTGCGATGTAAAGTGCTCTGACACCCTAAACTGGTACAGGTGGCACTATTAAATGCATCTGAGAGAGAGTGGTTATGGAGACTTGAGGGGGTACTGTACTGTTAAAGGGTAGTAGTGTGGCAGTCTGTGGGGAGCGCCCGTGGGGGGCGCCAACAAACTTTGTCGCACAGGGCGCCACCAGCGCTAAAGCCGGCCCTGAACACTCTGTAGCCTGAGAGCAAGGGGTCTTCTGAATGAAGTTCGGGGGGGGGGGGGCGGGGGGTCGATGCATTATTCTCCCAAGTCAAAAACTGAGGTTGCAGCATAGACCGGATTTCAGATCCCACTAAAACGTACACAGACTTGTGTCAATAACATATCTATCTGCCAGTATGCACCCTATCATGTCTGGCAGGACGTCCCGACCCTGTGTTTCACTACCTCATATCCCCCTGCACCCCACTCCCCACGCTCACTGCCTCATATCCCCCTGTATCCCACTCCCCGTGCTCAGGGCCGGCTCTAGGGCGGTGCGACCGGTGCCACCGCACCGGCTGCTGACTTCGTGTAGGGGGCCCTAATATGATGATTTTAAAAGCACCTGCTTCTTTCCTGGACTCCTAGAAACTTTCAGCCACCTATAAAAATGTCTAAATGACTGCAGTGATTAATGCACTTCCTTAGAGAGAGGGAGAGATCAAAGTTTTGTGTAGTGGAAGTTTCTACTCATCCTAAGGTAGCGCAGTGGGTTACTATGCTTACTGCAAGGAACGTGCAGCTCACAAAGTGCGTATAATGTAATGTAAATAGGTCAGTGGGTCACACTTTTGTCAGAGAGACCATATTGTTGATAACTCTTTATGAGTTAAAATCCTAATGTGGAACAGTGAGCAAGTAACTGTTAGCAAAGATGCATGCAAACTGGGCTAGAGCGTTATGATTTCCCCCCAGTTTTTCATTATCCTAATGTGGCAAAATGGGTTAATTTGGGTAGAAATCAATTCTTATTAATAAAGAGAACCCCCCCATCCATGGTGCTAGGTTTTAAATTCTAGGTTTCTGATTCTCCTGACCAAGCACTCTTAAACTATCCTGCCTACCTGTATGGATGACATGTGACTCCTACACCTTCTTGTCCTCTCTCTTATGTACATTTCCTATGCACTGATTTACACACCTATGATTGATTGTCTCTATGTAATCTGTGTGATGTAAAGTGTTGTGACACCTTACACGGATAGGAGCGGCGCTATAAAATGAATTAAATGCACCTGAGACTGAATGGTTACGGAGGCTTGAGGGGCGCTGTGAAAGGATGGTTATGAAGAACCTGTAGTGGAGGTGGTCATTGGGGGTGCCAAAAAGCATTATCGCACTGGGCCCCACGAGCGCTAAAGTCGGCCCTGCCCACGCTCACTGCCTTATATCCCTCTATACCCCACACCTCGCGCTAACTGCCACAACATATCCCTCTGTACCCCGCACTTCGCGCTCACTGCCACATATGCCTCTGTATCCCACTCCTCACACTCACTGCCTGATCGCTCATTTTACCCTGCCATTCATCTTCTACGTGTTCTCTCCCCTTCCACTCGTTCTACCTCTGTTAACCCCTTACTTCTTTTTGTGCCTTACTTCTTTCTCAATATCTCTACTTCTTTTCCTCTTCAGTAACATCTGTGACACATCTCTGCACTTCCTTTATATCAACCCACCCCTCTACCTCGCCTGTCTACCTCAGTCGTTATTATTCCCTCTTCCTCAGCTGTCTCTACCTGTCTCTGACACACCTCTCCCTCTCTCTACCTGGCCCTCTTTGGTTCTACGACTGCGTTATTCTCCCCTCTCCAGCTTTGATTTACCTGTCTCTGCTCCTGAATCTTTTACTTCTACACCTCACTTCTTTGTCTACCCTTCACCCCTCGCTACCCTTCTGTTTGCCTCACTACGGTCTTTACCCGACCCACCTTCAGTGCCTCTTCCCATTTCGCCTCACTCCCTCACAGCGCTCTCCTAGCATGCATCTGTTTTTCCCCTCACCACCATGCCTGCCTCTACCCCTCCTTACCTTTCTAACCAGCGTAACTTTCTACTTTCCTGTTATTCCTGGTAGTGAACCTTTCATTTCACCCCTCCGGTTGTATTATCTACGTATTCAAATTGAGTAGGTCATTGCTGTGCTCCCAACCTGACATCGAGACCCAGTCCCCTAGCCTCTCAACATGCCCAGATATAACAACAAGCATTGGCATAGCCAATTGGTCTCGCCTTTGGGACCTGCTGCAGAACTAAATACTTATACTGCCGGCATCATACTTACCCAGCGCCAAGACGCCTTGGCAGAAGCGCGCTATATAAGTTCTTCAGTCAGTGAGTCAGTCATAAGGTCCCAAAGGCGAGACCTATTGGCTATGCCAATGCTTGTTTTTCTCAGGTTGGCCTGAACATTACCCGATCCGGATTGTCTGCCATTTTAGCCCCGCCCCCATTAACATTAGCCACGCCCCTTCATTTGCCAGGTTCGCCCCCCCCCTGGAAAAATTTCTGCGGACGCCCATGCTCACATGTGTATTTGTAGCGTCCTTTCACCAGGCAGGGTATCTTGGCGCCAGATAAACTATGTACATTTTAGTGTTTGTTACCAGAACTATGAGTGAAGGATTTCACAAGTCTTGTGTCTCAATTTTTTTAGTTTTGGATTAATAAGGGTACCAAGACTTTACTTCCATTTGATCAATTTGGCACATTTAAGCCACGAAATAGTTTTTGCTGCATTTATTTTTATTTGGGTCCAATGGTCTCTTCATGGCGTTCAATGCATAATGTATTTTTTTGGGTTTTGTTTTATGCGTGCTGCAGCATGGATGAAGCATATTTTGGAGATCCAATCACAAGAAGAGACTCGGTGGCCCTGTGTGGATTTGCCAGCGAAGGTGGCAGCCACCGTTCTCAGGGAATGGAGCTCAGAGGCTGCCCCCTGCTGGTGCGACATCTGCTGTTTTAGTTGATGCAGCGGGTTGGTAATGTGCAGTCATCACAGACGCTGTGACTGTCCGTCACCGGGGCAATCTGCTTACTGTGCTGTGCACATAACTGGATGATGCATAGACGT
Organism: Triturus cristatus; assembly: GCF_964204655.1. Taxonomy (NCBI): domain Eukaryota; kingdom Metazoa; phylum Chordata; class Amphibia; order Caudata; family Salamandridae; genus Triturus; species Triturus cristatus. Next base: position 796,904,775 of record NC_140595.1, read on the forward strand.
GGCTGTTTGTTTCTAGGCTGAGTCTACTAAACCGCGCATGCGCTGTCTGCCGCGAGATATATTGTGGCTGGCAAGAACATAGAGGGACTTGGGGTCTGCCCATTGGTTGACTTTCCTTGTCACTATTTGCCTGCTTCTTATTAGTGTCCCAGCTTGTCAATCTTCAGCTTGTCCCGCCCATGAAGCATTGTCTCTTTAACATTTCTGTGAATGGCTGTCATCGCTGCTCCCACTGCTTACTTTTAGGCACTACTTTTTTCTTTTATGTGAAGCACTACATTTGAGTGCCTGTGTTTTTGCACTGGTTCCTTGTGCATGTTTCACCCCCCTACCTACCGTGTTGCTCTCTGTTGGCTGACTGCTTCTCCCTGCTCCCCATTGTGCTCGCCTGTGTGCCTTTCCCCATTGCTTCCCCCATCAGCCCCCTCCATGTTAATTTCCGCCAACCCTGTGTTGCTTTTGCTCGTGCAATACCCCTGTTGTTTTAGTGCCCCCTCCAGACCTCCCCTTTGTTGCTTTTACGTCCCCTCCAGCCCTTCCCTTTGTTGCTTTTACGTCCCCTCCAGCCCTCCCCTTTGTTGCTTTTGCGTCCCCTCCAGCCCTCTCCTTTGTAGATTTCATGTCCCCTCCAGACCTCCCCTTTGTTGCTTTTGCGTCCCCTCCAGCCCTCTCCTTTGTAGATTTCATGTCCCCTCCAGACCTCCCCTTTGTTGCTTTTGTGTCCCCTCCAGCCCTTCCCGTTGTAGCTTTTGTATCCCCTCCAGCCCTTCCCGTTGTTAATTTCATGTCCCCTCATGCCCTCCCCTTTGTTGCTTGTGCGTCCCCTCCAGCCCTCCCCTTTGTTGATTTAGTGTCCCCTCCAGCCCTCCCTTTGTTGCTTTCACGTCCCCTCCAGCCCTCCCCTTTGTTTCTTTCGTGTCCCCTCCAGCCCTCCCTTTGTTGCTTGTGCGTCCCCTCCAGCCCTCCCTGTTGTTGCGTTTGCCTCCCCTCCAGCCCTCCCCTTTGTCAATTTCACGTCCCCTCCAGCCCTCCCCTTTGTTGCTTGTGCGTCCCCTCCAGCCCTCCCCTTTGTTGATTTAGTGTCCCCTCCAGCCCTCCCTTTGTTGCTTTCACGTCCCCTCCAGCCCTCCCCTTTGTTTCTTTCGTGTCCCCTCCAGCCCTCCCTTTGTTGCTTGTGCGTCCCCTCCAGCCCTCCCTTTTGTGGCGTTTGCCTCCCCTCCAGCCCTCCTCTTTGTCAATTTCACGTCCCCTCCAGCCCTCCCCTTTGTTGCTTTAGGGTCCCCTCCAGCCCTCCCTTTCTTGCTTTCACGTCCCCTCCAGCCCTCCCCTTTTTTTCTTTCTTGTCCCCTCCAGCCCTCCTCTTTGTTGCTTTTGTGTCCCCTCCAGCCCTACCCTTTGTTGCTTTAGTGTCCCCTTCAGCCCTGCCGATGTTGCTTTCACGTCCCCTCCAGCCCTCCCCTTTGTTTCTTTTGTGTCCCCTCCAGCCCTCCCCTTTGTCGATTTCACGTCCCCTCCAGTCCTCCTCTTTGTTGCTTTTGAGTCCCCTCCAGCCCTCCTATTTGTTGCTTGTGCGTCCCCTCCAGCCCTCCCCTTTGTTGCTTTAGTGTCCCCTCCAGCCCTCCCTTTGTTGCTTTCACGTCCCCTCCAGCCCTCCCCTTTGTTTCTTTCGTGTCCCCTCCAGCCCTCCTCTTTGTTGCTTTTGTGTCCCCTCCAGCCCTCCCTTTGTTGCTTGTGCGTCCCCTCCAGCCCTCCCTTTTGTTGCGTTTGCCTCCCCTCCAGCCCTCCCCTTTGTCAATTTCACGTCCCCTCCAGCCCTCCCCTTTGTTGCTTGTGCGTCCCCTCCAGCCCTCCCCTTTGTTGCTTTAGTGTCCCCTCCAGCCCTCCTCTTTGTTGCTTTAGTGTCCCCTCCAGCCCTGCCGATGTTGCTTTTGCGTCCCCTCCACCCCTCCCCCTTGGTTCTTTTGTGTCCCCTCCAGCCCTCCCCTTTGTCGATTTCACGTCCCCTCCAGCCCTCCTCTTTGTTGCTTTTGAGTCCCCTCCAGCCCTCCTATTTGTTGCTTTTGCATCCCCTCCAGCCCTCCTCTTTGTTGCTTTTGTGTCCCCTCTGTCCCTTCCCGTTGTCGCTTTTGCATCCCCTCCAGCACTTACCGTTGTCGCTTTCACATCCCCTCCAGCCCTCCCACTTGTTGCTATTGTGTCCCCTCCAGCCCTCTCCTTTGTTGCTTTTGCATCCCCTCCAGCCCTTCCCTTTGTCGATTTCACGTCTGCTTCAGCCCTCCCGTTTGTTGCTTTTGCATCCCCTCCAGCCCTCCCCTTTGTTGCTTTTGTGTCCCTTCCAGCCCTCCTCTTTGTTACTTTAGTGTCCCCTCCAGCCCTCCTCTTCGTTGCTTTTGTGTCCCCTCCAGCCCTCCCCTTTGTCGATTTCACGTCCCCTCCAGCCCTCCTCTTCGTTGCTTTTGTGTCCCCTCCAGCCCTCCCCTTTGTCGATTTCACGTCTGCTTCAGCCCTCCCGTTTGTTGCTTTTGCATCCCCTCAAGCCCTCCCCTTTGTTGCTTTTGTGTCCCTTCCAGCCCTCCCCTTTGTTGCTTTAGTGTCCCCTCCAGCCCTCCTCTTCGTTGCTTTTGTGTCCCCTCCAGCCCTCTCCTTTGCTGCAAATGCCTCCCCTCCAGCCCGCCCCTTTGTCGATTTCACGTCCCTTCCAGCCCTCCTCTTTGTTGCTTTTGCGTCCCCTCCAGTCCTCCCCTTTGTTGCTTTCACATTCCCTCCAGCTCTCCCCTTTGTTGCTATTGTGTCCCCTCAAGCCCTCTCCTTTTTTGCTTTTGCATCCCCTCGAGCCCTCCCCTTTGTTGATTTCACGTCTGCTGCAGCCCTCCCGTTTGTTGCTTTTGCATCCCCTTCAGCCCTCCCCTTTGTTGCTTTTGCGTCCCTTTCAGCCCTCCCCTTTGTTGCTTTAGTGTTCCCTCCAGCCCTCCTCTTTGTTGCTTTTGTGTTCCCTCCAGCCCTCTCCTTTGCTCCAAATGCCTCCCCTCCAGCCCTCCCCTTTGTCGATTTCACGTCCCCTCCAGCCCTCCTCTTTGTTGCTTTTGCGTCCCCTCCAGCCCTACTCTTTGTTGCTTTTGCGTCCCCTCCAGCCCTCCTCTTTGTTGCTTTTGCGTCCCCTCCAGTCCCCCCTTTGTTGATTTCACATCCCCTCCAGCCCTCCTCTTTGTTGCTTTCGTGTCCCGTCTAGCCCTCCTCTTTGGTGCTTTTGCATCCACTCCAGCCCTTCCTGTTGTCGCTTTCACATCACCTCCAGCCCTCCCCTTTGTTGCTATTGTTTCACCTCCTGCCCCCCTTTGTTGATTTCACATCCCCTCCAGCCCTCCCCTTTGTTGCTTTTGCATCCCCTCCAACCCTCCTCTGTGTTGCTTTAGTGTCCCCTCCAGCCCTCTTCTTTGTGGCTTTTGTGTCCCCTCCAGCCCTCCTCTTTGTTGCTTTCATGTCCCCTCCAGCCCTCCTCTTTGGTTCTTTTGCGTCCCCTCCAGCCCTTCCCGTTGTTGCTTTCGCATCCCCTCCAGCCCTCCCCTTTGTTGCTTGTGCATCCCCTCCAACCCTCCTCTGTGTTGCTTTAATGTCCCCTCCAGCCCTCTTCTTTGTGGCTTTTGTGTCCCCTCCAGCCCTCCTCTTTGTTGCTTTCATGTCCCCTCCAGCCCTCCTCTTTGATTCTTTTGCGTCCCCTCCAGCCCTTCCCGTTGTTGCTTTCGCATCCCCTCCAGCCCTTCCCGTTGTCGCTTTCGCATCCCCTCCAGCCCTCCCCTTCGTTGCTATTGTGTCCCCTCCAGCCCCCCTTTGTTGATTTCACGTCCCCTCCAGCCCTCTCCTGTGTTGCTTTTTTGTCCCATCCAGCTCTCCTCTTTGTTGATTTCACGTCCCCTCCAGCCCTCAGAGACCTGTCTTGTTTCACAATGACGTCGTTCATTTTCAACGGATGTCATTAGTCTACATAGCCACACTTAAATTATGTATTGCCTACTTATTGTAGGTTTTCTAAACTGAGACAAAAAATGTACTGAGCTCTTTAACTGCATTTCACAACAAACAGTAGCAGCGTGTCAATACAGCAAGCATAAGTTTACTTTATAGCAGCACAACAAACCACGTCAAATGTTCCACATAAACACCCACTGTGATTGCCCATCCATTTGTGCACGGCTGATAGGTGGGTGGTCATGTGTGACACTTTAAGGTGGTTTGGCATCAGAACTTTGCATTCTGGGCTTGTGGGTTTCGCTTTACCCTTCAGAGCAGGCTTCTCTAAGGCGTAGCTCAACATTGTTTCACATACAGATGACACCCAACTCATTCTCTTCTTATCCAACAAACCCAACGCAGCCAAACACAACTTTCAAGAAGGCATGGAAGCTGTCGCCAACTGGATGAAAAGCAGTTGCCTACAACTCAACACTTACAAAACAGAAGTACTCATCATGGGCCCACACCCCGATGCCTGGAACGATACCTGGTGGCACCCCGCCCTTGGAAGCCCACCCACCCCCACGGACCCCGCACGCAACCTCAGAATCATCCTGGACTCCGAGCTCAAAATGGACAGCCAGATCAACTTTGTCGCATCCTCCTGCTTCCACACCCCCGCCTCCTATGTAAGACCTTCAAATGGATCCCCCTCGAACACAGAAAGACCGTCACCCACTCCCTCATCACCAGCAGACTTGACTACGGCAACGCACTCTACCTCAGCCGCAAGCTACAACACATCCAGAACGCCGCCGCAAGACTGGTCCTCAACCTGCCAAGACACTGCCATATCTCTCAGCACCTGCGCACACTTCACTGGCTCCCCGTTGAGGCGAGAATCACTTTCAAGATTCTCACCCACGCACACAAAGCCCTCCACAACACCGGACCAGCATACCTGAACAGCAGACTCGAATTCCCGCACCCCAAAGGACCCTACAATCTGCCCAGCTCTCCTACGCCGTGGTCACATGCGCCAGAAAGATCAGATTGGGAGGCCGCTCCTTCTCTTCCTCGCGGCCAGAGCCTGGAACGCCTTACCACTCCACCTCAGACAGATGACATCACACCCCACCTCCCCAGCGCCTTGAGACTCTTACGGGAGAGTCGTCGCGATTAACAAACACTTGGTTGATTGATTGAGCTCATGAGTTACTGGCACCTCTCCAGCTACCTTGAGTCAGCTTGGCTGTGTGCACCCCGCCTAGTTATGTAGAAGCTTTTGCTTGGTTGAATTAATATATGTATCTCAAAATAACAAACGCATGTCTTTAAGACGAAGATTTGTGTATTTTCAAAACTCAAAGCATAGTTGATGGTTGGAGACAAATTACTGAATTTCCAAATTATTTTCATAGCGGCTATTTCAGTGATAAATTACAAGGCGGATACTTATTACTAAAACGATAACCTCCGAGCCAGGCACATTGCAGCCATGGCGGTCTTATAATAACCCAGTACAGCAAGTCCAAATTGATAAAGTCGCTTTAACGTAAGTGCAGGCAACCTTGCCTGATGCACGGACATCAGTGCTGCTGTTAATGTTGCATGGGTGGCCGCTAACGTGATCTTGTCTAGCAAGGTCACTATTAATATTAGCAGCTTGGTATGATTTTCATTGAACATAAGTAGCTCTTATTACAGAAAAGGTTGGCGACCCCTGCTTTCGAAATATTGTATTAAAAACCCCAGCAAGCCCAAGAACATGGGACAAGTTGAAGGCATCACACGTGACAATGGGCCACGGGGCAGTTATGCAAGTGAACCTATATGTGTGCCGTTGAGTCTTTTCCGTGTCTATAGATAGCCGTTTGTGTGTACCCTTTGTAAATGGATACCTGTACTTGTTTTGTCGCTGTACATCGCTGCCTGTATGTTTGGTACAAATGTGCTTATAAGTGTGTTGTCTCTGTACATGGTTGATATATGGGTCTTTTCTGTGTGGAAGGGTGCCGGTATGTATACAGCCCTCACCCACCTCCCAGCTCTGTGGTGATCTGAGCCTTTCTCCCTCTGTCAGCTCTATGGTCATTGGAGACTTCCCCCTCCCAGCCCTCTGGTGGCCTGAGCCCTCACCTTCCCAGCCCCCTGGTGGCATGCGCCCTGCCCCTCCCAGCTCTGTGGTGGTCTTAAACCTCCCCCTCCCAGCCCTCTGGTGGTCTGAGCCCTCCATCTCCCAGCTCTATGGTAGTCTTAGACGGCCCCCTCCCAGCTCTCTGGTGGTCTAAGCCCCCACCCTCCCAACTCTAAGGTGGTCTGAGACCTCCCCCTCCCAGCTCTATGGTGTTCTGAGCCCTCCCCCTCCCTGCCCTCTGGTGGCCTGAGCCCTCCCCCCTCCTAGCTTTATGGTGGTCTAATACCTCCTCCTCTCAGGTCTATGTGATCTGAGCCCGACCCCTCCCAGCTCTATGGTGATCTGAGAACTCCCCCTCCCAGCCCTCTGGTGACCTGAGCGCTGCCCCCCACGTCCCTGGTGGCGTGAACCCTCCTCCACCTTCCAACTCTCTGGTGATCTGAGTCCTCACCCTCTCAGCCCACTGGTGAACTGAGCACTTCTCCACCTTCTAGCCCTCTGGTGTTCTGAGACTTCTTCAACCTCCCAGCTCCACAGCGGCAGCTACCACTTATAAAATAAGGTGGGGTTATAAAATATTGTGAGGCGCGATGGTGCCAAACTCACCTTAAAAGACGCGCTTCTCCTCGGCATGGCACTTCTTCCACGAGCAGGAATGGAAGGACTTCCTTCCTGCTCAGTGGAATGCAAATCTAACCAATCCTGGAGCTGCTCTCATCAGTGTAAGAGCAGCTCCAGGATTGGTGGGAGCAGACTCCTCCCACTCCCATCTCTTTGGTGGCCTTGGACCTCCCCCTCCCAGGCCTCTGGTGGTCTCAGCCCTCCCACTCACATCTCTATGGTGGTCGGAGCCCTCCCACTCCCATCTCTATGGTGGTCTTGGACCTCCCCCTTCCAGCCCTCTGGTGGTCTGAGCCCTCCCACTCACATCTCTATGGTGGTCTGAGCCCTCCCACTCCCATTTCTATGGTGGTCTTGGACCTCCCCCTCCCAGCCCTCTGGTGGTCTGAGCCCTCCCACTCCCATCTCTATGGTGGTCTTGGACCTCCCCCTTCCAGCCCTCTGGTGGTCTGAGCCCTCCCACTCACATCTCTATGGTGGTCTGAGCCCTCCCACTCCCATTTCTATGGTGGTCTTGGACCTCCCCCTCCCAGCCCGCTGGTGGTCTGAGCCCTCCACCTCCTCCCAGCTCACTGATGGCCTTAGATCTCACCCCACAAGGTACAGGCTCTCTTAGTCCTACCTTCGGTTCACAAGCCCCTGTTTGCAGGCTGTTGATCACCTTTAAAATGTATAAAATAAGTTTGTATTTTACCACTGGCAGGGCCACTGGACTTCTGTGATTGTGCTGCTGCTGCTATTTTCCCAAAGTTATAAATTTGCCGCATTTGCCACATAATCCATCATCTGCTGAATTATTTGCAGACTTTTGCAAAAAACATTTTGTTTCTAGCTCAAGCGGTTCAATAGTTACTAAAACCGTTGTGGCACATGTTGCTGTGCAGTGGAAGGCCTTTTGCAAAGGTGAGCTGGTCACCTTTCTGTTGTTTAATTGAACAACTCCCTCCCACATAGTCATGTTGAGGGAGTCCCCAAACATCCCCCAAGAGCAAAAACGGTTTTATTTTTTTTTCGGCAATTTCGCGGGGTACGCTTACCGTACGCTTACCGTACGCTTACCGTAAGCTTACCGTACGCTTACGGTAAAAAAATAAAAATAAAAAAAACACTATCCACACTTACCCCACCCCCTGTGCTTTTGGTGGCCGCAGGCCACCAAATGTGCAGGGCTTATTAATAGAGAAAAAAAACGTAATTTTGGCAACATGAAATTATAAAATCGAAATAAAAAAAACACTATCCACATTGACCTCACCCCCTGTGCTTTTGGTGGCCGAAGGCCACCAAATGTACAGGGCTTATTAAAGTTTGATAAAAACCGTGCACGGAACGAACTGCGTTAAGTGGGCGCGCACGCCACAAATGGCGTAAAGTAACTTAGCATTTAAAAAACCGTACAAATTCACTGAAAAAACCATAGGTTTCACACACGTTATAGTTAGGAAATAGCATTTAAAAAACCTTGCTAATTCACTGAAAAAACCATAGGTTTCACACATGTTATAGTTAGCTGGACATTTTACTGATAAAAAACCAATGAAATTCCCCCGTTATAGTTACTGTAGGCAACTATAACTCACGCGACCGTAATCCTCTGCTGATGACATATGTGTCTTTATGAAAAAAAAATATTTGTAATATATGTATAGCTAAAATTTAATGGAAGAAGATATGGGCAAATAAGTGTCTAAATACAGTATTAGCATCAGCAGAGGATTGCGGTCGCGTGAGTTATAGTTGCCTACAGTAACTATAACGGGGGAATTTCATTGGTTTTTTATCAGTAAAATGTCCAGCTAACTATAACATGTGTGAAACCTATGGTTTTTTCAGTGAATATATATATATATCTAAACCTCAGTTGTTTTGTCTTTAATAAAGTGTATACTTTCCTCCCCTCTACTCTCCACCACATGCTTCTCCACCCCATGCTTCCCCATCTACTTCTCCACCCATGCTTCCCCATCTACTTCTCCACCCCATGCTTCCCTCCCCCATCTACTTCTCCACCCATGCTTCCCCATCTACTTCTCCACCCCATGCTTCCCTCCCCCATCTACTTCTCCACCCATGCTTCCCCATCTACTTCTCCACCCCATGCTTCCCTCCCCCATCTACTTCTCCACCCCATGCCTCTCCAGATGCTGTCTCAGTGGCACACATGTCTGGCATCAGCTGGAAGTGGCTGGTGGGGGGAGGGGCTGTGGACAGAAAGAGCCCCCATCAATCAGTGCCTGACAGACCTCAGCTCCATGCCCCCCCATGTCCCTCTCCCCTCTGCCTGCATATAACGATTGCCTCTGCAGTTTTCTATTCCCCTTTCTTTCATCCCTCATTCTCCTGCCAGAGCCCCACAGCCCCCTCCTTCCAGGACCTGCACTTTCTCTCCTGGGGAGCAGGATGTGATGATCTTATGAGAGAGGAATGTTTTTATGGGGGGGGGGTTTGATGGGGTGGGGTTGGCGTTTAATGGTTGGTGTCGATTATCAGACGTCCACAAATCATCCTTCGAGCACCAGAGAGAGCATTACCTGATTCCTGGGGCCCCAGGAGAGGCCCCCAGAGGGCCCCATACATTAAATAAATCAATGGAGAGGTGTGGTGCAGCGGCCAGGGCAGCTGACTTCGGAGCACAGGGTTCGCGGTTCGATCCCGGGCTCCGGCGGCAGTTCAGCTCAGCACCATGTGACTCTGGGCAGTAGCTCACTTAATTTCCACGACGGCCCCCAGCGCCTTGAGACCCATAAGGGTGAGTAGTTCGTGCTTTACAAATACGGATTTATTTACACCACCACACCATTCCACTATCACATCAATCCACAACACCATCCCACCTCCACACCAGCTCCACTCCACTCCATTCCTCCACTGCACCAATCCACAATTCCACTATTGCATCATTCCACCACCATACCATTCCACCTCCACACCACACCATCCCAGCTCAACTCCATTCCATGGCAATACCATTCCACCATCTCACCATTCCACAGTAATACCATTCCACCACCGCAGCACCTGGCCACCATTGTCCACACTATTCCAACTCCACTCCATTCCACCACTACAATATTCCACCACTGTACCATTCCACTATTACATCATTCCACGTCATACCATCCCACCTCAACACCATTCCACAACATCATCCCATCTCCACACCATTCCACCTCCACTCCATTCCACAGCAATACCATTCCACCACTGCACAGTTCCCCTATTGCATCATTCCACCTCCATACCATCCCACTGCATCACCATCCCATCACAACGCCATTCCACCGCAATACCATTACACTGCCACACCAGCCCACTGCCACCCTATTCCACTGCAATGCCATTCTGCCACAACGCCATTCTGCCGCAATACCTTTGAATTACTCCAACATTCCACTGTTGCACTATTCCACTGCCATACCATTTCATTGCCACACAATTCCACTATCACATCATTCCACAATCCGGCTACCACATCAAATAGGTGATGTTACAACGCATGCCATTATATTGCATGCCGTAGCAACGCAAACTTTTATTCCGAATTTCTGCCGGGGGGGGCGCTGGAAGTTGGAATAGATTCATTTTCTATTCCAACACCAGTGTGTGCAACAGTAGGGAAGGTGTTGGAGTTAAATCCAACACCTTCTACCCACTGCTGCACACCTTTTGCGTTGCAACAGCAGAGGCTGTCTCCCACCACATCGGTCCACCACAACAGCATTCCACCACCCCCGCATTCCACTGGTACACTATTTCACTACCATGCCATTCCACCTCCATACCATCCCACCGTCTCAACATTCTGCTACCACAGCATCGCCATGACTGTTGTCAGTAATTGACTTTGTTTACAGGGGTAACTGGGCCCTTTCAGGACACTGGCATGACAATGGCGGACAGCCAGTACCACCTTGCTAATGCCCATATTCCACCTGTCCACACCGCAGGGCTGCTTGGCAGAACCAGCACCTATTGGTGATTCTCTGGTGCGGGTTGACGCCACCCTGCACTGCCAACCAGAGATCTCCAGTCACCGTACCCTCAGACACCCAGTCCCTGCACTTCCATGTATGGGGGAAGCTGACCCTTCTCAGTTTTACTCCCCTTACACAAGAAGTGAACACATCATTCCTGAAACATTAGTTACCGAACTCCCTCTGAATTCTTGCAGTAAATAGTTCAGTAGGTCCTTATTCAGGCATTGATTGACTTAAGCCGAGGACCAATGTAGCGTTTCCTCCTCACAGACAGGGATATGGAATGGCCGCCCATGATGACTTCTATACCTGGTGCTGGGAAGCCTTGTATGTGTGTGGTATTTGTACGGCATGAACCTAGCCAAAGGGAAGCAGAGTGGTTCATGGGGTCAAAAACAAGCATAAAATCAATGAGTGACTGGAGAGGTAGCTGGGCTGTTTACTGTTAATGCGGTGTGGTGTAGTGTTCTTCAATGAGGTGGTCTTCAATGAGGTGGTCTTCAATGAGGTGGTCTTCACTGAGGTGGTCCTCAATGAGGTAGTCTTTATTGAGGTGGTATTCACTGAGGTGGTCTTCACTGAGGTGGTCTTCAATGAGGTAGTCTTTATTGAGGTGGACTTCAATGAGGTGGTCTTCAATGAGGTGGTCCTCAATGAGGTGGTCCTCAATGAGGTGGTCCTCAATGAGGTGGTCTTTAATGAGGTGGTCTTCAATGAGGTAGTCTTCAATGAGGTAGTCTTCAATGAGGTGGTCCTCAATGAGGTGGTCCTCAATGAGGTGGTCTTCAATGAGGGTCTTCGATGGGGTGGTCTTCAGTGAGGTGGTCTTCGATGAGGTGGTCTTCGATGGGGTGGTCTTTAATGAGGTAGTCTTCAATGAGGTGGTCCTCAATGAGATGGCCTTTAATGAGCTAGTCCTCAATGAGGTGGTCTTTAGTGAGGTGGTCTTCACTGAGGTGGTCTTTAGTGAGGTGGACTTTAGTGAGGTGGACTTCAATGAGGTGTTCTTCAGTGAAGTGAGCTTCACCTCTTTCCTGAACCAGGGCAGCATTGCTTCGGTCCTGAAGGATATGGGGATGTTATTGCAGATCCAGGGTGCATAGATTGAGGAGGCTGCTGCCTTTTTTTTCTTTTTTACACTTCTTAGTCTACAGTTTGGTCGTTTTCATGATATGTTTGGTGGCTTAAGTCTCATGGCATTTGTTCAAGTGTAACCCACCAAGATCAGAGCTGTGGTCGCTTGCAGACATCCTCCGAAAGCAGGGTTTCGTAAGACGAATCCTCGGAAAGCAGGGTTTTGTAAGACAAATCCTCGGAAAGCAGGGTTTCGTAAGATGAATCCTCGGAAAGCAGGGTTTCGTAAGATGAATCCTCGGAAAGCAGGGTTTTATAAGAAGGATGCTATTTAATGGTAAAAGTTCAGGCACTAGTCCTCAGAATCGAGAATGTCACCCAGACATTCAGGGCTGGACTGAGTCACATTAGTTGTAGCTGACATTATTTGCATTATCTCTCATCTAAATGGACCAATACTGTGGAATATTGGTTGCTTTTCAGGTCGATGACATTTGGCTATTTTCTTACTAAGCCAAACTTAAATACAGGTTGAGATCACTGTCTGGGGTTCATGGGCTGCAAGAAAGTTTTTGGAGAAATCTCGAAGGCCGTCATAGGCTTTGGCAGTGTAATGTATTGGTCATCGTAGCACGCACATCCACCTCATAGCAAGATGGCATACATGAAATAGGGTTTTATAGATTTAAATTGCATTATATGTTATAATTACATCACATATTTAAAAAGTTTGGGGCAGGGATGTGAAATGATTTACCAGCATTTCACACAATTCATTCAAATGCTGAAGCCATGCTTTGAACCCTGGACCATAGTGGCCAAAGTCATCAGGTGGGCGCAAGACCATAAGGAGGCTATAGATCTCTTTTAAAAGAAATGTATTTGTGTTATTCAAATTAGGGCCATTCCTGTTTCGTATGGTGGGATGGCATGAAGTACAATTCCTAAAAATGAAGGATTTTGCAGATGTTCTAATATTAAAAATTTTCAGCAAATTATGTGTTATTTTAATGTTTTTTTTATAGATCGAATCGCCTTTGTTATGGCACAGCGGCACTTTTTAGGTTGAGCCTAACAGACGGTGCAAGCTGTCTGGTTGCAAAAGACCTATTGTGATCCTACAGCAGACTTAGAGCCCGCCTAGTGCTTACCATTGGTTGACATAATTGTCACTCTCATTTGCTTGCCTCTTATTTGATGACTTGCCTTCCCCCTCTTGTGTTTAGTCCCCTCCTGGAGCATAGCCCATTGGCTACCACAGGCGACCAAATGGCTGAAGCCTGTGAAAGCAAATTAGGCCTTGGCAATATTTCCATTTACACTCATGCACTGCCTTATCCTTTATACATCCTGCTCATAGTTTCCTGAGGGAAAAGTATTTGAAATATGAACACTGCCATTTATAAAGATTTAAAACATAAAATTCAATGTACAGTTTTGAGATACCATAAGATATGTGTTTACTTTTCCTCCACGGTTTTGAAATGTTTTTTGTGTTGTTTTTGTAAACAATACTTTACCGATAAACACAGGCAAAGCCAACAGCTCACTCGCATTATACGTGAGGCCTGTTGTTTGCCAATGCTTGTTTCGTCTGGTTACCCTTTCATTTGAAATCGGAAGAGCCATGGTTTGCTGGAGAGTGCTGTTTGTTGCTGTTTTGCTGTGTGTGGTTTGTAGTCCGGACAGTGGTAAGTCCGATGTTTGTGTGAGTTAGTGTGAACGTAAAGGAGTGCAGGTTAAGAGGGTGTTCATGGTGTCTTGTGTGTACGGCTGAGGGTGAGTCTGCCCACATTTCTTATAGCTGTGATTTACCTCCTTGCCGCAGTGATGGTTCATTTAGGGTGACTGTGTCTGGTGGCGGTCTGTGGTGCGATGATGACTTTCTGCCATATGGGTCAGGCGAGCTTCAATCAAGAGGATGAGAGGTAATGAAATGAAAGGAGCCAGAGAGACCATCTGCTTCTGATGGGGCTACTGAAAGGATGCTGAGATCTCTCCAGCCAGGGATCACTTGCAGTAATCTGCTGCGGCGGATCCAGAGGCTGAGATCTGAGTGTTGGTTACATTATTAGATGGAAGGAGTGGAAATATTGGATATTTTTTATTGACATTTTTGAAGGATTAAGTGATCCTTTTCTTCTTTTTAGGTCGGCCTGGGCAGCGCATGCGCTGCTTTGCGAGGCATGCTGTATTGGAGTATGGCCTTGAAGCCCCGCCCACTTTTGTCATTGGCTTGTGTCATTGTTCTTTGTAAATGCTGGCTTCTGATTTATTAATAGGCTTGTTAGTCCCTCCTTAGTACCGCCTTGTCTTCATTTGTAACCTCCCTTGAGGATTGGCCCTTTTACTTCGGTTGTTGCACGGTACGTCTTATTTACTCTGTAAGCACAATTTTCTTTAATGTGTTTCTCCTACTGCAAACACTATATGCTTTCCTGCAACATTCAGCGCCCAAATGCGAGACCTTCTGCATTGCACATGCCTGTTCTTACTGTGGTATAGACAATGGGTGAACGTTCAACCCGATCCATAAGGGGGCGCAATTGTAGAGCCCCCTCTGCCCCTTTTTGGCCCAGTCATCCATTCTGACCCTTTCTGCAAATATAGTATAAGCTATTGTTTGTAGAACCTAAGGGAACGCCAGTCCACTAAACATGCCCTAACACGTCCAACATTGGACCCCTTCACGCAGAAGACACATGCCATTATCAGATGTAAAATCTAGGCAGCTTGAAGGCATCAAAGGGACAGTACGGGAGGATAGAATTAGAAGGCAGGATACACCAAGAAGGCAGGCTACACCTAGAAGGCAGGCTACACCTAGAAGGCAGGATACACAACTAGAAGGCAGGATACACCGAGAAGGCAGGATACACCTAGAAGGCAGGATACACCGAGAAGGATACACCGAGAAGGCAGGATACACCTAGAAGGAAGGATACACCTAGAAGGAAGGATACACCTAGAAGGAAAGATACAACTAGAAGGCAGGATACAACTAGAAGGCAGGCTACACCTAGAAGGCAGGATAAACCGAGAAGGCAGGATACACCGAGAAGGCAGGATACACCGAGAAGGCAGGATACACCGAGAAGGCAGGATACACAGAGAAGGCAGGATACACCTAGAAGGCAGGATACACCGAGGAGGCAGGATACACCGAGGAGGCAGGATACACCTAGAAGGCAGGACACACCTAGAAGGCAGGACACACCTAGAAGGCAGGACACACCTAGAAGGCAGGATACACCGAGAAGGCAGGATACAACTAGAAGGCAAGATACGCCGAGAAGACAGGATGCGCCGAGAAGGCAGGACGCGCCGAGAAGGCAGGACGCGCCGAGAAGGCAGGACTCGCCGAGAAGGCAGGACTCGCCGAGAAGGCAGGACTCGCCGAGAAGGCAGGACACACTGAGAAGGCAGGACACACTGAGAAGGCAGGATACAACGAGAAGGCAGGATACACCGAGAAGGCAGGATAGAATTAGAAGGTAGGATACACCTAGAAGGCAGGATACACCTAGAAGGCAGGATACACCTAGAAGGCAGGATACACCTAGAAGGCAGGCTACACCTAGAAGGCAGGATAGAACTAGAAGGCAGAATACACTGAGAAGGCAGGCTACACCTAGAAGGCAGGCTACACCTAGAAGGCAGGATAGAACTAGAAGGCAGAATACACTGAGAAGGCAGGATACACCTAGAAGGCAGGATACACCTAGAAGGCAGGCTACACCTAGAAGGCAGGCTACACCTAGAAGGCAGGCTACATCTAGAAGGCAGGCTACATCTAGAAGGCAGGATACATCTAGAAGGCAGGATACGCCGAGAAGGCAGGATACGCCGAGAAGGCAGGATACGCCGAGAAGGCAGGATACAACTAGAAGGCAGGAAACACCAAGAAGGCAGGAAACACCAAGAAGGCAGGATACTCCGAGAAGGCAGGATACACCGAGAAGGCAGGATACACCTAGAAGGCAGGATACACCTAGAAGACAGGATACACCTAGAAGGCAGGATACACCGATAAGGCAGGATAGAACTAGAAGGCAGGATACACCTAGAAGGCACGATACACCTAGAAGGCAGGATACACCGATAAGGCAGGATAGAACTAGAAGGCAGGATACACCTAGAAGGCAGGATACACCTAGAAGGCAGGATACACCTAGAAGGCAGGATACACCTAGAAGGCAGGATACACCTAGAAGACAGGATACACCTAGAAGGCAGGATACACCGAGAAGGAAGGATACAACTAGAAGGCAGGATACACCTAGAAGGCACGATACACCTAGAAGGCAGAAGACAACTAGAACATAGAGGTCTGTAGATTCGCCCAGATCCATATCTCCTGGAGGCCCATCCGAGCAGAGGATCTACCAAAAGAACCCATCCACCCCGAGGGAACGAGACACAGAAGCCCCCTCCCTACAGATTCACCATTGTGAACCCTCAGGTGTTCACATGACCTCCCAGTGGCCACGTGGTGCTCTGGGAGGTAACGAGCGAGTGGACATAAGGTCCACTTTCAACCTTTTCCCTCCTTCCCTGAACAAGCATTTGCAATGCAATAGGTCTTGCATTTATATTATTTTGAGCTATTGACATTGTAAATGACAATGCTTTTTTTTGTTTTTCTTTTTAAAACATAAATAAAAGGCATTGTCATTTACAATGCCAATAGCTTAAACGTTTGTAAATGCCAATGTGGCATGGTGAATGGATAGTGGTGAGAGCTGCAGAGAATAGACAGAAAGGAAGAATGAGAGGGGTGGGTAGCTTGTTTAGGAAGCGGTTATTGAACTTGAGACAGAGGAGCAGATATCGTGTGTGAGAAAGATGGAAAGAAGAGGAGAGAAGGCTATAGACTCATAAAGAGGGAGGTTTGTGTATGCAGAAGTCACCCTAAGAAGAGGAAAGCGTGGGTTTGAGGGACGGAAACAATGAAAGGTAACCGGGTAAAAACTGTGCTTGAAGACCTGTTCACCACATGAAGAAGTGGGAAGAGTGCGAGAAAGATGGTTGAGAGAGTTCAAGAGAGAGAGACCTAGAGAAACAAATGGAAGGGGCACCTGAGGGGAGGATGAGATGTGGCTAAGTGCACAGTGTGAAAAGGAACAGGAAGGTACTATGTGTGAGTGGGCAGTATAAAGAGGAGACAGATAGTGTGAGTGAGGGATGAGAGAGGGCAGTGGTATTGTGAGATGAGTCTGGGGAGTGGGAGAGAGAGATGAGAGGGGAAGTGGGCATGTGCATTCCACCACACAATAAATACGAGCGAGCCCTTTGTAAAGAGTAAACACTAAACCTGCCTACACATGAATATTCAAAGACCACAAAATAATGAACTATTAAAAATAACATTCTAATAAAAAAAATGTAGCGAGTCTACATTTCCGTACGCATAAATGTGACAGATAAATGCGGCGTTTGCTCAGTTTAACTTTTCTTTGTTTATGAAGAGAAAAAATATCATTGCATGTGGACAAACCCCTTAGCAGACAGGCACCCTCACCAACTTTATACACCCTAAAAACGGGTTTCTCCTTTTATTTACGGGAATAATTCTGCAACTATTTCAGGGTGTCAAACTACCTGAAAAGGGGCTTGTAAATACACAAGCATTCAAGTTTATTGCGTTTATTGCCCACGTGCGCAAATTGCTTTATGAGTTGAAAGTTTGTTCCTTTTAATAATCACGGTTGTATAACCAAATCACAGGGACAGGTTGGTATTGTGAGGGAACTATACAAGAAAGCACATGTTGCTCTTTTTTTTTGTAAACAGTTTTTATTCAGTTACATCACATCGAGTAGGATTGATACAAAGGGGTGAAAGAGTTCCATCATGCGGCTGATCGTAGTCATCTACAATCATGTTAATGAATATACATTGCTATACACGGCTTCTCGCCAAATGTGTCCTGCTTCCCAAGGGGCAACTGTATTCATCCATCTTATCAGAATTCTCAGGCGAATCGTGCTCTATAACCCTATTCCGGGGAATCAACTTCACAAATGTCCGTACCAGTCCTCACTCATATCTACCACAACGACCAACGAAATAACAAAGTTCCCTCTCACCCCCCCCCCCCTCCCAGGCATGTCGCTCTATCATCTAGCCCGCAATGGAGAGTAGTAGTTAGTCATGTAGGGCATCTGGCTCCATACTTCAAGTAAGAAGGTATCCACGTAGGGGGGAACCACTATTTAGGACATGCTCGCCAACTCCCAAGCTACCTGCTCAGGTAGGGCAATGTTTCAATCCCTATATACAATTCTCCTCACTCAGGGGGTGGTTCGGTATCATCAGTCGGACGCTTGAGTAAGTCCACCAACGCCACCAATGCTCTCGCTGTGTCTAACATTTTTTCATTGCTAGTTCTCTGGGCCATTTGTAATCTAAACACCCCTTCGCAGTCGGCCCATTTTGTGAATTCTCACAGCCATCTTGAGGTATTAGGTGCAGTGGTCGCCTTCCAATGACTGATAATTTCTCGCTTAGCTAGGACTAACCCCAGATCAATGAATTTGCTTGTAACTTTATTGCGGACAGTTTAGAGAACCAATGTAATAGGCAAAATCCTGGGGTAAAAGTGCTGTCTCTATCCGTTATTTCACCCAGTTTAGTCGTTACTGCTCTCCAGAACTCTTCTAATAATGGACACTCCCAGAACATGTGCAAATATTAGGCGTTTTCTAGCTTACACCGCGGGCAGACTGTTCGGGTCCCAAAAAATTTGTTACGTTTGTGCGGGGTGAGATACGCTCTCTGGAGGACATAGAATTGGATTAGCTGAAAGTGCGCGTTTCTGGAGCACTTCCATGCTCTTTCTACCAGTACTTCCCTCGGCTTCCCCTCTATGGGGATCCCAAGGTCTGTTTCCCATTTAACACGCAGGCTCTCTAAGGGGCGCCTGATTTCCTGGGTAATCCGCCTGTACAGGCAGGTAACGGCCTTGATCCTCCCAGCCGCTGATACCACATACTGGCATGGGAGAGAGGTCGGCGGTTCTGTCATCCCCTTCTTCTAATGCTTACGGATGACTACCGTCAATGCGGCATGTAAGAGGAAGTCATGCCGGGGCAGTTTGTACCTTTCTAATAGATCATTAAAGGGTAGGAGGGTGTTGTCATCATAGAGGTCTCCGATAGTGGAGATCCCCGCCTCTTCCCAGTCCCGTAGTCTCTGCCAGTCTCCTCCATGTGGCAATGCCTCGCAAATCAGCAGTGGAATCTCAGCTGCATACGGGGGTCCCAATTTGGCTCTTTTACTGGCCTGATTCCAACATTGCCGCATCACCCACAGATATCTCGGAGCCTACCTTTCGCTTAAGGGGAGCCGGAGAAGCACTTGAGAAAGCTGTTTCAGGTCCGGATCCATGTCTCCATGGGCCTTCCCAGTGTGAAGTCTCCCTGCCATCCATTTTGTAAACCATTGTAGTTGAGCTGCATGGTAATAGGCCTTGAAGTCAGGGACTGCGAATCCCCCCTCCTGCCTAGGTCTCAACATGGTGGTGAGCGCTACTCTGCGCCTCCCAGAGCCCCATAAAAATCCTGTAATCATGGTGTTAATTTGGGTAAAGAATTTTTGGGGTATCCATAGTGGTAGTGAGCCAAAATAGTAAAGTAGTCGTGGTAGAGTGACCATCTTTAGCAGCACCACCCTTCCCGCCACTGATAGTGGGAGGGTTCCCCAAAATTCAAAGTTGCTCCTGGTAGTTCCTAGTGCTCATCCGACATTACCTTCCAGTATGGTAAATACGCACTCCTAGGTAATTCAGGCAATTACTTTCCCACACCATATCCAGCGCGTCCGGTGGATCACCTCTACCACTCTGAGCCAGAAAAAGGCATGTCTTATTCCAGTTGACTTTGAGGCCCGCCACTCATCCCAATTTGGCCAGGAGTTCCCTAGCGCCCCACAACTCCTCTGCAGAGCTGGCGAGGAACATTAGGAGATCGTCTGCATATAAGGCAATAAAGTGGGACTGACCCATCCCGTCCAGGCCCCGGTAATATCGCCCCGACCTCGCATGGACAGCCAGAGGCTCCACTGTCTGTGCGAACAGGAGGGGAGACAGCGGACATCCTTGTCTCGTACCTCTGCCCACAGTGCAAGCCTCTGATATCACGCCCCCCGTGTGCACCCTGGCAGTGGAGTTCTTGTACAATAGTGCCGTCCAGGCCACAAATCCCTCGCCCAGTCCGAAAGCTCGCAGAACCCTAAAAAGATATGCTCATTCGAGTCTGTCGAAGGCCTTCTCGATGTCAATCGACAGGAGGCATGCCTCATCCCTGTCACGAGTGGGGCCATCCAGCAGTCGGATCAGTCGGCGTATATTCATGGCCGTGTTCCAGGAGGGAATAAAACCCGCTTGGTCTACATGCACAAGTGTTGTCATGTGTATCATCAGACGGCTAGCTAGGATGCGGCTTAAGATCTTGTAATCAAGGTTGCGCATATTGGCCATGTCGTCAGGCGGGTGAATTCCCATCTTCGTTCAGGTCCCAGGCGTTGATCCGCCGATCAAAAGTTACTCCAGGCTTAGCAGCCATCTTCAGTAGCAGGAGTGTCTTTCTCAGAGCGCGGCCGCCATTTTGATTGCCAAGTATTCCGCCGCAGTATACGGCGCTAGGGGCTACTTCAGAGTATCAGGATTACTTGCGGTGGAGGGAGCCCACGGACTAGCTCTGAGGTCCACTGCTTCCTACATCAGCGCCAAGCCACGCCAAAGCATATGTTGCTCTTGTGAGTTTTTGTGTATTCACCAACATTTATGGAAATCTCCTACAAACACTTCCATAAGAATAGATTTGCTCATGGTAATGCAATTTCCACCAAAGTGCCGAAGTTTTAACGTGATCAAATCCCGTTTACAAGATAGGTGTCACCCACCACATTGTGCCAATCAGGAGAAACATATCCTCTCTGTGGTTCCCAGTATGCACTATGGCAGGATAGACTGCAGAGCACCTTCTAAGCGAGCAGAAGGAGCGGACCCTAAAACTGAATACTTTAATAAGCCAGGCATTTCCCCAACACTACATAGAGGTGTCTGCCAACAAAAATCTGCACCTCCCAAAAAATGTGAGTGAAAAGGCACACACAGCGAAAGTAAAACAAGTACGAGTATGCAACATGAAAACAGGATGCTCTGAAATATCTGCAACTGACACGAGTAATATCTTGGGAATATTACAAGATGGGGGTGTATAGTTTTACGACAATCTAACAAGTGCTATGGGGTTGGAACTAGAGGGAAATGTGTACATTTGCAATGATTTTCAGTCACACCTTTAAGGTTACTCCTTGAACCACGGCATCAATGTGTCACGCGCTGAGTCCTGTGCTCCTAGTTGATGACGAAAGTGACTACTCGAGTACAATTTTACTCCACCGAATCAACTAAACTAACGTGCGATAACGTGTTGCTTCCTCCCCCGACCCAAACTCTCCTCACCGACTTGAAAAATTGTGTTCTAATGAGATGATGGGGGTGGCAAGGGACACTTGAAATCTCACATACCAGTAGACCCCATTCAAGAGGGAGACGTCTGTTTTTTTACGCCAAAATG
Source organism: Triturus cristatus (assembly GCF_964204655.1). Taxonomy (NCBI): domain Eukaryota; kingdom Metazoa; phylum Chordata; class Amphibia; order Caudata; family Salamandridae; genus Triturus; species Triturus cristatus. Next base: position 796,926,119 of record NC_140595.1, read on the forward strand.
CCCTATTTTCACTGTTGGAACGGCCTACGCTTCAATAGAAATCATTGTGGAAAATACATTCCCCCGATTTTATTTACAAAGTCTCCCACTTGTCTAAAATGTTGGCATGCATGCTTAAAATGCAGATTAATAATAAATAAATAAAAAATCAAAGGAGAACACCCGTTGACATGGGCGCTTAAATATGAAAGGGAGGCAGGATCATTGTTTGAGCGACGAGGAACAAAAGGGCGAACGGCTCTGAGTAAGAAGTGCATAGAGTAACACCTCAAGGGGACTTTATAAGAAACGAGCCAAAATAATCATCTCGCACATTTATGCAGAGGGGCAGAGGACACATTGAAAAGCTTCTTCAAGACAATTAGTTTGTCCCTTCTCTTTGCTAAAAACCGCACTTGCTTTTCTTTGCTAAAACCGCCTAAAACAAAGCGTACACTAATAACTCGTAGGACAAAGCAGACCTCGAACGCACTATACAAATTTATAAAAGCCACTTCACATATTACCGTTTCCTAGAGGGTTTTACTGGCTCATATTACCCGGAGCAACTTATCCCGGCCTGGCTTTGTTTGGTTTCGGACTCTTGCATTTCTGCACTTTTCATTACAAACACAGAGCTGTATACTGCAGGTTGCAAACAAAAGACAAGACAATTTACCTACATAAAAAACGGGCACTAATTTCTATACCTAACTCTTACCTATCGCAATGTTGTTTTGCCTTTGCGGGGGGGGCAAGAGCTGCTCCAGAGACAGAGCCCATACTATCGCGAAGTCTTACATAACGATCCCGGAGACGCTCACCCATTCGAGCCCGTCTCCAGCGCTGCAACCGAAGGCGCTTCCTGCCTGGGATCCGGTCCGTTGTCTCCGACACCGGACTTCAAGCCGCTACGTTAGAAATGACCAAGGGATATATAAAAAGTACACATATATCCATAGTATACATATAAAAAGTGCAATGTAGAACATGCTATAAAAACTGGACAGTTTGCTCACTGATTGGAAAGGAGGGGGGGAGGATTGGAAAGGAAGGGGGAGGGAGGAGAGAAAGGAGAGGGACAGAGAAACGAGTGGGAGGATGGAGGAGCCCGAGTAAACACAAGACAACAAAAGCAAAACCGGGCGCGGCGCTGATAGAGTTGAGCTTTGTGAACTCTGCCTGAACCTCGATGCACGTGGAAACATGATCTGTTACTACACGCCTCCTTCAGATAAGAAATACCTTCACAACAGCCGTGAAGAAAGCGATCCTGTCCGGAAAAGGAGACGGGGCGGTAACCAAAAAGCATCCTTTTCAATGGGAAGCCAGCGTTTAGCATAAACACTGACGCGACCCAATGAAAATGATGGGCGGGGCTTCATGTCCCCTTCTGAAATCTCCTCGATCACAATAGCCCTCGCAGAGCGGGCAGCGCAAGCGCGCTGCAACGCTAGGCGAGACCTATAAAGGGGATTCTTTGTTTGATTCCAACCCACCCGGCAGATGAAGTCATTCCACCTAACAAGCGTTCTGTATTCTGGGTTTTGAAGTACCCAGGTATGTTCTAGGGCTGTGACCAGACACGGATCTTTCAGAGGAGGTGGATACTTTGGGGTCATTTAGAGAGTGTCGGAATGTTCACAGTAATACCATGATTCGATAACTGAGATGAGTTCGTCACCGAAGGTTTGACTCAGGCTTCAAGGCGGATGCCGGCTCTGGTCCAACTCAAGGTCCTCTGGTACCCAAGAGTCATAAACGAGTCGAGCCTTCATGTGGCTTCTGCTTACCACCTTCTTACCTCAGTCAACAAGACCCTTCTCCACAAGCCCCGCCTGCACCAGAAGCGCTGCCCATTTCTTTGCTTTGCAGCTGGACTGACAGTGGGGACCCTGGAGAGTGCTGTGAAAGTGCTTGTAGAGTATTTTAGGATTTCTCTTCAAGCTCTCTCTCAGCATTCTGCAGGGCCTTGAGGGCAGACAGTGGGGACTCTGGAGAGTGCTGCGAAAGTGCTTGTAGAGTATTTTAGGATTTCTCTTCAAGCTCTCTCTCAGCATTCTGCAGGGCCTTGAGGGCAGACAGTGGGGACCCTGGAGAGTGCGGTGAAAGTGCTTGTAGAGTATGTTGTGATTTCTGTTCAAGCTCTCTCTCAGCATTCTGCAGGGCCTTGATGGGCAGACAGTGGGGACCCGGAGAGTGCGGCGAGAGTGCTTGTAGAGTATTTTATGATTTCTCTTCAAGCTCTCTCTCAGCATTCTGCAGGGCCTTGATGGGCAGACAGTGGGGACCCTGGAGAGTGCGGAGAAAGTGCTTGTAGAGTATGTTGTGATTTCTGTCCAAGCTCTCTCTCAGCATTCTGCAGGGCCTTGATGGGCAGACAGTGGGGACCCTGGAGAGTGCGGTGAAAGTGCTTGTAGAGTATGTTGTGATTTCTGTTCAAGCTCTCTCTCAGCATTCTGCAGGGCCTTGATGGGCAGACAGTGGGGACCCTGGAGAGTGCGGTGAAAGTGCTTGCAGAGTATTTTATGATTTCTCTTCAAGCGCTCTCACAGCATTCTGCATGGCCTTGAGGGCAGACAGTGGGGACCCTAGCGAGTGCGGTGAAAGTGCTTGTAGAGTATGTTGTGATTTTTCTTCAAGCTCTCTCACAGCATTCTGCAGGGTCTTGATGGGCAGACAGTGGGGACCCTGGAGAGTGCTGTGAAAGTGCTTGCAGAGTATTTTAGGATTTCTCTTCAAGCTCTCTCTCAGCATTCTGCAGGGCCTTGATGGGCAGACAGTGGGGACCCTGGAGAGTGCGGAGAAAGTGCTTGTAGAGTATGTTGTGATTTCTGTTCAAGCTCTCTCTGGGCATTCTGCAGGGCCTTGATGGGCAGACAGTGGGGACCCTGGAGAGTGCGGTGAAAGTGCTTGTAGAGTATGTTGTGATTTCTGTTCAAGCTCTCTCTCAGCATTCTGCAGGGCCTTGATGGGCAGACAGTGGGGACCCTGGAGAGTGCTGTGAAAGTGCTTGTAGAGTATTTTATGTTTTCTGTTCAAGCTCTCTCACAGCATTCTGCAGGGCCTTGATGGGCAGACAGTGGGGCCCCTGGAGAGTGCGATGAAAGTGCTTGTAGAGTATTTTCTGTTTTCTGTTCAAGCTCTCTCTGAGCATTCTGCAGGGCCTTGATGGGCAGACAGTGGGGACTCTGGAGAGTGCTGTGAAAGTGCTTGTAGAGTATGTTGTGATTTCTGTTCAAGCTCTCTCTCAGCATTCTGCAGGGCCTTGATGGGCAGACAGTGGGGACCCTGGAGAGTGCGATGAAAGTGCTTGTAGAGTATGTTGTGATTTCTCTTCAAGCTCTCTCTCAGCATTCTGCATGGCCTTGAGGGCAGACAGTGGGGACCCTGGAGAGTGCTGTGAAAGTGCTTGTAGAGTATGTTGTGATTTCTGTTCAAGCTCTCTCTCAGCATTCTGCATGGCCTTGATGGGCAGACAGTGGGGACCCTGGAGAGTGCTGTGAAAGTGCTTGTAGAGTATTTTATGTTTTCTGTTCAAGCTCTCTCTGAGCATTCTGCAGGGCCTTGATGGGCAGACAGTGGGGACTCTGGAGAGTGCGGAGAAAGTGCTTGTAGAGTATGTTGTGATTTCTGTCCAAGCTCTCTCTCAGCATTCTGCAGGGCCTTGATGGGCAGACAGTGGGGACCCTGGAGAGTGCTGTGAAAGTGCTTGCAGAGTATTTTATGATTTCTCTTCAAGCTCTCTCTCAGCACTCTGCAGGGCCTTGATGGGCAGACAGTGGGGACCCTGGAGAGTGCGGTGAAAGTGCTTGTAGAGTATGTTGTGATTTCTGTTCAAGCTCTCTCTCAGCATTCTGCAGGGCCTTGATGGGCAGACAGTGGGGACCCTGGAGAGTGCGGAGAAAGTGCTTGTAGAGTATGTTGTGATTTCTCTTCAAGCTCTCTCTCAGCATTCTGCAGGGCCTTGATGGGCAGACAGTGGGGACCCTGGAGAGTGCGGAGAAAGTGCTTGTAGAGTATGTTGTGATTTCTGTTCAAGCTCTCTCTCAGCATTCTGCAGGGCCTTGAGGGCAGACAGTGGGGACCCTGGAGAGTGCGGTGAAAGTGCTTGTAGAGTATGTTGTGATTTCTGTTCAAGCTCTCTCTCAGCATTCTGCAGGGCCTTGATGGGCAGACAGTGGGGACCCTGGAGAGTGCGGTGAAAGTGCTTGTAGAGTATGTTGTGATTTCTCTTCAAGCTCTCTCTCAGCACTCTGCAGGGCCTTGATGGGCAGCCCATCTGAAGTGCCACCCCTCACCTGGGAAAGCCCACACAGTGCTCTGTGTACACCTTTCCCAGTCGCTGATGTCTGCACATCACTAGCATCATGTGAACTCTGGGCTCTCCCAGGCCTTAGTTTGGTTAATGCATGTAATTGCCTCCCCTGAAGATGTTGAACCGCTTCTGCAATCGCCTGAAATCTGTCTCTTTATTCACTCTGGTAAAGCAGGTGAGAGCAACATTAACTCCATTAACGCCAATACTTTGTTTCTAGAACGGCTCCTTATGTCAGCTTGATATAACTTATAATGTGTGTATATTTTAACACAATGTACTGATGTGGCTCCTGAAATAATTAAAGATAAAACATTCACCTTTGATGTGAAACCAAAGAGATAAAGAAACACCCAGCTATTGGCTGAATTACGCAGTGTGAAACCAGGAAACCTGGGATCAATCCCGGCTATCATGTTTGACCACACTGTGTGATCCTAGGCAGTTACCTTATTCACTTCGCCCCCTTTTCATCGCACTTGAAATACAAATACATCCGTTCAGGATGTGCGCTGTACAAAAGCTCCTCTTTCAGATGTTTTAACGGGCTTTAATGCAGTTCCATCTGTAATGCCAATCTAGGCCTCACACAGAGTGCACACGACAACTGAAGGACTGCTCGCTTCATCAGTCGCGTCGTCGTCCGGGCGGTGGGCGTACAGGCAGGAACGTTTCATATTTAGACCATCACTTCTCATCAATGTCACTTAATGCAAGGATTCAATCTAATGCACACAGGCGAAATGCTGTGGCATGTTAAAAAGACACTTAAATCTTAAAGCGTCTTTATCATTTGTGTACAGGAGGTTTTTGCACGATTTACATGTCAGATATGGGAGTAGCTCAATTGGCGGTAAAGCTGGTATATTCAAGCCAGACCCTTGGATCGACTCTCCCAAAAATGAACTAACTTGGGACGAACAAGTAAACTTTAATATAGTACGCCCGTTCTAAAGCGGTAATACCACTTTTCTCTAAGGATGAACAATGTGTTGTGTGCACTGAAAACTACTTACTTCACTTTTAAGATAATTTGCAATGCTTTTCGGCAGATTGCTAACACTCTCATGTGGTCTTGGTTCCTGAACCGGTGCTGTGAGATAAGATTTTAATCTGAAACTGGTGTTCTAAGATATGGAACTCATTCAATCAATCAATCAATCAGGGGTTTATATAGCGCGTTACTCACCTGTGAGGGTCTCAATGCAATATGTTCAGTTGGTGATACATGTATGTGTGAGCTGTTTCAGCAGATACTTGTGTTCTATGATTTTTATTCAATTCAATTCAATAATTACTTTATTCGATTGACATCGGCAATCATAAAAGTACAATAAAAACAATCATAAAAAACATTAAGAACATCAGCCGCGGGGGTAATTCGCCCACGGCGCGGGGGGGGGGGCGCGCGCGGCACCCGTGACGAGCCCAGCTCGTCATGAGGCACAGTGGAACTGTGCTCATGACGAGCTGAGCTCGTCACGACCCCGCCCACTGATTGATTCTCCCGCACAGGCGGGGAATCAATCGTGCGTGGGCGGGCCGCGGCCGTTATGACGAGCCCAGCTCGTCATGAGCACAGCTCCACTGTGCCTCATGACGAGCTGGGCTCGTCATGAGCACGCAAGCGGTTCATATCATGAAGTAAGTTCCATACGTATCAGTCTCAAGCATAAGCATACTACTCGGCTCTTAAAAATCTGGATACTTACAGTAAAATGATCTAAAGATTGCAGATATAAAAGAGCGGGGATACATGCATGTTTAAGAGTTTCAGCAGATACATGTGTTCCATGATTTTTAATAAATATTGCAAGTTCTAGATGTGACATTAGAACCGGTATGATTTTGAGCACATGTTCCGTGTTGTGGATACATGTATGTTTTAAGTGTTTGAACAGGGTTTATAATGGACCTTTTCCTCTGATGTCACCATTTCTGTGCCCCCACCATCCAGAATTTCTGGTGACCCTTTCCTCCTCCCCTCTACAGAAATACCGCTACCAAGATGAAGACAGCCCGCCCCTGGAGCACAGTCCGGCCCACCTCCCCAACCAGGTGAAGGGACCTGAGCTGGTGCACGTGTCCGAAAAGAACCTATCACAGATCGAGAACATCCATGGCTACGTCTCCCACTCACATATCTCGCCTATGAAGGTAGGGCCGTGGTGGGGTCTGCAGGCACAAGCTTTTACGGGCATGAGCAGTGCTTAATTTGTAAAACAAGAAGTGCCAGGGCCCTTGTTTGGAGACCACTGCAGCTTGCGCCACCCATTGCCCCTGCCAGGGTTGCCAATGACAGTGCCGATACAACTACTAACCACCACACTCCTACACGTGTGACAATCCAGACTATTCCAGGCCCCCAAAGCTATAAGAATGGCTTGGGCAGCAGCTGTTAGCAATTTTTACTGTATATTTAATTAATAAACAATTGCTGTTGTGCCCATCTTCAAATTAGCCAAACAGTGCCAACATGTGGCAGATGGTAATAAGTGCCGGTGTTGACAATTAAGAGGTGCTGAGCACCGGAAACCACCAGATCAAATTAAGCACTGCATGGGTTAAAAACTTCACAAGACAGCCCTCCTCTTTTTAAGTTTTTCAAAAGAAAAACACGGTTTTCCTTTACCTTTAGCCACAACATCTGGTGCCACCTAGTGGTGCAGTTGGCGTTTGCTTCCACATTATAAATTAACTGGTCAGAGATGCTTTTTTATTATATTAATACATTTTGTGGCGGCAAGAGTGTTGTGGCCCTCAGCAGCCTGGGGCTCAAGGCAAAGAGCCCCCCTGCCTCTCCCTTATGATGGCTCTGGGTATGTTTGATGTTGAGGAATGGGAGTGAACTGCCCATGTAAAGGGAGCAGAGGCAGTGAGAAGTAAGGGCCAGAGGGAGGGACAGAGAAGGAGAGAGAAGAAGAGAGTGAACAGACAAGCAAGGAATAAATAGAAGGAAGAATTGGGAAATAAAGAGAGTTGGGGAAGAAGTGACGAAAGGGAGGCCAACAAGAAAAGAATGAAGGGAGCTAGGAAAGTAGGCACTAGACACAAACTAAGAAGAAAATAACATGGGGAAGTGAAGAAGGAGACAATAAAGAGAATTAGAGATGTGGAGGCAAAAGGAACCGGAAAGGAGGAAGGAAAGAGAGTCAGAGAACATGGGAATGAAGGCACCAGAGCAGGAGGGCATAAAAGGGATTTGAGAACAGAGGAACATAGGGAAGGAATAAAGTAACAGAGATGGTGGTGACTCAGGAATTGAAAGAATAAGGGATTAAGGAACACAAAAAGGAGGAGAATACAGAGTCTTAGAAGAGTGAATTATGGGAGGTAGCACAGAGAAGGATAATGGGATAGAAGAAGGCATGAACTGAAGAGGAGGTAGAGGTGGAACAGAATATGGGACTATGAGAATGAAGGCACTGAAAAGAAGGAAGGGAATATACAGAGCTGGAGAAGAAGGAAATAAAGGGAATGAGAGAAGAAGGGAATAAAGAGAATTAGAAAAGACGGATTAGAGGTAACTAGAGTAAAGTGGAGCCAGAGAAGACGAAGAAGTAAAAAGGGATTCAGAGAAAGAGGGACTAAAGGGAGTTGAAGATGAGTTTAGCCGGAGTCCGATAATAAGGGAATAAAAGGAGCTGCCGGGAGGTCGTGAGGGTCAGTAAATGTTCTGCCTCGTTTCATGTAGATTGTTTAGGGTTTTTGATGGTCTTCAGACGCTGTGACGGGGTTGTATATCAAATCCACGCAGGCATTTACCTCGCATGCCTTAACAAAGCAGTCCGAGCGACAAATGTGTCTTTACAACGCATTCCTTTACCACGCAAATCATTACAGCGACTTGCCTTAGGGAAGCGCTGGACTTTGAATAGTATAATTTACTATTCCAGCTCCAGTCTCCGCAGCAGTAGGGAAAGTGTTGGACTTAAAGTCCACCATCAGTCCAACAATGCTTTACTTAAGGTAAGTCGTCGTAGCGACTTGCGGCGTGGTAAAGGAATGCATTGTAATGATGCATTCATGTTTCGGACCGCGTTGTAAAGTCACAGCGTGTTTCAAGCCGTGAAGTAAAAGCTGCTTCCCCTTATGACAGGGGGTATAACATGGAACCCTTACCAGATGCTTGGGGTCTGCAGACGGGGCGCACTGGCTGAAACCGTGCCGGGGGGCAGGAGGGATATAAGGCGGGGCAGTCAAAATATTGGGACCTGAGTGGAGACTAAGGGTAGGGGTGGTGTCAGGGTAAAGTCTGTGAAAGGGTTTTTTGGAGTGGGCAGTTGAACGGTGGAGAATGAGGATGAATGTATGGAGGCATTGGAATGTTGGACTAAGGCACGAGTTCAGTGAAGCTGGGATGGTAGATTGTGGGCTGTAGGAGTTTATTCAAATGGTGGTGGGTGGACAGGAATGTGCGAAGAGGCAAGTATAACAATGCTCAGAGGGTAGGCTGGCCTGTGGTGGGATGAGTGTAATAAGAATGCTCAGAGGGTAGGCCGGCCTGTGGTGGGATGAGTGTAAGAATATTCAGTGAGAGGCTGGACTGTGGTGGGATGTGAGTATGAATGCTCAAAGGGTAGGCTGGACTGTGGTGGGATGAGTGTGAGAATGTTCAGTGAAAGGCTGGACTGTGGTGGGATGCGAGTATGAATGCTCAGAGGGTAGGCTGGCCTGTGGTGGGATGAGTGTAATAAGAATACTCAGAGGGTAGGCTGGCCTGTGGTGGGATGAGTGTAAGAATGTTCAGAGGGTAGGCTGGTCTGTGGTGGGATGAGTGTAAGAATGTTCAGAGGGTAGACTGGCCTGTGGCAGGATGAGGGTAAGAAGGCTCAGTTTGAGGCTGGCCTGTGGTGGGATGAGTGTAATAAGAATGCTCAGAGGGTAGGCTGGCCTGTGGCAGGATGAGGGTAAGAATGCTCAGTTTGAGGCCGGTTTGTGGTGGGATGAGTGTACGAATGCTCAGAGGGTAGGCTGGCCTGTGGTGGGATGTGAGTATGAATGCTCAGAGGGTAGGCTGGTCTGTGGTGGGATGAGTGTAAGAATATTCAGTGAGAGGCTGGACTGTGGTGGGATGTGAGTATGAATGCTCAAAGGGTAGGCTGGACTGTGGTGGGATGAGTGTGAGAATGTTCAGTGAAAGGCTGGACTGTGGTGGGATGCGAGTATGAATGCTCAGAGGGTAGGCTGGCCTGTGGTGGGATGAGTGTAATAAGAATACTCAGAGGGTAGGCTGGCCTGTGGTGGGATGAGTGTAAGAATGTTCAGAGGGTAGGCTGGTCTGTGGTGGGATGAGTGTAAGAATGTTCAGAGGGTAGACTGGCCTGTGGCAGGATGAGGGTAAGAAGGCTCAGTTTGAGGCTGGCCTGTGGTGGGATGAGTGTAATAAGAATGCTCAGAGGGTAGGCTGGCCTGTGGCAGGATGAGGGTAAGAATGCTCAGTTTGAGGCCGGTTTGTGGTGGGATGAGTGTACGAATGCTCAGAGGGTAGGCTGGCCTGTGGTGGGATGTGAGTATGAATGCTCAGAGGGTAGGCTGGTCTGTGGTGGGATGTGCGTATGAATTCTCAGAGGGTAGGCTGGCCTTTGGTGGGATGAGTGTAAGAATGCTCTGACTGTAGGCCGGCCTGTGGTGGGATGAGTGTAAGAATGTTCAGAGTGTAGGCTGGTCTGTGGTGGGATGAGTGTAAGAATGCTCAGAGGGTAGACTGGCCTGTGGTGGGATGAGTGTAATAAGAATGCTCAGAGGGTAGGCTGGCCTGTGGCAGGATGAGGGTAAGAATGCTCAGTTTGAGGCCGGTTTGTGGTGGGATGAGTATAGGAATGCTCAGAGAGTAGGCCGGCCTGTGGTGGGATGAGTGTAAGAATGTTCAGAGTGTAGATTGGTCTGTGGTGGGAAAAGTGTAAGAGTGTTCAGAGGGTAAACTGGCATGTAGCTGAATGAGTGTAAGAAGGCTCAGTTTGAGGCTGGCCTATGGTGGGATGAGTGTAATAAGAATGCTCAGAGGGTAGGCCGGCCTGTGTTGGGATGAGTGTAAGAGTGCTCAGTGAGAGTCTGGGCTGTGATGGGATGCGGGTACGAATGCTCAGAGGGTAGGCTGTCCTGAGGTCGGAGGAGTGTAATAAGAAATTAAGAATGCTCAGAGGGTGGGCTGGCATGCAGTGGGATGGATGTAATACGAATGCTCAGTCTGAGGCCGGTTTGTGGTGGGATGAGTGTAATGAGAATGCTCAGTCTGAGGCCGGTTTGTGGTGGGATGGGTGTAATAAGAATGCTCAATCTGAGGCCGGTTTGTTGTGGGATGATTCTAAGCGTGCTCAGAGAGAGACTGGGCTGTGAGACGAGTGTAGGGTGACGGACAGTGAGTGGACTGGACTCTGCTGCGTTGCTGTTCGCTGGACAGAGAGGGACAGAAGGGGATTAGTGCGAAAAGCGTTGATAAAACCTTGCAGCCGGAATCCTATTTTCGCAGATTATGCGGGAGAAGTAAAATTACTTACTGTCTCATCAAGTAACTCTGGCGCTTGGTTGCCATCGTGTGGCTGAAGAGCAGACTGCAGCCAGCAGCCAACGACAATGGAATCTCCCGCAGCATCATGGAGCTCAGCGCTCTAAAAGGGAAGGTAAAAGATGAATAAGGTAACAGAAAAAAACATGTAGGAAATAAGGCTTTTCAAGGCACTATGTGGCTTTCAGCGATTGTTGGTCATTCTCTTCCGGCTCTGGGAGCTCAGTGCCAGACAGTGCTTTAAATGGGCCGGTACTCACCGGTACTGAGTACCGGCACTTCTTAGATTTAGCACTCGGAGTACCGGCACTTCTCTACTGCCGAGGAGAGTACCGGTACTCATGAAAAGCTGGTCCTGGCGGCCTTTCTTTGATAGCTAAGGCACTTCTGTAGACCTGCGCCAGCCCAGCTGAACAATTCGGCGTGGGCTCATTTGCATACCAATCGGGTGTTCACAGACATCGAGGCAGCCCAGTGACGGCGTAATTAAGAGAGCCATGGGAGGTAACCAGGTTCAAATGGCTTTAAGCCCACCCGATTCTTTTGTTAAGTGTCTGCTAATGTTTGTCTGCTTGCCTGTGATTGTTGAGAAAAACGAGAGAAGGGGGGGGGGGGGAGACAATAGAGACACTCTTGGAAGTTATATTAAAAGAAATGTGTGGACTGCGTTGTGGGTGCATGTCTGCTTGTTTATTTCTGTGTCACTGGAGAACATATAGAATTGTGCGGAGCAACAGCAATTAACAGAATTGATGTTGCACATATTACAAAACAACGAAATGTTGAAATATCGCCGCATTTCGGTTTCGGTTGTTTCTAATGAGTAAACAAACCTGCTTTGTTTATTGAAAGACATTTGTCATGTGTTTTGGTATGTGCGGCAAGTAGTATCGAAGTCAATAAGTATCGGCATGACTTCTAAGCCCCGCCCACTCGCCACATTTAAATGAGTACCTGCACTATTTTGCCTCCATTTAAAGCACCGGTGCCAGATGGTAACGCGTTCAGTCCGCAGCTAGCTTCCCCAAAAGCCGTAGGGTTCCACTTCTTCAAAGAAACCTGCAGGCACAGGTCTTTAAGTGGGAAGAACAAACTGGCGGGGTCTCTCAAAGGGGCGTGGCCGATGTAATTAGGGGCGTGGCTTAAAAACACGTAAACTATAAATCTGTGCTTAGGATAGTGGGCCGACCGATTGGTATTTTGTTGTTTCTGTCTTTGCAGCCAGATATATGATACAACAAGTAATATTACACCTTGATCAAGTCAGAACTATTGGCTTTGTCAATGGTTGTTAGTTGCATAAGATAAATATGCAGCAACTTGGCTTCTTTTGTATATAATGCTGTGAAAGAACGAAAACTAGCCCCATTGAAGTTGCATCAAAGGCTTTGCAGTGGGACTGCTGCAGAGTTGAGATTTGTTTTTCACCCTTAGGGTAAAAATGGAGAGCCCGAGAGGGACCCGTCCCAGCCTCTGCATTTAAGAACGGCCAGCACCGGCAGGACCGGCCCACTGAAAGCCCTGTTGACACCAAGACGATGTTTCTGCTCCTGCGTTTCAATGCTCACCTGGCAAGACGTCAAGCCGTAACTTCTCCACTAGTGAGAAGTGAGCAGTGTGAGCAGCGCACATCGATGTGCCTACGGTCACTGCAGTCCGGAAAAAACACGGACCACCCGGTCCAGGGCACAAAACAGAGCCCGATAGAGACCCGTTTCGAGGCCCCCTTTTAAAAACTGCAGGTGCTCAGTACGGGTGAGACCCGGCCCACTTAAAGCCCTGTGTAAGCTGTTATAGTGTAGAAAAGCAGTGCCCAACTTCCAAACTCAGCAGGTTGGGCAGCCAGGTGGAGGGGAGGGTTCAGGATAGGTAAGCCATTCACTGGTGGTGCGATGGCGCTGTTGGAAGAGCGTTGAAGGGAGACGCCACCAGTGCTACAGTGCTTCATCTTGGCTGGGGTGTTGTGTGCGCTGTGCTGTGTTTGTTGTGTCTGATGCATCTCTCCTGTGTGAGGGAATGTGTGAAGATGCCATGTGGTGTGGGAGGGCACCTCACATCCGCCAGGACTAGGAGTACCCAGGCAGCCTTGCCTCCTGGGTTTCTGGCACCTCTGATTACAACAAGGGTTGCCTCATGTTCCTTTTGGACCACGTGATGCCTCGTCATATCCGGTAACTGCTCGCGCAGGAGTGGTCGAGGGAGTGTTGTGTGTGTAGTTTCCCTGTTCCGTAAAGTCTCTAATGCTTTTCAGCTTTGTAGAGTGGGGTAATCTCAGTGTGTCTTCAATCCCACGTAGATCCTACAGATTCTTTTATAGGATTGCCTTTAGTCTTGCAGGAAATAGGAGACCAGACTTTTATCCGAAAGAGATTAATTGCTTCTTTAGCTCCACAAAGGCCCTTTTCCTGCCCTCTGCACAGACAAAGCGAGTGGACAAATCCCTTCAAATGTGTCTTCTGTTCCCATGTGCCCTGCCAGGGCCGGAAATATTAGGTATTTCACGATGGTGGGTAGTTAAGTTTCTCAGAGAGGAGCCCCCTCTCTGAGGTCAGCTTCATGGGGATCCCATCTCAGAAACCAGATGTCCTCTCACACTGACCCCAAAGGACTTCTCCACTGAGATGGTCTCAGTGACCCTCTAGCATGGTTGAGCACTGGGAAGCCAAGGTTACTCCAGAACAGGAAATGGTTGTGAGCTGCTTAAGGACTGGACCATCTGCCCAGGTGCCCCCTTCGGACTAGCCTCTGACCTTCACGGATCCGCGTGTACTGATTCCCTCTGTGTCGATCAAGTGTTAGGCCACACAAATGCAATTTCAAGGGTGCAAAGGTGTCATAAGGACACCCTGTTGCACCCCTGAAATGAGCATGTGTGCACATGTGGCGCACATACATGCCCAAAAAGTGAATTTTTCAAAGTAATCGCAGATTACCACCAATTTGAAGTTGGTGGTAATTTGCGATTTCTTGAGGAGAAATCAAACAACTTAGGTGCTTTCTACATCACATTTAAGGAACCGCAATTTGCGATTCCTTAAATGCAGTCGCAAAATAGGGAATCGCAAATTTCGCAATTCCCTATTTTGCAAGGGCCTTTTAGGATGATACATCCCAAAAGGCTTTTTCCCATTCGCAGAATCGGCCCGTTTGAAAACGGGAAATGGGCTTCCTACAAATGCCCCTTAGAGTTAATAAGGAATTGATTAATAAGACTGAATAAGATATTTGATAAGCGATATATTTTCATTCTGCTGTTCATTATAGAACTGTATAAATGGATGCTGAACCTTCCACTGCTCCCCAAATCAATACGGTGGTGAAGGGCATCAACTCATAAAACCCCCTTATTTGGGCAGTACGCCCACTCCACCATCAGATCCCTGCAACGCTGTGTGCACTGGACTCCTCAAAACACAAACATGTTTACCGCTAAGATATCAAGCCTCCGACAGTGGGCTACCAGGCTCTGCCTGAAACTGCAGAGGCGCGACCACGCAAAGCCAGCCTTGAAGGCACTTCATTGCCTCCCAGCAGATGCTGTGATCGAGTCTCAAGTACTCTTTGCAGCTCATTAGACCTCCTTCGGCAGGAGGCCAAAATGTCTGCAAAGTCTTGCTTCCAATTACATGCATAAGAGGACCTGAACTCTGCTTCTGCACACCTAATTACCCGAAGAGTGCTAACCGGATCAAGCCTGGAGGCAGGACCCTGGGCTGTGCCACGCTCTGAACCCATGGCAGAGGGCAGAGCCAAGATGAAGAGTTTCGGGAAGCGCGTAGTCAGCCTCCGAATACTTCTGCAGTCCCCGGGACTCACCATGATGGCGCCATCACCCCCGTTTTCCTCTGCACTGACACTCCTACTTGAACAGCACTCTGGAGTAACCCAAAAGTCATGCATAGCACTATGCAAAAAGTCTTAATACATAAATAATGTATTTAATTCCTTCTGCACTGACCTACGGTGCAAGTCAGTGGGGAGGACAATCCCCCTTTTGGTATTTGCAACTATAGGCAAGAATGTCTTAGCAGCAGGGGAATAGATGAGGAGAGGACAGTTTATGTAGTCAAGTGTACTCGTTATGTGGGAGGAGCTAACTTCAGTTTGTTTTTGAAGCTGAGTGTGGGATTGGCTAGGTGGAGAAGCTTACCACCCTTATTTTGTGAGGCTGGGTTTAATTTGGTTTAAAGATGTAGCTGGTATGAACGGATAACCTCAAATAAGGATTAGGTTGGTAATATCGTATAATACTTGTTTATGTGCTCACTAGGGGGACAAGTACATTTTATACTGGGGTCTATGGTGTTTTAGCAGCGGTTGTACCAGAATAAAATCTGGATCGCTCCTTAGCGGTGGAGGACTAGACTGCTGCCACTGATCTGTGACACTAATTTAAGGGTGGCAGGTTGGTGTAATGTGGCAGGAGGCTGCAGGGCTTGACCAGGTGCAAAATGTGTCTAGTTTAGGTCATACACATTAACTTTTAGACAGCGCAGGGCCCAGAAAGTGTGCAATGTGGTACACACTGGTGGCAGAATGAGGGGGGTGGAGGTTGCAGCAGAGTTCAAGGCCGCGTACGTCGGTGTAGGGGTCAGCTGGAGTGAGTGATGGGTTGGGGTTTGGGGATCATAATAAATACTCTGATTGGTGGCAACAAGTACTCGGGCAAAGGTCAACCACTAAACCGAGATGAAGAAGGTTAGAGGGTAATAGGGGGTGGGAGGATGGCAGACCTGAGCAACCTCAGGGTGGTTGAAACCGGTGATGGAACCATAGGTGCCACTGGACTGGGATAGAGACAGATTCTCTAAAAATCGCTATTTGAGAATCGCAAAAAACGTATTTGATACATATGCCCCTAAGTCTTCAGAATGCAGTAGATGACACTGTTTGGAAAGGAAATCTGAGGCAGAATGGCCTTCCTTTATTCCATGACTGTGACTCAGACAGCATGAAGATGCCTAGCAGTAGACAAGAGTGGGAATGGATGCTGAATGCAGAACTAATGTAATACGAGAAATATTGTACTCGTCAAGCTATCTGAAAATGCAGTACCAAAGATGATACTGACGCAGTTTTACACGAATAAGAATTGTGTTGTTATTTTTACGTAAGATAAACTGCAGTGAGTAGATTTATTTCTATCCAGTCTATTACATCAGATGTGACGGTGGGAGTGTGAATCATTTACTTCACGTGCAATATTATTTTACAGTTCAGTAATTCAGGAATTATATTTAAGCCATGCTCCATTCCTGAGTACCTTAACAACCATGGCTCCACCCCTCTAAATATCTATTAATGCTTGTTTCCGGTCCAGAGAGAACCAGGTCTAGCAGTTCAGTCTGGACTGTTCCCATGAGGCACAGGGTCAAGACTCACTTGCATATGGCTCGGTCCAAACTGGGGTGGCGTGAACGATGGATTAACCCCAGATCTTTGTGACTGGGGCGAGTGGTTGCATTGCTCAGCATTCCGTCCATCATGTGTTCGCTTTGCTTTTGTTGCCCTAAGTGGAAAGGGTATACCCAGACATGGGTCCCATGCTCACTGCGCCACTGGATTCAAGCTAGCCTGGCTGATGAGGGGTGATACCCCGAAACCAGTCCCAGGATGCTTGTTTCTCATTGGGGGAGGACCTGGCATGGCAGTTTGAGCTAGACTGTCCCCATGGGGGGCAGGGTCAAGATTATTTTTTTATGACTGGGTCCAAAGTGGAAGGGCATTGGGAGCAAAAAAGTGATGGATTAAGGTCCGGATCGCCTTACTAGGGGTGAGTGTTTGACATGGTTCAGCATTCTGTCCTTCATATGTTCTTTTTGCATTAGTCGCCCTAAGTGAGACAGGTATGCCCAAACTTGGGTTCCGTGCTCACCATGCCACTGGATTCAAGTTATCCTGACTGATGAGGGGTAATACCCCTAAACCTGTCCTAGGATGCTTGTTTCTGGTTCAGAGAGCACCTGGCCTGGCAGTTCAGGAAGGGCTGTTGCCATGGGGAGCAGGGTCAAGACTGATTTGAATATGGCTGGGTCCAAACTGGGGTGGCTTGGTGAACAAAATAACAATGAATTAAACTCAGATCTGTAATGGGGCGAATGTTTGATTTGTTCTGCATACCATCCATCATTTGTGCGTTTTTTGCCTTGTCAGCCTAAGTGGGAAGGGTATCCCCAGATGTGGTGTGCCACTGGATTCAAGCTAGCCCGGCTGAAGAGGGGTGGTACTCCAAAACCTGTTCCAGGATGCTCGTTTCCGGTCCATGGAGTATCTGGCTTGGCAGTTTGGGCTGGACTGTTCCCATGGGGAGCAGGGTCAAGACCGATTTGCATATGGCTGGATCCATACTGAAATGGCATGAGGAGCAAAAAAACGATGACCCAGATATTTGTACTGGGGGTGGGTGTTTGACATTGTTCAGCATTCCGTCCATCATTTGTTCTTTTTGCCTTCCGTTTCAAAGGCGGGTCAAAAACATTTGACTTCATCATTCCAAAAAGTGTTTTAATCTTTCATTCCCCTGCAGACTTTGTTATGTCTGAATGAATTCACTTTGGCATCAGTGGTTTACTGTTTCTTTATATTTGGTTCAACAAGTGAGGAAGATAACTAGACCCAGGACACATTGCTGATGTGTCCAGTCTCGCTCTGTTGTCCAAGTCTGCCTTGCCTTTTTTCAGTCTGCAGCCTGTGAACACGAACTCTGGACCTGGTCATTAAGAGCATCTTTGGGATCCAGTCTGCGGTCATTAATTCTAGACCCCGGTCATTATTTGTATGATTGTGATTCAGCCTGTGTCGTTAATTCTGGACTCAGTCATTAATTACATGTTTGGAATCCAGCCTGCGGTCGCTAATTCTGGACCCAGTCATTTTTAACATGATTGGAATCCAGCCTGCGGTCACTAATTCTGGACCCGGTCATTAATTGCATGTTTGGAATCCAGCCTGCGGTCACTAATTCTGGACCTGGTCATTAATAGCATGTTTGTGGTCCAGTCTCAGGTCATTATTTCTTGAACCCGGTCATTATTCGTGTGATTGTGATTCAGCCTGCGGTCGCTAATTCTGGACCCAGTCATTTTTAACATGATTGGAATCCAGCCTGCGGTCACTAATTCTGGACCCGGTCATAAATTGCATGTTTGGAATCCAGCCTGCGGTCGCTAATTCTGGACCCGGTCATTAATTGCATGCTTGAGACCACCAGCTCTGTCTGTCCTGGTTTGCTCCCCCCACCTAAGATGGTCTTCTTTCCATTGTCCTGTTGCAGGATAGGTTGTGTGCAGCGCCATCAGAAGACATTTGTTTGGGAGCACAGGGGGCCCAGGAGTCGCAGAGTGTAGATCTTGGGCTTTCATTCTACACCACTTCCTTCTAAATCAGGCCCCTTGTCTGTTTAAAAGATATAGATCTGGCCAGACATTGCGTTTATCACATGTGATGAACCTGGTGTCGGCCTTGCCCATTGTGGCTCAGCTTTGAGAATCGTACTGCATTGGAAGGAAATAGTGTCTCAGTCCCCAGACTCCAATGTCAACCAACATTATCTACCAGAAGTGCTGCCCAGTGGTCTTCCACTGCCCCAGGACCGAGAGAAAAGGCCTCAGGCTCCTCCCGTCTTTAGTCCTTATCTGCAAACAATATGAGGTCCTGGAAACAGACTGAATTGAGGTAGTGAGTGCATTAAGAAACCCTGGTTTTAACAAGGTGGGCATTGAGCTGTGGATGGCAGACGCTCTCATCACCACTAAACGTGGACCAGTGGGTAAGAATCATCCATGGAGCTAGCACACCCGACGTCTAATCCTGGCTCTGCCGCTTTCCCAAAATATGGTTTTATTAAACACTGCACGAAAAATCAATGCACGTAATACCCTTTGCCTATCTGTTGGAGCCCCTCCCACCCTAATTGCGGTGGGGTGGGCACGTTGGAGACTACAAAACCAGGGGACATGGTTTTTAAACCCGGTAAGCCTGCCAGCCTTGATTCTCCTACGTCATCAAATTCTTTGCTATGGGGCACATCGGGTTCTCCACCTCCTTTGCTCCTTTATCTGCCGTTATGTGAGGCCTGCGAACCAGGCTCAGTGCAGAAAAAGAGCAGCGAGGACGTATACCCAGGACACGCCCCCAGCGCTGCACTCATTGATATACGATTATGATTTCAACATATTTTCTTGAGTAAACAGCAGATTTTTATTTTATTTTAATAAAAATGTTGTATTGCGTGTTGGAGATGACCATCTTTAATTTGATTTTCCTTCAGATTTTTGCCTCCTGTTGCTGAGCCTGTTTTTGCTAGCCATAGGACTCTGGGCGCTTTACCCCTGCCAACCAGTGGTAAAGTGTTTGTGCTCTCCCTTCTAAACATAGTTAAATTGGCATGCACCTAAGTGGCACATTTAATTTCTTATAAGTCCCTGTATACGGTACTACCTGTGCCTAGGGCCTGTTAAGTAAATGCTACAAATGGGCCACAGCACTCACTGTGCCACCCACTGCAGTAGCACTGTAAGCCATGTCTCCAGGCCTGCCATTGCAGTCTGGGTACACACTTTTAAGCTGCCATTTCCACCTGGCATAATAAACCTTATGCCAGGCCTAAACTTTCTTTTTTAATACTCATAAGTCACCCCTAAGGAGGCCCTAAATGCGGACAGGCAGGGTGCATTGTATTTAAAAAGTAGGACATGTAAATGTAATGTTTGACATGTCCTGGCAGTGAAAAGCCTCCAAAGGTTTTCCACTGTGACAAAGGTGGCCCTCGGCTAGGAAAACACTGAGTTACACTCTTGCAGCTTATAGTGCCTAATTTCAGTTTGGATTTTATATTACTCTTTTGGAAATTACATTTTTAGACAGTTGTCATTTTCCTGCGTAAGACAAAAGGAGACTTTCTGCCATTGTCCAGGGTCAACTGACTGTTGATGGCTCCCCTGTGGTGAGATGTGGATTGCTCCCAGACAGTGGACAAAGGGCTTGGGTGTGGAGTGGTGTTTTTCTTGCTTGAGCAGGATGGTGAGGGGGCTGTGCCCAGCCCCCTCCTGAGTTTTAAAGGAGGCCTACCCTTTCACTGGCAGATGCAGCTCACACCTCTGCATGCCCCATTTGCCTTGTTAGCCAGCTAGGCTTCAAGCCCCCATAGGAGTGGGGAGCTGCCCCAGAACTGATTTTGAGTGACCACAAGGGTGATTTTGTCCATTACTAAAACCACACTTCTGGGTGGGCACAGGGAGCTCTGACCAGGGGAAGAAGGTTTCTGCAATGTTGGTCTAGGTAGAAAGGGGCACGGTGGGATAGTTTACAGTACAACACACAGGAAGTGTAGTAATAGTGGCTAGGGTCATTCCTGGGAAGCTTTCCCCCCATAGGCGAAGGAGTAGTCAGGAGTCCCTGCCTCCCCACAGGCAGGCACTGGGAATAGATGTGGCCTCCCCAATGCCCTCCTCAGATCACTCTCGGACCTGTAGATAACTAGAAAAAAACCTGGACCTGCTCTCTGTGACCTGAGAAGAGCCTTGAAGACTGAATCCGTTCTGCCTCTTGCACCCAGGACAAAGAAGTGGACCTCAAAGGTCATAAGGATGACCACTCCTTTTTGGGCTACAAGGACACAACAAGCCCCAAGGAGCCTTTTCCTGCATTCCCAGCTTACCAGTTCCAACTGGACTTACCAAAGACCCTTGGCTAGAGTGAGTCTTGACCCCCAAGTGGTGTCCCTAAATTACTGGACCCTTATCTAGTATCAAAGTGTACTCCTCTTGAAGTTTCCAGAAACGTGTTGCCAACTTTTCACTCTGAATATAGATGGGAGGACAGGTGCCAACCTGCCAAGCTGATCAGACGAAGCTGCATCATCTCTGGGCCAAAGATTCAGGTTGCTCCCATTACGTTCTTCTCTACAGCAGTAAATTTGATCCAGCTGGACCTCACAGAGAAGGTGTCCAGCCTCGTGTAGCCCTCTTCAATTACAGCCTGCAGCCGTGCCCCATTGGAAAAATCCGACCTCCAAAAAAACAACTAAGTCCAAAGGTAGAAATCTGAACTGGGCGAAGATGCAAAAAAATGTGTAGCCTGGGAGGGTCCTTCTGTGGGGGCAAAATTTTAATTTCTTCTACTCTGAGCTTTTCTGACAAAAGTCAATGTCTTCACTGCGACCTTGTTCAGTGGCTGCTCCACGAGGTGGAACCTTCTTTGGCCACAGCCTGCTCCCTTGCCCCTCTCAGGATTTTTGACTTCCATTCTAGAGACTAAGTCAGAAGGTAAAACTTTTCACAGGTGCAAACTTGGTCCCTGTATCCAACCTGTGCTCCACTGCGGTCCGCCTCGAACAATACTCTTGTCCCAGTCAAGCGCAACCGGATGACCACAGTTGACACTTAACACTTTTTGGTGCTACGCTGAACCTTACACTGTACAAATTCATTAATTCCAGTTCTACTTATTGAATTTTCGATGTTTTGGTGTCATTTTATTTATTAAAATGTACTCCGTTTTTTCAAATTGCTTTGTGATTTTTCTTGTGCTTTGTGTTTCCTTTATTAATGTTCGAGTACTGCATAAACAATTTACACATTGCCTCTAGGTTAAGCCCGACTTGACTGCTTTGTGACAAGCTAGCAGAGGGTTAAGCACAGGTTTATTTAGTGTTCTTTCGTGGTTTACCCAGATAAGGATTGCGATTATTATTTGAGGTGGGTCCTCACCTTTCTCACTCAACTATTACACAAATTTCTTACTTTGAGATTTTCAAAAATAATGACAATAGCTCTATCAAATAAATTGTGCCTAATCGATTGTTATATATATATATATATATATAAACATTCCTTTACAACTCTGAACTCCAAGGACACCTGAAATACCCACAGACCTGCCTCCCGCCAGGGTACCTGGTTCATGATTGTGCTATACCACCACCCCCTGTAGTCCACCTCCACAAATGAACGGCTATATCTTCTAGTGTTGAGGCCCTCGAGGTTATTAAACAGTGCCGTATGAGGCCTCAGAATT
Source organism: Triturus cristatus (assembly GCF_964204655.1). NCBI lineage: Eukaryota > Metazoa > Chordata > Amphibia > Caudata > Salamandridae > Triturus > Triturus cristatus. Next base: position 796,947,940 of record NC_140595.1, read on the forward strand.
ATTTTGCTCACGCTATTTCGGAAAGGTAAGCTGCTATCCTTTCCCGGAATCTCTGGATGACCCTATTTCCCCACACCACATGTATGAGGTCTCGTCTTCTCACTCACATCGTATACAGCTGGGAGAAGAGTCTCTCTGAGAATGCCATCGAGAGGGGCCAGTGGGTGCCTCATGTGGTACCCACCGGGCAGAGGATGTGTGTGGGGTGTGTATTACCAGAGATTTATACACTCTAGATATCATTGTATCTGGTAACAGCAACAAGCGCCTGCATACCCCCTTGGGTGATTAGTGCACTATAAAAATCAATATAACATAGTAAAGTAGGTGTGGCTTCGCTTGGATTGCATTCTGGCACAGGTGCTGTTGTGGTGATGTATGGCAGGAACGCAGGAGGCAGCTGCAGAGATCTGATGAATTGCAAAAGTAAAGAGCCCAAACTCAACCAGCTGGTTACCAATTGATGTCATGCATGTTATTTGTGATCCTTCCCTTCAGGGTGGACGTCCCCAGCGTGTTCCGTCCCTCAAACCCAGCCAAGGCAGCAACTTGCAGGAGTCTGTTTCCCACCTACAGAGCAGTCTCCCCTGTCAGTTTGTCAGTCCGCCTCATGTTAAAGCCTCTCCCCAGGATTAACATACCACCTTATGTGTGAGGGTGAGGCCTAGTGGCCATCTGCTACCATAAAGTTTGTGAAGTGGTGGTCATTCGCCAAGAGGCCACAGCTCTCTGATGCTAGACTAAACAGTCAGTCATTTATTCCAAAAAGCTGGGACACCTAGTGATATGCAAGTAAGTCAGCCATGCCCAGATGTTAACTGAATGGCCTTTGCAGCATTTGTCCATACACACTCGAGGCATCCAGTTCCAGAGAAATGCTCTGAGCATCGAATTTACCTGCTGGAAGAAACAGGAGCAGTGTGATGGGAGGGGACTATAACAGACTTGTCTATGAAACAAAAATGAGGCAAAGATGTATCCACTGAAGGGCTGCAAACAGATAGTTAATGTTGGGAAAGCCTTTGATAGTCTTGAATTACATTATGAGGGTGCCAGGGATGCGTTGACTGCTTGTGCTTGCGCCGGAGCATTGAATCTCCTCAGGACTTTGTGGTGAGCAGCTGTGCTAGGCATATACTACTCTGGCCCATGTGGACCTGAGAGCCCATGACTGTGGTGAGCCTATTGGCCAGTAACTTGGCTAGGAGTTTCACTTCAACACTGATCAATGAGATTGGCCTGTATGATCCATGTTGGTCTGACAATTTGTTTGCTTAGTGAATACACTACTGACCCTTTCTTCCAACTCTGCGGCCTACTCTCCTTTTACCCTCAAGGAGGTGAACATAACCAGTAAGGGGAAAGCCAACCGGTCTGCTTAGCATTTGAAGAATTCATTCAGGAATCCATTGGGCCAGATGTTTTCCTTGATTGCAGCTGTGTAATCACTTCAGAGATTTTGTTGACTGTGATATCTCTGTCGAGTGTTTCTTTCTCCTCTTGTGATCTTGTCGTCATCGGGCAGGTGGGTAGATGCAAAGTTATGGGCTTCCTATGGCTACCAGGTGGCCTGAGTCAGCCTGAAGGCTTCCATTGTGTCCATCCAGGACCTCCCTCTGACTTAGCCATTATAGCAGTTTCCCTGCCTTATTCCCCTGTTCATACATCTCTTCGGAGGGTTCCCCGCCATCCGTGTCCATCCAGTAGGACGGCCTGTTGGACATCTCCAGTTTAGCCAGTGTCTCGCCTGCCCATCAAGAGACTTGGCCTTCAGATCCAGGATATCTGCCTAAGTGCAGCTGAGTTCCGAGATCCCATCATGAGCTCATCCTGTCTTCCTACAGGGTATCTCTCTTCCCACGGGGTCTCTGGGACGTCTACTGTCGCCTCATTTAGTCGGAAGTAGTGCTCTGTCTCTTCTGGAAGGGTTTCTGTGCGCTGCAGCCATGCATTAAGCCACCACATTCCTTCCGCATTGATGCCCTCCCCTCCTATGGTGAACTCATCTTGCATTTGTTGCGGCTGCACCCTCACGTGGATCCGTATCCCTGTGACCATGGCCACCTTTACATCCGGGAGGAGGAAGTAGTCCAATCGGAAGAAGGGTCTGTATGCCTCAGAAGAGGTAGTGCATACCTGTGTGTTTGGGCGCCTTTGGTGCCAAATGTCGCTCCGCCCATATGAGTTTGCAAAGACGGCGAGCTACAAGACACCACCTGAACCACCATCAGCGTATCGCTTCTGTCTAGTGCCGGATGCATAACTCTATCGAAGTCCCCTCGAAGGATTGTCACACCTGTGGGGGCTTCAAACATGATGGTGCATAATGTGTGCAGGAAGTCTTTCGTGGGCGGCAGGGGAGCACACCAATATGAAAGTCAAACCCGAGAACTGCACCGCCACAGAGACCGCAATGTACCTGCCTAGCATACCATGCATATTTTATTTACTTGAAAGGGAAACTGCTTTTTAAATAAAACAGTTATTCCCCTCGAGCAAATCTGGCATGAAATACCAAAGTAAAGCTGTGTCTGCCTGGAAGCCACGTTAGACCCCGGCAGGTGTGTTTCTTGAAGCATAAATTCATCCTTTCTCAGTGCCCACAGAGCTTGTCTCGGGGGTCTTCAGCACTGCCACTTCTTAGGGGTTGGGGGCCCAGTTTCATCCGTCCAGTCGTTGGCCTCGCTAGCGACCACCCACGCTGGGATTTCCTGTAATCAAGCTGGTCCCCCACCTGCCCATCACCCAGCATCTCACCCACACACAGTGCGCATCTCACCCACACACAGTGCGGGGGAGTCTGCCCACCGATATCATGTCAGCCCACAGCTGCCAACACTTCTGACTGCTTCTGTGTGACATTTCTGTGGTTTCAGTTGCCGTGTGAGTGGCATCCTATTGTTAGCGGGGTGACACTTCGAGTGACGCTCTCTCACTGGTACATCAAAGCAATGACTAGTATGTGATTGCCTCTTTGTTTTCTGTTTCTGTGTCCAGGCATATGACACAACAATGAATATACGCCTAAAACCAGCCAGACCTTTGGTGTTGCAAATGCTTGTTAGCAGTATCAGATCGATGAGTAATAGCAATGATTTTTGTTGTGAATGAATACAATTTAAAGTGTTTCAGTTCTGAGAATGAGGCTGTGAATTGAATATTACTAGTTCTGAGGAAGGTGCAGTGGTATTCAGAATGCCTCAGTCACTCCTGGGCCCGTCTTCAGTCGCCTTTCTTATGTGGTCTCTTCCTCTGACACTTTTCTCCGGACATCTTTCTGAAATCCTCTATCAGCATTTTTCACATCATCTCCTTCCTCTTCACCACTGTCTTTACACTCTCTTGTTCTGCATGTTCTTCCTTGCATCACCCCCTTGACTGCGTCCTCTCTCGCTCCCACCCTCTCTCGACATAAACACGCGTTCCATTTCCCTGAGTTTGTTGCTGTCGGTATTTCGACAGCGGTGTGCCTCCATCACACAAAATGGTAAGGATTATTGGCACGTGGGACAACTGCTGTGTGCGCTCTGTCCGCGTGGCAACAGTTTGAATGAACATTTATTCAAACAACTTCATGACCCAGCTAAAGGCAATGTGACTGACGTCAGTGAAGGTAAGCAACTTAGCTGTACCTGGGCCAATTTCCATAGCAACGAGACACCTCCCCTCGACCTAGGCTCGGCTCATGTTATGTGTATTTGTAAAGCGCAGTATCGCCCGCGAGGGTACCAGGGGTGTAACTCGAGCTCCCTCAGGTCTGAGAGCTCCAGATAAAATCCGGAGTCGGGGGCCCTCCGTGTACATTGCAGGGTGCCCCTTAAACCTTCGTTACGCCGCTGCCAGGTCTCTGCACTTGCTGTCTCGACCCAGGCTCCGCCTTTCATGATCTGAGAGTCTCCCGTCCATCTCAGGGGAGCAGAAAGCACAATGAGCTGTCCAAGCCCCCTCAGTCCTCAGTCCCCAGTCCCCATAGTCTGCAGCTATGGCAGCATGTCAGAATCACGATGTACGGTGGCTGCGAAGGTCCTGAAAGCATCATCAGGCGGTGGACTGGAGCGCTCCTCGCGTGCCTCCACGACGCTGGCATCCCAAGCCACGCCCCCTCAATAAGGGAATGTGACGGGTAAGGACCTCTGAAACACCACTGCCCCGGATTACTTACACACACTAACGCGCTACGGATCCACAACTGTTGTCTTTGCGCTTGTCTTATGACTACAACGAGCAAACAACTCAAACTTTTAACACATCCCTGAGTGGTAAGAAATACACTCCAAAGGGTTCCGAAGTCAAAAAGACGTATGTTGCCTTTTTTTTTTTTTACAGACAGGATGCTCGAGCCAGTCCACCTGTTTACGTCACATCCTCCTGTCCGATCGACCCAGGAGACCCCACTGGCTCTGAGCGATCCAGGTTCCTTCTTTGCCTGGCCATGTTCTGCATGTATTTGGAACCCCCTGATCTGCCTGCGCTTGTTTATTCTCGGCCTGTTGTCACTCGCCCTACACTTGGTCACTGGTTGCCTGTGTTTAAGGTCCTTAGATCTGCCTGTGCCCGTCTTAGTGTAGAACAAGGTCACACACCCTGCACTTTGCGATTACTTGCCTGTACTTAACATACTTTACTATGAGCAGGAATTCTCCTGAGTATCTGCGTGTAACAAGTCTTTGTTCTCTCTTCACGGAGTTTCCTAGGAGACCTAAGCCTTTTGTTCACCTTTTTTTAGACAACATCAAAGGTTTTGGCGCACGAATCTATTTCTGAATCAAACGCTTTGTATACTGCTGCCATCTAGTGGTTATGTTCGGAATTGTTCGGCTTGCTTTGATTATGTAAAGTAGACCATCCCAGTGCGATGGGCCCGTAAGCTCTGAATTGCGTCTGATGTGACCCCCCCCAAAGATCTGAACATCTGACATGAATTTCACTCTAGGAATCATCCTCTTCAGAGTTCCTGGGTTCAGAGAGAGTTTTCTTGCAGAGTTTTCCCAAGTTGTCACACATCACAGAATCACGCGGTTGTAGTGGCATTAACACTGGTGACCTAGCACCAAGGTGTGGCTGCCTGTGTTCATTTTAGACTCCCTGCCGTTCACATCTAGCACATGTTCTATCTAGTAGTGGCGTTCTGTGTCCTACTTGTCACTTAGAATTCTAGAACCCTGCCCCACATAAAGTGGCATCTTCCATCATGGGGTCAGAGCCAGGTTGGCCATTTAGTCCACCGTGCAGTTCCCCGGGGATTGGAGCCACGGACGGCTTGTTTCTAAAGTTTGAAGGCTGCTGCTGCCTCTCTCGCCAGCTCCTGGGGGAATAGTTGAGACAACACTAAAATACTTGTGAAGTGATTCCATTTTGATGATGTTATTCTTTATTCGATTATACAGAATAATCATAAGAGATACAAAAACTTGTTAAAAAGAAGCACATAAACACATGTTAAAAGGGAGCACATAAAATGTTTAAAACCATTCTTAGACACATACCAGTTCAATTTAGCCGATTCAAAAAGTTCATGAACACGTAAAATCAGTTTAGGATCAGGACCCCGGCCTATCATATACATCATTATTACTATGCACACATAATTTTGTTCCAGCAGAAGGTGCCTTTTAATTTGCCGATGACCGCCGTCATCACCACCTGGCCCTTTAGTAGTTGTAAGAATAAAAAAGCAGGTCGAAATTGAGTGAAGCCCCTCTCTTTTAAAACTGGTAATAGATATCTTCGAAGAAATTCATAGTATTTACAGAACAGGACCAAATGTATTAGAGTCTGGGGGGAGCAGTCTTCACAAGGACAAATTAAAAGGGAATGGGGATCAAACTGACCCGGAGGGAAGCAAATCATCGTGCGGATAGTGCCCAAACGAAATTTAGTAATAAGGATCTATCCATGGGGTGCTTAATTGCAGTGGGATAATTTTCAGGGCCACTAACTGATTTCAGCAACAGAAAGGATCTAGTTGAGTGTTTAGTCAGCACCCGAGCTTCCCTTTCCTCATTGGCCTTATTTTGAAAAAAATTCCATAAGGACTCTACGATCACCCTTTTTAAGGAGGTGTGGCCTATCAAAAATGTCCGTACGATCAAGGGAGCGGGCTACCGATTTAATGTAATTTAACCACTGTATCTTTAGACCATACATAAATTCCGTGCAGTCCTCAATCACACTCCTGTTGAACTACAGGCTCTCATTGGACCAAACAGAAACCCATAGTTACAATGGAGCCCGTTGAACCAGGTCCTCCACGTAGTTTAAACCCAATTCTTCATGAGTGACGAATCAGGAACTGTTTGGACCCACCCCTAGGAGTTCCCTACAAAACCGGTCCTCCTCCAGCTGGATTCCTTTGCACTTGCGGTACCCCCAAATAGCAGCTCTGTAAGTCAGGACTGGGAGACACTACATGCTAAATATTTGTAACAGGGGCCGAACGGGCTTGTTACCTACTGACAATGAAAATCTAAATAAGGCACAACAGGCTTGGGTGAATTTAGAGCATCGACTGGAAATACAGGGAAGCCAGTTATTCTGGTGGTCATCTCTAAAGGCAAGCTGGGTTGGGCGGAAGACCCGGGCTGAAGCCTCCCCCACCATTTACCATGTGAACAAGCACTGGCCCTGCACAGGCACCTTGCAGAGCTCTTGTTCTCAGCGTGCAGGGCTGTGAAGGGACATCCAGCCAGGATGCTCGAGCAAGTCCACCTGTTTCCGTCACATCCTCCTGTCTGAACGACTCAGGAGATCCCCCTGGCTTTGAGCGAGTTCGTTCTTTGCCTGGTCAAGTTCTGCATGTGTTTGGAACCCCCTAAACTACCTGTGCTTATTTATCTTCAGCCTGTTGTCACTCACCCTACACTTGCTCACTGGTTGCCAGTGTTTAAGGTCCTTGGGTCTGCCTGTGTCTGTCTTAGCGTAGCCCAAAGTAACACACCCTGTACTTCCCTGCACTTTGGATATTTTACTATAAGCAGGAATTCTCCTGAGTATATGTGTGTAACAAGTCTTTGTACTCTCTTCACGGAGTTTCCTAGGAGACCTCAGCCTTTTGTTCACCTTTTACAGACAAAATCAAAGGTTTTGGCACACAATTCTATTTCTGAATCAAACGCTTTGTATACTTCTGCCATCTAGTGGTTATGTTCGGAATTGTTCAACATGCTTTGATTATGAATTGTAGCCAATCCCAGTGTGGTGGGCCCGGAAGCTGAAGAATTGCGTCTCATATGACTCCACACAAGATCTGAACGTCTGACATGATTTTCACTCTGGGAATCAGCCTCTTTAGAGCTCCCGGGTTCAGAGAGAATTTTAATGCAGAATCTTCCCAAGTTGCCACACATCACAGAATCAGGCGGTTGTGGTGGCAGCAGTGCTTAATTTATAAAATATTAAGTGCCAGGGCTCTGGCCAGAAGGCCACTGCAGCTTGAACCACCCATCGCCCTGGTCATCGCTGCCAAAATAACTACTAACCATCTCTCTCGCATGTAAATGCGACAGTTCTGATTATTCCAGGTCCCCAAAGCTGAAGGAATGGCTGGGTAGGTAGGTATTAGCAATTTTAATGTATATTGTAGTCCTAAACTACCGCGTTTCTGCTCACCTCTTAATTAGATGAGCAGCGCCACCATGTGGTGGACTGTTCTAAGTATGGTTTTGACAATTCGGTGCCGGTGCCGAGCACCGGAAACCTATTAAGTGCTGGTGATGAGCACCGGAAAGCACCGGCTCAAATTAAGCACTGGGTGGCAGTAACACTAGTGACCTAGCACCAAGCTGTGGCTGCCTGTGTTGATTTTAGACTCCCTACTGTTCACATATAGCATATGTTCTATCTAGGAGGTGTGTTCTGTGTCCTACTTTTCACTTAGAAGTCTAGAACCCTGCCCTGCATAACATGACGTGTTCCATCATGGGTTCAGGGCCAGGTTGGCCACTTGGTCCACCGTGCATTTCCCCGTGGATTGGAGTCACAGATGGCTTGTTTCTAAAGTCTGAAGGCTGCTGCCTCTCTCTCCAGCACCTGGAGGAATAGTTGAGACAACACTAAAATACCTTTGAAGGGATTATTTTTTGTATTTCTTCAATACAAGTTACATGTCAACAGGGAACAGTACTGGCATTTGCTCGTTTTCCACACTTTTTGCTGACATTGATCTAAAAATACCAGCTATGTCTGTAAAAGGCTGGCAGGCGGCAGCCATACTTCTGTTCACCCCTACCATACTGCCATGCATGGGCCGCTTGTTGTAGCTGGAGGGCAGGGTCTTCACCCAAGATTCTGGAGCCACTCCGGTTGGAGGTATGTTCTTCACTTCATTTTACGCCCTTAGGTTACAGACACAGCCCAGTGCAGATGGGAGACTGTGGTAAATTAGGGAAGTTAGGACAGTTTCCTCCTGCAGGCTCATGTCTGAACGAGAGGTGGGCGAGCCAACTGATTAACGGGGAGAGCCGAGCCAGGCCAAGGGTCTGGCTAGGATTTTAGAGCCTGTGCACAAATGGGGAGAAGATATAGCCTTACGGCTAGAGCGATCGACCTCGAAGCTGAGGAACTGGGTTCGAGTCTCAGCAACGACGCTCAACATCCTGTGAAGGGCAAATCACTTTATTTCCCTGTGCCCAACCAAAATGAATATGTCCGCCTGTAACGCAACTGGTGCTCATGTAAAGGGCTCTGATACCTGATATCTTCAGGTCTAGTTCGCACTATATAAAACTCTAAAAAATAAAATAAACAAGGCGATCCCCAAAAATGTTTGCTATATAAATCATAGAGCAAACATCACATAAAATAAGATAAAGTCTGTTCAAATTTTTTTTTTTTTTATTTCTTTCGCACATGGAAGCTTTGACATTAATACCTCACATTACCGCACTGAACTAAGAAGTATTTTATTAAAAGTGATAGTTTTTAAACATAAGCTAAGAGGCAAGACAATCATCATCATAACATGTGCATTTGAAAAGCACACATTCACCCAAAGGCATCTTGGTGCTAAATAACAGATGTTTATCTCTACCCAACTCAATAGTACTCATTTTATCGACCTCAGAAGGATGAAAGGCTGAGTGGACCTGCCAGGATTTGAACCTATAATCATGAGGGCAAACATTTACCTTCACAGTGGATGCATTAGTCCACAACGCCACCAGACTCATCCAAACCTTGTACATAGTTCAGTTTATTATAGAGCCTCAGTAGAGTCCATTAAATCAAACACAATAGGATTTTGTACAATTGGCATTCTGAATGTACATATTTGAAGTGCTTTCATACGTGATAATGAAGAAAGCGGAATGTTGGTGAAATAAAATATTTACCCCGTATCACACAATTAAAACAGGGAAGTTGCGATTCATCCAGATTTTTTTAATTCACTTTGTACAAATTAGCCAGTGAATGGGTATACATTTGTCTTTCCTAATGTTAAGACTTTGTTTTTACCTCTTTGTGCATTTTCTACAGTTTTTATGAAGCGCGAACGCAACCCGAATATATTGGAGTGCTTTACATAAGCATCAATTACATTACACAAGGTCACCATTCATTGTGTAAGTGATTTCCCCCAGATCCAAAGTCGACAGCCCTGGTCATAATGCCACATCCATGGCACAAGGGAGGAGGCAGGCAGAACCCACATGAAAGCTCAGCTCATTATGGGCGTGTAGTTCCAACAGGACGTCGAGCTGAGCCACAGCCAGGCCTTGGGCTCAAGCCTCAAGCTTTCAGAACTTACCCACCTCCAGTGGCGTAGCTAGCTCTTTGGCTGCCCGTGGTGGTCTCTGCGTTTGCATTGAAGAGTGGGGGTGCTGGCAAGATGCCACCGATTGCTTCCCCTTGACGGCTGCATGCATTGTAGAGCAGAGGGAGGTGCTGGCGATTGCAGCCCGAGACAGCAAGCAAGAGCGGGAGGAGGCTACCGCCCTCAAAACTCCCCCCTTGCTACACCACTGCCCACATCTAGTCCGAACATACATAATGTGCATGTGAAGTGTGACTCTACATGCGTGGTACTTGAGAGCCTGGTTAGCAGCTTGGGAAAGCATACCCATGTGGGTGTTATTTTGGAATGACATACTGGTTGGGAGTACACAAATGTGGGGAAGGAGAATACTTTGTTGCACTGTGTGACCTTGGTGTTGCCAATGTGGGAAAGTGGAGCATCTGTTGTTTGGTGTGCGATTAGGAGAAGTTCAGCAATGCCCTAGTGTGTGGTGTTGTGAAGGTGGGGACGAAGGGTGTCCTGTCACAAACGAGTCTTTGGAGAAGTATAGTGCATGTACGTATTGTGATAAGAAAGAAAAGTAACCTGTCACCAGTGCTTAGTTCATTGAAGAGTAAGTGCTGCTGGCCAAAACGCTGCTCAGAAGCCGGCTACCAGTGCCACTGCCAAGGCTGCTAGTCTTAAATCCACCTCAGGCCTCTTTAACGCACTACCAGACACTCCCTGCCCTCTTATCTCACTCTGGCCGGTTCCTGCTTTCTCCCTTTGTAACAGGTTTTAGGTCTTTCTCTTCCTCAGTCTTTCCGCCTTGTGTGTTTTTCCCTCTCTTGCTATCAATAACATTTTGATGTAGAAAAATAAGTGCCGGTCCCCAAAAATGAGTGCCAGTAGCCGCCTCCTGCTCAAATGAGGCACTGCCTGTCATGAGGTTTATCTAATTGTGATGCAAAGGTGGGGAAAAAGTGTACCTTTTTGCGTGGCTTGTGTAACGATGATGTGATGGTGGGGAATAGTAGAGCTCTGTCATGTGACTTGTGTAACGATGATCCCCCCAACAAATAAACTAAAGCTTGCTGAGGCTGGTGCCGGTGCCCTGGGCTGTTTTCACTCCCTTAATGGATGTCGGCAGTTCAAAGCCTCGGATAACGAGCTGAAATTCACTATTTACAGTGGTTTTCAGCTCATTTTCTCTGCCACCGTGTGATTTTGACTGTGTGATGGGAGCGGATATTGTGAGTCACACGGTGGCGCCGTGTGATTTGGCAGGTTTGGACCTTCCCATTGGACTAGAATCTGTACATTATTTGTAAAAGGAAAGGTCAGGACAGGTCACCATGGACTGAACCACCAGCATCACTTGTCAGTGCAAGTCCTACACTTTATAATACAAAAGGCATCCCGCACCCAGTTTGAGAAGAGCCATCAATGTCAAAACACATATTTTGACATCACAAACACCTGTGCTGTAGAAAATACTCATCATTTTTCACGCCTCACACCACAAGGACATACAATGTTGAGAAGAAGACTGATAGGTTTCTGTAGTCAGAGGAAACTAGGATCAATCAATCAGTCTGGATTTCTAAAGAGCAGCTATTCACCCGCGAGGGTATCCAGGTGCAGAGAACCAAGCATCTCATGTGGGATCAGTTGAACAACCAGGTCTTGAGTCCCTTTCTGAATTTCTGAAGGGAGGGTGAGGTCTGGAGGTGATGGGGGGGGGGGGGGGGTGTTCCAAGACTTCGTGGCAAGGTAGGAGTGTCCATCACGGTTGCTTCAGCGGATGCGGGAGGTGAGCAAGGAAGAGGTCGGCAGAGCACAGGTTTCTGGAGGAATGGTGTGTTGGTTGTGCCTCAAGAGACACATAACTATTTGCATTGTGGGAGCTCCGGCAACTTAAAGAAAAGAAAAACGTTCAAAGAACTGTGAGTGTAGTTTACCATTGTAACAGACGTCTCACAAAATCTTTGGGGATATTCACACATTTGGATGAAACACTGCTCATTCATTAAAAATTGATTGTAAAGAAACCAGGCAGTACATGAACCATCTGGATCTCAGGGCAGCGGCTCTGTCGTAGAGTCCTTCTGGCACTAAACCTGGACCACGCCGGAACTGATTACTATACACAGTCCCACGATGGTGTTCTACATCCTCACACGCATGGTCTCCAGCTGGCTGTCCAGGGAGTCAACGGGGTCATGGTGCTGGCCATACAGAGCAAATTAGTGCTGTGGAGAATAATATATTCACAACTTAAGTCACCACTTGCAAAATGCCAGGAATGAGTGATAGAGGCACCGGTGTTCGAAGACCTGTTCCAGATATGAGGCCCTCAAACACTAACAAACAAATGAACTTAAAGATTCCTACAGAAAGGGTCTCTGAGTAATTCTCCTCCTTTGGTCATCTCGTCCAAGCTGTTTCAACCACTTGCCCTTATTCATCTGCTCTTCCTCTGGATGAGAGCAACAAATATATTTGCTCCTACCTGGGAAAGACATGTCCATCAAAGGACCTCATATTAAGATAAAAAGGGTGGATTCTTCATCCCAGTCCTGAGAGTCTGAAATTGGCGCCTGGATTGAAAGCCGTAGCATTTCAGCACATCTGTCTGCCGTAAATCTTGCAGAAAGTCTATAAGAAACTAGAACTCCTTCGGTGAAGAAACCAGTGTTGTCCTTAAACAAAATGGGGTTGGGCATGGTTTTTTCCTCCCGTTTCATGAAATTTATCATATTCGTCTGATATAGCGTGTGCATGTTTGGTTACATCAGACATCTATGGCTTCCGGTTGTAAAAGGGCAAAAGTCAGCTGCTTCCTTGTTTTGGGAACGGATGTTGAACACAGTTTTAGAAGGACCCGGTAGGACCTTTCCTCAAGTGCACCTGACAGCTCCTTTGTGGGAGCCAAAAAATGTGATTAAAGTCATAGAGCCGCCTCTCAAGCCGTCCATGTTTGTGGCTTCAGGTATCTATCATGGGAAGTGGTGTTGGTATTGATGGTTGGTTTGAGTAATCAGATGGTTTTTGGTTCAGTTAGGTGGTTGTACTTGCATAAAGTTGTGCTTTTACCCTTGAACTATGAGGGACCTCTCGTATGGCAGCAAGATGTGCTGGTTGACTGGAAAACAAAACCACCCATGGTAGAAATGTTCAAACCAACCCCACACGGACGGAGAATGTGACTAGAACGGGTCATCTTTCCAGGTACCCAGTGTGCCTGAGTGGGCTTAGGCTCAACCTTCATGAGGATGGAGCGTTCCTAGATATTCTTGAGTTAGGGGGGGGTCTGAGGTTAAATGAACTAAACTTGTGTCCAACTGTATACAGGGTGTGGGGAATTGAGTAGGTGAAAGTCCCAGGCCGATCTCCTTGACGACGGTTTGACTACAGAAACCACCTGCGTCCATTGTACCCTATTGAGCTGTAGAGAGCCTCTTCTGAAGGTGAAAATTTGGCAAGGGGTATGGTACCCTCCAAGATCAGTAAGTGATTTTCATCTAAGACATATCACTGCAGCTTTGATAGTAGGATATTGTCCTGATATTTGCGCTGGAGTTCTGTTTGCTATAGGTCCTGATGAAAGCCACAAGAACCGTTTGGCACCCATGGCTGAAACATGTAGACTATTGACCTTGACAGATGGAAGGAAACATTGACTCATTTCTATGTGTACATCTCTTCCTGTTTTTAACCTTATCCCAATTCTGATGAATGATAAAACTAACTGGGAGTTGAAGGTAATTTTAGTTATTTCAACCTCAGACTCCCCCTAACTCAAGAATATCTAGGAACACTCCATCCTTATGAAGGTTGGGCCCACTCCGGTACAATGGGTACCTGGAAAGATGACCCGATCATAAAGTATACCACTAGTGAACACTTGTGGGCATTAGTGGATGAGGGACTCTCAACAAAATTCTTTTGAGAATGTTTTTTCTTGTGTTTCACTCTTGCTTTGATTGGTCGTTGCTTGAATCCATAAGGGGCTCTTGTTAATGGAGTAAGACAAAGACAGTGCTTGGAGCAGTGTGAGGGTTCTTGTTAATGGATTCATGGGGAACTTGGAGCAATGAGGTAGCTATTATTACTGGAGTAAAGTGGTGCTGGTTGCTGGAGCTGTACCTTGACTTGTGTTATTGGAGTTAGATAGTGCTGGTTGCTTGGAGCAGTATTAGGGCTCTTGTTACTCTAGTATGTTTGTCTTGGTTGCTTGGAGCAGTATTAGGGCTCGTGTTACTGTAGCAGGTTTGTGCTGGTTGCTTGGAGCAGTATTAGGGCTCGTGTTACTGTAGCAGGTTTGTGCTGGTTGCTTGGAGCAGTATTAGGGCTCTTGTTACTCTATGCTTGTGCTGGTTGCTTGGAGCAGTATTAGGGCTCTTGTTACTCTAGTATGTTTGTCTTGGTTGCTTGGAGCAGTATTAGGGCTCGTGTTACTGTAGCAGGTTTGTGCTGGTTGCTTGGAGCAGTATTAGGGCTCTTGTTACTCTATGCTTGTGCTGGTTGCTTGGAGCGGTATTAGGGCTCTTGTTACTCTAGTATGTTTGTGCTGGTTGCTTGGAGCAGTATTAGGGCTCTTATTAATCTAGTATGTTTGTGCTGGTTGCTTGGAGCAGTATTGGGGCTCGTGTTACGGTAGCAGGTTTGTGCTGGTTGCTTGGAGCAGTATTAGGGCTCGTGCTACCGTAGCAGGTTTGTGCTGGTTGCTTGGAGCAGTATTAGGGCTCGTGTTACCGTAGCAGGTTTGTGCTGGTTGCTTGGAACAGTATTAGGGCTCGTGTTACTGTAGCAGGTTTGTGCTGGTTGCTTGGAACAGTGTTAGGGCTTGTGTTACTGTAGCAGGTTTGTGCTGGTTGCTTGGAACAGTATTAGGGCTCGTGTTACTGTAGCAGGTTTGTGCTGGTTGCTTGGAACAGTATTAGGGCTCGTGTTACTGTAGCAGGTTTGTCTTGGTTGCTTGAAGCAGTATTAGGGCTCGTGTTACCGTAGCAGGTTTGTGCTGGTTGCTTGGAACAGTATTAGGGCTCGTGTTACTGTAGCAGGTTTGTGCTGGTTCCTTGGAACAGTATTGGGGCTCGTGTTACTGTAGCAGGTTTGTGCTGGTTGCTTGGAGCAGTGTGAGGAGGGTTCTTGTTAATGGAGTAAGTTATTCAGACTGCTGGAGACTTTGGGTAATTTTATTGGCGTAAGACAGTGCTGGGTGCTTGGAACACTGGCCTGTCTCTTGTTAAAGGAGTAAGGAAACGCCTGTTCTCAGATCTGTATAAATGCTTGCTGCATAGTTTAGTTCTTCCTGCCACATAATTTGGTCCTCCCCTGCCATATAATTCCAGTTGCCCTGATTATAACTAATACAGTAATACCACACCAGGAATTACCAATACTGCGGACGATGGTAATTACTGGAAGCACTATTAAGGCACAATTCTAAATTGTGACCCCCGAATAGGGCAGAACCGTGGGAAGTAGCATTTTTCCTCACTTCAAGCACTTTCGCCCCAATAAATTCCAGCGGTTTCTCACTGGCGAATAGTGAGTAGGGAAAGTCCTGAAGGTGCAGTTTTTGTACACAAATTGTAATGCCTATTCTGCCGCAAACTCTGTCTACGGCCGAAATCGGCTTTTCCGGAAACTTTTGACGAGGGCCTTAGACAGGTTTGTCTGGAGAAAAGTGAGCAGGGAAAATTACACAGTACTCGGTTTTTCTCCACACAATTTGTAATCGCGATTTGGGCAGAAGCTTCCATTCTACCCGAAGCGGGATTACAAGAGTACTCGGGAGGATAGAAAAAGTAAATTATTATAAAGAAATTAAAAAAATAGAAGGGCAGCAAAGATATGCCCTTAGCGTCAGATGTGTTAGCAAAGGTGTTTAAAAATGTGTACTATTCAAATCGACTCATTTTGTTTAAAATTTGCATCTGTTTTATTGAATTTTGAAATACTGACAAAAGGAGAACATAACCAGAGGCACAGAAGTGAAAGAAGGAAATAAAACACAGTTCCAGTCGGGTCCAAATACTGTCAGTCCTGGGAAACATGTTTTCTATAGAGTTATCCATTAACCCCTTCAGCGCTGCGCGGATTTCCGCGCAGTGCTGAAGGTTCTGAGCGCGGGCGGGGCCATGACGGAACGGTTCCGTCATAAGCACAGCCCAACCGACATGCATGACGGAACCGTTCCGTCATAAGCGTCGAAGGGGTTAAGAAGATAAAAGGAGGTGACAATCGTGGTCAAAGGAGACACGAGCCCTGAATTGCACCGGATTTCTGTGACGTAAAATCGTGCTAAAGTGTAAAATACTGGCTTTGGAGAAGTCATCATAGCAGGGAGGATTCGTCTTCCGATTATTCTACTGCAGTCTTCACCTCTACTCACAGAGAATGTTTAAAATTTGGGCACGTGGTATTGGATATAGGTATTTTGGCGCCACTGAAAAGAATCACACATTCAATTTCCTATCTTCCATTAATTATGACGGTGCTGTAAGGTGTGGAGAACCACAAACTCCACAAAAGAAAGCGTCAGCTAGCATATATTCAACTTTCAGTCGGGCCCCCAATGCCCGATATACTTATTTAATTTAAATTTTGACTCTATACATTGGCCTTTTGTATGTTTTTACTTGTACAGCCTTGAGAAAGTCGTGGAACTACATTCCTATGCGACGAAACACGTGTTGGCTGTTGGGAGCTATTGTGAAGGCCTTTTGAATAAAAAGAAAAAGAGAGAAGATTGGACTTACAATTCATTGTCACATATTGTTTGTTGTGATTTGTTTTAACAAACGTGAATACCTTAAAGCTTTTAATTTATGTGTGCTGGGGAACAAGTTGAATCTACTCACAGAGAGCCTAAGTTTGACATTTATAAGCCAAAGTGTAAGATGAAATTGCTAAATCAAAGGGGCCTGGCCTGTCTTTCAGCTTTAGCCTGCCTCATTTACCTTAGTTTAGCCCCTTCAGTGCCACGCCCTTTCCCCCTCCTGTGCCGGGCGTTGCATCAGTGGGTGGGGTTCATGACGAGATAGTCTCGTCATGGGCACAGCGCAGGGGAGTTGTCCCCTTCCATTTCCCTCTGCCAATCCGCGAAAAGAAACCATTTCCGCTGACAAATAGATGAACGTCCCCCGAACTGCCACAAGGTGGCAGTGTTGTCCCACAAACGTGTGTTTCCGTGTCCAAGCTTCCAATGAACATCCCCCAACAGAACATTGATGCCATCTGGTATTAAATTAAAGCCATAGGCCCGGATTGTAAATGGGTCGGGGTTTTGCAAACCCCTCTTTGTGCAGGGGTTGGAATTCCCAGTTGTGCGTAATGTACCGCCCACCCGGTAATTACTCCAAGCAATAACGCTCTCACCGTTTATTACAGGTCTGCAGGTCAAATCTGTTGGCGTTTCAAAGAAGAAACGTGTACAGTGTTCGCCAGGACTGCGGTTTAGTGCAGTGTGCAGCACAATACAGCTCATTCCTCAAAAACCCAGAATAGGAGAAACCTTCGTCTTCCCCCTCCCCCCCATCCCCCTCCCCCCATACATACTAGTTGAAGGAGAGGTTTACAACTGTATCCTGGTAGAGGAGCTCAGTAATCCAACCATCCAAGTAAAAAACTAAACTCGATTGGCGCTGATTTGTAAAGCAGCCTCGTCAATACCACAGTATATTGATCAACTTGTATTGTACGCCCAGACTTTGTTTTCAGTTCTCACCCCCACCTCCACAGAGTCTGATGAGCGGTTTCCTTATCTCAGTGTCTCACAACAGCCAGTGATACTAAAGCGAAAAGTCTGAGCGCCTTGAAGCTCCTTGCATAGGAAAGCGCATGGCGTATCTAAGACACAACTCCTTCCCTTTGATGCCCCCCAGTTTCTCCTGGGAATAAGTCATCTGTGTGTCTGATCTCACTCCTCGCCATCTTGTTGGGGTTATCTCAATGTTGGCCGGTTGCAAAGTGCAATGAAGCATGATTCCAGGGTGGTGCAGTTCGACGAAGCGCGTTTCAAAGATGGCATCCGTTGAAATTGGAGGATGGTGGAGTTAGATGAGGCCGGAGGGGCGAGTTGGGTGTAACTCATTCGTGCAGTCGAAGGAAGCCTACTGGCTGGCATTGGCTGGGGGTCCGCGCTTCACTTTGATAAAGATCTGTGAAGTTGGATGAAGCTCGTTGGTGTAAATGCGCGAGAATTCAAAGGCGGTGGATGGCGCCCATTGTTGGAGTTAAAGGAGCTTTCTTGTTGGCACTGGATGAGCCTTGTTGGTGGAGGTCGGTGAAGCTCGGGGGAGTTTGGTGAAGCTTGTTTGTGTTGCTTGTTAACAGTTGATTGTGCAGACGGATTACATTTTTGGTGGCGCTAGACAAAGCTCTTTGAGGTTGTTGGATTAAGTGAATTTCAGTAAAACTTGTGTATATGGTACGGTGAAGATGGATAGGGTGGTTCAATGTAGAACAACAAAGGTGTGCAGTTCCTAGAAAGAGTTGAGCAGAAAAGAAAAAGAAGCGGGCTGGCCGGTGATGGTTAATGTCTAAAAAGGTGAGGGGTTGTCTCCCACTGTAGGAATGGCTAATGGGCCGCTGCTCAACCGACGTTAGGTAATCCTTAACGTTCCTTCTACCAGTATTCGATGCTGCTGGCGATCCACCCCAGTCGGGTCGGTCTATGAACAAGGTACCTCACTGTTAGGTTGTTTGTGTGTTTGGTTTACCCTGGATACTAATTAAGGAAACCAACCACTGTGTAGATAGTTATTTTATACATTTTTGGTTCTGATGAATGGCCATTTGATCCTGCGACAACCCAGGCAAGAAACTTGTTGACCTCTAGACAATAGCCGCTGCTGAACATTACATCCGTAGTGTGCCATTATAATTTTTAATGGAGATCAGTGGACTCGCTGATTTGAGTACCACTAAATCCCATTTTATAATTCCCTTCCACTTTGCGCCCACACTTTTGACACTCATCTACACCACAAGGCCCTATACTCGCACCGCACCTTACGGCATTGGGAATTAAAGATCTCAGACAAAGAGCCCCTCAAAGGGTGCCCGTCAGGCACTGCAGCACCGGCCTGACGAGGAGCAAGCCCTATGATGAAGCATGACACCCAGCCAGGTGTGTGAGGACCCTAGTTCCTAAAGTGGGAGACACTTCCTCCCCTTCTTGGACATTGACCGTCACCGGACAGGCCTCCTCTTTTTCTTTTCCACTCAACACTTTCTAGAAACTGCATACCATTGTTATACATATACCCAGGGGCATCTATCCTGGACCTATAAGTGCCCCAACCCTCCTTATGTTTGATATAGTGATTCAATGTAGCACTCTGTGGTGTAACATTATTGGGGTTGGATACTGTTTGTAGTTAGGTTTGGATGAAGCGGATTGTTGCAGGATGACCTCTTCGGTGGCGTTCAGTGAAGCATGTTTCTAGCGCTGGAAGAGGCTCACTGCTACGGTTGCACACGCCCTGCTGGTGAAGCTCGGTTGAACTGTAGGTGTTGTGAATAAAGTCCATTGGTGGAGTTCAATAAACCTTGTTGCTGGGCGTTGGATGAGGTTAATGTGTGTAGTATAATGAATCTCATTGGTGAAATGGAATTAACTCGCTATTGGGATTGGCTGGAGTTCATGGGTGCCCTTGGATGAAGTTGGTTGATGATGTTGGGTGGTACTCAATGGAGTCTCATGAAGCTTAATGGTGGAGCTGAATGTAACTTGGTGGTGTTTGATGAAGTCTGTTGGTGAAGTTAAACAAAGCCCACTGCCTTATTTCGATGACGTTTGTTGCTACAACTGGATGAGGCATATAAGTGGGTTTGGATGGAGCTTGCTGGTGTCTGCTCGAGCTAGTTAGTGGAGTTAGAGAAAGCCAATTGCAGTAGGTGGACTACATTTTTGTAAAATATGGCAAAGCATGTGGTGTATGTGGATGCCGTGTGTTGGTGCAGTTGGATGAAGTTCATTGGTGTTGTTGGATGGAGACAGTTCGCAGTTGGATGAAACCCAATGTGTTTGAAGTTCGTTGATGGAATTAGCTAAAGGTCATTATTGGAGTTGGTTGAGGCTTGTAAAGTTGCATGAAGTTTTTGCTGCTATAGAGTGGAGTCTGCTGGAGTGGAGTCTGCTGGAGTGGAGTCTGCTGGAGTGGAGTCTGCTGGAGTGGAGTCTGCTGGAGTGGAGTCTGCTGGAGTGGAGTCTGCTGGAGTGGAGTCTGCTGGAGTGGAGTCTGCTGCTGGTGCTGAATGAATCTCTTTACTGATTTTAGATGAGCTCATTGTGGATTTGGGCGAAGTACGTTGTTGGTTCTTGATGAAGGCCATTGATAAATCAGTGTATGTCATGGATAACGTTTGTGCCGCTGGATGATGGTTGTTCGTAGAGGTAGATGAAGCTCATTATAGATGAATGTAACTCATAAAGTTTTCATCATTGGGTGAAGGTTTTGGTGGAGTTAGATGAAGTTGGAAACAGCTCTGGTTGATGGACACAGTGCTGGTTGAAGCTTGTGTCATTCGATGAAGGTCGTTGGTGGAGTTAGATGACGTTGGACACAGCTCTGGTTGAAGCTTGTGTCACTGGATCAAGGTCGTTGGTGGAGTTATATGACTTTGGACACAGCTCTGGTTGAAGCTTGTGTCTTTGGATGAAGGTTGTTGGTGGAGTTAGATGAAGTTGGACACAGCTCTGGTTGAAGCTTGTGTCTTTGGATGAAGGCTGCTGGTGGAGTTAGATGAAGTTGGACACCGCTCTGGATGAAGCTTGTGTCATTAGATGGAGGATGTTGGTGGGGTTAGACGAAGTTGGACACAGCTCTGGATGAAGCTTGTGTCACCGTATAAAGGTTGTTGGTGGAGTTAGATGAAGTTGGACGCAGCTCTGGTTGAAGCTTGTGTCACCTGATGAAGGTTGTTGGTGGTGTTAGATGACGGTGGACACAGCTCTGGTTGAAGCTTGTGTCACTGGATGAAGGTTGTTGGTGGAGTTAGATGAAGTTTGACACAGCTCTGGTTGAAGCTTGTGTCTTTGGATGAAGGCTGCTGGTGGAGGTAGATGAAGTTGGACACAGCTCTGGATGAAGCTTGTGTCACCGTATGAAGGTTGTTGGTGGAGTTAGATGAAGTTGGACACAGCTCTGGTTGAAGCTTGTGTCACTTGATGAAGGTTGTAGGTGGAGTTAGATGAAGTTGGACACAGCTGTGGTTGAAGCTTGTGTCTTTGGATGGAGGTTGTTGGTGGAGTTAGATGAAGTTGGACACAGCTCTGGTTGAAGCTTGTGTCTTTGGATGAAGGCTGCTGGTGGGGTTAGATGACATTGGACACAGCTCTCGCTGAAGCTTGTGTCTTTGGATGAAGGTTGTTGATGGTGTTAGATGAAGTTGGACACAGCTCTGGATGAAGCTTGTGTCTTGGATGAAGGTTGTTGGTGGAGTTAGATGAAGTTGGACACAGCTCTGGATGAAGCTTGTGTCTTGGATGAAGGCTGCTGGTGGAGTTAGATGACGTTGGACACAGCTCTCGCTGAAGCTTGTGTCTTTGGATGAAGGTTGTTGATGGTGTTAGATGAAGTTGGACACAGCTCTGGATGAAGCTTGTGTCTTGGATGAAGGTTGTTGGTGGAGTTAGATGAAGTTGGACACAGCTCTGGTTGAAGCTTGTCACTTGATGAAGGTTGTAGGTGGAGTTAGATGAAGTTGGACACAGCTGTGGTTGAAGCTTGTGTCTTTGGATGAAGGTTGTTGGTGGAGTTAGATGAAGTTGGACACAGCTGTGGTTGAAGCTGGTGTCTTTGGATGAAGGCTGCTGGTGGAGTTAGATGATGTTGGACACAGCTCTGACTGTAGCTTGTATCATGGGATGAAGGTTGTAGGTGGAGTTAGTTAAGTTTACCACAGCTCTGGATGAAGCTTGTGTCTTTGGATGAAGTTTGTTGGTGGAGTTAGTTTAAGTTGGACACAGCTCTGATTCTGCAGGATATCTTAGGCTAAGCTCTGCTACGCTATACTATACCTCATTCTATGCTACATTACATTATACTATACACAATGACGTGTTAATGTTACACTGGGGAAACCATACTGCACTATGGTTTATGCGCAGCTCTGGATGAAGCTTGTGTCACCGTATGAAGGTTGTTGGTGGAGTTAGATGAAGTTGGACACGGCTCTGGTTGAAGCTTGTGTCCCTTGATGAAGGCTGTTGATGGAGTTAGTTTAAGTTGGACACGGCTCTGGTTGAAGCCTGTGTCATTGGATGAAGGCTGCTGGTGGAGTTAGATGACGCTGGACACGGCTCTAGTTGAAGAGTGTGTCTTTGGGGGAAGGTTGTTGGTGGAGTTAGATGAATGTCCATGCTGGAATGGTTTGATGTGCCGTGGTGGAGTACAGTGAAGCTTAGTGTCAGAAACAGATGAAAATCATCAGTGCGACAGGTGAGGGTACAGGTGCCTTCACATGTGCCTGTGTCCACTCGGTTGCGTCATACAGAGGAGAGGAGTTGGCCTAACGGCTAGGGCGGTCGACCTCGAATCTGGGGAACTGGGTTCGAATCTCGGCAATGACGCTGATACATGTCTTCATGTAATGCAACTGCTGCTGTGTAAAGCGCTCTGATACCCGATTCCGGTCAAGTTTGCGCTATATAAAACTCTGAAGAAAAAAAAAAAATACAGCACAATGTTACCATCTTCTGGGCTTACATTTCACAGCAGCCATGCAGTGGTTTGTGAGAGAAGGCCAGGACCGGAAGTACGATATGGAGTCCACTAGTGCCCTAGTTGTGTCCATGCACGTGTGCTTTGCGGGTGTCTGCAAGAGCGCCTCGAGGACCAGCGTGTTTCTTTGTGCGCTTGGTCTGTGCTTGCCTCCGTCTCTAAGGAGGTGTGTGTCTGACAGTATTTTCTTTGTGTGCATACGTGGTTTGTCTATTCATAATTGAGGCATGGGGGTGGTGTTTGTTTGGTCTCTGCATCTGTCCGTGTTTATGTTTCTTTGTGTGCTTCGTGTCCCTTTACACGTTCTTGAGTATGTCTGTCTGTCAACACATGCGTGTGTACGTTTCCTACGTGTAACTGCGTGTATGTTTATCCGTCTGCAGTGTAAAGTCGCACTGTCTGTCCGTCTGCGTGTCAGTGTGGTTTGGTTTGATGTCTGCAGGTGACCGGCTGAGTGTGTTGGACGACGGCGTTTTACAATGAGTTTCCATCGTGTGTGTCTGCATATGCCGGGCGGTGACTGTATGTGTGTGCCGGGGATGGGGGGGGGGGGGGGGGGGGGGGGGAGTGTGTGTGTGTTTACGGTCCCGTGCGTCACTCCGTGTGTTTTTGTCTGCAGGTGCTTGGGTGAGCGTGTCGTGCGTGGGCGCGTCGTGCGTGCGTCTTCCTGTGCAGTCTGTGCGTGGGAGTGGAACTGGAAATAGCGTCTTTCTGTGCGGACCCGCCCCCGGACTCCCAGCGCTTTGTGTGCCTCGAAGGCAGTGCCTGAGCGCCACCCGTGTCCGGCGATGGAGACTAAGTGCCCTGCCTGTGCCCCTCTGGCCGGTGCCACCAGTGTCCTGGCATTGGCAGTGGTGACTGAAGTCCATGCCTGTGCCCCTCTGGTCGGTGCCACCAGTGTCCTGGCAGTGGCGACTGAGGTCCCGGTGCCACCAGTGTCCTGGTGCTGGTGACTGGTGACCCTGCCTGTGCCCCTCCAGCTGGTGCCACCAGTGTCCGTCAGTGGTGACTGTAGTCCATGCCTGTGCCCCTTTGGCCGGCGCCACCAGTGTCCGTCAGTGGTGACTGAGGTCCCGGTGCCACCAGTGTCCTGGTGCTGGTGACTGAGGGCCCTGTCAGTGCCCGTCCGGCCGGTGCCACCAGTGTCCGTCAGTGGTGACTGAAGTCCCTGCCTGTGCCCCTCTGGCCGGTGCCACTGTGCCTGGCATACTATAGCATTACATGGTGTAACATAGCCTGGTGTAATGCGGCAGTGCATTGTAAATACAGCATTACATGGTGCATAGCGTAATCACATGGTATAACGTAGCCTGGCGTAATACAGAAGTATTCTGTAAATACAAGATAGTACAGCACGGCGCCACCAACTACATACTCAGTATATCGCGGTGTATAGTGTAATATAGCATAACATGGTGTATGGCATAAACACATGGTGTAACATAGCCTGGCGCAATACAGCAGTGCAAAGTAATTACACTATAATTCAGCACGGTGTCACCTATAGCTTGAGCATAATATGGGGTCCAGTATAGTGTAGCATAGCATTCCATGGTGTGACACTGCATAGTATGGCATAGCATAACGCGGTATAGCCTACTGGGTGAATGGTTGAAATACTCCATAGCCCAGAATGGTATACACAGTATTACAGAACATAGCACAGCCTAGCATGGGATGGCGAATAGCAGACGGCACGGTATAGCATAGCCTGGCATAATACGCTGGTGCATTGCAAATACGACATAGCAGTTCCTGGTATCATGCATTAAAACATTTACATATCTTGATATATAGTGTGAGGTATCTTGGCACTGCATGGCAGAACATGAAAAGGAGTTGTCAAGTGGACATTTAAACTCATGTTATGGTAGCTCAGAGGGTTAATGTGCCTGCTGCAAAGAATGCGTACCATGCAGACCACAAACAATGCATATAGTTTAAAGAGGTCAGTGCTTTTGTCAGAGAGATCCTATTGTTAATAGCATTGTAGATGTAAAAATCCTAACATGGAGCAGTGAGCTTACAACTGTCATCAGAGAGCTGAATGCAAACTGCGAGGTATAGATTAGAGCGTTGTGATGTTTTCCTGCGTCTTTCATAATTCTAATGTTTCAAAAAGGGTTCATTTCGGTTAAAAAAAAAATATTATTAAATGTAACCCCCAACCATAGGGTTATGAGTCTCCAGTCCAAGCACTCTTAAACTATACTGTCTGCCAGTATTGCTGACGTGCAACTCCTACACCTTGTAGTCCTCTGTATTATGTAACATTTCTTATACACTGATTTACACACCTATGATTGATTGCCTCTGTGTAGTGTTTGTGATGTAAAGTGCTCTGACACCCTACACTGGTACAGGTGGCGCTATAAAATACATCTGAGAGAGAGTGGTTATGGAGACTTCAGGGGGTACTGATAAAGGGTAGTAGTGTGGGGGTCTGAGGGGATCACCAGTGGGGGGCGCCAACAAACATTGTCGCACAGGGTGCCATCAGCGCTAAAGCCGGCCGTGCACGGAGGCCCCGTGTCCTAAGCACCACCCCCCTCCCCCCCATTTGGGTGGGGGGGCGCTCTGTCCATAATATGGGGTCATCATGATATGCAGCAAGGCGCCTCGACCTCCTGCACCAAAGCAAAGGTGCAGTGAAGCGATATAAGGACCTATAAGAGGTCTTCATCCAATCATTCATTCGAAATGATCGTATTCCAGCCAGGGCCTGGAGTGGAATCCATAAACATGTGCAGCCTTTTATTGGCAATTCTTGTGAGGTCATATTCAAATTTGTCTGCGGATATGTTTTTTTAGACATATTTTGATGAAGCCCTCGTATAGGACATTATGGTGTAGAACCGCCTAGAATGGCTTGGCGTTTAACACCCCTAGCATGGCCCAGGTGATACAGCAGATCATTACAGATATAACATACCATGCATGTTATCGCCCAGTGTATCTCTGGCATATCTTGGTGTGTATTACAGAAGAGGATTGCAAATATAGCATGGCGCAGCATTTCATCGCCGTACAGCAGAGGATTGCAAATATAGCATGGCGCCGCATTTCATCGCCGTACAGCAGAGGATTGCAAATATAGCATGGCGCCGCATTTCATCGCCGTACAGCAGAGGATTGCAAATATAGCATGGCGCCGCATTTCATCGCCGTACAGCAGAGGATTGCAAATATAGCATGGCGCAGCATTTCATCGCCGTACAGCAGAGGATTGCAAATATAGCAGGGCGCAGCATTTCATCGCCGTACAGCAGAGGATTGCAAATATAGCATGGCGCAGCATTTCATCGCCGTACAGCAGAGGATTGCAAATATAGCATGGCGCAGCATTTCATCGCCGTACAGCAGAGGATTGCAAATATAGCAGGGCGCAGCATTTCATCGCCGTACAGCAGAGGATTTCAGATATAGCATGGCTCAGCATGTCATCCCAATACAGCAGAGGTTTGCAGATATTACATGGCGCAGCATGCCATTGCCGTACAGCAGAGGTTTGCACATATTACATGGTTCAGCACAGGCCCGGTTCTAGCGGGTGGGCCGGGTGGGCCAGGCCCACCTAAACATGAGCCTGGCCCACCCAAACATGAGCCTGGCCCACCCAAACATGAGCCTGGCCCATCCAAACATGAGCCTGGCCCACCCAAACTGGAGCCTGGCCCACCCAAACTGGAGCCTGGCCCACCCAAACTGGAGCCTGGCCCACCCAAACTGGAGCCTGGCCCATCCAAACTGGAGCCTGGCCCATCCAAACTGGAGCCTGGCCCATCCAAACTGGAGCCTGGCCCATCCAAACTGGAGCCTGGCCCATCCAAACATGAGCCTGGCCCATCCAAACATGAGCCTGGCCCATCCAAACATGAGCCTGGCCCATCCAAACATGAGCCTGGCCCATCCAAACTGGAGCCTTGGCCCTCGCAGTGAGGCCTTGAAGGCAGGCGGGCAAAGCACACGTCGTGTGTGTCAGCCCGGGCCGAGACAGCTTCCCTGGCGCACAAACAGACAGTTTTAGAGATTATCGCAGCCGCACCCGGGTACTTCACAGGTCTTTAAAAAGACCATTTACATTTTAAGGAGGCTTTGTTTATTTTTTCACCCCTTCATCTCCACATGGCGAAAGGCAAAATCCTTTCTTTGACAATGGTGACCTTTGCCTACTGTCCCGCTGCGTGGATATTTCTTTTTCTATGCAGCAGCCAGGAGAAAATACGTTTGTTTATTCCTATTCACCTTTCCTGACCCCTGCAGCTGCTTATCACATCAGGCTGTGACACAAAGTTTGACTAATGGAGTAGGTAAGAGAATGTGCTAAGATTTTTTTTTTTTTAAATATGCACAGGCCCAGCAGGACACATACTTCCTGAGTGCTTCATTTTTTTAATTTCAAAGTATTTTTAACAAAACAAGTACATTAGCATTTTCGTTAAAGGTTTCCAGATAAACGTAGTTGGTATTACAGAAATTACATGATACTGTTTTGTACACGTCCAGCTGGCCCCCCCTGCGTTGATTAGCTGGAAAAATTAGTGACAGAATAGCAAGAAGAGAGAAGGAAGGAGAGGAAGAGTAGAGGTAGGGTACAAGAAGTGTTCACTCACTATGAGCCTTGTCTGGTTTAAACAGTTTTTATCATCATCATGGCCGATGCAGGACAACAAAAAGACAATACAAAATGCCCAGATAACGCTGGTGATAAATGATCCTGCTGGAGAGCAATCGTTTGTCTGTTAGTAGTCTTTAAATGTAGATGAACTGTATTTTATGTGGATAGCTCAGTGGGTTACTGCCTTTGTCACAGAGATCCTTGTGCTACTTGCAGTTCAGAAGTTACAATCCTAACATAGGACAGTGACCAATGCACTATCATCGAAGAGCTGCAGACAAACATGAATGGTATAGTTAGACCTTCGCTTTCTTTTTTTGGGATATAGTTAGAACTTCCTCCGTCTTTCATTATTCTAATGTTGCTAAAATGAGTATGTTTGGGCAATTATATACATTTTTATCAGTAAAGCTGACCCCCATGGAATACTCTTTAAATCCTAAGGTTGTGTTTCCCCAGACCAAACCCTCTTAAAATATACTGCCCACTAGCATGGATGACTGATTTACATACTTGTATGGTTCATTGTCTCTGTATATCTGTGCGTGGTGTAAAGTACTGACACACACTACACTGATATGAGTAGCGCTATACAACAAATGAAGTGCATATGAGAGAGGGGCTACGTAAAGATGAGGGGCACTGTTGGAGGGTGGCAGTGAGGGAATCCGAGGGGGAGGTCAATAGGGGAGGGGCTATGGAGCGATGAGGGGCACTGTTGGAGGGTGGCAGTGAGGGAATCAGAGGGGGAGATCAATAGGGGAGGGGCTATGGAGCGATGAGGGGCACTGTTGGAGGGTGGCAGTGAGGGAATCAGAGGGGGAGATCAATAGGGGAGGGGCTATGGAGCGATGAGGGGCACTGTTGGAGGGTGGCAGTGAGGGAATCCGAGGGGGAGGTCAATAGGGGAGGGGCTATGGAGCGATGAGGGGCACTGTTGGAGGGTGGCAGTGAGGGAATCCAAGGAAGAGGTCATGGGGTGGAGGGGGGAGCTAGGGAGAGATGAGGGGCACTGCTGGAGGATGGCAGTGAGGGAGTCTGAGGAGGAGGTCAAGAGGGGGATGGGCTACAGAGAGATGAGGGGCTCTAGTGGAGGGTGGCAGTGAGGGAATCCAAGGAGGAGGTCAATGTGGGGGCCATGGAGGGATGAGGGGCACTGTTGGAAGGTGGTAGTAAAGATTATTTACGGAGAAAGAGGTTATTGGTGGGGCGCCAAAAAAGACTTTCGCATCAGCGCTGAAGCCGGCCCTGTCATGGCCTTTCTGTTTTTGTTTATTTAATTAGCAGTCGGGTCATAAGGGCTACTGTGGAACATACTTTAAAGTGTGTGCTAATTATATTTACCACTATATTCAATGTTTTAAGTTTGAAGGTGATTTTACTAATGTTTTTACCGGGAGAAATAAAAGTGGAGCCCAATGGTGCCTGATATGGGGCTGGGGCCCAAGGTTAGCTGTGAGATAAGGTGCACTGGAGAGGCGTAGTGGATAATCAAGCCTGCAAGGGAGTGCGTTGCAGAGCCCGGGGTCAGGTGGAGGTAGTAATGAAGAGGGATTCTCTCTGAAGGCTCGCACAGAGGGAGCCTGTAAGGGAGTGCGTTGCAGAGTCCAGGTCAGGTGGAGGTAGTAATGATGAGGGATTCTCCCTGAAGGCTTGCACAGAGGGAGTCTGTAAGGGAGTGCGTTGCAGAGTCCGGGGTCAGGTGGAGGTAGTAATGAAGAAGGATTCTCCCTGAAGGCTCGCACAGAGGGAGCCTGTAAGGGAGTGCGTTGCAGAGTCCGGGGTCAGGTGGAGGTAGTAATGAAGAGGGATTCTCTCTGAAGGCTCGCACAGAGGGAGCCTGTAAGGGAGTGCGTTGCAGAGTCCAGGTCAGGTAGAGGTAGTAATGAAGAGGGATTCTCCCTGAAGGCTCGCACAGAGGGAGTCTGTAAGGGAGTGCGTTGCAGAGTCCGGGGTCAGGTGGAGGTAGTAATGAAGAGGGATTCTCCCTGAAGGCTCGCACAGAGGGAGCCTGTAAGGGAGTGCGTTGCAGAGTCCAGGTCAGGTGGAGGTAGTAATGAAGAGGGATTCTCCCTGAAGGCTCGTACAGAGGTAGCCTGTAAGGGAGTGCGTTTCAGAGTCCGGGGTCAGGTGGAGGTAGTAATGAAGAGGGATTCTCCCTGAAGGCTCGCACAGAGGGAGTCTGTAAGGGAGTGCGTTGCAGAGTCCAGGGTCAGGTGGAGGTAGTAATGAAGAGGGATTCTCCCTGAAGGCTCGCACAGAGGGAGCCTGTAAGGGAGTGCGTTGCAGAGTCCGGGGTCAGGTGGAGGTAGTAATGAAGAGGGATTCTCTCTGAAGGCTCGCACAGAGGGAGCCTGTAAGGGAGTGCGTTGCAGAGTCCAGGTCAGGTGGAGGTAGTAATGAAGAGGGATTCTCCCTGAAGGCTCGCACAGAGGGAGTCTGTAAGGGAGTGCGTTGCAGAGTCCGGGGTCAGGTGGAGGTAGTAATGAAGAGGGATTCTCCCTGAAGGCTCGCACAGAGGGAGCCTGTAAGGGAGTGCGTTGCAGAGTCCAGGTCAGGTGGAGGTAGTAATGAAGAGGGATTCTCCCTGAAGGCTCGTACAGAGGTAGCCTGTAAGGGAGTGCGTTGCAGAGTCCGGGGTCAGGTGGAGGTAGTAATGAAGAGGGATTCTCCCTGAAGGCTCGCACAGAGGAAGCCTGTAAGGGAGTGCGTTGCAGAGTCCGGGGTCAGGTGGAGGTAGTAATGAAGAGGGATTCTCCCTGAAGGCTCGCACAGAGGGAGCCTGTAAGGGAGTGCGTTGCAGAGTCCGGGGTCAGGTGGAGGTAGTAATGAAGAGGGATTCTCCCTGAAGGCTCGCACAGAGGGAGTCTGTAAGGGAGTGCGCTGCAAAGTCCGGGGTCAGGTGGAGGTAGTAATGAAGAGGGATTCTCCCTGAAGGCTCGCACAGAGGGAGCATGTAAGGGAGTGCCCTGCAGAGTCCGGGGTCAGGTGGAGATAATAATGAAGAGGGATTCTCTCTGAAGGCTCGCACAGAGGGAGCCTGTAAGGGAGTGCATTGCAGAGTCAGGGGTGAGGTGGAGGTAGTAATGAAGAGAGATTCTCCCTGAAGGCTCGCACAGAGGGAGCCCGAGTAGTGTCACTTGCCTGATACTCCCACCTCAGAAACCTCCTCTTCCCATCAAAGGAACATTACATGGAAAAAACACTTTTTGAGAGTGATAATATTTAGAAAGAGATTTGGAAAAGAGTGCGTTTTACTGGGCCTTGTAAGACTAAGGAGAGATAAAGGAGGGCCCTGAAGCAGGCCTGCCTAGACATATATGCGACAAATCGAGCCCGCAGTGGCCCACCCAAATGCACCCTTGGCTCACCCAAATAAAAATTCCTGGAGGCGGGCCTGGTTCAGCATGTCATTCCAATACAGCAGAGGTTTGCAGATATTACATCGCACACCAAGTCATCGCCGTAAAGCAGAGGTTTGCAGATATTACATGGCGCAGCATGCCATTGCCGTACAGCAGAGGTTTGCAGATATTACGTGGCGCAGCATGTCATTGCCGTACAGCAGAGGTTTGCAGATATTACATGGCGCAGCATGCCATTGCTGTACAGCAGAGGTTTGCAGATATTACATGGCGCAGCATGCCATTGCTGTACAGCAGAGGTTTGCAGATATTACATGGCGCAGCATGCCATTGCTGTACAGCTGAGGTTTGCACATATTACATGGTTCAGCATGTCATCACTGTACAGCAGGGGATTGCAGATATTACATGGCACAGTGCAATGTTTGCAGATAATACATGGCACAGCATGTCATCACCATAGAATAGAGGACTGAGGATATTACATGTCACAGCATGTCATCACCATACAGCCCAATGTTTGCAGTTATTACATGGCGCAGCATGCCATTGCTGTACAGAAGAAGATTGCACATATTACATGGCACAGAGCAATGTTTGCAGTTATTACATGGCACAGCATGTCATCCCCGCAGAGCATTGCAGATATTACATGGCACAGCATGTCATCCCCACACAGCAGAGGATTGCAGATATTACATGGCGCAGCATTTCATCCCCACAGAGCAGAGGATTGCAGATATTACATGGTGCAGCATTTCATCCCCACACAGCAGAGGATTGCACATATTACATGGCGCAGCATTTTATCCCCACAGAGCAGAGGATTGCAGCTATTACATGGCGCAGCATTTGATCCCCACAGAGCAGAGGATTGCAGCTATTACATGGCACAGCATGTCATTCCCACACAGCAGCGGATTGCACATATTACATGGCGCAGCATTTCATCCCCACACAGCAGAGGATTGCACATATTACATGGCGCAGCATTTCATCCCCACACAGCAGCGGATTGCACATATTACATGGCGCAGCATTTCATCACCATAGAGCATATGAGTGCAGATATAACATGGCACAGCATGTTATCCCCACACAGCAGAGGATTGCAGATATTACATGGCACAGTGTGTCATCACTGTACAGCAGAAGTTTACATATATAACATGGCACAGCATTCCTCCCCACACAACAGAGGATTGCAGATGTAACATGGCACAGCATGTCATCCCCACAGAGCAGAGGATTGCAGATATTACATGGCACAGTGTGTCATCACTGTACAGCAGAGGTTTGCAGATATTACATGGTATAGCATTTCATCACCATAGAGCATATGATTGCAGATATCACAAATGACAATGTTTTCAGTACAAGTTTGATGTATATGTTTTGTAGATGCAAAGGCCCCCGAAGAAGGGCCGTGGGCCCGAAATGCATTGGGCAACATTGAAAGAGTGGAAGCATTGAAGGCTCAACTTTCAAATGATGTGAAATGGGATTGTTGAAAAATTAAAAATGAAGAATTTATGTTGATAACATTTCATGTGTGTTAAAAACAAAATCTCGTCTACATGTGTTAATTGATGTCAAATTGAAAAATTTGTTTGAACAAAATGTTGGACAAATAATTTAGACATAATCTAAAAAGAGTACCTACATTCAGCAAATGCGCATAGTGGACAAGTCAATGTGACTTGTAGTGGGTTGGCTCAAGTCAAGGCCCGGTTCAGACACACGGGCCTCCACTGTAGCACTGAAAGCGGGAGTTTTGCAGACCTAGAGAGAGGGGCATTGACAGAGCTGTGTGTGGGTATCTCTGAGAGCGGGAGTTCTGCAGACCTAGAGAGAGGTGCAGTGACAGAGCTGTGTGTGGGTATCTCTGAGAGCGGGAGTTATGCAGGCCTAGAGAGAGGTGCATTGACAGAGCTGTGCGTGGGTATCTCTGAGAGCAGGGGCTCTGCAGGGCTAGAGAGAGGGGCATTGACAGAGCTGTGCGTGGGTATCTCTGAGAGCGGGAGTTCTGCAGACCTAGAGAGAGGTGCAGTGACAGAGCTGTGTGTGGGTATCTCTGAGAGCAGGGGCTCTGCAGGTCTGGAGAGAGGTGCATTGACAGAGCTGTGTGTGGGTCTCACTTAGAGTAAGGGCTCTGCAGGTCTGGAGAGAGGTGCATTGACAGAACTGTGTGTGGGTATCTCTGAGAGCAGGGGCTCTGAGGACCTAGAGAGAGGGGCATTGACAGAGCTGTGCATGATTCTCACTGAGAGCAGGGACTCTGCAGGGCGAGAGAGAGGTGCATTGACAGAGCTGTGTGTGGGTATCTCTGAGAGCAGGGGCTCTGCAGACCTAGAGAGAGGGGCATTGACAGAGCTGTGCATGATTCTCACTGAGTGCAGGGGCTCTGCAGGGCTAGAGAGAGGTGCATTGACAGAGCTGTGCGTGGGTATCTCTGAGAGCAGGGGCTCTGCAGGGCTAGAGAGAGGGGCATTGACAGAGCTGTGCGTGGGTATCTCTGAGAGCAGGGGCTCTGCAGGGCTAGAGAGAGGGGCATTGACAGAGCTGTGCGGGGGTATCTCTGAGAGCAGGCTCTGCAGAGCTAGAGAGAGGGGCATTGACAGAGCTGTGCGTGGGTATCTCTGAGAGCAGGGGCTCTGCAGGGCTAGAGAGAGGGGCATTGACAGAGCTGTGCGTGGGTATCTCTGAGAGCAGGGGTTCTGCAGGGCTAGAGAGAGGGGCATTGACAGAGCTGTGCGTGGGTATCTCTGAGAGCAGGGGCTCTGCAGGGCTAGAGAGAGGGGCATTGACAGAGCTGTGCGTGGGTATCTCTGAGAGCAGGGGCTCTGCAGGGCTAGAGAGAGGGGCATTGACAGAGCTGTGCGTGGGTATCTCTGAGAGCAGGGGCTCTGCAGGGCTAGAGAGAGGGGCATTGACAGAGCTGTGCGTGGGTATCTCTGAGAGCAGGGGCTCTGCAGGGCTAGAGAGAGGGGCATTGAAAGAGCTGTGCGTGGGTATCTCTGAGAGCAGGCTCTGCAGGCCTAGAGAGAGAGGCATTGACAGAGCTGACGATGCAGAATGCACTGGAGAAGGACAGCATAACATAGCATAACAGGTCACAGGAGAGGGAACCGGATACAGCACAGCGTGGCACAGCACGACTAATAACATGGCACACACAAGACAGGCGGCAAAGCATAGATGCGCACATCGTGACATCACAGCTCAGCATGCAGAAACACAGCACGGTGTAACAACGCATGGTGTAATTGTGCACATAACATAACACGTCATATCACAAGTTATCATAAAATGACAGCATAGCAAACGTAATATAGCGCATCACGGGACATGTAGATAGTATGGCGCGTCATAAGGTTACGTCATAGCACAGGGTACTGTAACACATGCCCTCTCCCAGGACAGGTAGCACAGCCTAGAATAGCATGTCATAAGATGATATTTTATAAAACAGCATACCTTGTCAAGTAGTCATATACCAGGACGAGTCACGTGACATGGCGTAGAGTAGCTCTTGGAGGCATGGTGTGCATCCAGAACAATATATAGCATAACCCAGCCACGCGACGTCACTCGTCACCTGTCGGGTGGGCTCAGAGTCCAGCCCAGGGCACAGGGCTCCTGTTCGGGCCCTCCCTCCCTTCTGGGTGCAGAGGGGCGGGCTCCCTCGCCTCCTCCTCTGACCTGTGGGCGTGGCCTGTATGGGAGGCGGACCCGAGAGGGGGCTGTGAACACGCCCCCGCGTGGGCAGCAGTGCGGGTGCTCAGTATTGTATAGAAGTGATGGGGAGCAGGCGGTGAAGGGGGCAAAGAGGAGGAGTGGATGGATGGGGGGGGGGCGAGGAGCTCTTGTGTTTTTCCATGTCGGGCGTGAGCTTCCCAGCTCAATGCTG
The DNA here is from genome assembly GCF_964204655.1 of Triturus cristatus. Taxonomy (NCBI): domain Eukaryota; kingdom Metazoa; phylum Chordata; class Amphibia; order Caudata; family Salamandridae; genus Triturus; species Triturus cristatus. Next base: position 796,982,285 of record NC_140595.1, read on the forward strand.
TTTTCAATTGCATTATGGAACTTGTAGTCCTTCATTCTTCAATGGGAAGCAACTCCAGAAGCTCTACAAGAGCTGCGGACACCCCGTTCTCCTGCTAAGAGTCCCACACACACTCGTTATAACCCCCGCCCCTAAGACACTCTCGGTGCCCCCGCGGCTTGTTTGATGCATCCTCTCTCCAGCCGCTGGGGATGCTTGGATGCCTGTCAGTGTGAGTGAGTGTTTAGATGAATGGATTGCGCAGCGCTCTAATTGAAAACGCTTTTTGCAGTTTAAAGCGATTCTAAACCCGGGGTGCTCTTCCGGGAAGGTAATGCAGCACCCTTCATCCCCCCTGGCACCCGTCGGCCGTGCTGTGTCCGGCAGGGGGCGCTGTGGGAGTGTGACGTGGAGCACACGGAGGGCCGTGGGGTGGGTGCTGTTTGTGTGTAAGACGGGGGAGGGGCGGAGACCCAGGCACAGCTCCACTCTCACAGCCCGGGGACCACGGGACAGCAGCAGCCTCCTCTCAGCCCTCCACCCCGTCTGTGACTGGTTCTCCCCATCCGTCACCCTGTCCCCCCTCTGAAGGCACCATGACCGGTACAGGCACTGCGCCCTCCCTGTGACGGCGTCCCCGCTTCTCTCCACCTCCAAGAGGTGAGGGGGCAGCCGCCCCTGTCTTGGGGGTTCCTTCTCCGGCGGCAGAGCTGCAGGTTAGGGGCTCCGGCCGGACAGCTCACCGCGTCCGCGCACTCGCTGCAGAGATCCGTGGTTACCCGAGGGTCGCAGGTTCAGCTCCCAGTAATAGCCAGGGGGTCTTTCGCCCGCTGCAAGCATACGAGTCCTTACCCAGACGGGATCCGCTCATCTTACGGGCTTCGATGAAACCGTGGCCGTGAGTTGGAATAGGACAAACACCTGTTATAAACGCGCCTAGAGGCGACCCTGTTGTTGAATGCGCTCTACGCATTCCTTGTCGTTATTCGCCTGGGAAGTTCCGAGCACCCCGTACCCCATCTTGTCTGTTGGCGCGGACGCTGGCCCCCGCCCTCCCCTCGTGGGTGTCTGAATGCAGCAAACCCTGCCGTAGCCCCCGCCAGCCTCGGAGTGTAGAGCGAGAGACGCGGAGGAGGTGCGCAGAGCGCCGGACTGTCCAGAGGCGGGGGCGCAGGAGTGCGCAGCGCTGGAAGAGGTGCGCAGAAGAGGGGAGGTCCATTCAGGAGAGACCCAGCGGGACTGTGCCGTACCGGAGGGCGGCAAAAAAGAGCGTAGCGCCTGGAGAGGTGCTCAGAGGAAGAGGGGAGGTCCGTGCAACAGAGGACCTAGCAGAACTGTCCCCTACCGGAGGGCGCGCAAGAGCTTGTAGCGCTTAGGGAGGTGCGCAGCAGAGGACCGTGCCATTCCGGATGGCGCACAAGAGCGTGTAGCGCCTGGAGAGGTGCGCCAGAGTATCACGCAGGGGAATAGGGAAGGTCCCAGCAGGACTGTGCCGAGCCGAACGAAAGGCGCGCATGTAAGAGTGCGCAGCGCTTGGAGAGGAGCGCAGCAGAGGACCCAGCGGGACTGTGCCGAACGGAAGGCGCGCATGTAAGAGTGCGCAGCGCTTGGAGAGGAGCGCAGCAGAGGACCCAGTGGGACTGTGCCGAACGGAAGGCGCGCATGTAAGAGTGCGCAGCGCTTGGAGAGGAGCGCAGCAGAGGACCCAGCGGGACTGTGCCGGAGCGGAGGGCGCGCGTGAGTGGGCACCGCGCAGGGCAGGTGCGTGCATCGGAGGACCCTACAGGATTGCTGAAGTGGAGGCGAGAGCAGCAGCGTGTGGGGGGCAGAGGAGCCCGCAAGATTGAGCCCACCTGGAAGGCGCACTGAAACTGAGCGCCAGGGCCGCGCAAACCGTGTGACGCCGGAGAGTGCCGAGAAGAACAGGGGGGGGGAGATGCGCCGTTTCACGCTGGGGCCGTGACAGCAGCAGCCCTCGGAGAGCCTGCGCCCCCGCCTCGCCCCTGCGCCTCGCCGGGGACTCTCGGCGATGTTCGTGTCCGTGTGGTACGCCAAGAAGATGGGCAGACGCTTCATTGACAATGTGCGCAAGGCGAAGAAGGAGCGACACCTGCAATCGGTAAGGGGGGCGATGGAGGGGGTATGAGGAAGGGAACGAGGGGCCTAGGAGGGAGAGTGGAGAGAGATACGCAGCAGGTGGGAGAGTGGGTGCGCAGAGAGTAGAGTGGGGTGGCGGCCATGGGCGGGAGGGGGCAGGAGCAAAGCTGAGAGAGAAGCAACAGGGGGGCACGGGCGGCCACGGAGAGGACTGGGAGGAAGGGAAGTGCTTGAGGTGGGGGCATATATGAGGGGGGCAATGGGATATATATGGGGCAGGGGAGAAGAGGCAAGGATTCAGGCGTAGAGATGGGACTAGGGGGGAGCAGGAAGCAGCTCTGGGAGGAGGGGGTGCAGGTGGGAGGTATGGGGATTCTGAGGGTAAAGGAAGGCTTGGGCAGGGGGAGCATAAGGGGATGAGGGGAAAACAGCGTGGAAAAGAGGGAGGTGCCAAGTTGGAGTGGGTCTTATTGGGGAAGAGGGAAGATATAGGGTGGAGGGGGTGATATGGAGTGAGGGGGAAGATGTAGGGTGGAGGGGGTGATATGGAGTGAGGGGGAAGATATAGGATGGAGGGGGAGTTATGGAGTGTGAGGGAAGATATAGGGTGGAGGGGGTGATATGGAGTGAGAGGCAAGATATAGGGTGGAGGGGGAATTATGGAGTTAGAGGGAAGATATAGGGTGGAGGGGGAGTTATGGAGTTAGAGGGAATATATAGGTGGAGGGGGAGTTATGGAGTTAGAGGGAAGATATAGGGTGGGGCTGGTGATATGGCGTTAGAGGGAATATATAGGTGGAGGTGGAGTTATGGAGTGAGAGGGAAGATATAGGGTGGAGGGGGTGATATGGCGTTAGAGGGAAGATATAGGGTGGAGGGGGAGCTATGGAGTTAGAGGGAAGATATAGGGTGGAGGGGGAGTTATGGAGTGAGAGGGCACAGCCAGGGGGGAGGGGGAGTTAAGGCGTTAGAGGGAAGAGCCAGGTCGGAGGGGATGTTATGGAGTTGGGAGAAAGTGCTCAGAGAAGAACAGAAAAGTAAGGAAAGTACACGCAGAACAGCTGTCGAGGAGAAGTAAGATTTATAGAGTAGGGAAAGCCCTGGCCTGGGGCATGAGTTGGAGAATAGGGAAAAGAGTAAAGAGCGGCAGAGGGGTTGGGTGGAGAGTACGTTGAAGAGCTGGCGGCACAGAGGGCATGGCGAAAAATGACAGGAAGAACTGGGGTGCAGGGAAGAGCTGGGAAGCAAGAAAGACCAGAATTGGCAGTCCGGGCTGGGCTCTTCCCATTGGGGCAGGGTCGAGGCTGATTTGCATATGGCTTGGTCTCATCTGAGGTGGTCTGGTGGGTGAGAGAGGATGGGTTTGGATGCGGCCTGAGCCGTTGCAAGTGGCTGAGATTAATGCAAGCATTTCATCCATCACCATGTTTTTTGATGCCCTAAGTGTGCCAGGTGTGCCCAGACGTGGGTCTCTCGTTCACTGTGCCACTGGAACCAGGCGGCACCTAACTGATGAGCCTATAACTAGGGCGAAACCGGCCCTGCCTTGCTTGTGTTCCAGTTCAGGGAGGACCAGGCCAGGCAAGGTACATTGACGGAGCTGTGCGTGGGTCTCACTGAGAGCAGGAGTTCTGCAGACCTAGAGAGAGGTGCATGGACATAGCTGTGCGCGGGTCTCACTGTGAGCGCAGAGGCTCTGCAGGCCTAGAGAGGGGTGCATCGACAGAGCTGTGTGTGGGTATCTCTGAGAGCAGGGGCAATGCAGGGCTAGAGAGAGGTGCATTGACAGAGCTTTGCACGGGTCTCACCAAGAGAGCGGGAGCTCTGCAGACCTAGAGAGAGGTGCATTGACCGAGCTGTGTGTGGGTATCTCTGAGAGCAGGGGCTCTGCAGGGGTAGAGAGAGGGGCATTGACAGAGCTGTGTGTGGGTATCTCTGAGAGCGGGAGCTCTGCAGACCTAGAGAGAGGTGCAGTGACAGAGCTGTGCGTGGGTCTCACTGGGATCAGGGGCTCTGCAGGCCTAGAGAGAGGTGCATCGACAGAGCTGTGGGTGGGTCTCACCAAGCGAGTAGGGGCGCTGCAGGCCTAGAGAGAGGTACATTGACAGAGCTGTGTGTGGGTCTCACCAAGCGAGTAGGGGCGCTGCATGGCTAGAGAGAGGTGCATTGATGGATCTGTGCTTGGGTCTCTCTGAGAGCAGGGGCTCTGTAGGGCTAGAGAGAGGTGCATCAACCGAGCTGTGTGTGGGTCTCACCAAGCGAGTAGGGGCGCTGCAGGCCTAGAGAGAGGTGCATTGACAGAGCTGTGTGTGGGTCTCACCGAGAGCAAGGGCTTTGCAGGGATAGAGAGAGGTGCATTGATGGAGCTGTGCGTAGGTCTCTCTGAGAGCAGGGGCTCTGCAGGGCTAGAGAGAGAGGCACTGACAGAGCTGTGCGTGGGTCTCTGTGAGCGCAGGGGCTCTGCAGGCCTAGAGAGAGGTGCATCAACAGAGCTGTGCGTGGATCTCACTGAGAGAGCAGGGGCTCTGCAGGGCTAGAGAGAGGTGCATCAACAGAGCTGTGCGTGGGTCTCACTGAGAGCAGGGACTTTGCAGGCCTAGAGAGAGGTGTATTGGCAGAGCTGTGCGTGGGTCTCACTGGGGTCAGGGGCTCTGCAGGCCTAGAGAGAGGGGCATCAACAGAGCTGTGCATGGGTCTCACCAAGTGAGTAGGGGCGCTGCAGGCCTAGAGAGGTGCATTGACAGAGCTGTGCGTGGGTCTCACTGAGAGCAGGGGCTCTGCAGGCCTAGAGAGAGGTGCATTGACAGAGCTGTGCGTGGGTCTCACTGAGAGCAGGGGCTCTGCAGGCCTAGAGAGAGGTGCATTGACAGGGCTGTGCGTGGGTCTCACCAAGCGAGTAGGGGCGCTGCAGGCCCAGAGAGAGGTGCATTGACAGAGCTGTGCACGGGTCTCACCAAGAGAGTAGGGGCTCTGCAGGCCTTGGTAGAGGTGGGTCTCTCTGAGAGCAGGGGCTCTGCAGGCCTAGAGAGAGGGGCATTGACAGAGCTGTGCATGATTCTCATCAAGCAAGTAGGGGTGCTGCAGGCCTAGAGAGAGGTGCATTGACGGAGCTGTGCATGATTCTCATCAAGCAAGTAGGGGCGCTGCAGGCCTAGAGAGGGGTGCATTGACGGAGCTGTGCATGGGTCTCACCAAGCGAGTAGGGGCGCTGCAGGCCTCGAGAGAGGTGCATTGACGGAGCTGTGCATGATTCTCACTGAGAGCAGGGGCTCTGCAGGGCGAGAGAGGTGCATTTACAGAGCTGTGTGTGGGTCTCACTTAGAGTAAGGGCTCTGCAGGTCTGGAGAGAGGTGCATTGACAGAGCTGTGTGTGGGTCTCACTGAGAGTAAGGGCTCTGCAGGTCTGGAGAGAGGTGCATTGACAGAGCTGTGTGTGGGTCTCACTGAGAGTAGGGGCTCTGCAGGTCTGGAGAGAGGTGTATTGACAGAGCTGTGTGTGGGTCTCACTGAGAGTAAGGGCTCTGCAGGTCTGGAGAGAGGTGCATTGACAGAGCTGTGTGTGGGTCTCACTGAGAGTAAGGGCTCTGCAGGTCTGGAGAGAGGTGCACTAACTGTGCGTTGAACGTGATACTGGAGCGGTGGTGCCGGGGCTGCCGGTGCCCAGGTCCCCATGATGCTTGCACTTTACTGCTGTTGTGGAGCTGTCCCTGAACAACACAGTGAGACCTTGGCCTGAGTGAATGCCCCGAGTGAGGCTCCCAGAGCAGTGGGCATCAGTCGGGCAGTGCCTGAGCACCAGTGCCGAGATGGGGAGAGACAGGGACGGCAGGGAGCGGACTTTTCCCAGCCTAGTGTTTTCCCCAGGGGCACTGCCCTCTTAAGCGAGCATGGTGCTGAACAGTTCACTGCCCTAGTACAGCTCTCACGAAACTCGCCTCTTTAGCAAAAGGGCAGCTCACAGCCCCCTCTTATGATGGACAGTTCGCAGACTTACTGCCCCTGGCAGCAGGTGTAGTGCTCGCCACGGTAGCAGGTGGTGCTCGCCACTGCCCTCTTCAGCAGGTGTGGTGCTCGCCACGGTAGCAGGTGTGGTGCTCGCCACTGCCCTCTTCAGCAAGTGTGGTGCTCGCCACGGCAGCAGGTGTGCTCGCCACTGCCCTCTTCAGCAGGTGTGGTGCTCGCCACGGCAGCAGGTGTGGTGCTCGCCACTGCCCTCTTCAGCAGGTGTGGTGCTCGCCACGGCAGCAGGTGTGGTGCTCGCCACTGCCCTCTTCAGCAGGTGTGGTGCTCGCCACGGTAGCAGGTGTGGTGCTCGCCACTGCCCTCTTCAGCAGGTGTGGTGCTTGCCACGGCAGCAGGTGTGGTGCTCGCCACTGTCCTCTTCAGCAGGTGTGGTGCTCGCCACAGTAGCAGGTGTGGTGCTCGCCACTGCCCTCTTCAGCAGGTGTGGTGCTCGCCACGGCAGCAGGTGTGGTGCTCGCCACTGCCCACGGCAGCAGGTGTGGTGCTCACCACTGCCCTCTTCAGCAGGTGTGGTGCTCGCCACGGCAGCAGGTGTGGTGCTCACCACTGCCCTCTTCAGCAGGTGTGGTGCTCGCCACGGCAGCAGGTGTGGTGCTTGCCACTGCCCTCTTCAGCAGGTGTGGTGCTCGCCACAGCAGCAGGTGTGGTGCTCGCCACTGCCCTCTTCAGCAGGTGTGGTGCTCACCACGGCAGCAGGTGTGGTGCTCACCACGGCAGCAGGTGTGGTGCTCGCCACTGCCCACGGCAGCAGGTGTGGTGCTCGCCACTGCCCTCTTCAGCAGGTGTGGTGCTCGCCACGGCAGCAGGTGTGGTGCTCGCCACTGCCCTCTTCAGCAGGTGTGGTGCTCGCCACAGCAGCAGGTGTGGTGCTCGCCACTGCCCTCTTCAGCAGGTGTGGTGCTTGCCACTGCCCTCTTCAGCAGGTGTGGTGCTCGCCACAGCAGCAGGTGTGGTGCTCGCCACAGCAGCAGGTGTGGTGCTAGTCACTGCCCTCTTCAGCAGGTGTGGTGCTCGCCACGGCAGCAGGTGTAGTGCTCGCCACTGCAGCAGGTGTAGTGCTCGCCACTGCCCTCTTCAGCAGGTGTGGTGCTGGGCAGCTAACAAACCCAACTGCCCACAGATTGCAGCCTTATTCATCTTTTTTTTTTTTTTTTTGACAGAGGGTGCAAACAAAACAAAGAGTGATAATTATTTGCATACATTTAGCAAGTAATCATACCAGGCAAATAAGTAAAAAGTGGAAAGAAAAAAATGGGGGAATAGCTGTAAATATCTATGGAAGCCCCCAGTTCTCACACACAATTCCCATATGCTTCCAAATGTTAGCAATGAAGGTATAGCTCTAGTTTTGGCCAGTGCTTGTTCCCTCTCGTTAATGTCTTTCATAGGAGCCAACCATTCAAAAAAAGTAGGAGGTTCAGGCGAGATCCATACTCTCGCAATACAAAGACGGGAGCAACTAGTACAAAAGATAAAAAGCTCCTCATGGCGGGATTATCACACGCCTTAAACCCCAACATGATCTCTTTATTAGTGAGAGAGGGACTATAAAACCCATTGATCAACATATTACGTAGCCTTCTCCCAAAAATCACTCAACATAGGACAAGTGCAGAACATATGCATGATGTCGGCTGCCCTATGGCCACACTTAGGACAGCATGATCTATCCACGGCATCTCAAACCGGCCCCTGTAACTGTCGTTGCCATGTACTGATCCGTTCAGGAGTGTAGTGTCGCATGCAGACACTTCGAAATTGTTGCAGCTTTAGACTTGTAGAGTGAATGGAGTTATCTAAAGTGTCCAAAGCCGAAGTATCCGTGATAATACCTAATGTCCGGCTCCATTTAGAAGCTAGATGACCGGTATCCTCACTTCTACGACAGACCTGTAGATATATTGAACTAATTCTAGCTTTGAGCGAGAGATTTAAGAAGTATGTCAGTAATTCAGGAGAATGTGGAAGTTGCAACAGTTGTCGTTTTAGAAAGTAATCTCTAATTTGTAAATATTTTTAAAAAAAGATTGTTGTGGGAGACCAAAAGAAAGTTGTAAAGATGCAAAGGTAGAAAATCCGTTGGGATCATATAGCTGGCCTAGTCTTTCAATTCCACGCCTTGCCCAACTACGAGCAGCAAGATCATGACGTATGCTCGGGAGGATTGGATTATTCCATAATTTAAAATAATTATGTTGTATAAGATCTTCGAAAGTAAGTGAGCAATAATCGAGAATTTCGTGCCATATGCGGACCATGTCCCTAATGGTCTTGAAACGGACCCTTTTATACTAATTAGGATCGTTAATCCTATACAAAAACATTTTGCTATATGTGCCCAATGCAAGAGCAAGGCCAAAATACGGCTGTTTATCAGTTAATACACTTTGCAAACGCCCAGTAAATGCGGCCCAAAAATAAAGTTTGAAATCAGGAGGTTGTAATCCCCCCCAATTTATAGGGGAGTTTGAGAAAGCGTATCGCTCGACGTGCTTGCTTATAACCCCAAATAAAACTGTCGATAGCACCCTCTAGTTTTCGAAAAAAGTAATTGGGGACACGTATAGGAATAGCTCAAAACAAATATAAAAACTTAGGCAGGATTGTCATCTTAATTATATTGGACCTACCAATGATAGTTATTGGAAGATTATTCCAACTCTTACGTTTTTAGTATAATCGAATGAAGTAATGGTTCGTAGTTAAGTCTCCATATTGGTTCAATAGCAGCAGAAATCCGAACCCCCAAGTAAGCTACAACAGTGCGGCCTCCAGTTATAGATGCAGCAAATCGAAGTTATGTAGAATTTGGGTTTTATGAGAATTTAATTTATACCCTGAAAAATGCCCAAAGATGTTCGCTTCTTCCTGAATTGCACTCAATGCTGTTACTGGGTCGGATGTGAAAAACGCAATATCATCGGCATAAGCACTAGCCTTAAGTTGACACATCCGATTACTAAATGGGATAATACGAGTATTCCGATTTAATGCTTTAATGAATGGCTCAATATATAAGGCAAAAAGCAAGGGAGAAAGTGGGCACCCCTGCCGGGTACCACGACGTATCGGAAAAGGCAGAATGCAAGTTAGTATATAAAAGTTTAGCCTGTGGATTAATATATAGCGCGCGGACCCATTTCAGAAAACGGCCTGGTAGACCGTTATTAGTCTGTCTTCCATAATGCATCCCACACGACGCGATCGAATGCTTTTTCAGCATCTAACAGGACCATCCCCAGATTGCGAGATGTCCTGTCCGCTATGTCAAACGCGGTTATAGCTGTATTAACATGAGCAGTGGTATCTCGCTCGATTATAAACCAATGTTGGTGATCGGATACAAGGTCCGACATATAGGGCGCCAACCGGGTAGCCAATATTTTGGCAAAAATGTTAGCATCGGAATTAATGAGGGATATTGGGCGATAAGACCCCCAATCATCCGATTGTGAGCCTTCTTCATCAAAGAGAGACCCCACACAGGCTCCCCTGCCCTCTTCATCGGGCTTGGCACAGGGAAGTTCCCAGCCCCCGCCTCCTAGCCAGGGCAGTGGCCCAGGGCATCTCGACTCCTGCACTCTCCCCTTGGTGGGTTATTTACAGTTCTGGGAGAAGATATCGCTGGGCACCTGCCAGGCAGCGGAGGGTGATGGACGGGAGGCCAGCGTCTGCCCTGAGGCAGGAGGGGCCTGCTGTGGTTTATTAACGGGTTCTGCTGAGCCCCTCAGGGGCGGTAAGGCTGAGGCAAGAGTGTGTGTGCAGACTGCAGATTCATGGAGTGGGTACAGCCTCCTACCATAGCTTCAGCACTGCTCTGTGAGAGCAGCAGGGCTGGCCTGGTCGGGCCCCTTTGAATGAATGTGACGCTAGCCTGGGCAGGGCCCCTTTAAATGAATGTGACGCTGGCTTGGGCAGGCTTCCTTTAAATGAATGTGACGCTGGCTTGGGCAGGCTTCCTTTAAATGAATGTGACGCTGGCTTGGGCAGGCTTCCTTTAAATGAATGTGACGCTGACCTGGGCAGGCCCCCTTTAAATTAATGTGACGCTAGCCTGGGCAGGGCCCCTTTAAATGAATGTGACGCTGGCTTGGGCAGGCTTCCTTTAAATGAATGTGACGCTGGCTTGGGCAGGCTTCCTTTAAATGAATGTCACGCTGACCTGGGCAGGCCTCCTTTAAATGAATGTGACGCTGGCCTGGTCGGGGCCCCATTAAATGAATGTGACGCTGGCTTGGGCAGGCTTCCTTTAAATGAATGTGACGCTGACCTGGGCAGGCTTCCTTTAAATGAATGTGACGGTGGCCTGGTCGGGGCCCCTTTAAATGAATGTGACGCTGGCTTGGGCAGGCTTCCTTTAAATGAATGTGACTCTAGCCTGGGCAGGGCCCCTTTAAATGAATGTCACGCTGACCTGGGCAGGCCTCCTTTAAATGAATGTGACGCTGGCCTGGTCGGGGCCCCATTAAATGAATGTGACGCTGGCTTGGGCAGGCTTCCTTTAAATGAATGTGACGCTGACCTGGGCAGGCCCCCTTTAAATGAATGTCACGCTGACCTGGGCAGGCCTCCTTTAAATGAATGTGACGCTGGCCTGGTCGGGGCCCCTTTAAATAAATGTGACGCTGGCCTGGTCGGGCCCCTTTAATGGCATGCGCCGGGCCCCTTTAAATTAAACGTGATGCCCCTCGTGTGAGCCCAGCACTGGCCTGGCGCTAGATTCATTGTGTATGTAGAGGTGAGCAGCGCATGTAGGATTTGAAATCTATGACTTCATAATGAGCGGATAAAGGGAAGTCAAGTCAATTCGTTCACATTACAAACAGAGCCAGTGGAATTATGCGGTTCCAGAGGAGCGTGCTACTCGCCGGAAAAAGACTTCAAACCCCCATCAAGGGCAGCAAGAGCTATATAAATGCAAACCTTCCTTTCTCTGCCCCTCGACTATCCCTCTCAATCCAAATAACTGACTAACCTATCCACTTGAATTACTTGCATACTTCACTATGCCAATTCCCCACTAATCCTTTATGGGTTCCGGAGTAGCGGGCTACTCGCCGAAAAAGCGCTTCGACGCCTCGTCAGGGAGTAGTAAGTGCTGTGTAAATGCAAATACAATACGGCAGGGGAGAGCCAAATTATGTGGCAGAGTTGAGTAAATTATACACCAAGAAAAGGCAAATTATGCGGCACATTTTTTTTTAATAGTATTACTTCATTATTGTTATGTTATGTTAACCAGATTTGTAGAGCGCGCAGCTGCCCCAGCAAAGGGGCGTCCCGGCGCTATAATGGACAAAAAGCCGGACACAAGCAGTACCAAAGACACAACCATAACAACTCTAACAAATCACTTTTACAGTCTTTGGGCGTTGGTTGCACCTCGTTAGCACCCCAATATAGCAACAAGAATCCGAGTCAACCTTTGTGAAGGGCCTTCCACTGCGAATCCACGCGTATCTGCATTGTTAGTAACTTTTAAACCGTTTGAGCCAGAAATTTTTTTTTGTTAAAATCTGCAGATTATGCAGCAATTGTGGATTATGTGGTAAAAGCGACAAATCTTTCGTTTGGAGAAAAACGCCGAGGCCGCACAATCGCATGATTCCAGTGGCCCTGAATGAACGCAACGTTATGTTTAATTAAGTACTTCACGTTCTGGGGGGCTCCGAGGCCAGGGTTATTGCATATGGTATGTGCGCATCACATGACCATTGTTAAAAGGAGGGGCAGAAGAGGCGTCTGAAGACACGATGGGGGGAAGGGGGTACGCTCTCTCACCCACCCAGGTGTGCCCAAGATCAGATGCCAGTGCAAGGCGCCCCTGTCCACAAGCGGGTGAGTTGTGGGCATCGCGTGGTTTCTCGCCTTTTGACATCACAGTACAAGACATGGCTTTACGACTGTGCCCTCCAGCCGCGTCCACGAACCCGCATTCAAACCTCGTGGTGTTCCCAGGACCGTATACACATCCCACCCAGAGCCGAGCTCTGTATGGGAACTTTATCAGGCACTGTCCCGAGGGGAGCTGCAGGGAATGCCCTCGCCTGAGCCCCTTCAGAGCTGCAGGGAGTGCCCTCTCAGAGCTGCAGGGAGTGCCCTCGCCTGAGCCCCTTCAGAGCTGCAGGGAGTGCCCTCGCCCGAGCCCTCTCAGAGCTGCAGGGAGTGCCCTCTCAGAGCTGCAGGGAGTGCCCTCGCCTGGGCGCCCTCTGAGCTGCAGGGAGTGCCCTCGCCTGGGCGCCCTCTGAGCTGCAGGGAGTGCCCTCGCCTGAGCCCTCTGAGCTGCAGGGAGTGCCCTCGCCTGAGCCCCCTCCGAGCTGCGGGGAGTGCCCTCGCCTGAGCCCCCTCAGAGCTGCAGGGAGTGCCCTCGCCTGAGCCCCCTCCGAGCTGCAGGGAGTGCCCTCGCTTGAGCGCCCTCTGCCCTCGCCTGAGCCCCCTCCGAGCTGCAGGGAGTGCCCTCGCATGAGCCCCCTCCGAGCTGCAGGGAGTGCCCTCGCCTGAGCCCCCTCCGAGCTGCAGGGAGTGCCCTCGCCTGAGCGCCCTCCGAGCTGCAGGGAGTGCCCTCGCCTGAGCCCCCTCCAAGCTGCGGGGAGTGCCCTCGCCTGAGCCCCCTCCGAGCTGCAGGGAGTGCCCTCGCCTGAGCCCCCTCCGAGCTGCAGGGAGTGCCCTCGCCTGAGCGCCCTCTGCCCTCGCCTGAGCCCCCTCAGAGCTGCAGGGAGTGCCCTCGCCTGAGCCCCCTCCGAGCTGCAGGGAGTGCCCTCGCCTGAGCCCCCTCCGAGCTGCAGGGAGTGCCCTCGCCTGAGCGCCCTCAGAGCTGCAGGGAGTGCCCTCGCCTGAGCCCCCTCCGAGCTGCGGGGAGTGCCCTCGCTTGAGCCCCCTCCGAGCTGCGGGGAGTGCCCTCGCCTGAGCCCCCTCCGAGCTGCGGGGAGTGCCCTCGCCTGAGCCCCCTCCGAGCTGCGGGGAGTGCCCTCGCCTGAGCCCCCTCCGAGCTGCAGGGAGTGCCCTCGCCTGAGCGCCCTCTGCCCTCGCCTGAGCCCCCTCAGAGCTGCAGGGAGTGCCCTCGCCTGAGCCCCCTCAGAGCTGCAGGGAGTGCCCTCCCGTGAGCCCCTTCAGAAGGCGCTGTAGCACACGCTATTGTCAGCTGTGGGGGAAGTCCTCTTTAAGACCCGGTGTAAGGAGCTGTCTCGCTGCCCTGGCATGAGCTGTAAGGAGAGCTCTACTAAAGGGCCCCTTTACAGACAGTCTTTCCCTGCTCCGGGCATTTCGCGCCTCACAGAAGCCCGCAGATTTTCTGAGAGGCGCTATTTGCTCCGTCGACCCATTTTATGTCTGGCTGAGCTGAGCTGCGGAGACCTGCTGCCAGCCTGGGTGATGTGCTACCGAGGGGTGATGTGCTTAGCAGGCAAAGTGACGTGATTCGATTACAGGGAATCCACTTATGCAGCCCGACCTGCTCGAGGCGGCAAACACCGACCGGCGCCTCCAGGAGTGGGGGAGCACCGGGCTGGTCGTGGAATCCATCCCTCCTGTCCATCGGTGGACTGAGGGATCCACGTGCACGCGCGTGCACACAGACTCCTGCCAGGGCACCCCTCCTGTCCAGCAGAGAGCTAAAGGACAAACGTGCACATACCCCTGCCAGTGCACCACTCCTAACCTGCACCACCCCCCGTCATGCGGTGGGCTGTGGGACCCAGACCCCTGCCAGTGCACCACTCCTGACCTGCGGCATCCCTCCTGTCAAGCGGTGGGCTGAGGGACCCACGTGCACACACAAACACCCCGCCAGTGCACCACACCTGGTCCCTGGCACCCTCTTGCTCTAGGGCTAGGACTGGAACACGTGCAAACACACCTCTCTGCTAGTTCACCCACTTCTGACGTGCTTAATTTGTTAAAAAAAAAAAAAATGCCGAGGCCCTCGTCAGCAGGTCACTGCAGGTTGACCCACACATTGCCCCTCCCATGCTACCAGTGATACTAGCAGCACAACTTCTAACCATCACACTCCTACAAGCGTGACGACGACGATTGGACTATTCCAGGCCCCCAAAGCTGTCAAATGGCTTGGGTGGCAGGAAATAGTCATTTTGAATGTATATTGAATTCTTAATTAACTGTTGTGGTGGTCATCTTTAAATTAGTTAGACAGTGCCACCTTGTGGCAGACTGTCGCAAGTGCTAGTGTTGATAATTAAGTGCCAAACACCGGAAGCCACCGGCACATATTATGCAGTGGGCACCATCTTGACCTAACACGGGGGGGGGGGGGGGGGGGGCACCACTGCTACTTGCTGCCACATTAGGGGCAGTAATGCTAGATAAATACAATTTACCATGACCGTGACACACACACCTCTACCAGTGCAGTGCACCCTCTCCTAACCTGCAGCACCCCACTGGTCTAGGACACACACACTCATTTATTTATCCATCCATCAATTCCTTCGCTCCCCCTCGCTCTCTCTCCCTCTATCTAACTCTCGCTCTCTCTCCCTCTAACTCTCGCTCTCTTCCTCCTCTCCTCTCTCCTTCTGTTGCTCCCTCTCTCGCTTCCCTCTCCCTCCATTTCTCTCTCCCCCTCCCTGTCTCTTCCTTTCCCTCTCCCCCTCCCTGTCTCTTCCTTTCCCTCTCCCCCTCCCTGTCTCTTCCTTTCCCTCTCCCCCTCCCTGTCTCTTCCTTTCCCTCTCCCCCTCTTCCTTTACCTCTCACCATCACTCTTACTCCCCTTCTCCCTCTCTCTTCCCCCCTCTCTTCCCCCCCCTCTCTTCCCCCCTCTCTTCCCCCCCTTCTCTTCCCCCCTCTCTTTCCCCCCTCTTTCCCCCCTCTTTCCCCCCCTCTTTCCCCCCCCTCTTTCCCCCCCCTCTTTCCCCCCCCTCTTTCCCCCCCTCTTTCCCCCCCTCTTTCCCCCTCTCTTTCCCCCCCCCTCTTTCCCCCTCTCTTTCCCCCCCTCTTTCCCCCCCCTTTCCCCCCCCTTTCCCCCCCCTTTCCCCCCCCTTTCCCCCCCCTCTTTCCCCCCCTCTTTCCCCCCCCTCTTTCCCCCCTCTCTTCCCCCCCTCTCTTCCCCCCCTCTCTTTCCCCCCCTCTCTTTCCCCCCCTCTCTTTCCCCCCCCTCTCTTTCCCCCCCCCCTTTCCCCCCCCCCTTTCCCCCCCTCTTTCCCCCCCTCTTTCCCCCCCTCTTTCCCCCCCTCTCTTTCCCCCCCTCTCTTTCCCCCCCTCTCTTTCCCCCCTCTCTTTCCCCTCCCTCTCTTCTTCTCTTCCCCCTCCCTCTCTTCTTCTCTTTCTTCCTCTCCCTCTCTTCTTCTCTTTCTTCCTCTCCCTTTCTTCTTCTCTTTCTTCCTCTCCCTCTCTTCTTCTCTTTCTTCCTCTCCCTCTCTTCTTCTCTTTCTTCCTCTCCCTCTTCTCTCTTCCCCCTCCCTCTCTTCCCCTCTCTTCCCCTCTCTTCCCCTCTCTTCCCCTCTCTCCCCCTCTCTCCCCCTCTCTCCCCCTCTCTCCCCCTCTCTCCCCCTCTCTCTTTTCTTCCCCCTCTCTCTTTTCTTCCCCCTCTCTTTTCTTCCCCCTCTCTCTTTTCTTCCCCCTCTCTCTTTTCTTCCCCCTCTCTCTTTTCTTCCCCCTCTCTCTTCCTCTTTCCTCTTTTCTCTCTTTTCTCTCTGCTCTCTTTCTCGGTCTCTCTCCCTAACTTTCTCCCTCTCTCCCTCACTTTTTCTCTCCCTCTTTCTCCCCCTCTCTTTCTCTCTTTGTCCCTCTCTCTTTGTCCCCCTCTCTCTCTTTCTCTCTCTCCCCCCCCCCCAGCACCCCTCCTGTCCTGGGACTGTGGCTGACACACACCTTGTACAGACTCACATCCAGCCTAGAGGTGGGCGAGCCAACACATTACCAGGGTAGCCGAGCCAAGGTTTGGTTCTGGCTCTCAGAGCCCGTCCACAAGCCGAGCCCTAAAAATATTCAGGATGTAAATAACACCACAAACGTCACGTCAGAATCTTATCATGGGTATGCCATTGTAAGAAAGTGTTACTTTAACACCTGGAATCGATTCAACCTAGTACATCTGTTTATTTGAAAGTGTTTTTTGAAAGTGAGGGCTTTAAACATGAACTCCGAAATATTCCGGTCCTGCCCTGATGAAAATTCTATCAGTGAACTGCGCCAAGTGAGCCTTCATGTACAGAGTGCACCTGCCCTATATGCTTATTAAAGATGGAGCAACATTCTAGGCAATTAATTAAAGCATAAAACAGGTTTTTGTACAGCGCACATCCTTAACTCATGTACTTGAAGGTGCTTTCATATGTGATCATGAACAAAAAAGGGGACTTGCTGAAATAAAGTGTATGTCTAAGATAACATCACTTGCTCAAGCATGGCCGCTGGGATTGATCCCAGAATTGTCAGTTCGACCCTCTGCGATTGACCCACTATATTGGTACTTCTTTCTGTCATCAGGTGTTAATGCTTTGTGCTTAATTCTTGGAGACTGAGATTATAGTGTGGGTGACAGACGGAACCCACGTTTTATTTTGGGCAGCTTTACTCCCACTCCCTTGCCCAAGGACATAAGAGCTCTTCACAACGGGCAGAATGTGTTCCGTGCTCTTTTTCGGCACAGCAAGATTTGGCGGGAAGCACCAGATTATGCGCCGAGGCTGGGATTCGAACCCGGATCTCCATGGTAAATATTTGTCGGTTGTAGCAAGCGGGCCACATCACCTGCCCTCGAAGCCTGGCTCGTTATGGGCTCGAGGTTCCCAGACGGCCTCGAGCCAGGCATTTGGCTCGAGCTTTCAGTGGCTCTCCTACCTCTAATACAGCCACTGTCAGTGCCACTCCTGACCCACAGCCCTCCTCCTGTTTCAGGGCAGAGGCCGATAGCTTTGCCAGGGCACCCAGACCTCGCCCCCAGGGCAGTGTACACTGACAGGTGTCTGGTGAGGGAAAGAGGGCAGGAGGTCTGCAGGCTGAGGGCAGTGTACACTGACAGGTGTCTGGTGAGGGAAAGAGGGCAGGAGGTCTGCAGACTGAGGGCAGTGCACACTGACAGGTGTCTGGTGAGGGAAAGAGGGAAAGAGGGCAGAAGGTCTGCAGGCTGAGGGCAGTGTACACTGACTGGTGTCTGGTGAGGGAAAGAGGGCAGAAGGTCTGCAGGCTGAGGGCAGTGTACACTGGCCAGTATCCGGCGAGGGCTAAGAGGGCAGGAGGTCTGCAGGCTGAGGGCAATGGCTGGTGTCTGATGACGGGGTAAGGAGAGGGCAGAAGGTCTGCAGGCTTAGGGCAGCGCACACTGGCTGATGTCTAGTGAGGGGTAAGAGGGCAGGAGGTCTGCAGGCTGAGGGCAGTGTACGGCTGGTGTCTGGTGACGGAAAGAGGGCAGGAGGTCTGCAGGCTGAGGGCAGTGTACACTGGCTGATGTCTAGTGAGGGGTAAGAGGGCAGGAGGTCTGCAGGCTGAGGGCAGTGTACGGCTGGTGTCTGGTGAGGGAAAGAGGGCAGAAGGTCTGCAGGCTGAGGGCAGTGTACACTGACAGGTGTCTGGTGAGGGAAAGAGGGCAGGAGGTCTGCAGGCTCAGGGCAGTGTACACTGACAGGTGTCTGGTGAGGGAAAGAGGGCAGGAGGTCTGCAGGCTGAGGGCAGCGCACACTGGCTGGTATCCGGTGAGGGCTAAGAGGGCGGGCGGTCTGCAGGCTGACGGCAGTGTATGGCTGGTGTCTAGTGAGGGGTAAGAGGGCAGGAGGTCTGCAGGCTGAGGGCAGTGTACACTGGCTGGTGTCTAGTGAGGGGTAAGAGGGCAGGAGGTCTGCAGGCTGAGGGCAGTGTACACTGGCTGATATCTAGTGAGGGGTAAGAGGGCAGGAGGTCTGCAGGCTCAGGGCAGTGTACACTGACTGGTGTCTGGTGAGGGAAAGAGGGCAGGAGGTCTGCAGGCTGAGGTCAATGGCTGGTGTCTGATGACGGGGTAAGGAGAGGGCAGAAGGTCTGCAGGCTGAGGGCAGTGTACACTGGCTGGTTTTCGGTGAGGGCTAAGAGGGCAGGAGGTCTGCAGGCTGAGGGCAATGGCTGGTGTCTGATGACGGGATAAGGAGAGGGCAGAAGGTCTGCAGGCTGAGGGCAGCGCACACTGGCTGGTATCCGGTGAGGGCTAAGAGGGCGGGTGGTCTGCAGGCTCAGGGCAGTGTATGGCTGGTGTCTAGCGAGGGGTAAGAGGGCAGGAGGTCTGCAGGCTGAGGGCAGTGTACTCTGGCTGGTATCCGGTGAGGAGTAAGAGGGCAGGAGGTCTGCAGGCTGAGGGCAGTGTACGGCTGGTGTCTAGTGAGGGGTAAGAGGGCAGGAGGTCTGTAGACTGAGGGCAGTGTACACTGGCTGGTGTCTAGTGAGGGGTAAGAGGGCAGGAGGTCTGCAGGCTGAGGGCAGTGTACACTGGCTGGTGTCTAGTGAGGGGTAAGAGGGCAGGAGGTCTGCGGGCTGAGGGCAGTGTACACTGGCTGGTATCCGGTGAGGGGTAAGAGGGCAGGAGGTCTGCAGGCTGAGGGCAGTGTACACTGGCTGGTGTCTAGTGAGGGGTAAGAGGGCAGGAGGTCTGCAGGCTGAGGGCAGTGTATGGCTGGTGTCTAGTGAGGGGTAAGAGGGCAGGAGGTCTGCAGGCTGAGGGCAGTGCACGGCTGGTGTCTAGTGAGGGGTAAGAGGGCAGGAGGTCTGCAGGTTGAGGGCAGTGTACACTGGCTGGTATCCGGTGAGTGGTAAGAGGGCAGAAGGTCTGCAGGCTGAGGGCAGTGTACACTGGCTGGTATCCGATGAGGGGTAAGAGGGCAGGAGGTCTGTAGGCTGAGGGCAGTGTACACTGGCTGGTATCCGGTGAGGGGTAAGAGGGCAGAAGGTCTGCAGGCTGAGGGCAGTGTACACTGGCTGGTATCCGGTGAGGGGTAAGAGGGCAGGAGGTCTGTAGACTGAGGGCAGTGTACACTGGCTGGTGTCTAGTGAGGGGTAAGAGGGCAGGAGGTCTGCAGGCTGAGGGCAGTGTACACTGGCTGGTGTCTAGTGAGGGGTAAGAGGGCAGAAGGTCTGCAGGCTGAGGGCAGTGTACACTGGCTGGTATCCGGTGAGGGGTAAGAGGGCAGGAGGTCTGTAGACTGAGGGCAGTGTACACTGGCTGGTGTCTAGTGAGGGGTAAGAGGGCAGGAGGTCTGCAGGCTGAGGGCAGTGTACACTGGCTGGTGTCTAGTGAGGGGTAAGAGGGCAGGAGGTCTGCGGGCTGAGGGCAGTGTACACTGGCTGGTATCCGGTGAGGGGTAAGAGGGCAGGAGGTCTGCAGGCTGAGGGCAGTGTACACTGGCTGGTGTCTGGTGAGGGGTAAGAGGGCAGGAGGTCTGCAGGCTGAGGGCAGTGTACGGCTGGTGTCTAGTGAGGGGTAAGAGGGCAGGAGGTCTGCAGGCTGAGGGCAGTGTACGGCTGGTGTCTAGTGAGGGGTAAGAGGGCAGGAGGTCTGCAGGCTGAGGGCAGTGTACACTGGCTGGTATCCGGTGAGGGGTAAGAGGGCAGAAGGTCTGCAGGCTGAGGGCAGTGTACACTGGCTGGTATCCTGTGAGGGGTAAGAGGGCAGGAGGTCTGCAGGCTGAGGGCAGTGTATGGCTGGTGTCTAGTGAGGGGTAAGAGGGCAGGAGGTCTGCAGGCTGAGGGCAGTGTACAGCTGGTGTCTAGTGAGGGGTAAGAGGGCAGGAGGTCTGCAGGCTGAGGGCAGTGTACACTGGCTGGTATCCGGTGAGGGGTAAGAGGGCAGAAGGTCTGCAGGCTGAGGGCAGCGCACACTGGCTGGTATCCGGTTAGGGCTAAGAGGGCAGGAGGTCTGCAGGCTGAGGGCAGTGTACAACGGCTGGTGTCTAGTGAGGAGTAAGAGGGCAGGAGGTCTGCAGGCTGAGGGCAGTGTACGGCTGGTGTCTAGTGAGGAGTAAGAGGGCAGGAGGTCTGCAGGCTGAGGGCAGTGTACGGCTGGTGTCTAGTGAGGAGTAAGAGGGCAGGAGGTCTGCAGACTGAGGGCAGTGTACACTGGCTGGTGTCTCAGAGTGTAAGAGGGCAGAAGGTCTGCAGGCTGATGGCAGTGGCTGGTGTCTGATGAGGGGGTAAGGAGAGGGCAGAATGTCTGCAGGCTGAGGGCAGCGCACACTGGCTGCCGTCTGATGAGGGAGTTGGATCATGTCTGCAGTATCAGGACAGTGTACACTGGCTGGTGTCTAGTGAGGGGTAAGAGGGCAGAAGGTCTGCAGGCTGAGGGCAGGGTACACTGGCTGGTATCCGGTGAGGGGTAAGAGGGCAGGAGGTCTGCAGGCTGAGGACAGGGTGCACTGGCTGGTGTCAGTGTAAGAGGGCAGAATGTCTGCAGGCTGAGGGCAGTGTACACTGGCTGGTATCCGGTGAGGGGTAAGAGGGCAGGGGGTCTGCAGACTGAGGGCAGTGTACACTGGCTGGTGTCTGAGAGTGTAAGAGGGCAGAGGTCTGCAGGCTGAGGACAGGGTGCACTGGCTGGTGTCAGTGTAAGAGGGCAGAATGTCTGCAGGCTGAGGGCAGTGTACACTGGCTGGTATCCGGTGAGGGGTAAGAGGGCAGGGGGTCTGCAGACTGAGGGCAGTGTACACTGGCTGGTGTCTGAGAGTGTAAGAGGGCAGAAGGTCTGCAGGCTGAGGACAGGGTGCACTGGCTGGTGTCTGAGACTGTAAGAGGGCAGAAGGTCTGCAGGCTGAGGGCAGGGTACACTGGCTGGTATCCGGTGAGGGGTAAGAGGGCAGGAGGTCTGCAGGCTGAGGACAGGGTGCACTGGCTGGTGTCAGTGTAAGAGGGCAGAATGTCTGCAGGCTGAGGGCAGTGTACACTGGCTGGTATCCGGTGAGGGGTAAGAGGGCAGGGGGTCTGCAGACTGAGGGCAGTGTACACTGGCTGGTGTCTGAGAGTGTAAGAGGGCAGAGGTCTGCAGGCTGAGGACAGGGTGCACTGGCTGGTGTCAGTGTAAGAGGGCAGAATGTCTGCAGGCTGAGGGCAGTGTACACTGGCTGGTATCCGGTGAGGGGTAAGAGGGCAGGGGGTCTGCAGACTGAGGGCAGTGTACACTGGCTGGTGTCTGAGAGTGTAAGAGGGCAGAAGGTCTGCAGGCTGAGGACAGGGTGCACTGGCTGGTGTCTGAGACTGTAAGAGGGCAGAAGGTCTGCAGGCTGAGGGCAGTGTACACTGGCTGGTATCCGGTGAGGGGTAAGAGGGCAGGAGGTCTGCAGACTGAGGGCAGTGTACACTGGCTGGTGTCTGAGAGTGTAAGAGGGCAGAAGGTCTGCAGGCTGAGGACAGGGTGCACTGGCTGGTGTCTGAGACTGTAAGAGGGCAGAAGGTCTGCAGGCTGAGGGCAGTGTACAATGGCTGGTATCAGGTGAGGGGTAAGAGGGCAGGAGGTCTGCAGGCTGAGGGCAGTGTACACTGGCTGGTATCCGGTGAGGGGTAAGAGGGCAGGAGGTCTGCAGACTGAGGGCAGTGTACACTGGCTGGTGTCTGAGAGTGTAAGAGGGCAGAAGGTCTGCAGGCTGATGGCAGTGGCTGGTGTCTGATGAGGGGGTAAGGAGAGGGCAGAATGTCTGCAGGCTGAGGGCAGCGCACACTGGCTGCTGTCTGATGAGGGAGTTAGATCATGTCTGCAGTATCAGGACAGTGTACACTGGCTGGTGTCTAGTGAGGGGTAAGAGGGCAGAAGTTCTGCAGGCTGAGGGCAGTGTATGGCTGGTATCCGGTGAGGGGTAAGAGGGCAGAAGGTCTGCAGGCTGAGGGCAGGGTACACTGGCTGGTGTCTGAGAGTGTAAGAGGGCAGAAGGTCTGCAGGCAGAGGACAGGGTGCACTGGCTGGTGTCAGAGTGTAAGAGGGCAGAAGGTCTGCAAGCTGAGGGCAATGGCTGGTGTCTGATGAGGGGGTAAGGAGAGGGCAGAAGGTCTGCAGGCTGAGGGCAGCGCACACTGGCTGGTATCCGGTGAGGGCTAAGAGGGCAAGAGGTCTGCAGGCTGAGGGCAGTGTACACTGGGTGGTGTCTAGTGAGGAGTAAGAGGGCAGGAGGTCTGCAGGCTGAGGGCAATGGCTGGTGTCTGATGAGGGGGTAAGGAGAGGGCAGAATGTCTGCAAATTGAGGGCAGCGCACACTGGCTGCCGTCTGATGAGGGAGTAAGATCATGTCTGCAGTATCAGGACAGTGTACACTGGCTCGTGTCTGAGGGCAGTGACATCTTAAGGATTTTGGGGGCCCGGGCCCGATCGTGTTTCGGGGGCCCGGGGCCGATTTGTGTTTCGGGGGCCCTGTTCGGAACAGCTTCGAATTTCTGATCCGTGGCCAGCTCTTTCATGGCCTCGTTGGGCGGGTCACTGACCGCGCACGGGCCACCACTGACCGCGCACGGGCCACCACTGACCGCGCACGGGCCACCACTGACCGCGCACGGGCCACCACTGACCGCGCACGGGCCACCACTGACCGCGCACGGGCCACCACTGACCGCGCACGGGCCACTGACCGCGCACGGGCCACTGGTCCAAACTCTAAAGTTGTGACATCTGACATTCCGGGACAGCGACGCGTGTTTTAAATATTTTATCCCAGGAGCAGCTCACCACTATTACTCCACATGACATGTGACCCCCCCCCCCCCCCCCCCCCCCAACTTCACCTCATATGGGAGTCCTGTTTTGAACTTAAACATTTTATGGATGTTGCATGAAACAAACAGAATTTCTCTGCAAAATGTCTGCAATAGACTCTCACACATAACTCACGTTAAAAAATGAATTAAAGAAAACTGTATTTGAAACAATCTGTTTAATAATTATTCAAGGTTATGGGGCAAGACTCTGCAGACCCCCCCCCCCCCCCCCCCGCCCGCCCTGAAAGGTTGGGGCCCTGGTCCGGAGCCCACTTTGCCCATAACTTAAAACGTCTCTGTCTGAGGGGGTAAAGCGGGGGCAGGATGTCTGCAGGGGAGGGCAGCGCACACTGGCAGCCGTATTGTGAGGAGTAAGATAATGTCTGCAGTATCAGGACAGTGTACACTGACTCGTGTCTGGGTGGGTAAAGCGGGGGCAGGATGTCTGCAAGGCAGCGCGCCCTGGTTGTGTTAGAAGAGGCTTCCCCTGGTGACGTCACGGACGCATGCCGCTCTGGGACCGATGGATCAAACCCGGCTCCCCCCGCAGCAGCCAGTGGAGATTCCCTCGACCTGCCCTGCCCCCCGCCTCCTGCATCTGGCAGCTGTTTGTTCAAGCGAGGAGAGGCCGCATTCATATGCCAAGCAGCCCCCGTCATATGCAGATGAGCTGGGGCTGCTGGGGGCGTGACCAGGAGACGAGAGCAGCAGTGCCTGTGCGCAGGGTGGGATTCAACAGCAGGAGCTGTGCGCAGGGTGGGATTCAGCAGCAGGAGCTGTGCGCAGGGTGGGATTCAGCAGCAGGAGCTGTGCGCAGGGTGGGATTCAGCAGCAGGAGCTGTGCGCTGGGTGGGATTCAGCAGCAGTACCTGGGCGCTGGGTGGGATTCAGCAGCAGTACCTGGGCGCTGGGTGGGATTCAGCAGCAGTACCTGGGCGCTGGGTGGGATTCCGCAGCAGAAGCTGGGCGCAGGGTCGGATTCAGAAGCTGGGCGCAGGGTGGTATGCAGCAGCCGAAGCTGGGCGCAGGGTGGAATTCAGCAGCAGAAGCTGGGCTCAGGGTGGTATTCAGCAGCAAGCTGGGCGCTGGGTCGGATTCAGCAGCAGAAGCTGGGCGCTGAGTTGGATTCAGCAGCAGAAGGAGGGCGCAGGGTGGGTTTCAGCAGCAGAAGCTGGTTGCAGGGCGGGATTCAGCAGCAGGAGCTGGGCGCAGAGCGGGATTCGGCAGCAGGAGCTGGGCGCAGGGCGGGATTCAGCAGCAGTAGCTGGGCGCAGGGTGGGTTTCAGCAGCAGAAGCTGGGCGCAGGGCGGGATTCAGCAGCAGGAGCTGGGCGCAGAGCGGGATTCAGCAGCAGGAGCTGGGCGCAGGGCGGGATTCAGCAGCAGTAGCTGGGCGCAGGGTGGGATTCAGCAGCAGGAGCTGTGCGCAGGGTGGGATTCAGCAGCAGGAGCTGTGCGCAGGGTGGGATTCAGCAGCAGGAGCTGTGCGCAGGGTGGGATTCAGCAGCAGGAGCTGTGCGCAGGGTGGGATTCAGCAGCAGGAGCTGTGCGCAGGGTGGGATTCAGCAGCAGGAGCTGTGCGCAAGGCGGGATTCAGCAGCAGTAGCTGGGCGCAGGGCGGGATTCAGCAGCAGTAGCTGGGCGCAGGGCGGGATTCAGCAGCAGGGGCTGGCACAGGGTGGGATTCAGCAGCATGATCTGCTGCAGATTCACCCGGGCCCGTTCAGTCAGTTCCACCCACGCCCGTTCAGTCAGTTCCACCCACGCCCGTTCAGTCAGTTCCACCCGGGCCCGTTCAGTCAGTTTCACCCGGGCTCGTTCAGTCCGGTCCACCCAGGTCCGTTCAGTCAGATCCACCCAGGTCCGTTCAGTCAGATCCCTGGACCACGCCGTTGCCATGGATCCGCAGGTGGACATCCACTGGATGGCGATCCTGTGCTTGTCCAACAGGAGCCCCAACTGTGCAAATTTATAACCTATCTTCCCATCCTTTGGGCTCAGGACGAGTCCAGTCAGGCGGTGTTCAGCCCGGAGGGCCTGGATTGGGGTCTAGCAAACGAGGATTGGTGAAAACAGCTCTTTATTCATTACATAGGCGAAACCGACGCATTACCAATGCTTGTTTTTTTTGTTTGTTTGTTTTTTACTCTTGAACCCCAGAATGCTGTGCCACCATCCAGCCAGAGCAGTCTGTCAGTCACTTACAACTAAGCACCTATCACCTTGGAGAGTAGGGCGTTTCATGGATTATCATAGCTCTGTTGTGGTCTCTGTTTTGGCCCTAATGTAGTGTCCTTGGACAGTTGTACACGATTTATATATAGTGTTCAGCTCATCTCTGAATGTTTTGCAGTGCACATGACGTATTTCTGAAAAAACTGAAATGCACTTTTATTTTACCGTGATCAATTAGACTAAACAAAGCTCCTAGATGTCTGCATTAATGTATAGTGTAGCCTTAAAGGAACTTCCCTACTCTAAATCTTATGCGGGGCAACCGGTCCTGAAGAAGACTAATTTCTACCACTTATTTAGCCGAAATGTTGTACCATAAATGCAGATGTGCCCTGGGCCCGAAACATCCTGAACATGTCTGTGAGTGAAGGTAACACAAAACTCCTCAGTGACTTACAAAGCCCTTAAAATGTACGACAGATGATACTTGACCCCATGTATCATGCGGTAAATGTGGTATTGCCACATTATACATGCAGAAAACCACATTAAAACATGTTAATTGTCGGATAATCCTCGAAGTGAAAGTGTAACGCTATTTTGTACCTGTCGGTGCGGCTCTTGATGGGGGCCAAGGTGTGCTGGGGGGGGGGGGGGCCTGCATGGTCGAGGGACCGGGGGCGCTCAAGGTAAGACCTGGGCAGCAGGTGAACCAGTGAGGTGATGTAACAGACACAACCTACACATTATCACACCTCCCCGTCCCCATCGCCAGATGTGTAGCGCTGTCATATGTGACGCAATCTGCGCTGGCGTGTTGACATGTTACTGGTGTTGTGATGGGAGTTCTGTCTGTGCTGCTCAAAAGCAGGAATTGTAATACTTTTGAGAATTTTGAAAAAATCTAACTGTGCCCCCTACCTACAAGTCTTTTGCAATGAACCTTTAAGCTGTATATTTTTTTAAAACTATATAGAATATATACTAACTCGTCTATTGAAATGTGTTACTATATGTTACCTTCGGGTATTTGTTTGCGCTCTACAAATCACTGTAACATAACATTAACATTTCACAGTGTTTCAGAAATTCCTACATTCCTGCCTTTGGTTGGACTATCGTGGGCAACAGTGTTTTTTTTTATTTTTTAACAAATGTCATTACAAGACTTCCTATATACAAATGATTCCAAATCAGAACGACCAAAAGGATTAACATATAATTATTGTGTATGTAGACGATCGGCTATATTGATTCTTGAAAAATAATGAATATAGTATGCACAGCTGTGTGAGGGGAGGAAACGCATCATTTGTCACGCATTTAGATATTGAATTGTTTTCTTACGGTGGTCATTTCTGTAACTCGTTCTCTTTTGGCTCGCTCTGCACTTTCCTGAATTCCATTTTTTTCTTTTTTTGTGTGGTGTTTTACTCTACCCAGAGGTGGTAATCTAAACTTAAGTTAAGATCACACGTCCAAGTAAAATTTATTACTGTAGATTTTTCAAATTATGGACCGCCATTTCTTGTCGGGCTCTGTTTTTTTTTGTTATTTTGTAATTTAAAAAAAAAACATTTTCCTTACATTTAAGCAAAAGATGTTAGGTTGTAAGTTTAGTTGCTCGGAAGGATGTGGAAACGAACAACCAGCTTTTTCCTATAAATTGATTATAGGTAATTCTATCTTCATGTGTCCTTGCTTATATTCTGCGGGTTATGTGTCTTGGTTTTTACTAGTCTGCAAAAAATGTGAAAGAGAAGCCGCTGAGGAGACCTGTGCAGGGTCACCAGAGAAGTTTCAGAGGTCGAAAAACTGCAGATTTGTTAATACATTTGTTAGATCTGGCATCCTAGGGTGGTTCCCTGGACTTTTTGCCTTCAGACCACCTGTTTTTACTGACTTCGTTTTTGCTGGCTTTAGGTTTCTGGGCACTTTACCACTGCTAGCCAGTGTTAAAGTGCATGCGCTCTTTACTTAAAACATTGTAACATTGGCTTATCCACCATTGGAATATTTAGTTTACTTCTAAGTCCCTAATAAAGTGCAGACATGTGCCCAGGGACTGTGAATAAAATGCTACTAGTGGGCCTGCAGCTCTGATTGTGCCACCCACTTAAGTAAGTCTTTAAGCATGTCTCCACCCTGCCACTGCACAACCTGCATGTGCAGTTTTAAGCTGCCATGTCTACCTCTCAAATTAACCTACTTGCCAAGCCCAAACCTTTCTTTTTAGGTCTTGCGCCTAGCGTTGCAGTGCACAACCCTGCTCGCGCAGCGCGAGACCATTTGGAGGGGGTCGGAAACTGACTTAGGAATCGCACATGCTTGTGTGTGTGCTTTTCCTTTTGGGCCAGGCTAGTGGCCTTTGCGTGCTGTCTTTTTTACAAAGACAGAACGCAATTAGCCAAAGACGGGCGCATTGCTCCGCCCATGGCCTATTGGTGTCGGTTACCCGTTACGGTGTTTGCATGTTGCTGCCTGTGCCGTGCCGCTTTGTGTGTGGTGAAGTTTGCACTGATGCTGTTTACCCATGCTTTATAGACGCCTCAGCGCATAGTGAGGGTCGAGTAGTGCTATATAAATGGAACGAGGAAATTTGCATTGCAGCTGTACGTGCTGTACCCCTTCTGTGTCCGCGAAGGAAGATTGCACTGCTGCAGGCCCTGCTGTACATGGTGTGTGCTATGGAAGCGTGAACTGCTGCTGTGTGCATTTTCTGCTTAAGGACGTCATGCACTGCTGCTGGCTATGCTTCTGCAGCTATGTATACGATGGGAGCTAGTTCTGCTGTTGGCTGTGCTTCTGCAGTTCTCTGTGTGATTAAAGCTTGCACTGCTGCTGGCTGTGCTTCAGCTGTTCTGTGCACGAGAGAAGCTTGTTTTAAATTTATTGGATGGATGTCTCTGAATTCCTTTTCTCATATTAAGTTTATAAACCTTTCATCGTCTTGTTTGGAAACATCGCAATTGCAATGTGAAGCAAGATTTGTACCGAACCATATGTCAGGCTTTTACCATACCTGAATGTAATATTACGGTGTATGAGGGAAGCTTGTTCAGCTGCTGCCTGTGCTGGACTGATCAGCGTGTGAGAAGGTTGCATTGCTGTGGACTATATATATGCGAGTGGTTTGCACTGCTGCTGCGCCATCTGTACATCATCTCGCTGTGCAAGGTTCTTACACGGCGCCTGTTTGTGGGTGAGGGGAAGCTTGCATGGCTTTAGTTTGTATTTTATCGGCTCTGTGAGTGAGGGAAGCCAGTGCTGTGCGCGTCACTGTCGTTACTCTGCCTATTCAGTGTGACAAATGTGCACTCACCCTGCTGCTTCCTGTGCTGCACATGTTGTGTGTATGAGGGGAGTCTACAGTGCTACCGCCGGTGCTCTACCCCTATCTGCCCGATGACTGTGATTGACGCGTGCACTCCTGGTGTCAGTGCCCTACACCTCTTCTACGCATGGGCGAAGTTAGCACTTTTGCTCCACGTGCTATGCCTCCTCTGTTTGCTGTGCTCTCCCTCTGCGAGTGGCGAGATCTTGCAATCCTGATGCCTGTGCTGTACGTATTGTGTGTGTGAGGGGCAGCTTGCAATGTGGCTGTGCACGCCGTATGTATCTCTGTGCAAGGTAAACCTGCCCTGCTGCTGCCTGCATTCTAGCTGTTCTGTGTGAAAAATGCTTGCACTGTCACTCTCTGTGCCGTGCCTCAAGTGCGTACATTGAAAAGAATAAGTGTCGGTGCCCCAACATTTCTTCTGGCACATGTGGTTCACTGCTGGTGCATATGCTGCACCTCTGTGGGAGGACTGCTCACTGCTGGTGCATATGCTGCACCTCTGTGTGAGGACTGCTCACTGCTGGTGCTCGTGCTGCACCTCTGTGTGAGGACTGCTCACTGCTGGTGCATATGCTGCACCTCTGTGTGAGGACTGCTCACTGCTGGTGCATATGCTGCACCTATGTGTGAGGACTGCTCACTGCTGGTGCATATGCTGCACCTCTGTGTGAGGACTGCTCACTGCTGGTGCATATGCTGCACCTCTGTGTGAGGACTGCTCACTGCTGGTGCATATGCTGCACCTCTGTGTGAGGACTGCTCACTGCTGGTGCATATGCTGCACCTCTGTGTGAGGACTGCTCACTGCTGGTGCATATGCTGCACCTCTGTGTGAGCACTGCTCCCTGCTGGTGCTTGTGCTGCACCTCTGTGTGAGGACTGCTCACTGCTTGTGCATATGCTGCACCTCTGTGTGAGGACTGCTCACTGCTGGTGCATATGCTGCACCTCTGTGTGAGGACTGCTCACTGCTGGTGCATATGCTGCACCTCTGTGTGAGGACTGCTCACTGCTGGTGCATATGCTGCACCTCTGTGTGAGCACTGCTCACTGCTGGTGCTTGTGCTGCACCTCTGTGTGAGGACTGCTCACTGCTTGTGCATATGCTGCACCTCTGTGTGAGAACTGCTCACTGCTGGTGCATATGCTGCACCTCTGTGTGAGGATTGCTCACTGCTGGTGCATATGCTGCACCTCTGTGTGAGGACTGCTCACTGCTGGTGCATATGCTGCACCTCTGTGTGAGGACTGCTCACTGCTGGTGCATATGCTGCACCTCTGTGTGAGGACTGCTCACTGCTGGTGCATATGCTGCACCTCTGTGTGAGGATTGCTCACTGCTGGTGCATATGCTGCACCTCTGTGTGAGGACTGCTTACTGCTGGTGCTTGTGCTGCACCGGTGTGTGGGGACTACTCACTTCTGGTGCCTGTGTTTCACCTGTGTATGACAGTTGTTCACTTCAGGTGCCTGTGTTGCACCTCTGTGTCATTGTGTGTGAGGACTGGTCTCTTCTGGTGCCTGTGCTGCACCTGTGTATGAGAGTTGTTTACTTCTGGTGCCTTTGCTGCACCTCTCTGTGTGTGAGGGCTGCTCACTTCTGGTGCCTGTGTTTCACCTGTGTATGACAGTTGTTCACTTCAGGTGCCTGTGCTGCACCTGTGTCATTGTGTGTGAGGACTGGTCTCTTCCGGTGCCTGTGCTGCACCTGTGTATGAGAGTTGTTTACTTCAGGTGCCTTTGCTGCACCTCTCTGTGTGTGAGGGCTGCTCACTTCTGGTGCCTGTGCTGTACCCCTTCTATGTATGAAAAACGTTTAAACGGTGACTGCGCGTGCTGTAACCCATGTGCTGCAACGACTCAATAGCATCTGCCATGGCGGGGGGGGGGGGCTCAAAATGTCTGCTGTGTGACTAACCTCAGGGGTACCAACTGCCGAGGCCCAGCCCCCGCTCCAGTCCCTGTCACAAGAAGCCCAGTGGACTGCAGTGTTCGCCCTCTCTCCTCACAGCAGGGCTTGCTCCCACCCTAGCCAGGATCCAAATTCTCATTTTGTATTTGGCGCTTTGGATTATAACACCAATAATACATTTTCTTATATAGCGCTTCAAAAAACGCTTCTTTTGTTTCTAAGCACTTAACACTGCAAATAAATTGTGTTGCTATAAGACAATCCAGTAGTTCCCAATTTACTGACCTCGGTAGGGTGGAACCCCGACTTGCCTTAGTTTGAACTAACTAAATGTCACCTTCTAGTTTTCAGCTCGCTGAGCCACCAAATGCTCTGTAACCCTGTTATTGGCCCAAGGGATTATTAATTGTTTGAATACTGTATTGATACCCATTTTTGACTAGGGTATAAAAAGGAGGAGCCTTAAAGACAGATCTTTGTATAATGCCCATGGGGCTGGAGACCACCATGCCTATGAGGTACCACCCAGCACACTTGCCCATAGAGCTTGCCACCTCCCATGAACTTAGGCAGCCAGAAGTGGCGAGGGCTCCAGCACCTGCGGTGGCTGCAGGAACCCGTCATTTACATGATGGGTAGGATCGAGCGGGCATGGGGACCTAGGGATGCCTCCAAGTTACTCATCCCTGCGCTGCACCAAACAAGGAAACGACGTTGCGACAGGTGAATTAGACAACATTGTGTTCTAGGAGGACTGGGCATAAGAGTCCTCGTTGACGGGGGGTCGCGCCTCGTGCCTGGTCTTCGCAACGCTCAGCATTGTTATGTCCAAGACACCATCAGGTAAGAAATCACCATGACACCGGAAGTACTCTGTTCAACGTCCTGGTTGCACCAGGCATCTTTTATTCAGTGACTAACTCCACCCCCAATCATTGCGTGCATAACCCCTGTGTTTAAATAACGAGGGCGGCCCACCACCACCCCTCCGGGTTACGGCGATGGCTGTGACCACATCACACTCCTCCACAACCTACAAATAAAACACACAATAATAAAACAAAACGAGCATTTGCAATGCACTAGGTCTCGCATTTGCGAGATTTTGAGCTATTGCCATTGTAAATGACCATGCCTTTTATTTGTTTAAAAAACCTGCAATAAAAGATTTACACTTTCATTTACAATACCAATAGGTCAAAGTTTTGAAAATGCGAGACCTATTGCATTGTAAATGCGTGTTATTACATATAGGTCACCCCCTAAGGTAGACATTGGACAGCCCATGGGCAGAGTGTATTTAAAAAGTAGGACATGTACATTCGAGTTTCCCTTGTCCTAGTAGTGAAATATTCATGTTTACTATTGCAAGGGCTCTCTCTCTCATTGGATAACATGGGGATTGCCTTATTACAATTTGAGTGTAATTTCCATTTGGGAGGAGATGGGACCACCACATTCTCTGGAATCACAATTTATGGTGAGGTTGATTTTTTTTTTTTTTTTAATTGCAATTCTTACTGTAACCATTTGGTGCCTTCTGCCTGTCTCTGGAACAAACATCTGGGGTGGGTGACAGCTGGCTTCCTGCATTCCCTCTGGACAGCCCCACAGAAAGAAAGAGTGGCTGTGACTGAGTAGCCATCTGCATACTGATGGGTCATCCTGAGCAGGATGGAAGGGAGAAACTGACACTTATACCTGAAAGGGCTGGGTCCTGTCCTCACACAAAGGGTTGCTTACACCTCTGTAGAGAGTCTGGAGCCAGGGCAGTGAAGAAAGGGACTCTGTGCACTTCAAAGCATCTCTTTGAAGTCTCCCCCACTTCAAAGGCCCAACTTGGTATAAGTACTGGACCTCTGACACCATGGCTGGGCTCTCTGTTTCTGTTAATTTATTGGTTTGCACACTTCTGTTCTACAGGAGGGTCATGGACTAAATTGAGGCTGGAAGGAATCTCTAGGCAGAACCACCTGTGCGTCACAGAGATTCAAGTGGGGAGATAAATGTCCGTAGGTAGTGCTGTCCATCACTGGGCCAGGTGGCTCTCTGGATGCTGTGATAGTCTGTAGGATCCTGGATATCACACCTGCTTATTAAGCCTCTCCACACCTCAGTTTGCTCATAATCCATCATAACAAGATGGAGCTATGTAGAGCTTTCTATTTAGGTTTCGGGTGTTTCATTCAGCTGTCCATACTCTGGTAAAGGGTGTGCAGTCCCTTCACCGACCTCACCCTCTAAGCTCTGAATCTTAGAAAAACTTTCAATACGATTTTCAAAGTACCACCTTTTCCATATCTTAAAGGCACACCTAGGCCGAAGGGCACCTTCTTGTCCCATAGATGCTTGTGGTGGGAGTTGGCCCACCTTTGACAACGATCAGAGATTCATTGGTCAAGTTTCCTGGGTGTCTTCTCTAGGAGGCCTGTTATTTGATGTTGTGATGACGCATTCTCTCATTTAGGTCACGTGTTTTGCAGTGCCTTTCTTAATTGTCCCTGCTGGGTTTTTCCAGGTGTTAGTAGACTACATCAGATTTTTTTCACTTTTTTAAAAAATGCAGTATTGTTTTTGCGGCTTGAAATTCTCCCCAAGTGTCCTTGATGCTGTTCGTGTCTGTGCAGAGTCCGTGTATTCTCTCCCGGTGTTGGCAGGGTGGATAATGAGGATGGTTCCATGTTCTCGTGCAGCGCTGCCTCCCTCCCCTCTCTTCTTACTTGAAAGCTCCATCTCTGGAAGCCTGATGGCTTCTTGACACATTCCTCCTTCTCTTGCTTTATGGAATCTGCCACCAGCTGGTGTCACTTGCTTTACACTTTGTGGAGAATGTGGGATGCAGTGACAGCCTTGGAGAAAGAAGCGCTTTATTCGGTCCTCAGTAGGCAGGGTGCTGTCATAGGAGTGCTCTGTGCTCTCTGGTTCCGCTTCTCGTGCAGCAGAAAATCACTAGTCCGATGCCCATAAGGTATGGGCTTTTGGGCTGACCCTCAGTTTGCCATGTCCACTCAGTGTAGTAGGACCCTTGAGGTCCTGGACGGACCCGATAGAGGAAGTACGGAACTGGTTGGGAGGTGTTAAGGTGAGGTAATTAATGGTTATGACGTAATCAGAGAGCAGAGTGAGATTGTATGCTGAGAAATAAAGACGTACAATCCAGAGCTCCGTGTGTGGCGTATTCATTTGCATGCTCCCGGGCTGGAAAGGATGCTACACACCTCCTGTTCACAGGTCTATCTTTTGTGCGTACTCCTTATACCAGGGTCTGAGATCCAAAAAATAGTGTATTTTGACTATAATGGGAGTAAGATGCATTGCTTTTACGTCCGTCATATCCCACCTGGAGTACATGCAACCTTCGTGTTGTTGGGCCCATAGCTTTGCTCATAAGTCTGCGACCGGTGCCATCAAACATCAAGGGTGCCAAACACCAAGGCTGTGGAAGTCTTGATTCTGCCACAAGCCTCTTTAATGCACCACCAGCCACTCCCTGCTCTTTTATCTCACTCTTTCAGGTTCCTTTTTCCTCCCTCTGCTAGGGGTTTACAGTCTTTTTATTCCCTACTCTTCCCCCTCCTTTGTTTTTTCTCTCTTGTGCTGGGACTAAGTCAGATGAGGAAAAAATAAGTACTGATCCATACAAATGACTGCCTTGGACCCCACCTGCAACCACTGGCTCAAATTAAACACAAACAGGTGCACTGAAGAGCCTGGCCCTATACAAGGGAAAACATCACCCAGCCCTCCTTCCCTGCACAGCTTAAAGTGCCCATCGTTCGTCCCTATCAGACTATCCTCCAGTGGGCTGAAAAAGTGCATGTTAGTACTGCACACCGACATAGCGTGACCTCACAGCCACCCTGTTTGGTGCACCAGCTCCTTGCTACAGGATTCTGTAAGTATGTGAGCAACCAAATCAGACCAAAATCAAGCCACGGGTGGCAGGAATATTCTGGAGTAGCAGGTGTTCTTCTGAGCACTTACCTCCAGCGTGGTCATGATGTGGCGGCATCGTCATTCAACCCAGTCTGCTTCAGGGCAGCCGTGTTAGCATTGGTGACCCAGTTTACCTCAAGAAGGTCCATGATAATATTTCAAGACTAGATCACTGGTTTCTTGGCACTGAAGCCACTTGCTAGTCTAATGATTTTAAATACCTTGAACGCACACTTTCGAACCACTCCCAGTGTTGTTGAAGCTTAACTTTCCAGTGGCCCTACCATATCGGAGGGGGTTGAGGTTCCCCTCTGCATGATAAATTGTTCTGAAAAGAATTGAGGGCCCTAATTTAATATTTTTCTGAAAATAATTTAGGTTCAGTGATGCATTATACTGCTGTGTGGGAGACCTTTAAGGTCTAGATTAGAAGAGTGCCAATTACTGAACGATCTGGAGTCCTAAGAGAAATTCAACAGCAGCTGCAGAAACGTGAGGCAGGGCTTGTTTTGCTGCAAGCGAGCTTGAGGACAGTCCTCATTCGGATCCCACTACGTAGAATCAATAGACTCCAGATGGACACCGAGAGTGGGTGGATGAGGAGATGAAATACCTCGGAAAGTACACATTGGCTGCTACGGAGAGGGGGAAAGCCTGGTAAAACCTTAGCACAAGTTCTCAGAAGCTGAGAGAGCTGGGCCCCTCCAGTGACAGCTCTTTTTAGTGAAAGAAGGGATAGGGTCACATCGCGAGAGAATGGTGATCCTTGGGGATTTGTGTCCTACTGTTCTGATCTATATGCGGCTAGGACCACCCTGAAACCTAATGAGGTAGCAACTTATTTAGATGAGGTTGCACTTGCCTGGTTGAGGGAGGAATTAAGAGAACTGCTGATGGCTCCGTCAGATGATATTGAAATAATCCATGCAGTAGATAGCTTTGCGGTGAATGTAAATCCCCAAGCTCTGACAGGCTTATTAGTCAATTTTATAAAAATTACAAAGATATCCTAACACCATAGCCTTTGAACGTATACAGCGAAGCCCTTGAGCTTGGCAAAGATGCAACCAGATGTCGGTCCTGTCAACTCCTGGTTTTACTCCTTTATCTCAATATGGATAATCTAATACTGGCCAAAATTATCCCTGCTCGCCTTGCCCCATATATGAACTGATTGGACCTTCCAGAGGAAGCTGGTTTTATTCCGGTAGAGCCACATCCCTCAACGTACGCACTTTATTTGCAACGGTGCAGCAGATTAGCCCAGAAGTGATGGCCCTAGCTGCCTTGTTGGAGGCAGAAAAAGCTTGTGACGCTCTAAAGTGGTCTTTTCTAGATATGGTATTGAAGTGTGATGCATAATTGATCTATTACGCTTGTTACATTTAGACACTTACTGTAAGGTTCAAGTGCCCAGGTCTAACAGGAAGAGGACGTTACAGATAACCAAAGAGATTTGAAGAGGTCATCTCACCCCTCAGATTGTCGTGGCATGCTTGATCATTGGTGGGCTCTCTAATCAAGGTAAGTGTATGCCACCTTGACTGATTCAACCAGTTCTAGGAGTTCTTGATAAATCTAAATAGACAAAAGCATGGATCCATACTTTCTCTAAAAATATCTTGGGGTATAATTGAGGTTTCTCTTTTATTAGATGGATATCCTAGATATGATTAAAATGTTATCCATGGATGTGCAATGAAAGACAATGATTCAATAGCCAACACGTTTCAGTCTAGTTCAGTGACCAACCAGGTCGGCAGTCTTCTTCAGGGCTTCTGTAATCACGATCTAGTTTACATTCAACCGTTAAAACAGATGAGATGTAAGGCTTGCATAATGTTTCTAGAGAATTTTGTTGTACCTACAATTAACAAATTATTTGTTAAAGAAAATTACACCTGTAAAAAATGTAAACAACACCCTGGCTGCGAGCTTTCTGGTTAGCAGGGGCTCACACCAGGGATGTCCACTTTCTCCCTGCCTCTGGCATCGGCGGCCCTTCCCTATAGACTGGGGCACAAACATTCCCATTGTGGAATTTCTTTCCTTTCGAGGGGAGAGATTACTCTCTCCCTATATGCTGATGACATACTACTGTTGGTTATACACCTGAAGGGCAACCTGCCTCCAGTAATTAAGGATATTTTCCATTTTGGCAGATACTCCGTATTAATAATTAATTGGGAGATGAACTGAATTGTTTCCCCTTACTCTGATCTCTGGAAGGCTGGAGGTCGGGTTCCCACTACGATGGTGCCCGGACTCTGTCACATACATGGAGATTAAGGTCTGCCATGACCAGCAAGCCCTTGTAGTAATTAGCCGGGTCCGGTGACTCAGTGGACTAATGCGTCCACTGCAGGAACCCGTGTTTGACCTCATGGTCACAGGTTCAAATCCCGGCAGCACCACTCAGCCTTTCATCCATCTGAGGTCGATACATGAGTGCCATTAAATTGGGTAACAATAAACCTCTGTTATTCAGCGCCAAGATGCCTACGGTTTACGTGCCCTTTACAAATGCACGTGATGTTATTATGCTCCGGTGATAGAAAGACTACAGCTGCACGTCAAACAATGGATAAAGATTCCAATGTCAATAGTTGGAAGAATTGCCATCATAAAAATGTTAGTTCTCCTCCCTTAGTTTCTATACATATTTATCTATATTCCAGTTCCTTAAAATGCCACCCGCCTTATTCACTAAACTCCAGTTACTCTTGACGAGGCTTGTATGGGCTGGGAAGCAGCCAAGAACTCAATGGGATGGCAGGACTGCTTGCGAACAGAGGTCCTGGTGTCCTGGTTTCCATGGTAGCGCAAGCCCTCTTTGCTGCCTTCTGGTTCACCCCTGGCGCTCAACAACCACATCCGGTGATCGAGAGCGATCCGGTTGAGGACGTATCCCTACAGGCTTTTCTGAGAATTAAGCGGCCTACACCGTCTTCTGTGATGAACTCTGGCTAATCAAGCCGGATTAAATTTATTAGACCCACCAGCTGTCTGACTAGACGGTAGCGCATCACTGCCGCCCACGCTAGAACAAGGGGTTACGTCATCTTGGCTTAAACGCGGAGTCACCATGATGGACACTTATTCCCTGGGTGACGCTTACTGTCACTTGAAGATTACAAAGCGGAAATGTGTACCAGCCCCAGGGAATGTTCAAGTATGTCCAGGCCCACTGGGCTAAGGCGATGCTGCGGCTGTGGCGATTTTCACATAATTATGAATTAGCAACCTAATCCGTCATCTACTGCGTACACTACAGATTTTAACATTTAAAAAATTGGTTCTAGCTCAAATGGATCAAGAGTTACTAAAAGGTTTGTGTGTTCCTGCGGAAGGGAAGGCCCTTGGCACAGGTTGCCGGGCCATCTTTCAGTTCCTTATTGCTGTAACTGGTTGTTAGACTGGTTCAATGCAGGTGAAATCTTTGCACGACTTATTGCCATGGGTAAAAAGTACAAAATAATAAAGTAAATCTATCACTAAAGGTGCCACATTACTCAGCCCTCAATCCCAACATGCCCTGTTGCTTCTGCTGAGTGCCCGCCCTCACCTCTCCAACTCCAGATGGGTCTCTAAACTCCAAATGATGTCCAGGGACGACTGATGCCGCTGACCTGCCGGCTAGGGGAGCGCGGGAGGCTTACACTGGGCGGGGGATGCCACCAAAACAGTAGGGACCTGGGTCTTCAAGTGTAGCTGAGATCTACGTTCCTGCATTTTACATCTCCCAGTCATTTATAGTTACACTCCAGAGATGATGAGCAAATTTGACGCAATAGTAAATGCTGTTGGACGTCCACTGCTAATCCAGCAGGTTTCTTACGTCTGGCCTCGCAGTGCTCACCTGCGCTCACTCACAGTGCTCGCCTGCGCTCGCTCACAGTGCTCACCTGCGCTCGCTCGCAGTGCTCGCCCCGCGCTCGCTCGCAGTGCTCGCCCACGCTCGCTCGCAGTGCTCGCCCTGCGCTCGCTCTCAGTGCTCGCCTGCGCTCGCTCGCAGTGCTCGCCTGAGCTCGCTCTCAGTGCTCGCCCTGCGCTCGCTCTCAGTGCTCGCCCTGCGCTCGCTCGCAGTGCTCGCCCTGCGCTCGCTCGCAGTGCTCGCCCTGCGCTCGCTCGCAGTGCTCACCTGCGCTCGCTCGCAGTGCTCACCTGCGCTCGCTCGCAGTGCTCACCTGCGCTCGCTCGCAGTGCTCACCTGCACTCACTTCCAGGCAGTGGCTTCTCTGCTGACGGGCATTCTTTTTTTTTTTCTTCTTTTTTTATTAAAGTTATATTGATAAACACAGACAATCTTGGTCAAACCATCGTATGTTGCCAGTAATAACGTGTATCAATGCCCAGCATTTACCACTCCCCAACAGTCTCCCCCCTATATTCCCTGGTGAACATGCGGTTGTAGCCTTAACATGTCAGACAAATATCTTAGCCCAACGCTCGGAGTTAAGAGTTGCAAATAAACCTCTGTATTCATTCCAGTTGCCCAAAATTTTAGTCCATGTCTGGGGCATGCACGGCCTTCGTAGATCACTTTTTCTGCCAGCATGCACCGGTCCATGTCCTGCTTCCATTCCAGCAAGTTTGGTGTTCGCTCCGCCCCCCACACACAGGCACACAATGGTTCTTCTTTTGGCCACATTTAACCAGCCGCGGCCCGTGGAGGGAGTTCCGTGGGGCGGAAAGGCGGGGCGGGGGAGGGGCAGCTTGGGGGGGTACTAAAAACCGGAATATGGATAATTGGAGGTAAGTAAACAATTAAATAAATGAAACTAATTTCGTAGCGCGCCCTGCATCGCAAATTGGCTGCATTTAACCCCAGTGTGACCCATGTATGCCCCATACGAGTTGGATCAGTTTCACCCCAGATATTTAATGGGCACCATTTCGCAGAAGGGGTAACTTGATGGTTGCACATGGAACCCACAGATCCCATTACCGAATTCCAAAACCTTTATATTGGTGGGAACCCCAAATGGTGTGGCAGAAGGTCCCATTGTGACCACATTTCCACCTACAGGTTGTATCAGGTACTTTACCCGTTTTGAACAGGGCATGTGGTGTACATTAAGTGTGGTGCAGTGTTTGTAGTTGAACGAGGCGGTACCTTGCTTGGATGGCCGCCTCTCTCGGCGAAGCCCGCGCCTCAACCCATTCAGGAACTTCCGGGCCCTCTAAGCGAGTGCCCACCAGACCCACAAGCCCAGCAAGATGTCTGGGGTGTTTTTAGTTAGTTTTTTATATGTTAAGGATATTGCTTTACATGACCTAAATGTGTCTAATAAAATGTCTTTTAGGGGTGAGGATTCAGGGAGGTCCACCCCGCGTGGCAGCACCGTTTGTAATGCACGTTTTAGTTGCAAGTACCAGAAAGTTTTGGTAGGGGCTAAATCATATTTACGTTGTAGGTCTGTAAAGGGAATTACATCCCCTCGGGCCCATAAATCCCCTACCCCGGACCCCATTTGTCAAAATCTGCATGTGTCCCCAGTGCTGCCGCACCCCACAAGGTAGTTGCTTGTGTAATCTTGTCTTTCCACCCCAGTGTTCTTGTAGCTGTGTGCCAAAGGTGTATTACCGCCGTCGTTGGGTTGTGAGGTTTGCTGTATAGGGCATTAAGGTGTCCCCTCGGGTGCATCCGGCACCTGTCCATGAGGTAGGCTGGCTCGTCTGATGGCTGAAAAGCTCAGCTGTTTATGGTGGTAAGTGACGCAGCCCAGTAATGTTCCTGGACGTTGGGGAGGGCAATACCACTGTCATACCATCCCTGGTCAGTGTGTGTAGAGCTATCCGTACTTGGCCACATCCCATTGTAGTGTTCCTAGTTCACCTTCTAGTGTTCTGAAATATGAATTGCGGACTAGGTAATGTGTATTATGTTTAGCGTATAGAAAATGAGGCAGGGACATCACCTTAAACAAAGTGGCTGTCCCCAGGAGTGACCAAGGCGTTCATCTCCAATATCGAACATCGCTTTTCCGCCTGTTCAGTGGAGGTGGTCAGTTTCTATTAAAAAAAAATAGTTTGGGATTGGTCGTTATGTAAATAGTGAAGTAACGGAATTCCTCGGCAGCAGTGACTGCTCCGCAGTCACGAGGCAGCGTAGGTGAAAGTCCCTTCAAAATCTAGGTTGTGGATTTGTGCCAGTTGATCATATAACCTGAGGATTGTCAACATGTTGAGAGTTTATGCATTATCCTGTCTGAAGTGAGGTATGGGTCTGCTACGTAAAGTGGGATATTGTCTGCGTATAGTGATGTTCTGTCCTCCCAGTCATCTGTCCAGCAAAGGCCTCGAATTAGTGAATCATGGCTGATCCGGCCGTGAGGGGCTCTAGGTCGATGCAAATATCAGTGGGGACAGAGGACAGCCCTGCCTTGTACCCCGTTGCAGTTAGAACACCTGAGGGCATCCCCCATGGACTTGGGCGAGGGGTCCAGCGTATAGAACACACACCCATTCAAGGAAGGCTGGACCGAAGCCGAGGTTGGTGAGCACCTCAAACGTATAGTTCCATTCCACTGTATCAAACGCCATTCTGGCATCTAGTGACCGTGCCAGAGCGCTATCTTTAAGGCTATTGGCCTTGCTCAGTAAGCCATACAGGCGCCTTAGATTCCGGGCGGTATTCCTACATGGCATGAAGCCTGATTGGTCGAGGTGGACAAGGCCGTGATCACTTTCAGCCGGCGGGACGCTAGCACTTTGGCCAGGATCTTCACCTCTGCGTTGAGTCTGACGGATATTCTTGGTCCATTTACTACGTGTCCCCTCTGGTGGCATTGCCGGTAAGGAGATATAGAAGGGTCGTCGTGGCCTGGCTGAAGGGGGTCTCCACCAGGGACATAGCTACCATTGGTGCAGCGGGTGCAGTTGCGCCGGGGCCCACTGAACCCTGATAATTGTTGTATTTTACTATCACAACATGAGTTAAAGGGGCCATTTGCCTTGCTCGACCAAGGCCTAAAGCAGCTCCTGGCCTCCACCCACCGCCAAGGCCTGGCTAAGAGAGACTGCGTTTTGCAAGGCCTCAGCGGATTGCTATGCCATGTCGAGGCCCAGAGATATCCGGGGGCCCCTCGGCTGAGAGCCAGATGCCGCTGGTGGCACTGGGCGTTGGATCTTTCTGGGCACCAATAGCTGAGCATAGAAGAAGAGAAGTAAAATGATTCTGTCCAATGAGCTGCTTCCTGTGATCCTCTGCACATCCTCCCTTGTTTAAAGGGG
Organism: Triturus cristatus; assembly: GCF_964204655.1. Taxonomy (NCBI): domain Eukaryota; kingdom Metazoa; phylum Chordata; class Amphibia; order Caudata; family Salamandridae; genus Triturus; species Triturus cristatus. Next base: position 797,023,635 of record NC_140595.1, read on the forward strand.
CCTAGTGCCAATTTCGAGGCTGCCCTGACCGGCGTTGTCTCCTTATATCTGCGGTGAGAACCTGTTCATTTATTTCCGCATTCCATGACACAGCTTTTGATTGACATTGCTGTTTGTATGGAATTGGTTTTTTTTCCGACTTAAATGTTAAAGTATTCAAAAAGAGGTTCAGTCCCTGTTTACATTTCACGTTTTCATCTTGCATTTTCTGAGAGCATGTCCTTTTTTCAGGAGGTTGTTACTATAATTTATTTTCATGCACCACACTTGGGACTCCTGTGTAGTGCATACTTTGGGCTGTCCCGCATCCAGCTGTCTCAGTGAGCAGAGGTTGCGGTAGGTGTTCATGATGGTGCACGAGTGAGTGGTCTGGAGCCTCGACTGAAGGCAGAGTGAGCTTCTCACATTGTCTGTCAGTGGCTGCGAAAGGTGTTTCAACGACGTGATCATCCAGTCCTTGGCCTCTCTGCAGAGCACACAAAGTGATCGAAGCCGCTGAAACCGAACACTCCTGGCATTGGCCATGACCTAAGAATCCAGGGTCTACAAACCCTTTCTTTACATAGAAACCCCTATACGTGACTACCCGCCCTGAGGAAGCCCTAGGCCAGATGGCCATCTAGAGGGCGAAACACGTGTTGGCTGTGCCATTTTCTCTCTTTTTTCTACCTGACGAATAAAGCATAAATATATGATCAACACCACCGGATCTATTTTCACTAATTTGGATATTTTATCCTGAATAACTCAAATACTTATAACTCTAGCCCACCTACTACTACAAATCCTACTTTAAATTAGGGGGATAGGGGCCTCTCCCCCTGTCTCTGGGCTAGAACCAGTACAAAAAGGATACATGCTTATTGGATGACTAGTAAGGGATGAGGATCTTTTTCCCCTTAACCTACTTACAATAATCCCACATGTGCCAGTTGTAACTGTGGGAAAGTGCAAGGTATGCAGATGGAGGATTTCAGAAGACTGAAGCAGGGTGTAAATCTCTAACAGAGTGAGACTGCAGAAGAGCGCTGAGTGAAGGAGTGTGTCTTGAACACTCAGAAGGCCACTACCGTTTCCACAGACCTTAGTAATGTTTAATTCACTCTTATTTTCAGAATCGAAACTCTTTTAATTCTAATGATCTGAAACAGCTAACAAGTGTTGGCAAAGCCAATAGGCCTGGCTGTGTGAAGCACATGATTTGAGTTTACACATTTAAAGCCACGCCCTTAATTGCATTGGCCACGCCCCCTGCCAGGATTTCTAGGTGTACTCTTTGGCCACGCCCCTTTTAGATATCCTCCCCCTCCTTCTTTCTGCCCTCTTGAAGCACTGCATATGTACATACAGGACAAGGAGAGGTCACAGAGTGTCTGAATATAGCATTTATTTAATTATCTGGTTATATTGTATGGCGGGGGGGGGAAAGATGCACAGAAAATATTTTATGGACCAAACTTTCAGGCCCTCTGCCCCCCAAACCCATGCTCTCTCTGATGTGCGACTGATAGTCTGACAGATTGGAAAGGATTTATTCTGCATTTGTTAATCCTGATCAATTTTAAATGCATTACTCCGCAGCGGTGTTCCTCCATATTTATTGAAGGTAATGCCCTCGGCAGTTGTTTAGCCGGCTCACAAAACTTTGCATTATCGACTGTAATTGTGAGGAAATATGTTTTGAGGGAACTTTTGAACAACTTCTGTTTCAGCAGTGGGCTGCGGCGTGCAGGGGCTCTAGGAACAGAGTGAATATCCGTAGTGATAGCGGACAGCCCTGCGTGTACCCCATTGCAGAAGGATTGCTTCAGAGCGCCCCAATACCCTCATTCCAACCTCCAAAACCCCGAATCTTCCTAATTCCATCTACACAAATGTTGGCGAGCTCTACTCAGGGCATCAGAAACAAAGTGATGGGTGGAGCGCTTGAATTCATCCGTCACTGGCAATCGCTTGGGGCGCATCTCAATTGCGTTTCAACCACTGTGCTTCCTCGGTTTGGAACCAGCCATATGCAAATCAGCCTTGACCCTGCTCCAATGGCCATATGCAAATCAGGCTTGACCCTGCTCCAATGGCCATATGCAAATCAGCCTTCACCCTGCTCCAATGGGAAACAGTCCTTCCCGAACTGCCAGGGCCTCCCTAGACTGGAGCACAAGCAACCCAGGACCAGATTCACCTTTTGTTAGGGCTCATATGTTAGAGTGGACACGCGTCAGAGTGGACACGCGTCTGGGCATACCTGTCGCACTTAGTGCATCAAAAACAAGGTGGTGGATCAATGCTTGAATTCATCTCGGCCAATGGGACTCTCTTGGGGCCAAGTTTTACCTGGAACAAGATTTGCAGTGAAAAGCCGCCTGGTGAGTGGTAGCTTTGTGTACAATTTGTGCAGTGCTTAATTTGAGCTGGTGGTAGGCACTTCATCATCAACACCGGCGCTTTTCATGAGCAGCCGTTAAGGACACATTGATTTATGGTAGCCACGTACAGATTAGTTGATGTGCCCAGAAACACAGGATGTTGAACCGAGGCCGAGACCCGAACCTGTTTCCCAGCTCCGAAGTCGGCAGCTCTGGCTGTTGGCCACACCCTCTCCCCAGTTTCATGGTTAGTAGTCGGTTCTGTTATAGGCGACGCTAACAGGAGATGCAGCAGGGCTGGCGCAAGCTGCCTCCTGACCAGAGCCCTGGCACTTATTTTTTTTCTCTACAAATTAACCACTGAAGTTGTAGTTCCGGTTCAAGCACATACACCAGGCCTCTCTATGCCTTTATTTAATTCATTTCCGGAGAAAAGTAGCCCAGAGTTTGTGTCGCAAGCCCCACCATAAGTGAAACGGCCGAGCCGAGAGGGAGACGTCTACAAGGAATAAACCGTTCTCCAACTGTTTGGTGTCCTTTTTGGCTCGTTCACACACTACTGACTCCTTCTTTCGAGTTACCACGTGCATTCGATCACCCCTGAGTTTACATTGCAAATACCTCCAACCTCATTGAACACATGGCCATCACAAACCCTGCATGTTCATGAAAAGTTTGTTAAAATATGCAAATCTGTCTCTTTTACATTATTAATTATCGTATAAGCAAATGGTTACACATAAACTGGAATAGCAAACAAACATTAACCTTTTAAAGAAAGTCCCTGATCGAGAGTAAAGTTGTGCAACTCGTGCGATAATCCAAGGCTTAAAAAAACAATTTTAAATGTACCTCGTTTGGAAGACATTTCTTGCAAGGTACTTCGTTTGTGCAGGACTCTTTAAACGTAATCTGTTTGGTGAGAGAGGCTGGAATTATTTATTGCTTTTTATTTCATATGTACATTTTTTCCCCTTTAAAAGAAAAATAAATGTGTTCTATATTTTACCGCACACAGTGTAATTGGCCACTGTCATCCTTACCACTGATATTAAATGCAGCAGATGGCACACACAAAAAGTAAGAAGTATATGCGTGAATACAGGGCTTTAAGTGGGCCGGGTCTTGACGGTGCTCAGCACTGGCAGTTCTATAAAGCAGGTGCCGTACCGGGTCTCTATCGAGCTCTACATTTTTGCCCTCAGGGTGAAAAGCAAATCTTACCTCTGCCGCAGTACCACCCTTTGCTGCTTTGAGGTAACTTTAAAGAGACTTGTTATAGTTTTCACAGTCTCATCATTTCAGCTCTGAAGCATTTTCAATATTCTATACAACAAGTTGTAGCTTATTTATCTTACAAAAGCAACCATTGGCAAAGCCAATAGCACTGGCTTGCTGTAGGCGTAATGTTACTGTTGTTGCATCAGAATGATAGATCTGTATGCAATGACAGAAGCAGCGAAATACCAGCTGGGCGGGACACTGTGCTAAGCACAGATCTTTAGCTTGCGTATATTTAAGCCGCGCCCTCACTTACATCGGCCACGCCCCTTTGAGAGACCCCCTAGTTCTTTCATTCCACTCAAAGCCCTGGGTAAATAGGTGCCGGTGATGTTTTTCCTGCTATAAATGAGGGAGACATCTCTGTGGAATTTGAACAGAAAAGTGTTTGTTTATCCCTCGTTCCATCCACCTTTCGTTTTGAACATATGAAGTGATTGCAAGCAAGTTGACTATTGGCTACATTTCTCTCAGAAGATAAGCAGCAGCGAGTCGGGATCGCAGATCCTCAAGAAACCAGCAAGTGACTTGTGAGTTGAGTCCACACATGAGCTGCATCCGAGGGGTCAGTGGGTCCGCACCCCAAAAAGAGCAGAGTCCCTGACCCTAAAGGTCGGGTGCGACCCTGGGGACGGTGTGCCTCCTGCTCATCGGGGTGTTATGGGTCTGCGGGGGTTCGACCCTGTGGCCAGGGAGGGAAGTGTGCTTTGAGCAGCACCTTCCACTGTGATCTCACTCCAGTAAGGGGGGTTTCAAGTGTAATGGCTCTGGGTAAGGACGCTCCTAGTGTGATGTCACTGCAGCAGGGATAACGTCACCAGTGACGCCACTGCTGAAAGTGCAGCATCCACTGTGATGTCACTCCACTGAGGAGAGCTTCCGGTCTGATGTCAGTGCAGTGAGTGCATCTCCTCCCGTGCTGTGGTGGCAGGAAGGGAAGCTCACGGTGTCGTTTCACTGCAGTGAGGGGACCCCCTTTGTGACACTGAGCAGGCAGAGCTCCCAGTGTCAGATCAGTGTCCTCCAGCAGGGAGAGCTTCCACTGGTTGTTTCTGCAGTAAGGGCGGCTCCCAGTCTGATGGCACTGCACTTGTATCCCTGGCTGTCACTTCACAAGCACAGCTGTGTGGGAATTCCTGCAGTGCAACTGCAGTGTTAAACTGCAGTGTTATGGCCTCTCTGCGAGGGGGTTCCTTTAGTACTGGTGCTGTGCAATGGTCAATTCTATGGGGATGTATGCATTGCCATTGCTGTGCCATGGACTGTTCTCTGGGTTTCCTGCTGCAGTGCTGTAGACATCGAGGTCAGTCATATGGGATTCTTGCAGTGCCGCTGCAGTGCTGTAGACATTGATGCCTCCGCCCTTGGGGATTCTTGCAATGCTCCTGCAGTGCTGTGGAAGTTGATGTCAGTCTTATGGGATCCTTGCAGTGCTGTGGACATTGACGTCATAGTCTTATGAGATTCTTATAGTGCTGTGGACATTGACATCATAGTCTTCTGGTATTCTTGCAATGCTGCTGCAGTGCTGTGGACATTTATTTCAGTTTTTGGGGATTCTTGCGATGCTGCTGCAGTGCTGTGGACATTGACATCAGTCTTCTGGGATTCTTGCAATGCTGCTATAGTGCTGCGGTCATCGATGTCAGTCTTTAGGCATTTCTTGCAATGCTGCTGCAGTGCTGTGGACATTGATGTCACAGTCTTTGGGGATTCTTGCAATGTCACTTTATTGCTGTGGACATTGATGGCACAGTTTTTATGGATCCTTGCAGTGCCGTTTCAGTGCTGTGGACGTTGATGGCACAGTCTTTGGGTATTGTTGAAATGCAACTTCAGTGCTGTGGACATTGGCACAGTTTTTATGGATCCTTGCAGTGCCGTTTCAGTGCTGTGGACCTTGACGTCCCAGTCTTTGGAGATCCTTTCAATGCTGCTTCAGTGCTGTGGACCTTGACGTCCCAGTCTTTGGAGATCCTTTCAATGCTGCTTCAGTGCTGCGGACATTGACATCACGGTTTTCTGAGATTCTTGCAATTCTGCTTTACTACTGTGGACATTGACGTCACAGTCTTTGTGGATCCTTGCAATCCCGCTTTAGTCCTGTGGACATTGACATCAGTCTTTGGGTATTATTGATATGTCGCTTCAGTGCGGTGGACATTGACGTCACAGTCTTTGTGGATCCTTGCAATCCCGCTTTAGTCCTGTGGACATTGACATCAGTCTTTGGGTATTATTGATATGTCGCTTCAGTGCTGTGGACATTCACGTCACAGTCTTTGTGGATCCTTGCAATGCCACTTCAGTGCTGTGGACATTGACATCAGTCTTTGGGTATTATTGATATGCTGCTTCAGTGCTGTGGACATTGACGTCACAGTCTTTGTGGATCCTTGCAATGCCGCTTTAGTCCTGTGGACATTGCCATCAGTCTTTGGGTATTATTGATATGCTGCTTCAGTGCTGTGGACATTGACGTCAGTCTTTGTGGATCCTTGCAATCCCGCTTTAGTCCTGTGGACATTGACATCAGTCTTTGGGTATTATTGATATGCTGCTTCAGTGCTGTGGACATTGACGTCAGTCTTTGTGGATCCTTGCAATCCCGCTTTAGTCCTGTGGACATTGACATCAGTCTTTGGGTATTATTGATATGCTGCTTCAGTGCTGTGGACATTGACGTCACAGTCTTTGTGGATCCTTGCAATGCCGCTTTAGTCCTGTGGACATTGACATCAGTCTTTGGGTATTATTGATATGTCGCTTCAGTGCGGTGGACATTGACGTCACAGTCTTTGTGGATCCTTGCAATGCCGCTTTAGTCCTGTGGACATTGACATCAGTCTTTGGGTATTATTGATATGTCGCTTCAGTGCTGTGGACAATCGCGTCACAGTCTTTGTGGATCTTTGCAATGCCACTTCAGTGCTGTGGACATTGACGTCACAGTGTTTGGGTATTCTTGAAATGCCACTTTAGTGCTGTGGACATTCACGTCAGTCTTTGTGGATCCTTGCAATGCTGCTTCAGTGCTGTGGATAGTGCTGTGATTTGTGTATTGTAATGAACAGCTCTCTCTGGGGTTTACTTCAGAGCTTGTGCAGTACTACATATACTTTTGTGTGAACTGGTGCAGTATTGGTGTAGTCCTATTGACTGTGCAGTGGTGATTTCTGCAGTGCAGAGGCCAGTGGATGGGCAATGCTGTGCGGATTCTTGCAGTGCTATCTGCAGAAGTGTGAATATTCTTGCTGCGCGGATGCAGTGCTACGAAAAGCGGGATCTCTAGGGGGGTCAAGCAGTGCTAATTCAGTGCCGTAGGCAGTGTGTGGGGCCATGGGGATTCCGGAAGTGCTGCTGTAGTGTTGATGACAGTGCTGGGAGTATTCTTGCAGTGCCATTGGCAGTGTCCTGGAGATTCTCACAGTGATGTGGACAGTTATTCAGTGGAATTCTACAGTGCCGCTTCATTGTTGTGGACGGTAATGTGGGAAATGAGTGCAGTGCTGGTCGTCGGGTGGATGAAGAACAGCTGCCTACAACTAAACACAGACAAATTCGAAGTACTCATCATGGGCCCACACCACGATGCCTGGAACAACACATGGTGGCCCCCCACCCTGGGGAACCTACCCTCCCCTACTGACCACGCACGCAACCTCGGATTCATCCTGGACTCCGAACTCAAAATGGACTGCCAAATCAAAGCTCTCTTCCTCCCGTTTCCACACCCTCCGGCTCCTTCAAAAGACTTTCAGCTGGATTCCACTCGAACACAGGGAAACTGTCACCTGCGCCCTCCTCAGCAGCAGACTGGACAACGGCAATGCACTCTACGCCAGGATCAACAAGAACCTCACCCACAAACTCCAGAACGCCTCCGCCAGACTGTTCCTCAATCTACCACGCCACTGTCACATCAACCAACACCTACGGACACTACACTGTCTCCTCGTAGAGAAGAGAATCACCATCCAGCTTCTCGCCCACAAAGCCCTCCAGAACACCGGACCTGCCTACCTGAACCACCGACTTTCGTTCCATGCTCCCCAGCGTTCCCTCCGCCCAGCCCAGCTCTCCCTTGCGACGGTGCCACGCATCAAGAAGACCAGAACAGGAGGCCGCTCCTTCTCCCTCCTCGCGGCCGAGGCATGGAGCACCCTCCCTCTCCACCTCCGACAGACGCCAACACTCGCCATGTTCTTGAAAGACCTACCACCCCACAGCGCCTTGAGACCCTTTTGGGTGAGTAGTTGCGCTTCACAAACCCTTGATTGATTGGTTGACTGGTGCAGCGTTATGAACATTTTTGTTTCTTGGGGATTCCTGGACTACTGCTGTAGCAGTAAGGGTGTGCTAGTTGCTATGGGGATCCCCGCTGTGCTGTCATACTGCTGTGGGAAGCACTTGCTCCTGTAGACCTTCAGTGCAGCAGTATCGCCTGGTGCTGCGGGAAACCCTGCACTTCTCTGGGGATGCATGCAATGTTGCTTGAGGCTACAGGGAGTCCTGCAGCACTGGTGCAGTGCCGGTGCTTCGTGGGCAGCTGCTGTAGCGCTATGGGTGCACTAGGCACTATGGAGGTCCCTGCAGTGCTGCCACAGTGCTGCAGGCATCACTCAGGGCTATGAGAAACTCTCCAGGTCTTTGGGGATCCCTGCAGTGCTGCCACAGTGCTGCAGGCATCACTCAGGGCTATGAGAAACTCTCCAGGTCTTTGGGATCCCTGCAGTGCTGCCACAGTGCTGCAGGCATCACTCAGGGCTATGAGAAACTCTCCAGGTCTTTGGGGATCCCTGCAGTGCTGCCACAGTGCTGCAGCCATCACTCAGGGCTATGAGAAACTCTCCAGGTCTTTGGGGATCCCTGCAGTGCTGCCACGGTGCTGCAGGCATCACTCGGGGCTATGAGAAACTCTCCAGGTCTTTGGGATCCCTGCAGTGCTGCCACAGTGCTGCAGGCATCACTCGGGGCTATGAGAAACTCTCCAGGTCTTTGGGGATCCCTGCAGTGCTGCCACAGTGCTGCAGGCATCACTCGGGGCTATGAGAAACTCTCCAGGTCTTTGGGGATCCCTGCAGTGCTGCCACAGTGCTGCAGGCATCACTCGGGGCTATGAGAAACTCTCCAGGTCTTTGGGATCCCTGCAGTTTGCTGTAGTGCTGCAGGCATCACTCGGGGCTATGAGAAACTCTCCAGGTCTTTGGGATCCCTGCAGTGCTGCCACAGTGCTGCAGGCATCACTCGGGGCTATGAGAAACTCTCCAGGTCTTTGGGATCCCTGCAGTGCTGCCACAGTGCTGCAGGCATCACTCAGGGCTATGAGAAACTCTCCAGGTCTTTGGGGTCCCTGCAGTGCTGCCACAGTGCTGCAGGCATCACTCAGGGCTATGAGAAACTCTCCAGGTCTTTGGGATCCCTGCAGTGCTGCCACAGTGCTGTAGGCATCACTCGGGGCTATGAGAAACTCTCCAGGTCTTTGGGGATCCCTGCAGTGCTGCCACAGTGCTGCAGGCATCACTCAGGGCTGTGAGAAACTCTCCAGGTCTTTGGGATCCCTGCAGTGCTGCCACAGTGCTGCAGGCATCACTCAGGGCTATGAGAAGCTCTCCAGGTCTTTGGGATCCCTGCAGTGCTGCCACAGTGCTGCAGGCATCACTCAGGGCTATGAGAAACTCTCCAGGTCTTTGGGGATCCCTGCAGTGCTGCCACAGTGCTGCAGGCATCACTCGGGGCTATGAGAAACTCTCCAGGTCTTTGGGATCCCTGCAGTTTGCTGTAGTGCTGCAGGCATCACTCAGGGCTATGAGAAACTCTCCAGGTCTTTGGGATCCCTGCAGTGCTGCCACAGTGCTGCAGGCATCACTCGGGGCTATGAGAAACTCTCCAGGTCTTTGGGATCCCTGCAGTGCTGCCACAGTGCTGCAGGCATCACTCAGGGCTATGAGAAACTCTCCAGGTCTTTGGGGATCCCTGCAGTGCTGCCACAGTGCTGCAGGCATCACTCAGGGCTATGAGAAACTCTCCAGGTCTTTGGGGATCCCTGCAGTGCTGCCACAGTGCTGCAGGCATCACTCGGGGCTATGAGAAACTCTCCAGGTCTTTGGGATCCCTGCAGTTTGCTGTAGTGCTGCAGGCAGCACTCAGGGCTATGAGAAACTCTCCAGGTCTTTGGGATCCCTGCAGTGCTGCCACAGTGCTGCAGGCATCACTCAGGGCTATGAGAAACTCTCCAGGTCTTTGGGATCCCTGCAGTGCTGCCACAGTGCTGCAGGCATCACTCAGGGCTATGAGAAACTCTCCAGGTTTTTGGGATCCCTGCAGTGCTGCCACAGTGCTGCAGGCATCACTCAGGGCTATGAGAAACTCTCCAGGTCTTTGGGATCCCTGCAGTGCTGCCACAGTGCTGCAGGCATCACTCAGGGCTATGAGAAACTCTCCAGGTCTTTGGGGATCCCTGCAGTGCTGCCACAGTGCTGCAGGCATCACTCAGGGCTATGAGAAACTCTCCAGGTCTTTGGGGATCCCTGCAGTGCTGCCACAGTGCTGCAGGCATCACTCAGGGCTGTGAGAAACTCTCCAGGTCTTTGGGATCCCTGCAGTGCTGCCACAGTGCTGCAGGCATCACTCAGGGCTATGAGAAACTCTCCAGGTCTTTGGGATCCCTGCAGTGCTGCCACAGTGCTGCAGGCATCACTCAGGGCTATGAGAAACTCTCCAGGTCTTTGGGGATCCCTGCAGTGCTGCCACAGTGCTGCAGGCATCACTCAGGGCTATGAGAAACTCTCCAGGTCTTTGGGGATCCCTGCAGTGCTGCCACAGTGCTGCAGGCATCACTCAGGGCTATGAGAAACTCTCCAGGTCTTTGGGATCCCTGCAGTGCTGCCACAGTGCTGCAGGCATCACTCAGGGCTGTGAGAAACTCTCCAGGTCTTTGGGATCCCTGCAGTGCTGCCACAGTGCTGCAGGCATCACTCAGGGCTATGAGAAACTCTCCAGGTCTTTGGGATCCCTGCAGTGCTGCCACAGTGCTGCAGGCATCACTCAGGGCTATGAGAAACTCTCCAGGTCTTTGGGGATCCCTGCAGTGCTGCCACAGTGCTGCAGGCATCACTCAGGGCTATGAGAAACTCTCCAGGTCTTTGGGGATCCCTGCAGTGCTGCCACAGTGCTGCAGGCATCACTCAGGGCTATGAGAAACTCTCCAGGTCTTTGGGGATCCCTGCAGTGCTGCCACAGTGCTGCAGCCATCACTCAGGGCTATGAGAAACTCTCCAGGTCTTTGGGGATCCCTGCAGTGCTGCCACGGTGCTGCAGGCATCACTCGGGGCTATGAGAAACTCTCCAGGTCTTTGGGATCCCTGCAGTGCTGCCACAGTGCTGCAGGCATCACTCGGGGCTATGAGAAACTCTCCAGGTCTTTGGGGATCCCTGCAGTGCTGCCACAGTGCTGCAGGCATCACTCGGGGCTATGAGAAACTCTCCAGGTCTTTGGGGATCCCTGCAGTGCTGCCACAGTGCTGCAGGCATCACTCGGGGCTATGAGAAACTCTCCAGGTCTTTGGGATCCCTGCAGTTTGCTGTAGTGCTGCAGGCATCACTCGGGGCTATGAGAAACTCTCCAGGTCTTTGGGATCCCTGCAGTGCTGCCACAGTGCTGCAGGCATCACTCGGGGCTATGAGAAACTCTCCAGGTCTTTGGGATCCCTGCAGTGCTGCCACAGTGCTGCAGGCATCACTCAGGGCTATGAGAAACTCTCCAGGTCTTTGGGGTCCCTGCAGTGCTGCCACAGTGCTGCAGGCATCACTCAGGGCTATGAGAAACTCTCCAGGTCTTTGGGATCCCTGCAGTGCTGCCACAGTGCTGCAGGCATCACTCGGGGCTATGAGAAACTCTCCAGGTCTTTGGGGATCCCTGCAGTGCTGCCACAGTGCTGCAGGCATCACTCAGGGCTGTGAGAAACTCTCCAGGTCTTTGGGATCCCTGCAGTGCTGCCACAGTGCTGCAGGCATCACTCAGGGCTATGAGAAGCTCTCCAGGTCTTTGGGATCCCTGCAGTGCTGCCACAGTGCTGCAGGCATCACTCAGGGCTATGAGAAACTCTCCAGGTCTTTGGGGATCCCTGCAGTGCTGCCACAGTGCTGCAGGCATCACTCGGGGCTATGAGAAACTCTCCAGGTCTTTGGGATCCCTGCAGTTTGCTGTAGTGCTGCAGGCATCACTCAGGGCTATGAGAAACTCTCCAGGTCTTTGGGATCCCTGCAGTGCTGCCACAGTGCTGCAGGCATCACTCGGGGCTATGAGAAACTCTCCAGGTCTTTGGGATCCCTGCAGTGCTGCCACAGTGCTGCAGGCATCACTCGGGGCTATGAGAAACTCTCCAGGTCTTTGGGATCCCTGCAGTTTGCTGTAGTGCTGCAGGCATCACTCGGGGCTATGAGAAACTCTCCAGGTCTTTGGGATCCCTGCAGTGCTGCCACAGTGCTGCAGGCATCACTCGGGGCTATGAGAAACTCTCCAGGTCTTTGGGATCCCTGCAGTGCTGCCACAGTGCTGCAGGCATCACTCAGGGCTATGAGAAACTCTCCAGGTCTTTGGGGTCCCTGCAGTGCTGCCACAGTGCTGCAGGCATCACTCAGGGCTATGAGAAACTCTCCAGGTCTTTGGGGATCCCTGCAGTGCTGCTGCAGGCATCACTCAGGGCTATGAGAAACTCTCCAGGTCTTTGGGGATCCCTGCAGTGCTGCCACAGTGCTGCAGGCATCACTCAGGGCTGTGAGAAACTCTCCAGGTCTTTGGGATCCCTGCAGTGCTGCCACAGTGCTGCAGGCATCACTCAGGGCTATGAGAAACTCTCCAGGTCTTTGGGATCCCTGCAGTGCTGCCACAGTGCTGCAGGCATCACTCAGGGCTATGAGAAACTCTCCAGGTCTTTGGGGATCCCTGCAGTGCTGCCACAGTGCTGCAGGCATCACTCAGGGCTATGAGAAACTCTCCAGGTCTTTGGGGATCCCTGCAGTGCTGCCACAGTGCTGCAGGCATCACTCAGGGCTATGAGAAACTCTCCAGGTCTTTGGGATCCCTGCAGTGCTGCCACAGTGCTGCAGGCATCACTCAGGGCTGTGAGAAACTCTCCAGGTCTTTGGGATCCCTGCAGTGCTGCCACAGTGCTGCAGGCATCACTCGGGGCTATGAGAAACTCTCCAGGTCTTTGGGATCCCTGCAGTTTGCTGTAGTGCTGCAGGCATCACTCAGGGCTATGAGAAACTCTCCAGGTCTTTGGGATCCCTGCAGTGCTGCCACAGTGCTGCAGGCATCACTCGGGGCTATGAGAAACTCTCCAGGTCTTTGGGATCCCTGCAGTGCTGCCACAGTGCTGCAGGCATCACTCAGGGCTATGAGAAACTCTCCAGGTCTTTGGGGATCCCTGCAGTGCTGCCACAGTGCTGCAGGCATCACTCAGGGCTATGAGAAACTCTCCAGGTCTTTGGGGATCCCTGCAGTGCTGCCACAGTGCTGCAGGCATCACTCGGGGCTATGAGAAACTCTCCAGGTCTTTGGGATCCCTGCAGTTTGCTGTAGTGCTGCAGGCAGCACTCAGGGCTATGAGAAACTCTCCAGGTCTTTGGGATCCCTGCAGTGCTGCCACAGTGCTGCAGGCATCACTCAGGGCTATGAGAAACTCTCCAGGTCTTTGGGATCCCTGCAGTGCTGCCACAGTGCTGCAGGCATCACTCAGGGCTATGAGAAACTCTCCAGGTTTTTGGGATCCCTGCAGTGCTGCCACAGTGCTGCAGGCATCACTCAGGGCTATGAGAAACTCTCCAGGTCTTTGGGATCCCTGCAGTGCTGCCACAGTGCTGCAGGCATCACTCAGGGCTATGAGAAACTCTCCAGGTCTTTGGGGATCCCTGCAGTGCTGCCACAGTGCTGCAGGCATCACTCAGGGCTATGAGAAACTCTCCAGGTCTTTGGGGATCCCTGCAGTGCTGCCACAGTGCTGCAGGCATCACTCAGGGCTGTGAGAAACTCTCCAGGTCTTTGGGATCCCTGCAGTGCTGCCACAGTGCTGCAGGCATCACTCAGGGCTATGAGAAACTCTCCAGGTCTTTGGGATCCCTGCAGTGCTGCCACAGTGCTGCAGGCATCACTCAGGGCTATGAGAAACTCTCCAGGTCTTTGGGGATCCCTGCAGTGCTGCCACAGTGCTGCAGGCATCACTCAGGGCTATGAGAAACTCTCCAGGTCTTTGGGGATCCCTGCAGTGCTGCCACAGTGCTGCAGGCATCACTCAGGGCTATGAGAAACTCTCCAGGTCTTTGGGATCCCTGCAGTGCTGCCACAGTGCTGCAGGCATCACTCAGGGCTGTGAGAAACTCTCCAGGTCTTTGGGATCCCTGCAGTGCTGCCACAGTGCTGCAGGCATCACTCAGGGCTATGAGAAACTCTCCAGGTCTTTGGGATCCCTGCAGTGCTGCCACAGTGCTGCAGGCATCACTCAGGGCTATGAGAAACTCTCCAGGTCTTTGGGGATCCCTGCAGTGCTGCCACAGTGCTGCAGGCATCACTCGGGGCTATGAGAAACTCTCCAGGTCTTTGGGGATCCCTGCAGTGCTGCCACAGTGCTGCAGGCATCACTCAGGGCTATGAGAAACTCTCCAGGTCTTTGGGGATCCCTGCAGTGCTGCCACAGTGCTGCAGCCATCACTCAGGGCTATGAGAAACTCTCCAGGTCTTTGGGGATCCCTGCAGTGCTGCCACGGTGCTGCAGGCATCACTCGGGGCTATGAGAAACTCTCCAGGTCTTTGGGATCCCTGCAGTGCTGCCACAGTGCTGCAGGCATCACTCGGGGCTATGAGAAACTCTCCAGGTCTTTGGGGATCCCTGCAGTGCTGCCACAGTGCTGCAGGCATCACTCGGGGCTATGAGAAACTCTCCAGGTCTTTGGGGATCCCTGCAGTGCTGCCACAGTGCTGCAGGCATCACTCGGGGCTATGAGAAACTCTCCAGGTCTTTGGGATCCCTGCAGTTTGCTGTAGTGCTGCAGGCATCACTCGGGGCTATGAGAAACTCTCCAGGTCTTTGGGATCCCTGCAGTGCTGCCACAGTGCTGCAGGCATCACTCGGGGCTATGAGAAACTCTCCAGGTCTTTGGGATCCCTGCAGTGCTGCCACAGTGCTGCAGGCATCACTCAGGGCTATGAGAAACTCTCCAGGTCTTTGGGGTCCCTGCAGTGCTGCCACAGTGCTGCAGGCATCACTCAGGGCTATGAGAAACTCTCCAGGTCTTTGGGATCCCTGCAGTGCTGCCACAGTGCTGCAGGCATCACTCGGGGCTATGAGAAACTCTCCAGGTCTTTGGGGATCCCTGCAGTGCTGCCACAGTGCTGCAGGCATCACTCAGGGCTGTGAGAAACTCTCCAGGTCTTTGGGATCCCTGCAGTGCTGCCACAGTGCTGCAGGCATCACTCAGGGCTATGAGAAGCTCTCCAGGTCTTTGGGATCCCTGCAGTGCTGCCACAGTGCTGCAGGCATCACTCAGGGCTATGAGAAACTCTCCAGGTCTTTGGGGATCCCTGCAGTGCTGCCACAGTGCTGCAGGCATCACTCGGGGCTATGAGAAACTCTCCAGGTCTTTGGGATCCCTGCAGTTTGCTGTAGTGCTGCAGGCATCACTCAGGGCTATGAGAAACTCTCCAGGTCTTTGGGATCCCTGCAGTGCTGCCACAGTGCTGCAGGCATCACTCGGGGCTATGAGAAACTCTCCAGGTCTTTGGGATCCCTGCAGTGCTGCCACAGTGCTGCAGGCATCACTCGGGGCTATGAGAAACTCTCCAGGTCTTTGGGATCCCTGCAGTTTGCTGTAGTGCTGCAGGCATCACTCGGGGCTATGAGAAACTCTCCAGGTCTTTGGGATCCCTGCAGTGCTGCCACAGTGCTGCAGGCATCACTCGGGGCTATGAGAAACTCTCCAGGTCTTTGGGATCCCTGCAGTGCTGCCACAGTGCTGCAGGCATCACTCAGGGCTATGAGAAACTCTCCAGGTCTTTGGGGTCCCTGCAGTGCTGCCACAGTGCTGCAGGCATCACTCAGGGCTATGAGAAACTCTCCAGGTCTTTGGGATCCCTGCAGTGCTGCCACAGTGCTGCAGGCATCACTCGGGGCTATGAGAAACTCTCCAGGTCTTTGGGGATCCCTGCAGTGCTGCCACAGTGCTGCAGGCATCACTCAGGGCTGTGAGAAACTCTCCAGGTCTTTGGGATCCCTGCAGTGCTGCCACAGTGCTGCAGGCATCACTCAGGGCTATGAGAAGCTCTCCAGGTCTTTGGGATCCCTGCAGTGCTGCCACAGTGCTGCAGGCATCACTCAGGGCTATGAGAAACTCTCCAGGTCTTTGGGGATCCCTGCAGTGCTGCCACAGTGCTGCAGGCATCACTCGGGGCTATGAGAAACTCTCCAGGTCTTTGGGATCCCTGCAGTTTGCTGTAGTGCTGCAGGCATCACTCAGGGCTATGAGAAACTCTCCAGGTCTTTGGGATCCCTGCAGTGCTGCCACAGTGCTGCAGGCATCACTCGGGGCTATGAGAAACTCTCCAGGTCTTTGGGATCCCTGCAGTGCTGCCACAGTGCTGCAGGCATCACTCAGGGCTATGAGAAACTCTCCAGGTCTATGGGGATCCCTGCAGTGCTGCCACAGTGCTGCAGGCATCACTCAGGGCTATGAGAAACTCTCCAGGTCTTTGGGGATCCCTGCAGTGCTGCCACAGTGCTGCAGGCATCACTCGGGGCTATGAGAAACTCTCCAGGTCTTTGGGATCCCTGCAGTTTGCTGTAGTGCTGCAGGCAGCACTCAGGGCTATGAGAAACTCTCCAGGTCTTTGGGATCCCTGCAGTGCTGCCACAGTGCTGCAGGCATCACTCAGGGCTATGAGAAACTCTCCAGGTCTTTGGGATCCCTGCAGTGCTGCCACAGTGCTGCAGGCATCACTCAGGGCTATGAGAAACTCTCCAGGTTTTTGGGATCCCTGCAGTGCTGCCACAGTGCTGCAGGCATCACTCAGGGCTATGAGAAACTCTCCAGGTCTTTGGGATCCCTGCAGTGCTGCCACAGTGCTGCAGGCATCACTCAGGGCTATGAGAAACTCTCCAGGTCTTTGGGGATCCCTGCAGTGCTGCCACAGTGCTGCAGCCATCACTCAGGGCTATGAGAAACTCTCCAGGTCTTTGGGGATCCCTGCAGTGCTGCCACAGTGCTGCAGGCATCACTCGGGGCTATGAGAAACTCTCCAGGTCTTTGGGATCCCTGCAGTGCTGCCACAGTGCTGCAGGCATCACTCAGGGCTATGAGAAACTCTCCAGGTCTTTGGGGATCCCTGCAGTGCTGCCACAGTGCTGCAGGCATCACTCAGGGCTGTGAGAAACTCTCCAGGTCTTTGGGATCCCTGCAGTTTGCTGTAGTGCTGCAGGCAGCACTCAGGGCTATGAGAAACTCTCCAGGTCTTTGGGATCCCTGCAGTGCTGCCACAGTGCTGCAGGCATCACTCAGGGCTATGAGAAACTCTCCAGGTCTTTGGGATCCCTGCAGTGCTGCCACAGTGCTGCAGGCATCACTCAGGGCTATGAGAAACTCTCCAGGTTTTTGGGATCCCTGCAGTGCTGCCACAGTGCTGCAGGCATCACTCAGGGCTATGAGAAACTCTCCAGGTCTTTGGGATCCCTGCAGTGCTGCCACAGTGCTGCAGGCATCACTCAGGGCTATGAGAAACTCTCCAGGTCTTTGGGGATCCCTGCAGTGCTGCCACAGTGCTGCAGCCATCACTCAGGGCTATGAGAAACTCTCCAGGTCTTTGGGGATCCCTGCAGTGCTGCCACAGTGCTGCAGGCATCACTCGGGGCTATGAGAAACTCTCCAGGTCTTTGGGATCCCTGCAGTGCTGCCACAGTGCTGCAGGCATCACTCAGGGCTATGAGAAACTCTCCAGGTCTTTGGGGATCCCTGCAGTGCTGCCACAGTGCTGCAGGCATCACTCAGGGCTGTGAGAAACTCTCCAGGTCTTTGGGATCCCTGCAGTGCTGCCACAGTGCTGCAGGCATCACTCAGGGCTATGAGAAGCTCTCCAGGTCTTTGGGATCCCTGCAGTGCTGCCACAGTGCTGCAGGCATCACTCAGGGCTATGAGAAACTCCAGGTCTTTGGGATCCCTGCAGTGCTGCCACAGTGCTGCAGGCATCACTCGGGGCTATGAGAAACTCTCCAGGTCTTTGGGATCCCTGCAGTTTGCTGTAGTGCTGCAGGCATCACTCAGGGCTATGAGAAACTCTCCAGGTCTTTGGGGTCCCTGCAGTTTGCTGTAGTGCTGCAGGCATCACTCGGGGCTATGAGAAACTCTCCAGGTCTTTGGGATCCCTGCAGTGCTGCCACAGTGCTGCAGGCATCACTCGGGGCTATGAGAAACTCTCCAGGTCTTTGGGATCCCTGCAGTGCTGCCACAGTGCTGCAGGCATCACTCGGGGCTATGAGAAACTCTCCAGGTCTTTGGGGATCCCTGCAGTGCTGCCACAGTGCTGCAGGCATCACTCAGGGCTATGAGAAACTCTCCAGGTCTTTGGGGATCCCTGCAGTGCTGCCACAGTGCTGCAGGCATCACTCGGGGCTATGAGAAACTCTCCAGGTCTTTGGGATCCCTGCAGTTTGCTGTAGTGCTGCAGGCATCACTCGGGGCTATGAGAAACTCTCCAGGTCTTTGGGGATCCCTGCAGTGCTGCCACAGTGCTGCAGGCATCACTCAGGGCTATGAGAAACTCTCCAGGTCTTTGGGGATCCCTGCAGTGCTGCCACAGTGCTGCAGGCATCACTCGGGGCTATGAGAAACTCTCCAGGTCTTTGGGGATCCCTGCAGTGCTGCCACAGTGCTGCAGGCATCACTCAGGGCTATGAGAAACTCTCCAGGTCTTTGGGATCCCTGCAGTGCTGCCACAGTGCTGCAGGCATCACTCAGGGCTATGAGAAACTCTCCAGGTCTTTGGGGATCCCTGCAGTGCTGCCACAGTGCTGCAGGCATCACTCAGGGCTATGAGAAACTCTCCAGGTCTTTGGGGATCCCTGCAGTGCTGCCACAGTGCTGCAGGCATCACTCAGGGCTGTGAGAAACTCTCCAGGTCTTTGGGATCCCTGCAGTGCTGCCACAGTGCTGCAGGCATCACTCAGGGCTATGAGAAGCTCTCCAGGTCTTTGGGATCCCTGCAGTGCTGCCACAGTGCTGCAGGCATCACTCAGGGCTATGAGAAACTCTCCAGGTCTTTGGGATCCCTGCAGTGCTGCCACAGTGCTGCAGGCATCACTCAGGGCTATGAGAAACTCTCCAGGTCTTTGGGATCCCTGCAGTGCTGCCACAGTGCTGCAGGCATCACTCGGGGCTATGAGAAACTCTCCAGGTCTTTGGGATCCCTGCAGTTTGCTGTAGTGCTGCAGGCATCACTCGGGGCTATGAGAAACTCTCCAGGTCTTTGGGATCCCTGCAGTGCTGCCACAGTGCTGCAGGCATCACTCGGGGCTATGAGAAACTCTCCAGGTCTTTGGGGATCCCTGCAGTGCTGCCACAGTGCTGCAGGCATCACTCGGGGCTATGAGAAACTCTCCAGGTCTTTGGGATCCCTGCAGTGCTGCCACAGTGCTGCAGGCATCACTCAGGGCTATGAGAAACTCTCCAGGTCTTTGGGGATCCCTGCAGTGCTGCCACAGTGCTGCAGGCATCACTCAGGGCTATGAGAAACTCTCCAGGTCTTTGGGGATCCCTGCAGTGCTGCCACAGTGCTGCAGGCATCACTCGGGGCTATGAGAAACTCTCCAGGTCTTTGGGATCCCTGCAGTTTGCTGTAGTGCTGCAGGCATCACTCAGGGCTATGAGAAACTCTCCAGGTCTTTGGGATCCCTGCAGTGCTGCCACAGTGCTGCAGGCATCACTCAGGGCTATGAGAAACTCTCCAGGTCTTTGGGATCCCTGCAGTGCTGCCACAGTGCTGCAGGCATCACTCAGGGCTATGAGAAACTCTCCAGGTCTTTGGGATCCCTGCAGTGCTGCCACAGTGCTGCAGGCATCACTCAGGGCTATGAGAAACTCTCCAGGTCTTTGGGATCCCTGCAGTGCTGCCACAGTGCTGCAGGCATCACTCAGGGCTATGAGAAACTCTCCAGGTCTTTGGGGATCCCTGCAGTGCTGCCACAGTGCTGCAGCCATCACTCAGGGCTATGAGAAACTCTCCAGGTCTTTGGGGATCCCTGCAGTGCTGCCACAGTGCTGCAGGCATCACTCGGGGCTATGAGAAACTCTCCAGGTCTTTGGGATCCCTGCAGTGCTGCCACAGTGCTGCAGGCATCACTCAGGGCTATGAGAAACTCTCCAGGTCTTTGGGGATCCCTGCAGTGCTGCCACAGTGCTGCAGGCATCACTCAGGGCTGTGAGAAACTCTCCAGGTCTTTGGGATCCCTGCAGTGCTGCCACAGTGCTGCAGGCATCACTCAGGGCTATGAGAAGCTCTCCAGGTCTTTGGGATCCCTGCAGAGCTGCCACAGTGCTGCAGGCATCACTCAGGGCAATGAGAAACTCTCCAGGTCTTTGGGGATCCCTGCAGTGCTGCCACAGTGCTGCAGGCATCACTCGGGGCTATGAGAAACTCTCCAGGTCTTTGGGATCCCTGCAGTTTGCTGTAGTGCTGCAGGCATCACTCAGGGCTATGAGAAACTCTCCAGGTTTGTGGATCCCTGCAGTGCTGCCACAGTGCTGCAGGCATCACTCAGGGCTATGAGAAACTCTCCAGGTTTGTGGATCCCTGCAGTGCTGCCACAGTGCTGCAGGCATCACTCGGGGCTATGAGAAACTCTCCAGGTCTTTGGGATCCCTGCAGTTTGCTGTAGTGCTGCAGGCATCACTCAGGGCTATGAGAAACTCTCCAGGTCTTTGGGGTCCCTGCAGTTTGCTGTAGTGCTGCAGGCATCACTCGGGGCTATGAGAAACTCTCCAGGTCTTTGGGATCCCTGCAGTGCTGCCACAGTGCTGCAGGCATCACTCTGGGCTATGAGAAACTCTCCAGGTCTTTGGGATCCCTGCAGTGCTGCCACAGTGCTGCAGGCATCACTCGGGGCTATGAGAAACTCTCCAGGTCTTTGGGGATCCCTGCAGTGCTGCCACAGTGCTGCAGGCATCACTCAGGGCTATGAGAAACTCTCCAGGTCTTTGGGGATCCCTGCAGTGCTGCCACAGTGCTGCAGGCATCACTCGGGGCTATGAGAAACTCTCCAGGTCTTTGGGATCCCTGCAGTTTGCTGTAGTGCTGCAGGCATCACTCGGGGCTATGAGAAACTCTCCAGGTCTTTGGGGATCCCTGCAGTGCTGCCACAGTGCTGCAGGCATCACTCAGGGCTATGAGAAACTCTCCAGGTCTTTGGGGATCCCTGCAGTGCTGCCACAGTGCTGCAGGCATCACTCAGGGCTATGAGAAACTCTCCAGGTCTTTGGGGATCCCTGCAGTGCTGCCACAGTGCTGCAGGCATCACTCAAGGCTATGAGAAACTCTCCGGGTCTTTGGGGATCCCTGCAGTGCTGCCACAGTGCTGCAGGTATCACTCAGGGCTATGAGAAACTCTCCAGGTCTTTGGGGATCCCTGCAGTGCTGCCACAGTGCTGCAGGCATCACTCAGGGCTATGAGAAACTCTCCAGGTCTTTGGGGATCCCTGCAGTGCTGCCACAGTGCTGCAGGCATCACTCAGGGCTATGAGAAACTCTCCAGGTCTTTGGGATCCCTGCAGTGCTGCCACAGTGCTGCAGGCATCACTCAGGGCTATGAGAAACTCTCCAGGTCTTTGGGGATCCCTGCAGTGCTGCCACAGTGCTGCAGGCATCACTCAGGGCTATGAGAAACTCTCCAGGTCTTTGGGGATCCCTGCAGTGCTGCCACAGTGCTGCAGGCATCACTCAGGGCTGTGAGAAACTCTCCAGGTCTTTGGGATCCCTGCAGTGCTGCCACAGTGCTGCAGGCATCACTCAGGGCTATGAGAAACTCTCCAGGTCTTTGGGATCCCTGCAGTGCTGGCACAGTGCTGCAGGCATCACTCAGGGCTATGAGAAACTCTCCAGGTCTTTGGGATCCCTGCAGTGCTGCCACAGTGCTGCAGGCATCACTCAGGGCTATGAGAAACTCTCCAGGTCTTTGGGATCCCTGCAGTGCTGCCACAGTGCTGCAGGCATCACTCGGGGCTATGAGAAACTCTCCAGGTCTTTGGGATCCCTGCAGTTTGCTGTAGTGCTGCAGGCATCACTCGGGGCTATGAGAAACTCTCCAGGTCTTTGGGATCCCTGCAGTGCTGCCACAGTGCTGCAGGCATCACTCTGGGCTATGAGAAACTCTCCAGGTCTTTGGGGATCCCTGCAGTGCTGCCACAGTGCTGCAGGCATCACTCGGGGCTATGAGAAACTCTCCAGGTCTTTGGGGATCCCTGCAGTGCTGCCACAGTGCTGCAGGCATCACTCAGGGCTATGAGAAACTCTCCGGGTCTTTGGGGATCCCTGCAGTGCTGCCACAGTGCTGCAGGCATCACTCGGGGCTATGAGAAACTCTCCAGGTCTTTGGGATCCCTGCAGTGCTGCCACAGTGCTGCAGGCATCACTCAGGGCTGTGAGAAACTCTCCAGGTCTTTGGGATCCCTGCAGTGCTGCCACAGTGCTGCAGGCATCACTCAGGGCTATGAGAAGCTCTCCAGGTCTTTGGAATCCCTGCAGTGCTGCCACAGTGCTGCAGGCATCACTCAGGGCTATGAGAAACTCTCCAGGTCTTTGGGGATCCCTGCAGTGCTGCCACAGTGCTGCAGGCATCACTCGGGGCTATGAGAAACTCTCCAGGTCTTTGGGATCCCTGCAGTTTGCTGTAGTGCTGCAGGCATCACTCAGGGCTATGAGAAACTCTCCAGGTCTTTGGGATCCCTGCAGTGCTGCCACAGTGCTGCAGGCATCACTCGGGGCTATGAGAAACTCTCCAGGTCTTTGGGATCCCTGCAGTGCTGCCACAGTGCTGCAGGCATCACTCAGGGCTATGAGAAACTCTCCAGGTCTTTGGGGATCCCTGCAGTGCTGCCACAGTGCTGCAGGCATCACTCAGGGCTATGAGAAACTCTCCAGGTCTTTGGGGATCCCTGCAGTGCTGCCACAGTGCTGCAGGCATCACTCGGGGCTATGAGAAACTCTCCAGGTCTTTGGGATCCCTGCAGTTTGCTGTAGTGCTGCAGGCAGCACTCAGGGCTATGAGAAACTCTCCAGGTCTTTGGGATCCCTGCAGTGCTGCCACAGTGCTGCAGGCATCACTCAGGGCTATGAGAAACTCTCCAGGTCTTTGGGATCCCTGCAGTGCTGCCACAGTGCTGCAGGCATCACTCAGGGCTATGAGAAACTCTCCAGGTTTTTGGGATCCCTGCAGTGCTGCCACAGTGCTGCAGGCATCACTCAGGGCTATGAGAAACTCTCCAGGTCTTTGGGATCCCTGCAGTGCTGCCACAGTGCTGCAGGCATCACTCAGGGCTATGAGAAACTCTCCAGGTCTTTGGGGATCCCTGCAGTGCTGCCACAGTGCTGCAGCCATCACTCAGGGCTATGAGAAACTCTCCAGGTCTTTGGGGATCCCTGCAGTGCTGCCACAGTGCTGCAGGCATCACTCGGGGCTATGAGAAACTCTCCAGGTCTTTGGGATCCCTGCAGTGCTGCCACAGTGCTGCAGGCATCACTCAGGGCTATGAGAAACTCTCCAGGTCTTTGGGGATCCCTGCAGTGCTGCCACAGTGCTGCAGGCATCACTCAGGGCTGTGAGAAACTCTCCAGGTCTTTGGGATCCCTGCAGTGCTGCCACAGTGCTGCAGGCATCACTCAGGGCTATGAGAAGCTCTCCAGGTCTTTGGGATCCCTGCAGTGCTGCCACAGTGCTGCAGGCATCACTCAGGGCTATGAGAAACTCCAGGTCTTTGGGATCCCTGCAGTGCTGCCACAGTGCTGCAGGCATCACTCGGGGCTATGAGAAACTCTCCAGGTCTTTGGGATCCCTGCAGTTTGCTGTAGTGCTGCAGGCATCACTCAGGGCTATGAGAAACTCTCCAGGTCTTTGGGGTCCCTGCAGTTTGCTGTAGTGCTGCAGGCATCACTCGGGGCTATGAGAAACTCTCCAGGTCTTTGGGATCCCTGCAGTGCTGCCACAGTGCTGCAGGCATCACTCGGGGCTATGAGAAACTCTCCAGGTCTTTGGGATCCCTGCAGTGCTGCCACAGTGCTGCAGGCATCACTCGGGGCTATGAGAAACTCTCCAGGTCTTTGGGGATCCCTGCAGTGCTGCCACAGTGCTGCAGGCATCACTCAGGGCTATGAGAAACTCTCCAGGTCTTTGGGGATCCCTGCAGTGCTGCCACAGTGCTGCAGGCATCACTCGGGGCTATGAGAAACTCTCCAGGTCTTTGGGATCCCTGCAGTTTGCTGTAGTGCTGCAGGCATCACTCGGGGCTATGAGAAACTCTCCAGGTCTTTGGGGATCCCTGCAGTGCTGCCACAGTGCTGCAGGCATCACTCAGGGCTATGAGAAACTCTCCAGGTCTTTGGGGATCCCTGCAGTGCTGCCACAGTGCTGCAGGCATCACTCGGGGCTATGAGAAACTCTCCAGGTCTTTGGGGATCCCTGCAGTGCTGCCACAGTGCTGCAGGCATCACTCAGGGCTATGAGAAACTCTCCAGGTCTTTGGGGATCCCTGCAGTGCTGCCACAGTGCTGCAGGCATCACTCGGGGCTATGAGAAACTCTCCAGGTCTTTGGGGATCCCTGCAGTGCTGCCACAGTGCTGCGGGCATCACTCAGGGCTATGAGAAACTCTCCAGGTCTTTGGGATCCCTGCAGTGCTGCCACAGTGCTGCAGGCATCACTCAGGGCTATGAGAAACTCTCCAGGTCTTTGGGGATCCCTGCAGTGCTGCCACAGTGCTGCAGGCATCACTCAGGGCTATGAGAAACTCTCCAGGTCTTTGGGGATCCCTGCAGTGCTGCCACAGTGCTGCAGGCATCACTCAGGGCTGTGAGAAACTCTCCAGGTCTTTGGGATCCCTGCAGTGCTGCCACAGTGCTGCAGGCATCACTCAGGGCTATGAGAAGCTCTCCAGGTCTTTGGGATCCCTGCAGTGCTGCCACAGTGCTGCAGGCATCACTCAGGGCTATGAGAAACTCTCCAGGTCTTTGGGATCCCTGCAGTGCTGCCACAGTGCTGCAGGCATCACTCAGGGCTATGAGAAACTCTCCAGGTCTTTGGGATCCCTGCAGTGCTGCCACAGTGCTGCAGGCATCACTCGGGGCTATGAGAAACTCTCCAGGTCTTTGGGATCCCTGCAGTTTGCTGTAGTGCTGCAGGCATCACTCGGGGCTATGAGAAACTCTCCAGGTCTTTGGGATCCCTGCAGTGCTGCCACAGTGCTGCAGGCATCACTCGGGGCTATGAGAAACTCTCCAGGTCTTTGGGGATCCCTGCAGTGCTGCCACAGTGCTGCAGGCATCACTCGGGGCTATGAGAAACTCTCCAGGTCTTTGGGATCCCTGCAGTGCTGCCACAGTGCTGCAGGCATCACTCAGGGCTATGAGAAACTCTCCAGGTCTTTGGGGATCCCTGCAGTGCTGCCACAGTGCTGCAGGCATCACTCAGGGCTATGAGAAACTCTCCAGGTCTTTGGGGATCCCTGCAGTGCTGCCACAGTGCTGCAGGCATCACTCGGGGCTATGAGAAACTCTCCAGGTCTTTGGGATCCCTGCAGTTTGCTGTAGTGCTGCAGGCATCACTCAGGGCTATGAGAAACTCTCCAGGTCTTTGGGATCCCTGCAGTGCTGCCACAGTGCTGCAGGCATCACTCAGGGCTATGAGAAACTCTCCAGGTCTTTGGGATCCCTGCAGTGCTGCCACAGTGCTGCAGGCATCACTCAGGGCTATGAGAAACTCTCCAGGTCTTTGGGATCCCTGCAGTGCTGCCACAGTGCTGCAGGCATCACTCAGGGCTATGAGAAACTCTCCAGGTCTTTGGGATCCCTGCAGTGCTGCCACAGTGCTGCAGGCATCACTCAGGGCTATGAGAAACTCTCCAGGTCTTTGGGGATCCCTGCAGTGCTGCCACAGTGCTGCAGCCATCACTCAGGGCTATGAGAAACTCTCCAGGTCTTTGGGGATCCCTGCAGTGCTGCCACAGTGCTGCAGGCATCACTCGGGGCTATGAGAAACTCTCCAGGTCTTTGGGATCCCTGCAGTGCTGCCACAGTGCTGCAGGCATCACTCAGGGCTATGAGAAACTCTCCAGGTCTTTGGGGATCCCTGCAGTGCTGCCACAGTGCTGCAGGCATCACTCAGGGCTGTGAGAAACTCTCCAGGTCTTTGGGATCCCTGCAGTGCTGCCACAGTGCTGCAGGCATCACTCAGGGCTATGAGAAGCTCTCCAGGTCTTTGGGATCCCTGCAGAGCTGCCACAGTGCTGCAGGCATCACTCAGGGCTATGAGAAACTCTCCAGGTCTTTGGGGATCCCTGCAGTGCTGCCACAGTGCTGCAGGCATCACTCGGGGCTATGAGAAACTCTCCAGGTCTTTGGGATCCCTGCAGTTTGCTGTAGTGCTGCAGGCATCACTCAGGGCTATGAGAAACTCTCCAGGTTTGTGGATCCCTGCAGTGCTGCCACAGTGCTGCAGGCATCACTCAGGGCTATGAGAAACTCTCCAGGTTTGTGGATCCCTGCAGTGCTGCCACAGTGCTGCAGGCATCACTCGGGGCTATGAGAAACTCTCCAGGTCTTTGGGATCCCTGCAGTTTGCTGTAGTGCTGCAGGCATCACTCAGGGCTATGAGAAACTCTCCAGGTCTTTGGGGTCCCTGCAGTTTGCTGTAGTGCTGCAGGCATCACTCGGGGCTATGAGAAACTCTCCAGGTCTTTGGGATCCCTGCAGTGCTGCCACAGTGCTGCAGGCATCACTCTGGGCTATGAGAAACTCTCCAGGTCTTTGGGATCCCTGCAGTGCTGCCACAGTGCTGCAGGCATCACTCGGGGCTATGAGAAACTCTCCAGGTCTTTGGGGATCCCTGCAGTGCTGCCACAGTGCTGCAGGCATCACTCAGGGCTATGAGAAACTCTCCAGGTCTTTGGGGATCCCTGCAGTGCTGCCACAGTGCTGCAGGCATCACTCGGGGCTATGAGAAACTCTCCAGGTCTTTGGGATCCCTGCAGTTTGCTGTAGTGCTGCAGGCATCACTCGGGGCTATGAGAAACTCTCCAGGTCTTTGGGGATCCCTGCAGTGCTGCCACAGTGCTGCAGGCATCACTCAGGGCTATGAGAAACTCTCCAGGTCTTTGGGGATCCCTGCAGTGCTGCCACAGTGCTGCAGGCATCACTCAGGGCTATGAGAAACTCTCCAGGTCTTTGGGGATCCCTGCAGTGCTGCCACAGTGCTGCAGGCATCACTCAAGGCTATGAGAAACTCTCCGGGTCTTTGGGGATCCCTGCAGTGCTGCCACAGTGCTGCAGGTATCACTCGGGGCTATGAGAAACTCTCCAGGTCTTTGGGGATCCCTGCAGTGCTGCCACAGTGCTGCAGGCATCACTCAGGGCTATGAGAAACTCTCCAGGTCTTTGGGGATCCCTGCAGTGCTGCCACAGTGCTGCAGGCATCACTCAGGGCTATGAGAAACTCTCCAGGTCTTTGGGATCCCTGCAGTGCTGCCACAGTGCTGCAGGCATCACTCAGGGCTATGAGAAACTCTCCAGGTCTTTGGGGATCCCTGCAGTGCTGCCACAGTGCTGCAGGCATCACTCAGGGCTATGAGAAACTCTCCAGGTCTTTGGGGATCCCTGCAGTGCTGCCACAGTGCTGCAGGCATCACTCAGGGCTGTGAGAAACTCTCCAGGTCTTTGGGATCCCTGCAGTGCTGCCACAGTGCTGCAGGCATCACTCAGGGCTATGAGAAACTCTCCAGGTCTTTGGGATCCCTGCAGTGCTGGCACAGTGCTGCAGGCATCACTCAGGGCTATGAGAAACTCTCCAGGTCTTTGGGATCCCTGCAGTGCTGCCACAGTGCTGCAGGCATCACTCAGGGCTATGAGAAACTCTCCAGGTCTTTGGGATCCCTGCAGTGCTGCCACAGTGCTGCAGGCATCACTCGGGGCTATGAGAAACTCTCCAGGTCTTTGGGATCCCTGCAGTTTGCTGTAGTGCTGCAGGCATCACTCGGGGCTATGAGAAACTCTCCAGGTCTTTGGGATCCCTGCAGTGCTGCCACAGTGCTGCAGGCATCACTCTGGGCTATGAGAAACTCTCCAGGTCTTTGGGGATCCCTGCAGTGCTGCCACAGTGCTGCAGGCATCACTCGGGGCTATGAGAAACTCTCCAGGTCTTTGGGGATCCCTGCAGTGCTGCCACAGTGCTGCAGGCATCACTCAGGGCTATGAGAAACTCTCCAGGTCTTTGGGGATCCCTGCAGTGCTGCCACAGTGCTGCAGGCATCACTCGGGGCTATGAGAAACTCTCCAGGTCTTTGGGATCCCTGCAGTGCTGCCACAGTGCTGCAGGCATCACTCAGGGCTATGAGAAACTCTCCAGGTCTTTGGGATCCCTGCAGTGCTGCCACAGTGCTGCAGGCATCACTCGGGGCTATGAGAAACTCTCCAGGTCTTTGGGATCCCTGCAGTGCTGCCACAGTGCTGCAGGCATCACTCGGGGCTATGAGAAACTCTCCAGGTCTTTGGGGATCCCTGCAGTGCTGCCACAGTGCTGCAGGCATCACTCAGGGCTATGAGAAACTCTCCAGGTCTTTGGGGATCCCTGCAGTGCTGCCACAGTGCTGCAGGCATCACTCAGGGCTATGAGAAACTCTCCAGGTCTTTGGGGATCCCTGCAGTGCTGCCACAGTGCTGCAGGCATCACTCAGGGCTATGAGAAACTCTCCAGGTCTTTGGGATCCCTGCAGTGCTGCCACAGTGCTGCAGGCATCACTCGGGGCTATGAGAAACTCTCCAGGTCTTTGGGGATCCCTGCAGTGCTGCCACAGTGCTGCAGGCATCACTCAGGGCTATGAGAAACTCTCCAGGTCTTTGGGGATCCCTGCAGTGCTGCCACAGTGCTGCAGGCATCACTCGGGGCTATGAGAAACTCTCCAGGTCTTTGGGATCCCTGCAGTGCTGCCACAGTGCTGCAGGCATCACTCAGGGCTATGGAAACTCTCCAGGTCTTTGGGATCCCTGCAGTTTGCTGTAGTGCTGCAGGCATCACTCGGGGCTATGAGAAACTCTCCAGGTCTTTGGGGATCCCTGCAGTGCTGCCACAGTGCTGCAGGCATCACTCAGGGCTATGAGAAACTCTCCAGGTCTTTGGGGATCCCTGCAGTGCTGCCACAGTGCTGCAGGCATCACTCGGGGCTATGAGAAACTCTCCAGGTCTTTGGGGATCCCTGCAGTGCTGCCACAGTGCTGCAGGCATCACTCAGGGCTATGAGAAACTCTCCAGGTCTTTGGGGATCCCTGCAGTGCTGCCACAGTGCTGCAGGCATCACTCGGGGCTATGAGAAACTCTCCAGGTCTTTGGGGATCCCTGCAGTGCTGCCACAGTGCTGCAGGCATCACTCGGGGCTATGAGAAACTCTCCAGGTCTTTGGGGATCCCTGCAGTGCTGCCACAGTGCTGCAGGCATCACTCGGGGCTATGAGAAACTCTCCAGGTCTTTGGGATCCCTGCAGTGCTGCCACAGTGCTGCAGGCATCACTCAGGGCTGTGAGAAACTCTCCAGGTCTTTGGGATCCCTGCAGTGCTGCCACAGTGCTGCAGGCATCACTCAGGGCTATGAGAAACTCTCCAGGTCTTTGGGATCCTTGCAGTGCTGCCACAGTGCTGCAGGCATCACTCGGGGCTATGAGAAACTCTCCAGGTCTTTGGGGATCCCTGCAGTGCTGCCACAGTGCTGCAGGCATCACTCGGGGCTATGAGAAACTCCCCAGGTCTTTGGGGATCCCTGCAGTGCTGCCACAGTGCTGCAGGCATCACTCGGGGCTATGAGAAACTCTCCAGGTCTTTGGGATCCCTGCAGTGCTGCCACAGTGCTGCAGGCATCACTCGGGGCTATGAGAAACTCTCCAGGTCTTTGGGGATCCCTGCAGTGCTGCCACAGTGCTGCAGGCATCACTCAGGGCTATGAGAAACTCTCCAGGTCTTTGGGGATCCCTGCAGTGCTGCCACAGTGCTGCAGGCATCACTCAGGGCTATGAGAAACTCTCCAGGTCTTTGGGGATCCCTGCAGTGCTGCCACAGTGCTGCAGGCATCACTCAGGGCTATGAGAAACTCTCCAGGTCTTTGAGGTCCCTGCAGTGCTGCCACAGTGCTGCAGGCATCACTTGGGGCTATGAGAAACTCTCCAGGTCTTTGGGGATCCCTGCAGTGCTGCCACAGTGCTGCAGGCATCACTCAGGGCTATGAGAAACTCTCCAGGTCTTTGGGGATCCCTGCAGTGCTGCCACAGTGCTGCAGGCATCACTCGGGGCTATGAGAAACTCTCCAGGTCTTTGGGGATCCCTGCAGTGCTGCCACAGTGCTGCAGGCATCACTCAGGGCTATGAGAAGCTCTCCAAGTCTTTGGGATCCCTGCAGTGCTGCCACAGTGCTGCAGGCATCACTCAGGGCTATGAGAAGCTCTCCAAGTCTTTGGGATCCCTGCAGTGCTGCCACAGTGCTGCAGGCATCACTCAGGGCTATGAGAAACTCTCCAGGTCTTTGGGGATCCCTGCAGTGCTGCCACAGTGCTGCAGGCATCACTCAGGGCTATGAGAAACTCTCCAGGTCTTTGGGGATCCCTGCAGTGCTGCCACAGTGCTGCAGGCATCACTCGGGGCTATGAGAAACTCTCCAGGTCTTTGGGATCCCTGCAGTGCTGCCACAGTGCTGCAGGCATCACTCAGGGCTGTGAGAAACTCTCCAGGTCTTTGGGGATCCCTGCAGTTTGCTGTAGTGCTGCAGGCATCACTCGGGGCTATGAGAAACTCTCCAGGTCTTTGGGATCCCTGC
This sequence comes from Triturus cristatus, assembly GCF_964204655.1. Lineage (NCBI taxonomy): Eukaryota > Metazoa > Chordata > Amphibia > Caudata > Salamandridae > Triturus > Triturus cristatus. Next base: position 797,054,379 of record NC_140595.1, read on the forward strand.
AGTGCTGCCACAGTGCTGCAGGCATCACTCGGGGCTATGAGAAACTCTCCAGGTCTTTGGGATCCCTGCAGTGCTGCCACAGTGCTGCAGGCATCACTCAGGGCTATGGAAACTCTCCAGGTCTTTGGGATCCCTGCAGTGCTGCCACAGTGCTGCAGGCATCACTCAGGGCTATGGAAACTCTCCAGGTCTTTGGGATCCCTGCAGTGCTGCCACAGTGCTGCAGGCATCACTCGGGGCTATGAGAAACTCTCCAGGTCTTTGGGATCCCTGCAGTGCTGCCACAGTGCTGCAGGCATCACTCAGGGCTATGGAAACTCTCCAGGTCTTTGGGATCCCTGCAGTTTGCTGTAGTGCTGTGGGAAAAGCTAGGTTCTGTGGTGATCCCTGCAGGGCTGATGTAGTGCTGTGGACAGTTACGTAGGGTCTACTGCAGTGCTGCTGCACTTTCAAGAAAAGCAGTGTCCACAGTTCTGGCTGTTCTTCTGGTACTGCAGTAGCAAAATGTACACTATCCAGTGCTGTGGGGATTCCTGCAGTACTTCAGCAGTGCAGTTGGCAGTGCTGTGGGATCCCTGCCAAGCTGTGTGGTCCTTTTGGGAGTGCTGTGAAGATTCCTGTCATGCTGTGGGGATTCAGTGCTTCATGTGTTAAAAAAAAGTGTGGGGGCCCAAAGTTATTCTGATGAACATTCTGCCTCTGCTGAATTCTGGGGGTACCGGGCACCTCTTTCTTCCACCACCATACACTTCCTGTCTCTTTTACCTTATTGTTGCAGGTTCTTTTTCATCACTACTACTTTCTCTCCTAGGGTTTGTCAAAGGGGTAACCAACACCAAAATCCGCCCCAACAAAGCTAACCCGTGAGATTTCATAAAACAAAATACCTGGCGGCCGGCTTTACCATGGTGCAGAAACAAGCTGCTCCTGTAGGCCTCTTGGCTTTAGCATACGCGCTTCATGGTAAATACAGCAGGCCTACTGCAGCTGTCGCACCTTTTCATAACAAACGGGTCATACCTTTGGCAACAGAAATACCATTCCTAATGAACCAATCGGGCATGCAGCGTTATCAGTGGCTCGTCACTATAACCAGCCCAGGCCTATTGGGCTGAATACACTCTTTTCCACAAGGCATCCATCTGGGATGCAGTCATTCAATTACAAAGGTATACACAATTACAGTTAGCAAAACAAAACCCTCTTTCCTAACAAGGCTCCCAGTGCGAATCTTCTACAGCCACAGTCTGTCAGAAGGGTTTAACCAACACTAAAACCCTTTCCTACTACGTAACGCGTGAGATTATGTGAAAAAAATACCGAGCCGTAGCCTGTCACACCGCGTTTTAACAACTCAGTGTAACAGGCCTACTGGCATTAACAAATGCCTTCTGCAATAGATATGAAGGTACTGCCTTTGTCATAACTTTTCATAATAAGCAGATGAGACCTATGGTATCAAACATACCTTTATCCAGTGCACCGATTAGGCCTATAGGCTGTCACCATTAGCAACCCAGGCCTACTGGATTGAACATCACCTCCCCACAAGACAAGGCGCACCGCCATACAATAACAAAGATGTAAAACATTAGAACTGGGTAAACAAGATCTATCTGTCCTACATGGGCCTAGCAAGGATTCCAGCGGACTAGATCTTCGATAGCCATTGTTTTTCAGAGTGTAACAATCCGTGCCTACCACAGTAATCTGTGACTTTATGTGACACAAATGTCTTCCCTGCGGGCTTTTATACAGAGTAATACCAATCCACCCTTAAATAGATTGATGTTAACATATGCTCTCCACAATAAATATGTCAGGCCTACTGCCTTGGTCATAATATTTCATGATAAACCGATGAGGCCTATATATAGCCATGCTCATTGTCTTGCCACCATGCCCAGCATAGACACTGCCACGAGCCAGAAGTGCCAAACAAACACTCTTCAGTGGAAGCAGAAACTGCGGCCCAATCAAATGCTGTACTCAGGGTGGCCAGCATGTGGGTGGAGCCTGAGTCCCTCTCCCAGCAGTCATATGAAGGCTCCTTTTTTGTTGATCACATAATGTCTGGCGACGGATGCGCCATCCAGCCAGGCCTAAAATAAGTGTCGGTGCCGTCACCTGCGAACAACGACACAAGACACCGAAATTGGATTACTCCATGCTGCACGGTCCAGTCGGCAGCAATGCGGGATTCTTTCTGTCCTGGCAGTTCTGCTGGGGTTCCTAATGTGCTGTGGGGATTCTTCCAGTGTTAGTGCAGTGCAGTGCAGTGGGCAGTGCACGGCATTGTGGAGTTTCCTGCAGTGCTGCTGCGCGGGTCCCTGATGATCTGCGCATGGCTACTGGCCCCGCTGTGGGGACATATGCTGTGCAGTGCTGTGGGGATTCTTCCAGTGTTAGTGCAGTGCGGTGCAGTGTGCAGTGCACGGCATTGTGGAGTTTCCTGCAGTGCTGCTGCGCGGGTCCCTGATGATCTGCGCATGGCTACTGGCCCCGCTGTGGGGACATATGCTGTGCAGTGCTGTGGGGATTCTTCCAGTGTTAGTGCAGTGCGGTGCAGTGCAGTGTGCAGTGCACGGCATTGTGGAGTTTCCTGCAGTGCTGCTGCGCGGGTCCCTGATGATCTGCGCATGGCTACTGGCCCCGCTGTGGGGACATATGCTGTGCAGTGCTGTGGGGATTCTTCCAGTGTTAGTGCAGTGCGGTGCAGTGCAGTGTGCAGTGCACGGCATTGTGGAGTTTCCTGCAGTGCTGCTGCGCGGGTCCCTGATGATCTGCGCATGGCTACTGGCCCCGCTGTGGGGACATATGCTGTGCAGTGCTGTGGGGATTCTTCCAGTGTTAGTGCAGTGCGGTGCAGTGCAGTGTGCAGTGCACGGCATTGTGGAGTTTCCTGCAGTGCTGCTGCGCGGGTCCCTGATGATCTGCGCATGGCTACTGGCCCCGCTGTGGGGACATATGCTGTGCAGTGCTGTGGGGATTCTTCCAGTGTTAGTGCAGTGCGGTGCAGTGCAGTGTGCAGTGCACGGCATTGTGGAGTTTCCTGCAGTGCTGCTGCGCGCTGTGCGGATTCCCGATGATCTGCGCATGGCTACTGGCCCCGCTGTGGGGATACATGCTGTGCAGTGCTGTGGGGATTCCTCACATCTGTGGGTACACCCCCCTCCCCACCCCCCCCCCCCCCCCCCCGAAGTTCAGAAGATGAATGAACAGTAACTAATGAGGCCTTTGCGGTTTGTTTTTATCGTGTCCCATTTGCTGTGCATTCAGGGGCAGAGGTCACACGTCGGGCATTGTCTACGCGCAAACTGCGGCTTATTCTTTTAACATGGGGATTGTTGTTCGTTTTTCTTTCTCGTGGGCAAAGCGAGAGGATTTTGTAAAGTGAACTGTGTGCCCATCCTGCATGGGCACAGGCCGTGTGAAGGGAAAGCCTGCAGGGGTCCATTGTAGATACCTGCAAATAAACTCTATAAATAATTCAAAATATATCCAGGAGCGCAGACGAGGCCCTTTTTAAAATGATTTTAAAGAGTGATGAAAACGAATATTTTAATAGGATCCAAACAAATTAAGACACTTTAATTGTGCGAGGCACAAATGATACATATTCAGTGAAACTCGGTTCCGCACGCTGTGTGTGTCCCCTGTGTCTTTATCAGTAAAACCGCATGAGAGCCAACTTTTAAGAGCCCATCTCAGTGAGAACTGTGCTCTTTGTAAAGGGCCGTGTGCTCCCACACCATGCTGTGGTAATGTATTTGCAACAGTGTGCTCCGAAAGGCACCCCCAGCTGCACGCCCCCCCCCCCTCCATTACAGAACCAGCTAAACAAAAGTGGCCCCATGTCTAATTCTGGGCGCTTTGAGCCTGTAGGGCACCCTCTACAGGTGTCTCGCAAGGAGTGTGAGGCTGCGGGCATTGGTGCCCGTTGCAGGCAGTCTTTGTGCCAATATCCGGGAAACCAAACCGGGCATCACACAGACCCTCGGCCCGCTGGAAAACCAGTGCACACACTCACTGTTTAGACAAGGCGGCCCAATGTCGGCCTTCTGGTGCCCTTGGGGGCCCCCATTCCGACCAGTTTTGTGGGGTTTTTTATTTTCCATTTTCTTCTGATTCAAGCACCATGAAGTCAAACAATGTTGAATAAGGCGCTTAAAGTAGAGATGGAGAACTAGAAGGAAGGGGAGCTAGATAGAAAGGTAACCTTCTCAGGGGCCCCTCGGAAGTTGGGGACCTTGGGCAGTCGCCCATTTGCTCATGACGTGAAAGGGCTCTGGGCCGCCCTGTGGCCCCTCGCAGCTCTCCTGCTGAGGGTGCGTGGCGCACTTGGATACGTCACAGTCCCCAGGACTTCAACGATATGACGTTGATGGCAGGACCCCCGCTCTGGAAACTGCTCCCGCACCATTGGCTGGGCTCCGGCGAGTTCCTGCTGTGGGGTTTGCAGCGGGGCTGCTGCACTGCAGTGTTCAGGGCTGCTGGGATTTCTGCAGCCCGGATGCAGTGCTGTGAGGGTCCCTTGCAGTGCTATAGGTAATCCCTGCAGTGCTGTGTGTAATCCTTGCAGTGCTGTGGGGACCCAGGCTGTGCTGTGGGCAGTACTGTTGGGGATTTCTGCTGTGCTGTTGGGTCCGTGCTGTGTGGGTAGTGCTGTTTCCTGTGTGCTGTGGGTGGGTTACCCTTGCAGTGCTGTGGGCAGTGCTGTTGGGGATTCCTGCTGTGCTGTGGGGATTTATTCTGTACTGTTGGTAGTGCCGTTGGGGAATCCTGCTGTGCTGCGGGGATCCGTGCTTTGCTGTGTAGTGCTGTTGTCTGCACTGCAGTTGGGGATTCCTCCTGTGCTGCAGGGGTAACTGTTGGGCTGTGCGAAGCGCTGTTGCGGATTCCTGCTGTGATGCGGGGATTCCTGCTGTGATGCGGGGATTCCTGCTGTGATGCGGGGATTCCTGCTGTGATGCGGGGATCCAGGCTGTGCTGTGGGCAGTGCTGCTGTGGGATTCCTGCTGTGCTGTGAGGGTCCAGGCTGTGCTGTGGGTAGTGCTGTTGGGGATTCCTGCTGTGCTGTGGGCAGTGCTGTTGGGGATTCCTGCTGTGCTGCGGGGATCCATGCTGTGCTGTGGGTAGTGCGGCTGGGGGATTCCTGCTGTGCTGTGAGGGTCCAGGCTGTGCTGTGGGTAGTGCTGTTGGGGATTCCTGCTGTTGGGGATTCCTGCTGTGCTGTGGGCTGTGCTGTTGGGGATTCCTGCTGTGCTGCGGGGATCCATGATGTGCTGTGGGCAGTGCTGTTGGGGATTCCTGCGGTGCTGTGGGCAGTGCTGTTGGGGATTCCTGCTGTGCTGCGGGGATCCATGCTGTGCTGTGGGTAGTGCGGCTGGGGGATTCCTGCTGTGCTGTGAGGGTCCAGGCTGTGCTGTGGGTAGTGCTGCTGGGGATTCCTGCTGTTGGGGATTCCTGCGGTGCTGCGGGGATCCATGATGTGCTGTGGGCAGTGCTGTTGGGGATTCCTGCTGTGCTGCAGGGGTTCCCGCTGTGCTGCGGGGATCCGTGCTGTGGGCAGTGCTGTTGGCGTGTCTGAGGTTTTTGTCTCATGCGCATCTCGCGCGCGCTCTCTGCTGCAGATCAAACCCTTTGCTTTTCTCGATGGTTAATGAAGTAATTAGTTCTCCAAAGGAGGCCTTGGCTGGCATCTAATTAACTGAAGGGATTTTAATAGCCCCCGGGGGGGGGGAAGGGGGGGGGGCATGATTCATGATGCACGCCTCCCAGCAGCCTCCGCATTGGCTGGAAACACTGCAAAGAGCCGTGCTGTGACCCCGTGGCCGAGGGCTGAGCTGTCTGCCAGCCAGGACTACCTGGGCACGGTGCCCTCCTCCCCGAGGGACCGCAGGGCCTGGCAGCCTCGAGCAGAGATCCGATGCTCGGGCACTGTGGGGCACGGCCTGCTGTGCACACACTGACACTCACACCCAACCCTCCCTCCCTCCCTCCCTCAATACATCACCCGCCACTTCCAAGCAGAGATCCGATGCTCGGGCACTGTGGGCACGGCCTGCTGTGCACACACTGACACACACACACCCAACCCTCCCTCCCTCAATACACTCATCCGCCACTTCCAAGCAGAGAGCCGATGCTCGGGCACTGTGGGGCACGGCCTGCTGTGCACACACTGACACGGACACTCACACCCAACCCTCCCTCCCTCAATACACTCATCCGCCAACCCCAAGCAGAGATCCGATGCTCGGGCACTGTGGGGCACGGCCTGCTGTGCACACACTGACACGGACACTCACACCCAACCCTCCCTCCCTCAATACACTCATCCGCCAACCCCAAGCAGAGATCCGATGCTCGGGCACTGTGGGGCACTCACAACTCGGACCACAGCTGTGCCGAGTAACACTACGTACACCCCTCTCCATAACGAGGACAGACAGACGCACAATCACGCCCCATGACGCCGTTGAATGTTACTCCGCGTACCCCCACACACGCAGGTGCACCCACCATCCACACAGGGAAACGAGCAAACAGCTCCACACCGCAGCCAGCTCCACAGTGGCACTCGGAGATGCCATGTACCCACACTATGCCCAGGGGCTCCTGGGGAGGGAACTAGAGACGCGGGGCGCTAGGAGCAGGCAAGCCTCCAACATAAAATGTTCAACACAAAATGGGGCCGCTCCGAGAGTAGTGACCTAGGTGCAAAAAAAAGGGGTGGCAGGAAATTAAATTGTGAGTGTGGGCATCTCAGAAAATGTGAAGGACTGGTCTCACACCACCAGGTGTCAGGCTTCATCATTGACCAGTCCTCGCCCTCTAGAAACGCTGTTTGATAGAGGGCGGGCTTACACCTGACGACAGGGATGCACTTCTGAACTAAGTGGGGGCCGGTGGGGAATGAGTGAGATTTAAAAACCATTCTAGTTATCAAATAATTTTTAATGTGGCAGGCAGCTATATGGTATTAAAAACAAGTGAACAGTGCGATGGGGAGACTACTGTCCCCTCACCGTTGGAGGTGCGGTCGACATGTTTCTGCCGTGTGGCCCAGTTGGGTCCGTGGCATTCATCAGGACCTAAAAGAAAGGAGGGCTCCGTTCTTACCAGCCTTGTGGTGATTAGATGCCACTAGGTGGGTGACCTATGTCACACTCCACCGCGAAGGGGCTCACTTTGAAGCCCTAGGCCATGAACCTAAATGCCCCATGGGAGGAGTACGAAAGGAAGACCCCTGTAGTCAGACTTGCCTCAAGGTGCGTCTCCTGTAAGTGCACCTATGTGTGCTCCTTTCCTCCCCGACTTGTCACCCCTTTTTTTGCACCTAGGTCACTACTCTGGGAGAGGCCCCATTTTGTGTTGAACAACACTCGGAGATACCAAACACCCCTGCCCCCCCCGCCAGCACCAGCCCCCCCCCCCCCCCCGACACACACCCTCCCCTGCCAGCACCACAGTGGCACTCAGAGATACCAAACACACCTGCCCCCCCCCCACACCTGCCAGCACCACACTGGAAACCCACAGGTTCTATACATGCCTGCCCTCCATACCCCTACACACGCGCACCTACCAGCACCACATTGGCACCCAGAGATGCTACACACACCCCAAGTGGGGTCGTACATTGTACACCAGCCCTCCATCTCCAGAGGTGGGGTGGTAGGGGGCAGTAGTACTACATCCGTAGGCATTCCACATAGGCCTTCTGCAATGCTAAATTCCACACTCCTGCCAGCTACACATCAGGTCCTAAGAAGCTACGCACACCCGTTAATGCCGCAGTGGGCTCCACGAGGAATGCACACCCACCAGCTCCACAAAGTGTCCAGCTTGTCAATGATATCATGTCCGCTTCCTCCACAGTGGGACTGTGTGGTGCTGCGCACACCCATCCGCTACACAATGGGACCCTGCGGTGCTGCGCACACCCATCAACGACACAATGGGACCCTGCGGTGCTGCGCACACCCATCAACGACACAATTGAACCCTGTGGTGCTGCGCACACCCATCACCTACACAATGGGACCCTGTGGTGCTGCGCACACTCATCTGCGACCCTGTGGTGCTGCGCATACCCATCACCTACACAATGGGACCCTGCGGTGCTGCGCACACCCATCACCTACACAATGGGACCCTGCGGTGCTGCGCACACCCATCACCAACACAATGGGACCCTGCGGTGCTGCGCACACCCATAACCTACACAATGGGACCCTGCGGTGCTGTGCACACCCATCACCTACACAATGAGACCCTGCGGTTCTTTGCACACCCAACGACACAATGGGACCCTGCGGTGCTGCGCACACCCATCAGCTACACAATGGGACCCAGCAGTGCTGCACACACCCATCACCTACACAATGGGACCCTGCGGTGCTGCGCACACCCATCACCTACACAATGGGACCAAGCAGTGCATCGCACACCCATCACTTACACAATGCGACCCTGCGGTGCTGCGCACACCAAACCATGAGACAATAGGACCCTGCTGTGCTGCGCACACCCATCAGTGACACAATGGGACCCTGCTGTGCCAAGAAAAGCCCACCTCCAGGAGGAGCGGGGGCTTGGCGGTGCGGGAATCACCCGAGTCTACTCTTACCCTCCTTATATAATAAAGCGGACCCGGAAACCTTCGTCTGCAGAGAGAACCACCTTTATTACAATAGCCCGGGCTATGGAACAGAGTCCCAAGCTAGTCAGAGACAAAACCCAGGAGGCTGCTGCTTTACTCACCAGCGAACAAGCCTTATATACATTTTTACTCCACTCTTTTGGCATTCAGTCCATTGTTCAATCAGGGCGGTGTTTGCAGTTGATAACCTGATCAAGGCAGTGTTTGTAGTTGATGACCTGATCAAGGCGGTGTTTGCAGTTGATAACCTGATCAAGGCGATGTTTGTAGTTGAAGACCTGATCAAGGCTTGGCATTCAGATCATTGTTCAATCAGCTTGATCAAGGCTCGGCATTCAGATCATTGTTCGATCAGCTTGATCAAGGCTCGGTCAGTCAGACCATTGTCCAGATAACCTGATCAAGGTGTCAAGGATGTTTACCAAGCAGGAAGCAGAAGATGAAAAACAAGCTTGTTTACACAGGGCGTAGGTGTCTCATGGCTTTCTGTTGATGAATTGGCTAACTGCAAAGAACGGGGGGACTTGGGTATGCAATAGTTTTGAACGTCAGCAGAAATGGAGGCTGTAGGCAGGGTTTTGTCACGAGATGGCAAGGAATGGAGGAATGTAAGGAAATTAATAGAACCTAGTAAACTCATTTTCTTCAGACCCTCCTTTTGCCATTGAGTGGCAAAACATGTTCCTTAGGAAATGTCTATCTGCATTAGGTCGCTAATCTCTTGTTGAAGCATTATCCTTACTAAGTGTCACGTGTACTGACCGGAGAACTTTTAAGGACCTGTGTACACATAGCACAAAGCATAGGCAAGCACTGGATACACAGGCAGCATGAGATGTTGACTGCTAATTCCAAGGCAAGAAAAATGAGGATTCACCCATCCCCATCTGGAAAGGAGGCCCCAAATCCAGCCCATGAGGGGCCAGTCGTCTTGTTGTTGATGAATCTCAGAGGAAGGTTTATGCAGACGTTGGATAGCTTGATAGACTGATGGAGCATTATCAGGTATGTAAATGCAGCAGCTGGAGCTGATCAGTTTACATACACCACCACGGTCAGCAAGGATGATGTCAAGTACCATTCGATGTTGTAGTGTCATCAGGCGGTCCGCCTGAAGCTCCGCGGTGATGTTGCCCAATGCTCCTGCTGTTTCATTAATGGTTGCCTCCATCACTCGTGTAAGGTGTCGTATGTTGCGGTTGTTGACCATAGGACCCAAGAACGGCAGGAAACCTTTGAAGAAGTCCCCCGCCTCCTGTCCTGCAGTGTCATCGGCTTCAATTACTCCCCTAGGCATACGATGGTGGAGGTGGGGATTGGTCAAGTGATGCGTCCTAACCGCAGTAAAGGTAGGGGGAGTAGAAAGGCCAAATAACACACACCTGACCAATTTCCGGGAAGCCAGGTATAAGCAGACTGTCCACAAACAAAATATGTATTTGGAGAAGCGATTAGGAGTGGTGGTGAGGTAATATTCAGTGTACTGACTATTGCGCCGTCACTGACTCCTACCTCCCGGGTCCCCAATCCTTTCAGGCACACCTGGCCATGCGTGCTGATCACATTGAAAGCCTGCAATTTGGTGGGAACTTTGCGTCTGTACCGGAAGCGAGAAAAGATGATTCTACTCGAGGTGTTGAACACAACCATCTCATTGCGTTCAGCACGAGAAATGTTCAAGATGTCGTAGTAGGGCAGAAAGGATTACTGACGTTGCCTGTTCTGTTTCGGGTGAAAGTGTCATAAAAATTGCCAATGATGGAGCTCGTTGTTCCATTGATCGTATATGCATCAGTGAGGAGCATCCTCCAAGCCAGACAGGACCCAAAAACAGAAAATGGATAGATGAAATAGGGGACAGTGTGTGTCATTGAGTGTGGCATGAGCCCACATACCCAACAGTTCGAAGTATTAATCAAAAGCTGATGCTGGTGCAATAATTGTACAAAAGTATTGTTCATGAATTCCAGGCGTCGTGGTAGTTCATGGGGTGACAAGGTGGCGTGGAGATGTTCCGCAGGTGTCGGTGTCATAACCAGAGGAGCTGGGGGAAGAGGTCAGTAACAGAAGCCATCCCACAACCAGCAGGATGAGGAGAGCAAAAAGTATAACTATTGTGGAAAGGAAACATTTATTGTTCAGAACTTTGACATATTTCTTGTGTGCTTCAGATCCTTAGACTGCTGCCATTGTGCTCAGTCTGTTGTCACTAGCGGCTGTCTGCGATTGGTGGTTGCTTCACTGGACTTCCCATTGGTCCAGCATACCAGCACCGGTCTCAGCCGGGATATCGCAGCCCTACAGCCTATTAGACACCAAACAGAGTCAAGGGCCAGCCCCTTTTCTTGGTCTCAAGTTGTAGCGAGTGGAGGAAGGTATGGAGTGGTCTGGAAAAAGAGCTTCTTGTTCCTTCCTCCGATCCTGCAGAGGAGGGATGACTGGACCTCCTAAGATTCGATCAGTTTCGGCTTCCGTAGTGGTGTAATGAAGCTGAGCATCACTGAAAGGGACAAAGGTCGGTACTACTTCTGTGTCGCAATCCGGCAGTCCTTCTTTCACCCATTGGTCATACGGGAGGGGGAGAGGCACCCTTTTACAATGGGTAGCATGTGTCCAGTTCTTTCTCCCTTCGACATTTACAGCAGTGCGGGTGGCCAGAAGAACCTGTCGTGGTGCGGCCAGCGGGGCTCCAGACACTTGGTACGCTGGAAACTTCGGATTACCACCCAGTCACCTGGCTGGATGGTGTAACCCGGGCCTTCGCTCTTGTCGGGAATAGCAGCGTGTACCTGATGATAAAGAGTACGAAAGGAATCAGTTAACTGGTATAGGTAATCTGTCAATACTGGGAACTCAACATCAGACCATTTCTTTGGCCTTGGCACGCCCCTTACATTAGCTGGTCTACCGAATACCAATTCGTAGGGAGATGATCCTATCCTTGAGTGGGCAGTCGTCCTTACTGACAAGAGAGCAAGGGGTAGGGCATCTACCCAGGTAACACCTGTTTCCGCCACTATTTTGGACAATTTTTCGTTTAAGTACGCCATTGTATTTCTCCACCAACCCGGCTGACTGGGGGCAATTAGCAGCATGAAACTTTTGTCTGACACCAAGCCCGGAACACACAAACTGGACCACATTGGCTGTAAAATGTTGGCCATTGTCACTCCAAATCAAACAGGGCAACCCAAACTGTGGAAAGTATTCTTTCAACAAAACTTTAGCCGTTGTAATAGCTGTGCAATCCTTGGTGGGGTAGGCCTCCACCAATCTGCTGAAGGCACAGACCACTACAAGGACATATTTCAAATTCGCACACCGGTCCATGTGGATATAATCCATCTGGATGGCCTCAAAAGGAAACGTAGGAGGGGAGAAGCCACCAGCGGGGGTAACTGTACCTTTTCCTGGATTGTGCATAAGGCAGATCATACATGACTTAACCACTCGGTCAGCATATAGGGGTATTTTTTCATTATACCACGTTGGCTCTAGTAACTTGCATATTCCCTTCGCACTGATATGGGCAGAGCCATGGGCCATAGTGACAACCGGGGGACATGACTGTCTGGTAACATCCGTTGCCTCCCTTCGGATATACGCACCCAACATCCCTCTATCTCTTTCTCTGCCAGATGTTCCTCCCATGTGTGCAGTTCTTTTACAGTGGCATGAGATTGAATCTCGACCACACTCTGACTAGTATTCTCCAACATTCCTCCTTCCACCACCCATCTGGCTGGTCCAGTCACAAACATTCCATCTGATTTACTTAAAGCCGTCTGTCTTGCTGTTTGGTCTGCAAGGGCATTGCCTTCCCATACATCATCAGTCACTTTCTGGTGGGCTTTACATTTAATCGCTGCAACTTTCCTAGGTAATATCAAGGCGTCTAGAAGTCTGTGTATCAGGGGACCATGTTGTATTCTCGTCCCATGTGAGGTGAGAAAATGTCTTTCTTTCCAGAGTTTGCCAAAATTGTGAGCCACCCCAAAGGCGTATTGACTGTCCGTATAGATATTAAGTCATGTTTTTACTGATTTCACAAGCTCGTGTCAAGGCCATTAATTCAGCCACTTTGGCCGATGCCTGTGGAATTTGTGCTGTCTCAACTACCGTAACAAGAGTGGTGTGGGCATATGCAGCAGATGTAGTTGCATCCAATCTTTTAAGACACGAACAATCTATGTATAGTGTTCCCTCAGCGTCTGTTAGGGGGGTGTCTTGTAGGTCCACACAACCCTTTGTTTCTTCTTCAGTCCGTAATATGCAGTCATGAGGGTCAGAATTTTTCCCTTGTGTCTCAGTAGGGAGTAGTGTAGCTGGGTTTAGAATATTACATCTCCTAATGTCAATGTGACTGGCAAAAAGAGTGAGCTCATAACCTGTAAGTCGTGCACTGGTAAGGTGTTGTGTCTTGGTGTTGTTGAGCAAGGTATCTACTGCATGTGGGACCATTAAGGTCAAGGGTGAAGACATAACAATACCTGCGCTCTGGCGGACCATAAGTGCAGCAGCAGCTGCGCGTAAACATCCAGGGAGGGCTCGGGCTACTGGGTCAAGTGTAGCCGAGAAATAAGCACAAGGGCGATGTTTGTCTCCAAAAATCTGTGTTAAGACCGCGCAAGCGCAGCCATGTGTCTCATGGACAAAAAGAAAAAAATTGTTTGCCATAGTCTGGGGTGCCTAACACTGGAGCTGGACATATGGCATCTTGGAGTGTCTGAAAGGCAGCCACATGCTCAGTTGTCCATGGAAAACCTCTTTCTGGCATATCTTTAGTAGTGAGAGCTAAAAGAGGTTTGACAATGGCCGAGAAGTTAGGGATCCAGTGTCTGCAATAGGAAGCGAGGCCTATAAAGGCACGTACTTGTTTTTGTCAAAGGGGGAATAAGAGACACTCGGTCAGTGGTAAGTTGTCTTCCCTCCTTCGAAAGGAGGTGGCCGAGGTAGGTCACCTTCTCTCGACTAAATTGCAATTTGTTCAAGGAAACCTTATGATTGTGGGAGGCAAGGTGGTGAAGTAGACTTACTGTTGCTTGTTCACACAGTGGAGCAGAAGTGGCTGCAATTAATAGATCATCTACATATTGCAACAGAGTGGCTCCTGCTGGGAGCGTCAGGGAGTCCAACTGATTCTTGAGAGCCTGACTATAGATGCTGGGGCTTTCAGTAAAACCTTGGGGGGCGTGGCACAACCAGAAACTCCGCCCTCCAAGGGAGAAACCAAAAAGATGACTACTGTCCGGATGTATGGGAATGCTGAAAAACGCATTCTTTAGGTCAATAACAGAAAAATGAGTGGCAGTCGCTGGGACCATGGTCAAGAGGGCTGTGATATCAGGGACAGCTGGATACTGTGAGACCGTAATTTTGTTGAGAGCCCGCAGATCGATGACAAACCAATAGATTTTGGGGGCTGCGGGAGCCGGATCAATACATTTTTTAAGAACTGGAATAATTGGGCTGTTACACTCATTACCACGTCTCTCCTCAACTACTCCCGTCTTCACGAGATCTGATATTATAGATAATAGGGCAGCCTCACCTTCCTGGGGAAGGCAAAACTGGCGAAGCCGGGGCAGTTGGGCACCTTGCTGGATACGGACAGTATGCGGAGAAATGTCAAAGTCCTACATCAGTGTCAGAAGTAGCCCAAAGTGATGAGGGTAAGGCCTGCAGAACAGGAGGGAGGGGTCCAGAGAGGAACATAGTGGCGGAGGAATCTGGTGATCTGGTAAGGGACACGCCATCAGGACTACAAGAAATGGTAGCATGTAAAGCCTTTAACAAATCCATACCCAGCAAATTTTCACTACATCCAGTCATGAGAATCAAAGGAGCATCCATATGAGCTGGACCGAGATCCAGCGGGAGAGGCTTAGAGACGGGGTTGCTGACAGGGACCCCAGAAAAACCCACGGAGACATTGAGAGAGCCAGAAAGGGGTGCCTCCGGTATCAAGGTGTGCGCAACAGAGGATCTAGTAGCCCTGGTGTCTAGGAGAAGCTTCTTTTTATCCCCTGCAACTGACATCGGGACATAAGGACCTCGCTGATCCACAGGAATTGGCACTTTGCATTACCCCTTTCCTGGCTTTCCTATGGCTGGTAGAAACCTGTCTCATCGGTCTCATCATAATCATCGTTAAAGTAGGTCCTAGTGGCCTCATACCCGTTGTCAAATCTGTTAACTGTACGGGGTCGAACATTAGGATCTGGTGCACGCCTCTGCCTAGGAGGTCCCATATTTTCTTCCCTTTGGGTTCGGGCCTAGTTTTTCCTGACTGAATATTCTGGGCTAATACCGGGCATTCACTAACCCAGTGGCCATAAGCCTTACAGTAGGCACACGGGACCTGCCGAACTGATGGACTTCTGTAAAGGAGACTTAAGGGGGCGCTGGGGCAGCCTCTGGAACTGGTCCGAAGGCAGACCTTAGCCTCTAGCATTTTGTCCCCGGGGTGGATAAGCTTGTTGTAACAAAACTTTCGTTTTAAGGTCCTTGTTCTTCCCAACCTCTTTGTCTTTATCTTCATTCTCTCTATTCTCATGATATTGGCCATGGCAAGGATGCCTGCCATAGTCTGAGCTGACCACGTACTCTCAACCTTCTTAAGGCGGGCCGAGAGATCCAGTAATAAATTAGATACAAATTTATCAATAAACACTGAACCCGAGCCAGGGGCTCTAGGGTCCAATCCACTGTGACTTTTGTACTCCGTTTCGAAGCAGGTGAAAAAAATTAGCAACAGACTCATCCTTACGTTGTTTACATGCATTTATCTTTTCCCAATTAACAGCTATTTCGGGCAAAAGGGTCTTCATGAGATGGCCTGGGAGAGCCAGAATAGCCGGATCAGGCTTAGTCCCTCCCTCTCTGTCATTCTCCATCCTCTCAAAGTCGTTCCAGTCACCATGCAAAGCGGCATTATGGTTGGCATGGCGTATTTTGTCCCATATGTCGGGTGGTACTACTGATCCGAACAATAAGTCAATATCCTCTAAGGTAAGGACAACAGAGGAAACAATCTGACCTAATTCCTGATAGTAAAGAGCCGGATTCTTACGGGGTTCTGATAATTGGGATTTCAATTGCAGAACATCCGCTCTTTTCCATGGGACATGCACCCACATCCTACACCAGTGGGCTGGGGCTGCTCCAACACCCTGGTTATTGGTGAGCACTGCAGGGATAAAGACGGGAGCTGTCTCTCTCATAGGCATAGCTTTGTCATTCGGAGATGGCGGAAAAGCAGTTGTGTCTCTGAACGCAATCATGGTAACAAGGGCTTCATGCATATCATCTCCCTGAACATGACTCTTGGCAATAGTTAGTTTTAAATCAATCAATCCCCGGGGAGTATCTATGAACAATGCTTTGTATCTTTTCATTATAAGTGTGCACATATACTCTGCCATGTCTGTTTGTTGTATGACCGTCCATTGTCTAAACGTCGACCAGATATCTCTAACGCCATAAATATTACCATTATTTACCCAAAATGCACATTGTTTTGTATAGTGTCCCTTTCACTACCCCCAGCGAGTTCAGCATACCTCAAAGACTCCTTTCTAGGGGTACAGAAGAATCCAAACAGGGTATTGGGCATAAGAGAGGACCATCTCGTTCGGTCCGGAGTGGCATAAGGGTCACCAACCGGGTTACCAATAGACTGATTATCAAGCAGACAGGAATGTATGGTCGGGGTTGGGTCAATCGGTGGGGCGGTATGAACTGTTGGAGGGAGGGGTGCTGGCAGGATGACGGGAGTCAAAGGATCAGGCAGTGGTACAATGGGTGGGGCAGCCTGAACCACCACTGGTGGGGGTGGGGCGTTAGGAACATTTTGAGGAAGAGCGGGATACATAGGGGCTGGAGCATAGGCAGGAGGTGGACCTTCAAGAATAGCATTCAACGACGAGTCTCCCTCTTCTCCTTCAACCTCAAGGTCCCTGGGAGAACGAGTGGGGTAACATTTTGTCGCCTTAGCCCTATGATGCCTATCTGCCATTTCAACCCCTTCCTGAACCTTATTTTCTAAATGCGCTATCGCATGATCAACCATAGACATCCTCTCTTTTAATTCAGCGCTTGCTTTTTTCTCATTCTTGATCTATTTCTTTCCTCCACAACGCGGTGGCGTCAAACATGGTTTGATGAGACCGTTTGCGGAGCAGCTGCTCCTCCAGGCTCGAAAGGGCCTGGAGATCAAAGGAGCCAAACTGTGGCCACTGTAATTCAACATTGCTTCGTTTTGTATATTTTACCCATAAGGAAGAAAACATGATAGCAGATGGCCCATATTTAACATGCATCTCATAACTTGGAGTTCCTTCTGGAGGAAGTGGGCAGGCTGCCTCCAGAAGGGGGGAGTCTGTACATACGCAACAACATAACTTTCGGAACTTACTACTGACTGGCATATTTTTACTTCAAGCAGACAACAGTGGGAGAAAAACACTCACCTCACTGGCTTTGCTTTTGCAAGAGTCAATACAGACAGAAAACAGAGCACAAGTGGTGGATGATCAGTCCACCCTTACCCGAAAATGTTGTTCTCTTCTGCAGACCTAGGCACGAGTCAAGATCCAGACAGAGACCGCACTAAAGGGGACACCAGCGGGACGCAGTCAGGTGGCCCAGACCGGATGGGGAAGACCGTGTGCAAGACTTATGGTCTACCGGACTCAAAATGGTCCCTCGGGTAGGGTACCTCCGTCGGACTTCCACCACGGGCCCCCTCACGCCCACCCGGCCAGACCTACGTCTCCGTGGTGTCCCTGTTCAGGCTCCATTTGTAGAACCAAGAAAAGCTCACCTCAAGGAGGAGTGGGGGCTTGGCGGTGCGGGAATCACCCGAGTCTACTCTTACCCTCCTTATATAATAAAGCAGACCCGGAAACCTTCGTCTGCAGAGAGAACCACCTTTATTACAATAGCCCGGGCTATGGAACAGAGTCCCAAGCTAGTCAGAGACAAAACCCAGGAGGCTGCTGCTTTACTCCACAGCGAACAAGCCTTATATACATTTTTGCTCCACTCTTTTGGCATTCAGTCCATTGTTCAATCAGGGCGGTGTTTGCAGTTGATAACCTGATCAAGGCGGTGTTTGTAGTTGATGACCTGATCAAGGCGATGTTTGTAGTTGATGACCTGATCAAGGCGGTGTTTGTAGTTGATGACCTGATCAAGGCTCGGCATTCAGACCATTGTTCAATCAGCTTGATCAAGGCTCGGTCAGTCAGACCATTGTCCAGATAACCTGATCAAGGTGTCAAGGATGTTTACCAAGCAGGAAGCAGAAGATGAAAAACAAGCTTGTTTACACAGTGCGTAGGTGTCTCATGGCTTTCTGTTGATGAATTGGCTAACTGCAAAGAACAGGGGAACTTGGGTATGCGATAGTTTTGAACGTCAGCAGAAATGGAGGCTGTAGGCAGGGTTTTGTCACGAGATGGCAAGGAATGGAGGAATGTAAGGAAATTTATAGAACCTAGTGAAAACTCATTTTCTTCAACAGAATCAGTCCTACTAGAGGTTACCGATAACATCAGGAGGACCCTAGATGGGGGTCATTCAACTATCTTGGTGTTGTTGGATCTCTCCGCCGCGTTCGACACGATATCTCACCAAATATTGCTCAGGAGGTTGGAAGAGATTGGACTTAGAGATCTGGCCCGCCAATGGATGACGAGCTTTTTGTCTTCTCACACGCAGGCTGTCACTTTTGGGCCGTATCGTTCAGCACCTACAGAACTGACCAACGGTGTACCACAGGGCTCGTGTCTGAGCCCGACTTTGTTTAATATCTATGTGGCCCCCTTGGCCACTCTGTCAAGGAGAGGTGGGTTTATCCCCATCTCCTATGCTGACGATTCTCCGCTGCTCCTTCCTTTTGCAGAGTACACTTCATCAGTGCAGGAAGCATTCTCATCAGGAATGAGAATAGTTTCTCAGTGGATGAGGAGTACTTTTCTTCAATGTAACGTCGGAAAGACGGAGATTATGTTTTTCGGGGGCGCGCAGTTACTTTGGAACCCCCAGCTGGTGGCCAACAGACCTAGGTACCTCTCCCTCTTTAAAGACCTGCGTAAAAAATCTTGGCGTTCGTATTGATCAGACCCTCACAATGAAGGAACATGCCGCTCAGACAGTTGGCCTCTGTTTCCAAGCGTTGGGCCTGTTACGCCGTATTTTCCCTATGCTTCCTGATTCGACCCGGAAAACTGTGACACGGGCTCTTGTCTTAAGCCGCTTGGATTACTGCAATGGACTGTTGGCTTCTGCCAATGAGGCCGTTTTTGACAGACTGCAGGTTGTCCAGAACACTGCGGCACGCCTGATTGTCAATGCTCCACCAAGGACTGCTTCCCGCCCTTTGCTTTATAAGCTACATTGGCTCCCCATACGGGAGCGGGTGAAGTTCAAGGTTTGCTGTATAGTTCACAAGGCTTTAGTGAAATCTGGCCCTCTTTACCTCAAGGGATAAATTTACTTTTTATAAGCCCCGGAGGACCTTGCGTTCTGAATCCAAATTTTTACTTGACGTCCCGAGAATTAAGAGTCCGCTCGGGGGGTCAAGTCTCTCTCTTATTTGGGCCCTCGTTTTTGGAATTCTCTCCCCTTACAGTTGCGGCAGTGTACGGATCATCTACTCTTTAGGAAACAGCTTAAGACTTTCCTTTTCTGTTTCTAATCCAGAATTGGACTACCCTCTTAAATTGTTCGCCCCAGCGCGGAGATAGTCCTTCGGGGGTCGATTCTGGCGCTTACTAAAAAAATAAATGGGACTCTGTTGTGCTGCGCACACCCATCACCTACACAATGGGACCCTGTGGTGCTGCGCACACCCATCACCTACACAATCGGGACCCTGTGGTGCTGCGCACACCCATCACCTACACAATGGGACCCTGTGGTGCTGCGCACACCCATCACCTACACAATGGGACGTGTCTCTCTAGAACTGGACTTCAGCTTTACAGAGTTGTTTAGACATTAAACTATATATTTAATGGATTGCAAATTAAGTCCCGGTTCAATTCTATTAAGACTAATAACAATTTTTAATAAATGCACAACTATCCTACCAGAAAAAGACTATTGTATCAGACTTTACAGGAAGCCTTTAGTTTATCTTTAAAAGTATTTGGTATTTTCCAAAGTATCAGCCCGTCCTCTGCTTTTAACAAGATAAACTATTCCAATTGTCCCTTTGAGGGTCTTGTATTCATTCCACTGCAGGTCTCCGTCCATCTTTAGTTAGTGATCCAAATATAAGACATTTCTCAGTACATTCTCATGCATGAAGCATACGACACGTGGTCACATATCTCCCCACTCCATGCCTTTCGGCTGCCCACTCCCATCATATCTCCCCACTCTATGCCTTCCGGCTGCCCACTCCATGCCTTTCGGCTGCCCACTCCCATCATATCTCCCCACTCCATGCCTTTCGGCTGCCCACTCCCATCATATCTCCCCACTCCATGCCTTTCGGCTGCCCACTCCATGCCTTTCGGCTGCCCACTCCCATCATATCTCCCCACTCCATGCCTTTCGGCTGCCCACTCCCATCATATCTCCCCACTCCATGCCTTTCGGCTGCCCACTCTCGAAACTCCAAAGCACCTTTGTGATCTGAGCTCCACTTTGGGTGAAAGAAAAGGCAGATATTTGTTGTATGATGGACTGGGTTCTGCCTCCCTTATCTCAAACCTCAGAAGGAGAGGGGGGAGTGAGGAGGGGGAGAATATGGCCAAGGAAATGGACAACTGGAAACACTTCAATCGGAGAACCGTTGGGGACAGGATTTCCAAGAACTATATATTTTATTTTAAGTTTGCTCAGCAAAAGGCTTAATTAGTTTTTCTGCAACTCATTTAATACTTGATAACCTCAATTAAGAGATTGTATCAAACAAAACCTCAGTAGGTCCTTAAACGTGTAATATCCCACATTTATCAAACATCATTTACTCGTTCAAATGGAGCCAAACGTTTCCACCTCTGTTGGCTTTAAAGAAGTACCTTCAAGTTGTGTTTTTTCCTCCGAAGGCTCAAGGTTGAATCAAGTAGTTTCACTTTCATTTTGTCGTGAAAGCTTAAATGAATATTACATTTCAGGAGCGTCAAAGCATGCTCACTCTCTCCAGTCCCAGTTGGCATCAGCTGCTCTGCTGCGTCCTAGTCAGCAATCTCAAATGGGAGAGTAAAGTATTCTATTAATACAAACTCTTTTTAAGGGGCTTAATTCATGTTTCCACAGCTTCTCTGACCGCTGCAGTACAGGTGTGATCTACTGGTGTTGAATTGACTGGTGTCCCTGTCTGACTTTTACACACACACAATGTATACCAATGGCCTGGAGTTTGTCCATATTATAAATTCGACCATTTGGTTTGAAATAGATGCTGTAAAGATGTTTTATGTGCAGGAAGCGGATAGTTCTTTGCATGGAGTCGGGCTGTCGTGTGACTGCCTATAGGGGTCAATTCAACCTAGGGGTGCAAAAAGCAGGCCTTTCTTTTTCAAAACAAAATGTACTTGCTAAGCAGATACAATACTTTCTATTCCACATTCACACGTCATTCATTTGAGTGTTTTTTAACGTATGCTGGTCTTTGTTAATAGTGCAATGACGTCTGCCCATGGAAGCGCTCACGTGTTTGTGTCACTCTGTCATTTCTTTACCATAGAATTCTATCTGGCAGCATGGAGACCTGTATAGCTGAACCGCTGTGAGCCACTGCACATCATTGAATGAATAGATCGGTTCCGTGGTATTAGTCTCTTGTGCGCGCTCACGTGGCCAGTATAGGGCCACAGCCCTCTGCAGATGTTTACACTCCGCCAATCACTTTATATTGTGGTTTTAGTGGTGCGGCAGTGCTGTTCCTTCCTGCACACACAGCCAACACGGGTCTCTCCGCAGTGTCAGCAGCTACTCCAGGGCCTGCAGCGGGTTCACAGCAGAGGCCCACTATAGGGTCCCCACTGCAGAGCTCTTAACACACTGCGCACCAGAAGTGCTGGCTTTGCCAATGCTTGTTTTGGATTCACACTACAAAAAATAAAGTGCACGCTTTAGAAAAAATAACCGATCGAAGGCATATTGAGATCCAGAAAAAATGCCTATCATGCAATCTTTTTTAGAATATATTCATTCCTTTTCTTCGATTTGCTGAAAGAACGATGGGATGTCGAGAGCTCCATTAAAGGCGATGGAGCGGCTCGGGGCCTATAATGGCTGGTAGAGGCCTTCAGCACCAACATTCCAATGCATGTCTTTCTGTTTCTCCTTTTTACTTCAGAAGAGTTTCCCCTCAGTGGGTGAAGTATTCTGACAACACTACAACTCTTCTGTTGAAGACTGTACCAGTTGGTATGCTTGGGGTAAGGGCCTTTAACAGCTGGTATAGCCTTCGGCCGCGGGCAGTAGTGCAGCTCTTGCGTGTCGTGTGAAATGTACTAGGAGCCTGAACAAGGGTTAGGCAGAGAAGAGGAACCCAAACTGTGGCCAGTTTAACCCGGGTTGGGGGGGGGGGGGGGGGGGTGCGCAGATGTGTCTGAAGCTTCTCATCGTCGTTTCAAATGTCTACCTCCAATAAACATCTGGGCATACCCTGCAAACTTAGGGCAAACAAAGCAAACACCAGGAGTTGATGGACGGAGTGCTGAAACTTTTCAGATACTCACCCCCAGTCACAAATCTGGGTTTAATCCCTCGTTCTTTTGCTCGCTATGCCACTCCAGTCTGGACCCTGTGCCATATGCAAATCAGTCTTGACCCTGTTCCTCATGAGAACAGTCCAGCCCGAACTACCAGGCCAGGTCGATGCACCCTGCAGGTCCAGCCACGAACAAGGACAATGGTGGAGTGCAAGGAGGGAAAGATGTCCGAAAGGAGGAGAAGCCATTCATGATTCCCCATCTGGTACAGGCTAGGCTCCACCCAGACTGCACCCCCTGCTCCTCCCCCGCGACCCCCCAGAGAGGAGCAGAGACTGTTGTCACTTGCATTGAATGCATCATGGAGACCCCACCCTGCAAGAAGAGCAGTTCGTGCTTTGAGCTCCCCCCCTTCCTTCTAGAGGGTTCTATCTTCTTCAGGGTTAAGTTGACTCTTGAGACTATAGCTCCTTGACGCCTTGGGACATTTGTTGCGCTTTATAAATCCTGCTCAGATTCGAGGGCGCAGGCTGGCCACCGAGAGGGGTCGGAAAATTGCTGAACAATAACGGACCCCTTCCGATATCCCCCATAGTATTGATTTTCCTGTGAACAGTAAACTACTTTCGCTTCAGAGTTGGGGCTCTGCTGGACGATGACCTATTGCCCCGGATTGAATTGTTTGAGCTCGGAGTCTCTCCCCCCACATTATCTCCCTGAGTGAGCCCAGGACTGCTTGCGTCTCTAGCCTGAAGTTCCGGTGCTAACGGGGTGCACCTGGTGCTCAGTTCTGGCCTCTCCCCCGGAAGTCAAACCCCCAGAGACTCCTGCAAAAGCCTCTGACTCACAATTCGTGTGATTTCCCAGTCGGCCCCTCCTTGCTGAGTGGAGCAGCGCACGAGGACCCCCTGACTGCGCTGGCCCCTGCGGGGCCCTCTCTGATGGAGGCACCCAGGAGGAGGGCCATGCGCCCACCTAGGCCCCCTCACCATCGAGGAGCCCCTGGGTGTCTCTGGCCCCTGTGGGGCCCTCTCTGATGGAGGCACCCAGGAGCAGGGCCCTGCGCCCACCTAGGCCCCCTCACCATCGAGGAGCCCCTGGGTGTCTCTGGCCCCTGTGGGGCCCTCTCTGATGGAGGCACCCAGGAGCAGGGCCCTGCTCCCACCTAGGCCCCCTCACCATCGAGGAGCCCCTGACGGCGCTGGCTCCTGTGGGGCCCTCTCTGATGGAGGCACCCAGGAGCAGGGCCCTGCTCCCAAGTAGGCCCCCTCGCCATCGAGGAGCCCCTGGGTGTGTCTGGCCCCTGTGGGGCCCTCTCTGATGGAGGCACCCAGGAGCAGGGCCCTGCGCCCAGCTAGGACCCCTCATCATCGAGGAGCCCCTGGGTGTCTCTGGCCCCTGTGGGGCCCTCTCTGATGGAGGCACCCAGGAGCAGGGCCATGCTCCCACCTAGGCCCCCTCACCATCTAGGAGCCCCTGACGGCGCTGGCTCCTGTGGGGCCCTCTCTGATGGAGGCACCCAGGAGCAGGGCCCTGCTCCCAAGTAGGCCCCCTCACCATCGAGGAGCCCCTGGGTGTCTGGCCCCTGTGGGGCCCTCTCTGATGGAGGCACCCAGGAGCAGGGCCCTGCGCCCAGCTAGGACCCCTCATCATCGAGGAGCCCCTGGGTGTCTCTGGCCCCTGTGGGGCCCTCTCTGATGGAGGCACCCAGGAGCAGGGCCCTGCTCCCACCTAGGCCCCCTCGCCATCGAGGAGCCCCTGGGTGTCTCTGGCCCCTGCGTGGCCCTCTCTGAGGGAGGTACCCATGAGCAGGGACCTGCGCCCACCTAGGCCTCCCTCACCATCGAGGAGCCACTGGGTGTCTCTGGCCCCTGCGTGGCCCTCTCTGAGGGAGGTACCCAGGAGCAGGGCCCTGCGCCCACCTAGGCCCCCCTCACCATCGAGGAGCCCCTGGTGGCCCTCTCTGAGGGAGGTAGCCAGGAACAGGGCCCTGAACCCACCTAGGCCCCCTCACCATCGAGGAGCCCCTGGGTGTCTCTGCCCCTGCGTGGCCCTCCCTGAGGGAGGTGCCTGGAGAATGTCACCCCCCTCCCCACCCCCCACTAAGCTCCCGGTCCCTCACCATCGAGGAGCCCTGACTACTACCTGCCCCTGCGTGGCCCTCTCTGAGGGAGATACCGGGATCAGGGCCCCCGCCCACCTAAGCCCCCTCATCATTAGCGACCGATTTCGGGAAGAAGACAGGAGGGAGCGGGGCTGCGTGGTTTCCATGGCAACCGCAAGGAGCAACACTTCAATGGGAATTCACTATGTGCTGAGGGCGCAGGAGAGCATGGAGAGGGCGGGGAGCATGGAGAGGGCGGGAGCATGGGGAGGGCGGGGAGCATGGGGAGGGCGGAGAACATGGCGAGGGCGGGGAGCATGGGGAGGGAAGAAGGTTAGGAGCAAGGAGAGCAGAACACGAGAGAAGTGACGAGTGGAGAAAACGGAAAATCACGAGTAGAGGAGAATAGAAGAGAAGAAAGGACTGTGGAGAAGAGTGAGCAGAGAAAGTGAACAGCCAGGGAAAGCAGACCCACTTAGGAGAGAATACAGGGGGGCCCAGAGAAGAGAACAAGGGGGAATACATGTGTGGAGAGAACAGGTAACAGAAAGGGCGCGCATTAAGAGACTGGGGTAAACCAGTGCACACAGAAATGAAAAGAGAAGACCAGGGGGCTGGAGAGGTGAGGAGAGCACAGAGCGAGGGGAGATCTGGAGAGAGAGACAAGCGGGGGACATCAGAGAACAGAGAGGGACAAGAACAGAAATAAGGAGAACAGGAGAGCGCAGAGACACTGGGAGAGGGGGGGAGAGAGAGAGAGTCTAGGGAGAGAGAGCACAGAGGAGGAGCACTGGGGCGAACAGAGGGCTGGAGAGAACAAACTGAAGAGAATAAATGACCAGAGAAGCCGAGTGAGAGAGAAACATGCGAGAACGGAAGCGTGATGGAAGGAAAGGACAGAACACAGAAGAGCACACGTCGAAGAGCGGGCACCAGAGAGCACAGGGGTATGAAGAAAAGGGGCGGGGGAGAAGAGGGAAATCAAGGAATGAGAACTAGGTGGCAACTACAGATGAGGAGAGGAGAGGAGAGTGACGTGGGGGGGCAGGAAGGTAACAAGCGAGCAGTGGAGGGCGATGAGTGAGCATATTATCAGGGAAGCACCAAGAGGCGCTCCGGAGGAAATAAAGGGACAGAGAGAACAGGAGACGGCGTAGGGACAGCGGAGTGATGAGGGCAGGAGACAAGAGAAGATACAGATGAGAGAGCACAGAGAGAGCAGGAAACACAAGAAGAGAGCTAAAGAACGCAGAGGGATGGGTGAAGGAGAGCAGGTGAAAGAACAGAGGAACAGGAGAGCACAGAGTGGCGAGGACAGGAGGCAAGAAAATATAAATGAGGAGAGGGCACGCAGAGCACGACTATTACTGCCGTTGACATGTTTCTGCCTTTTGCTCCATTGAGTCTGCAGCCTTCTTCAGGACGAACAAACGGGCTCCTTGTGAGGCGATGTTGTACTAAGAATTGCCTTGCTGATAGGGGGACCGGTGTCTACCTTTAACCTAACACTTGGTTCATAAATGCCCCATGGAGGAAGGGTTTTAGGGACCCCTGTAGTCACACTTGCCTCAAGGTGCTTCCCTCGCCGTACACCTACGCGTGTCCACTCCTTCCTCCCAATGATGTCCCATTAATACCAAGACACCACTGGACTGAGCAGGAAGCAACTTTTCTTTGATCTACAAGACCTACGAGCCCTTATCAAGGAGGCCCGGACTGGCAAGCAACACGCAACATTGCGCACAAGACGACACTCTTGCATGCCCTGAAGAAGTTCATCTTTGAACGAAACGCGTTGGCTGACAATCACCTAAAAAATCAAACACTTTCCAATTAAAGACACTATTTGATTACCAACTATAAAACTTTGCGACTCATTGTCAAAACAACTTTGTTTACACCTTGGTGGTGCGCCACTCCAACAACTTGGATTCAGTATTTCTCTGCTCAGCAGTTAGCACCAAACGACGGCAGGTGCTGGAAGTGGCTAACGCACACCTTCTCCATACGAATTACG
The DNA here is from genome assembly GCF_964204655.1 of Triturus cristatus. Lineage (NCBI taxonomy): Eukaryota > Metazoa > Chordata > Amphibia > Caudata > Salamandridae > Triturus > Triturus cristatus. The sequence goes on from NC_140595.1 coordinate 797,080,844, forward strand.
GACCTTCACACTAAGGGTACACACCAGGATAGTGCGGTCTCTGTGTCCGCTGTTGTCTGCAACCACACACCATAATACCAAGTAATGTGTCTGACGAATAAATGTAATCTGGGATACTACATTGGTCTTTAAACTCACTACTCCCGCGTTCCCACCCCTAAAAATTAGAAGTGCCTCCGTGTCTCCAGGTGAAGGCCCGCTCTCTATCAGACTGGGATTTTAGAGCGCGAGGGCTGCCGATGATGAAGCATGACACCTGGTGGTGTGCGAGGACAGCCCGTCACAGTTTTTGCTATGCCCAGCACTCCTATCAAGCAGTGCTACGAGGGACACTGTGACGTAACATAACTGAATAGAATTCTCGGGTTGCTAAATTGTGTGTATACATAAAGAGAACAACAGCACGGATAGAGGAGGAAGAGCGTCGACAGAATAGCAGGACAGGAGGAGTATACGAAGAAAATGAAAGCACGCGAGAGGAGGGGACATGGAGCAAACATGTCAACACAGAAGAAGAATACAGAGAGACGTGCGCAGAGAGGGGAAGGGAGCAGAGTGGAGACCACACTGAGAAGAAAAGAACAGAGGAGAGGGAGCATGGAGAGCAGAGATGGGGGGCATAGAACAGGAGAGCACAGGATTATGCCACATGATTTCAGCGTGCTCATTCGGATCGTTTGTGCGGAATGAATGCGAGTGTTAGTAGGAGTGCGGCTTTACTCCGGGGAGTGAAGGGTTACGATAAAGACAAGTGCTCCTAATATGCCCCACACACTGCATCCTGCTGGGCATTTAGAGCTCGTGCTATAAGCTGCAGTCTGTTTCCTCCCATGAGGGTGTGAATTATTAATGTTTTAAAAGGGTCGCTGCGTGCTGCTCTCCAGCAGGCCCGGGGGCTGGACGCGCAGTGGGGTGGGGAGAGTTCTCCAATGGAGGGGTGTAGGAAGGGAAGTGCACGGAGTGTCATGGTAGGTCCAGTGGGACAGTGAAAGGGGGTGACCCTGGACAGAGTCATTGACGGTGTGGTTTAAGCATGTCGTAGTGTAGCGCCTGCCCGGGATTTTGGGTCCTCGCGGAGCTTTCTCTTGTTGCACACAGACGTAGACACCTAAAACCAGCCGGGACTATTGGCCTTGGCAGTGGCTGTTAGCAGTTTATGATAAATGAGTAACAACAAAGATTAATTTATTGTAAAAAAACAATTGAAAATGTTTCAAATCTGAAATTGTAAGGCTGTCTTGAGTATTACTGAGGCCTGTGCGCTCTGCAGAGGGGCCACGGATTGGATGATCATGTGTTCTGAAGGCCTTTACACCCACTGTGAGACATTTACACTGCCCTCATCCTCACCACCAGCGCCTTCAATCGTGGCCCCTTGTAAACGCCTGGAGGCGTCTGGGCTCAAAGGAGGCGCTATACGAGAGTAATCTGGCGCACAAAGACAACTCCGAAGTGCAACATCCTGGATGTAGTGATCACTCCAAGGGAGTGCAAGGTTAGGTAAAGCATGTGAAATATAAACTCGAAGTAAATCGCTGCCATGGATTATTGGCTTACCGTTTATTCACACTTCAGAAATCGACCAGTATTGCCAGTAAAGTTACAGACGTGACTACAGGGCCCGAAAGGACCCGTCTCAGTGTCCGTTTGTCTTTACTATCGGGTACGTCACCGTAGGGACCCGGGCCACTTAAAGCCCTAGTAGGCTGAGAGCCCAGAGAAAGCTGGAGCCCAGGGCTCGGATGTAGAGCTGGGCCGCAGTGGAGTACGCTACATTCATGGAGGAAATGCTACAGCGGATGAGTGTCCGCCGGCTAACTCCCTCCACCCTAGAGACGGTCGGTGTAGAGTAACCCCCCCCCCCCCCCCCCGTATGCTGCAGGTCAGGGCGGACCCTTCGGTCTTTTTCCGATACCTGCTCGCTCTCGCCCCCTGTTCCAGCATACAGGGTCACCGGCTGTCCGTATCGACCTATCGATCGATGCATGTGCCGGAGATGACAACGGACGCGCCGTGGACTGTCTGCGTGATGCAGTGCGCCTACCAGGCCGGAACCGAGGCCGAGCGGCGCGCGGTGGTGAATTTCCATAACGACCCGTAATGTGGAATTACGAGTCACAACTCCTCTCCGGCCCCCGCCTCTTCCCTCACCCCTGCCCCTTAATTGCCCGCCTTCTATGTGGAAACCAGACAACCCCCCCCCCCCCCCCCCCCCCCCCACACACACGCTTGTCCGTGCTAGGGAGCGTTTAAGGCGTCGGAGGTTTACTTTTTGTTCCGTGTCAAAATGAATCCCAGGCTGGTGTGGGAATTGCCTACAAAAGCTGTACGAAATCCTGCTCGTCGTCTCCATTGCCGCTCTGCAGCTTCCATGGCAACCTGATCTCCCTGGAGAACCTTCATCCTGTTGCCGCGGAAACACTGTGGTTACCGTTGCCAAGGAAGAGGACCAAATCAACGGCATGAATGGAATGGCCGCGGGTGACGTCACTGACGTTGCGTAAAAGGGAGGAGGCGCGGGTGTGTTTGGTGAGGTAATGTGCTGTGTCACTCAACCCTGAAAGAGGAAGGCTGGGTAGAGAGGGAGGGGAAGACCTTTGACCTCTGACAACGGGTGGAGGCGGGGGGATACCAGACTGGGGGCCACAATGCGAACTGTAGTCAGACCGGGTGACACAGGCAAGGCATCTGTCATCAAGCACGGGTAGAGACGGACAAAATAACTTAATACGTAACGTGATAAAACTACGCCTATCTGTACTACCCTACCAGACCTCTCCCCGCCGCTCGGACACATCCTCACCTCACTGACCTCTGCATGGCTGTCTCCTCGCCATGGCCTCGCCTCACTTCTCTGGGATTGCTCCCCAAGGCCTGCTCCTCGCCGCCTCCCTGGACCGAAAACAAGCATCCAGAAACCGTTCCCAGCATGCTTATTTCCGGTCCAGGGAGGACCTGGCCTGGCAGTTCAGGCTGGACTGTTCCCATGAGGCACAGGGTCAAGACTGATTTGCATATGGCTGAGTTCAAACTGGAATGGCATGGAAATCAAAAAAACGATGGATTTATGCCCAGATCTCTGTACTGGGGTGAATGTATGGCATTGTTCTGCATTCTGTCCATTAACAGTTCTTCTAGCATCTCCTACCTACTAGGCCTACTCTCTCAGGCCTCTTGCTTCACCCTCCGGTCTCTCCTCGTTTCCCGGAATCTCTGCTAGCCCTCCCCTCTCTGTTATTCTCTGTGACCTTCCCATTACCCCTGATACCTCTCCCCTATTGGCAGCCTCCTCTCCTCACTTCCCTGGCCTCCTCTCCCCTACTGGGGGCCTCCTCTGCTCACTCCCCTGGTTTCCTCTCCTCTACTGGGGGTCTCTTCTCCTCTACTGGGGGCCTCCTCTGCTCACTCCCCTGGTTTCCTCTCCTCTACTGGGGGTCTCTTCTCCTCTACTGGGGGCCTCCTCTCCTCACTTCCCTGGTTTCCTCTCTACGCGGGCCTCCTCTCCTCACTTCCCTGGTTTCCTCTCCTCTACTGGGGGCCACCTCGCCGCACCTCGTGGCACTTCCCCCATTTCCTCTTCTCTACTGGGGTCTCCACTCCTCTACTGGGTGCCTCCACTCCCTACTTCCCCGGTTTCCTCTTCTCTACTGTGGGCCTCCTCTCCTCACTTCCCTGCCTGGTTTATTGTCCTCTACTGGGGGTCTCTTCCCCTCACTTCCCTGGCCTCCTCTCCTCTACTGGGGGCCTCCTCTCCTCACTTCCCTGGTTTCCTCTCTACTTGAGGCCTCCTCTGTTCACTACCCTGGTTTCCTCTCCTCTACTGGGTGGTCTCCTCTCTTGCCTGGCCTCCTCTCCTCCACTGGGGGCCTCCTCTCCTCACTTCCCTGGTTTCCTCTCTACTTGGGGCCTCCTCTGCTCACTCCCCTGATTTCCTCTCCTCTACTGGGTGGTCTCCTCTCTTCCCTGGCCTCCTGTCCTCTACAGAGGGTCTCCTCTCCTCACTTCCCTGGCCTCCTCTCCTCTACTGGGGGCCTCCTCTCCTCACTTCCCTGGCCTCCTCTCCTCTACTGGGGGCCTTCTCTCCTCACTTCCCTGGTTTCCTTTACTGGGGGCCTCCTCTCCTCACTTCCCTGGTTTCCTCTACTGGGGCCTCCTCTCCTCACTTCCCTGGCCTCCTCTCTACTACGGGCCCTCCTGGCCCCACTTCCCTGGTTTCCTCTCCTCTACTGGGGGCCTCCTCTCCTCACTTCCCTGGTTTCCTCTCTATTTGGGGCCTCCCCTGCTCACTCACTAGGTTTCCTCTCCTCGACTGGGGGTCTTCTCTCCTCACTACCCTGGCCTACTTTCCTCTCCTGGGGACCTCCTTTCCTCATTTCCCTGGTCTCCTCTCAGATACACAGCTTCTTCTCTTGAGTCTCTCTCCACCTCCAGGCGTCCTCTTCCAGGACTTTTCCTTCCCTCCCACGCTTCACCCCATGGCTCTCCTCACTACACAGGTATCACCCTGCCTACTATCCGTGCTCTTACAACTGGTTAGAACTTGATGTTGTACCCAACTCGGACCTTCCCTACATCGCAACAACCAAACACCATCAATTGAAAAGAACTGATCGAATGCACCAACACCGCTTTCTCGCGAGTCAACACAGCGGTCATGACCATAGAGTCACTTACAACCCGCAGTGCAACTCGGAGACACAAAGCACACAATACAGCTATCATAGTGGACCCACTGGACTTACCAGCACCACACTCCCATGCAACATCACGCTTAAGACGCACCACACTATCATGCAACATCACGCTTAAGACGCACCACACTATCATGCAACTTTACGCCTAAGACGCACCACACTATCATGCAACGTCACGCCTAAGACGCACCACACTATCATGCAACGTCACGCTTAAGACGCACCACACTATCGTGCAAGACAAAACAAAGTCGACATGGCACACATCCCTGTGTATAGAACACATAAAAAACTATGAGTCTAGTGATGTTGAAGACCTGAACACAAAAGTGAGGGTAATGCTGAGTGTAATGAAGCTGCGAATTCATATGTATGTGTATATATATATATATATGAGTATGGTTCCCATCATCCACAAGATGTGGTTCGCTTCATCATCTGGGAAACCGGGACTTGCTTGAGAACCATCTTCTACTTGGAAATTGTAGATATTGGTCTAATAGATGTCCCAGACCTCTAAATGGTGTCGTGTTGTTTTTGTTGATGAAGGCAGGGTGTTATGGTAGTTGAGGATGATGGCTGCAGTGCTTAGTGAAAGGTGCTAGTGAGCAAGTGCTATTTAAAAATTGTCTATCAGGGCACAAAATAGACTTTATTGTAACGCTACCTTGATGACAATAGATAAAAACAGTGCTACAACAGTTTCAACAAATAACTGTGCTGGAAGTGGTCTACATGTTTCTGCTATCGGATGAGATTCATCCAAGCTTTCATCAGGACCAATAGAGCTACTGCAAGAGTGATTAGTGCCAAAGTGACAAAAGAATTTGTATATACAACCTGAACCCAATTGATGGGCCAAGAGGCTCCGTGGGAAGTAATTTTACTTCATTGACCTGCACGGATGAAGACAAAATGAAAACACAACACAGCAAAACCAGTGACATCGTGATATTCTAAGGTCAAAAACAATGCATCCAGAGAAATATATCTAGTATGCTAATACTCATAAATGTATCTTGACTGCAATAAGTTTGTCTAAATTAGTGTATTAGAAAAAGTTCTAGGCACTTGCCCAATTAGTAGTGGGTGTGCACCTCGCCTCACCTGGCAACTGCTCAGGTTATGGAGACCCCGCTCTGTGAAATGATAAGAGGGTTCAACAATATCAAAACCCGTTTACTGGGTTGTTGTATGAAAACCGCTGTTACCCACACCGCGTGAATTTTAAAAATTGCCGGAGGTTCACCGTAAGCCCTTTGATTGTGATAAAAAAGGTAAAAAACTGAATTGGACTCAATTGGGTTACCTAAGGTGGTAATACTTGGTGATCTGTTAGTAAGAGGAGTAAATCTCCTAACTGCAAAACCAAGGGTACTTTTTTTGTAAAGGCGTTCGAATCCGTTAAAAAGGGTTCGTAATTGTACTTTGTTTCAGTAAAACACGGAAAGGAGTTAATGTGTCCCTCTGCGCTCGTGTTCCCAAACATAAAAGTAAAGTAGAGTGTTAATATTTCTGCTCACCTATCCGTCGGTACCTCTTGTCGGAGCTGAGCTAGAAGGGGAGGTAACCGGCGGAGTGTGAGTTGTTAGTTTAAGTAAAGAATGATGGTCTTGGTTGCCCAGGATACCGAGTGCGCGTCGGTATTAGGACGCTGTTGGATTACGTCATCCTGTTACGTTAGTGAGTCTGGGAATTGTAGTCTTACCACCCAACCCAACCGGAAAGCAGGACGGGTTTGCGTGGTCTCTCTAAATCTAGTAGGGATCGAATTACTCCTACTTCTTAATCTCAAAAGACATTAGTGGAGTTCGTTACCAAAAATAAATAAACCCAATATGTGATGTCTTAATTCGATAAACGATCTAAGCCCTCAGTTTGAGATGTTTTGATTCGTCACGCAATATGGTCATTGTTCCTCATATAATTACGGGTGGTGAAGGAGTCACATGTAATCAGTGTCAATGCGCTTAGCATACCATTCAGCATATATTAATGAATGCCTGCTGATCCAGACTGTCATTATGTATGGATGTTTAAGAAGAAAAACGTGTTTACTCTTAAAGCGAAGACCATGGAATATCGTCATTTAGCCCATGGCAGTCACTTTTGAGTTTAAAAACCCATTTTTGTTCCTTCAGAAAAAGGAACCTAGTGACATCTGTAACATGTGGCGGAATAAATGGTTGTTCCAAAATGAGCCATTTCAGATCTTCTGGTTTGTGATTTAATGTCACAAAATGGTTAGTCATTCTGGTGGCTTGTTTTTTGCGCCTAATGGTGCTCTTGTGTTCACTGATTCTCACTTTTAATTTTACGGGTGGTCATCCCTACATATTTAAGTGAGCAAGGACATGTAATCAGATTGATGACTTTCTCTGAATTACAGTTGGTGTGTTTACGCAAAATCCAGGGTTTTGAGGAGCCAATGTCCACCGACTTGGTGGGTTCTGTCTGTGAGCATACGGAACAAGAGCCGCAAGGATAATGGCCTTGTACCAGTGGCAAGTCCACCGGTACCGCGTTCTGTTTTAACATGGCCAAGTTCACCGGATTGTCATTTGATGACGATATGCTACAAACGATCTTGAGTACCAACCCCAGTATTATAGATAGTCTACCATCAGTCTCTAACAACACAGTAGATGAATGGCAAACTTTGCTCAATCTAAAGAAATCACACTCCCGCACCTTTATACATGGTGCGATAATGACAGAATATTTGAGAAACAACAGTGCTCCTATGGGCCTGATAGTAACTAATGCACCACAACTTTCTTACAGACAAAACTTTTCTTAAAGACTGGTCGCTTATCGCGTGGCGCTGCACCCGCGATTGGCTGATTTTGATTATCAGCACAGCTAAAAAAGCAGCCGATCTTATCCTGGTGGAAATACAAACTTTAGAAGGTCAGATAAAAGCCACGATCACGAGTGCCCTATATAAAAGAAATCTGGAGGATACCAACAAATCGAATAAAGAGCACAAAGATACTATTCTCCTGACGAAGATTGAAAAACTAAAAAAAGATCTGGCTCGTTTCTCTTTTGAGACGGTTTATCCATATACAAGTGACACCTATACCCCGCCGGAATATAACAAAAAGGGCAGAAAATACGGCTCAAACTATTCCTCGTCAGGGTCAGACGCCCTTTCATTAGATTCAGAGGGCTCCAATACATCAGTACCGTCGTATAGACATAACAATCAACGCTCACGCGCTAGTCGGAGACGAGGCACACAGAATCACTATGATCAACCAAGTCCCTGGTGGCCCCCAGCACCTTGGGGATATCAGCCTTCACCATATGTTCAACCTATGCCACCTTTTCCTTGCCAGCCGCCCCCACCCACCTTCTTTGGTCAGCAACCTTTTTTAGGGCAGGGCCATGGACGCAGCAGAGGCAGGAGAAGAGGAGGGACACGATCCCAAGTACATTGGCAAACAGATCAGCCTCCACAGAACACTTACAACACGAGGAACCCACAACCACCTGGGCAGAATGTGAACGTGACGAATTAGTGGTCAACTTGAGCCAGAGACAACTTACATCAACTGAACTTGAGGTCCTAAATAGAGGTTTAGGTTTTGTCCCGACCTCTTTAGGTGACCCTTTCCAACTAAGGTGCGAAATTGGTAAATTCTTTCGCAAAGTCTGTCTACATTTCTTTTTCAAGAATAAAGAAAAAGAGACGATGAGCCAGGCTGATCAAATTCTGGAGTCAAACACGGGCTTAAAACCACCTTCTACTTTTAACCCGCCAGCACATCTGGTACCAGATCACGTCAAAGTTTTCGAACAAGCAGTAATTCATGATGTCACCTCCCTTTGTTCTAGAAATGACATCGGCTACTGCAACTTTCCATCTCTACAGAAACAAGCCATGACAACACTATCTAATGACGATACCATTACCATCAAGCCCGCAGATAAGGGTGGTGCAATTGTCATTATGGATACAGTGGCCTACCGAAAAGAATGTCTAAGACAACTGAATGATGGTAAATCTTATCGGGTCTTGCCTGAAGATCCAACGGTTAGACTGTCTAGGGAGATACACGATCTTGTCAATGAAGCAAAAGAATCAGGTTGGATCACACCGCAAGAATCTGAATTCTTAATCACTAAACATCCGGTCATGCCTTACTTTTACATCCTCCCAAAAATACAAAAAGCCACTAGACCACCGCCAGGACGTCCCATTATATCAGGGATAGGGTCTTTGTTAGAACCCTTGTCCACTTTTGTGGACTTCTTCCTGCAGCCATTGGTCATAGAAATGCCAACATTCCTACAGGACACCAAAGATGTCCTTAGACTACTACCGGAGATCCCTTTCGACATCGAGACCAACCTGTTGTAAAGAGTGATTCGACATCGAAACTTACCATGTATTCCCCAAGAGGAAACATTAGAAGCTATAAGGGGTCTTCTGGACACTAAAGATCTGGTCACGATCACACCTATTAACTTCATTATGGAATGCGCATGGTTGGCAATGAAGGAGAATTTTTTCAGGTTTGAGGATACCATCTACCTCCAAACCTCAGGAACATCGATGGGCAGCATTTTTGCGCCCAGCCTGGCGAATCTCTATGTTCATCTTTTTGAACAGAACAGTGTGCTGAATGACACCAACCCCTTCCGTGACAGAATTGTCACTTGGAAGAGGTACATTGACGACATCCTTGTAATATGGCATGGGAACGTTACCACTCTACTAGATTTTTACGCCTGGCTCAATTCCCAAAATAATTTTTTGAGGTTCACAGTAACACATGATAAATCTAGATTGCCTTTCCTGGATATCGTCATCTACCCGACACATGGGACTCTTGGGAGTGAATTGTACAAGAAACCCCAGGTGAACAACTCTCTTTTGAGTTTCCAAAGTCACCATCCCAAGTCTTTAAGACCGAATCTACCAGTTGGACAGTTCTTGCGTATTCGCAGGAACTGCTCTACCAAAGAGACTTTTGATAAACATGCCAAAGATTTATCCCAACAACTAAAAGTGAAGAAATATCCGACACCTTTGGTTAGACAAGCTCGCAAAAGGGCGTCCAACAACAACAGAGACGCTCTTCTTGCGCCTCCTACACCCAAACCACCACTTACTAGACTGACATTTGTTAACACCTTTAGCACACTATCGAATAGTGTGCAAAAAACGGTACGAAAACATTGGCGCATTTTGAATCTGAGTGACAAGAAGATTCCCCCTCCCCTGTTCTCTTTTAAGAGAGGGACCAGTCTAAGGGATAATCTCATACACACACACACGACCTAAAGTCAAGGCCAACATCAAAACACCCACACTGTGGGACTTGCCACCGGTACAAGGCCATTATCCTTGCAGCTCTTGTTCGGTATGCTCACAGACAGAACCCACCAAGTCGGTAGACATTGGCTCCTCAAAACCCTGGATTTTGCGTAAACACACCAACTGTAATTCAGAGAAAGTCATCAATCTGATTACATGTCCTTGCTCACTTAAATATGTAGGGATGACCACCCGTAAAATTAAAGTGAGAATCAGTGAACACAAGAGCACCATTAGGCGCAAAAAACAAGCCACCAGAATGACTAACCATTTTGTGACATTAAATCACAAACCAGAAGATCTGAAATGGCTCATTTTGGAACAACCATTTATTCCGCCACATGTTACAGATGTCACTAGGTTCCTTTTTCTGAAGGAACAAAAATGGGTTTTTAAACTCAAAAGTGACTGCCATGGGCTAAATGACGATATTCCATGGTCTTCGCTTTAAGAGTAAACACGTTTTTCTTCTTAAACATCCATACATAATGACAGTCTGGATCAGCAGGCATTCATTAATATATACTGAATGGTATGCTAAGCGCATTGACACTGATTACATGTGACTCCTTCACCACCCGTAATTGTATGAGGAACAATGACCATATTGCGTGACGAATCAAAACATCTCAAACTGAGGGCTTAGATCGTTTGTCGAATTAAGACATCACATATTGGGTTTATTTATTTTTGGTAACGAACTCCACTAATGTCTTTTGAGATTAAGAAGTAGGAGTAATTCGATCCCTACTAGATTTAGAGAGACCACGCAAACCCGTCCTGCTTTCCGGTTGGGTTGGGTGGTAAGACTACAATTCCCAGACTCACTAACGTAACAGGATGACGTAATCCAACAGTGTCCTAATACCGACGCACACTCGGTATCCTGGGCAACCAAGATCATCATTCTTTACTTAAACTAACAACTCACACTCCGCAGGTTACCTCCCCTTCTAGCTCAGCTCCGACAAGAGGTACCGACGGATAGGTGAGCAGAAATATTAACACTACTTTACTTTTATGTTTGGGAACACGAGCGCAGAGGGACACATTAACTCCTTTCCGTGTTTTACTGAAACAAAGTACAATTACGAACCCTTTTTAACGGATTCGAACGCCTTTACAAAAAAAGTACCCTTGGTTTTGCAGTTAGGAGATTTACTCCTCTTACTAACAGATCACCAAGTATTACCACCTTAGGTAACCCAATTGAGTCCAGTTCAGTTTTTTACCTTTTTTATCACAATCAAAGGGCTTACGGTGAACCTCCGGCAATTTTTAAAATTCACGCGGTGTGGGTAACAGCGGTTTTCATACAACAACCCAGTAAACGGGTTTTGATATTGTTGAACCCTCTTATCATTTCACAGAGCGGGGCCTCCATAACCTGAGCAGTTGCCAGGTGAGGCGAGGTGCACACCCACTACTAATTGGGCAAGTGCCTAGAACTTTTTCTAATACACTAATTTAGACAGACTTATTGCAGTCAAGATACATTTATGAGTATTAGCATACTAGATATATTTCTCTGGATGCTTTGTTTTTGACCTTAGAATATCACGATGTCACTGGTTTTGCTGTGTTGTGTTTTCATTTTGTCTTCATCCGTGCAGGTCAATGAAGTAAAATTACTTCCCACGGAGCCTCTTGGCCCATCAATTGGGTTCAGGTTGTATATACAAATTCTTTTGTCACTTTGGCACTAATCACTCTTGCAGTAGCTCTATTGGTCCTGATGAAAGCTTGGATGAATCTCATCCGATAGCAGAAACATGTAGACCACTTCCAGCACAGTTATTTGTTGAAACTGTTGTAGCACTGTTTTTATCTATTGTCATCAAGGTAGCGTTACAATAAAGTCTATTTTGTGCCCTGATAGACAATTTATAAATAGCACTTGCTCACTAGCACCTTTCACTAAGCACTGCAGCCATCATCCTCAACTACCATAACACCCTGCCTTCATCAACAAAAACAACACGACACCATTTAGAGGTCTGGGACATTTATGAGACCAATATCTACAATTTCCAAGTAGAAGATGGTTCTCAAGCAAGTCCCGGTTTCCCAGATGATGAAGCGAACCACATCTTGTGGATGATGGGAACCATACTCATATATATATACACATACATATGAATTTGCAGCTTCATTACACTCAGCATTACCCTCACTTTTGTGTTCAGGTCTTCAACATCACTAGACTCATAGTTTTTTATGTGTACTATTATATTGATTTGGGGATTTTGGAACTATTAGAGTCTTTAAACTTTATCCCTTTGACCCCTACTCGTTATAGAGATACTGTAATATAGTTATAATACACATCCCTTTGTGCCATGCCCATAACCTACACTGCCATGGCATACATCAGCCACCCCTCTAGCTGGGTGCCTTATGCCAATGGTGTGGGCACAGGAGCAGGAGCCCTGTGTCCCTACAGTACCCAGGTCCATTCCTGAGCACTGTAAGTGCAGTGCTGCCATTTAAGAGTACATGGTGCCGAGAGCTCGTCAAACACGAACTCCACAGCACCATAATGGCAACACTGAAGACTGAGAAGTTTGGTATCAAACTTCTCAGCACATTAAACCCACACTGATGCCAGTGTGGGATTTAATGTACCAAGCACCCCAGAGGGCATCTTAGAGATGCCCCCTTAAACCTAACCTACAGTCCACGTCTACTCTGAGGCTGCCACACAGCAGACATGTTGCTGGACCCCTGGGTGGGAGAGCCCCTGCTCTCCTGGGCCTGCAACAATGCACATCCTGGGCGAGGTGCTAAATCTCCTCCCCCAGGATGGGCAGGGGGAAGCTTCAACGGCATGCCGCCTCTGTGAGCTTCCCCAGGCCACTGCAACCCCCCACTCTGGCGGGAAGCTTGGCCGGAAACCCCAAATAAGGACAGGGGATATGCCAGCCTGCCAACCCCACCCCTCAGGTGGGGGAGGCGAGGTGAAGCACATCTCCGGGCTCTCACCATCTTGAAGATGGGAAGCCCTACCCTATCAGGACTAGGCTACTGCCCCCCTCCCACAGGAGAGAGGCAGGATAGGGGGTGTACCCACCCCAGGACAGGGACCATTGGTCCCTGCCCTTCACCTACCTGTAACGCCCCTAAATCTAGTATTTAGGGGCACCCTGAACCTTCCTTCCCCAGATTCCAGATTCCAAAATACAAAGAAGAGCAAGAAGAAAGAAGACCTGCCCTGCAGCTGCTAAGAATAGGAAGACACCAACTGCTTTGGCCCCAGCCCTACCGGCCTGTCGACCCTCGAACCGGCTCCTGCTCCAACCCGACATCTCTTGTGGCCAGCAACCTCACAAACCCCGGAGGACCTGGCTACCTTTTGGCTCTAAGCCCCTGGGACTCCCATGAGTAGAGGCTCTACTCAAAACCTACCTCTAATCCCTGGCAGCAGCCCGGAACCGCGAACCCAGCACACTCTGCACCAGCCAAGCCTGGCCAGTGCCGGAGTGAACAAAGACCACGAGGACGACCCCACGGCGACTGTGACCCCGAGTCCGGCACCCAAGGACCTCCCTCGACACTCCTGAAGAAGCCTGCAGCCTCAGAACAAGGTGCCCCCCCTACCGCGATCAACAGAAGGTAAGATTTCCCGACACCAAAAGGCACCCCTGCACGCGACGCCCCGCGGCCTCTTGTGCCCAATCCCGGGGTACCTACCTATCCTCCAACTACCCAACTTACATCTCGAAGTGGTGGTGGCACCTGAAGAATCCTCGTCCCCGAGCTTGCAGTCTTTTTCCAAACCGGAGATTTCCCATTGAAATCAATTGAGCGCCCGAAGGCTCAAAAGCACCCTGCATCCAGCCGCCCGAGTGGCCCTGGCAGTGCAACCTTTACACCTAACTACTTCCCCACTTGCCCTGAGTAAGTGACCAGGAGCCCAGCTCCCACAGCCGCATGGCTTGCTAGTAAGCAGCCACCAACCAAGGCCCCCCTATCCCTCGTAGGATAACATTGGGCCTAACTCTCTCTGCACCCGGCCGCCCTAGAGTCGCTGAGGGTGAACCAACTGTACCTACCTGACCCTGGGAGACCCCTGAGTCTATGCCCAGAACCTCAACTCTGCCAGTTGAGTACTTACCTTTAAACCGATAACTCTATTTTCTTCATAGGGTAACATTGACTGGCTTTTTCCTGAAATTTCTTTCAAGTGTGGACTTTTCAAATCTTAAGATATTCACCAAAAATCAGCCGAGTAATGAAAATGAAAATACTCACCTGCTCTTAGGTGAGCTCCCAGTGCTGGATCTTGGTGCCCAGTACTGACTGAAAAATACTTACAACTGTACTTACCCGTAACCCAATTTTCTCCCATAGGAAATCATTGACTGTTTTTCTGTGAAATTTCTTCTGTCAATTTCTGCAATCTTTAAATATTCTTTAAAAATCGTATAATATCTGAAAACGTAATTATTTACCTGTTTTGGATAAAGGTCCCAGTACTGAGTCTAGGCACCCAGTACTGAATTACAAAAGTAACAAGAACATACTGTACCTGCAACTTGAATTTTCTTCCATAGGGAATCATTGACTGTTTTCTTTGAAATATTTTCTGTCAACTTTTAAAATAGCTAAATATTGTTTTAAAATCATCACAGTAATTAAGTCGACTTTCATCACTTGATTCTAAGTACTGACCCAGGACTGAATCTAGGATCCAGTCCTGGAACTCCAAAAGTAATCCTAAACGTAATCTGTTGCAAATAACTGGAAATTTCCATTGAGCTCAATGCATTGTTGTGTTTAAAATAGAGTTGCCTATTGCAACCACTTGTAACTGTTTACAAAAGTCTATTGCATATTGCAAAAGTATTTATATAAAGCATCTCATTCTGAGAAAGTATATTTTAAATCCAATTGTTGGTTCTAAAATAAAACAAGCATATATTTTTTATATATAAACCATTGGCCTAGAGTTCAGTTATTGAGTGTGTGAGACCATTTGCTGACTGAGTGTGTACAACAAATGCTTTACACTGTCCTCTGATACTGCCTTACTGCTCGACCAAGCTACCACTTTAGAGAGTAAGGTTATATCTAACTTTAACCTCTGTCAACCCTGGGGGACTGTGGACTCTGTACACCCTGTACCTATTAAGGAACAGTATATACAGAGCCACTTTCTCACACACTCTTAGCACGGGGCTGCCCTGCGTCACTCTTAGCACGGGGCTGCCCTGCGTCACTCTTAGCATAGGGCTGCCCTGCGTCACTCTTAGCACGGGGCTGCCCTGCGTCACTCTTAGCACGGGGCTGCCCTGCGTCACTCTTAGCACGGGGCTGCCCTGCGTCACTCTCAGCATGGGGCTGCCCTGTGTCGGTCGCTCTCAGCACGGGGCTGCCCTGTGTCGGTCGCTCTCAGCACGGGGCTGCCCTGTGTCGCGCGCGCTCAGCACGGGGCTGCCCTGTGTCGCGCGCTCTCAGCACGGGGTTGCCCTGCGTCACTCTCAGCACGGGTTTCAGCATGGGGCTGCCCTGCGTCGCTCTCAGCACGGGTCTCAGCACGGGGCTGCCCTGCGTCCCTCTCAGCACGGGGCTGCCCTGCGTCCCTCTCCGCACGGGGCTGCCCTGCGTCCCTCTCAGCACGGGGCTGCCCTGCGTCCCTCTCAGCACGGGGCTGCCCTGCGTCCCTCTCAGCACGGGGCTGCCCTGCGTCCCTCTCAGCACGGGGCTGCCCTGCGTCGCTCTCAGCACGGGGCTGCCCTGCGTCGCTCTCAGCACGGGGCTGCCCTGCGTCGCTCTCAGCACGGGGCTGCCCTGCGTCGCTCTCAGCACGGGGCTGCCCTGCGTCGCTCTCAGCACGGGGCTGCCCTGCGTCGCTCTCAGCACGGGGCTGCCCTGCGTCGCTCTCAGCACGGGGCTGCCCTGCGTCGCTCTCAGCACGGGGCTGCCTTGCGTCGCTCTCAGCACGGGGCTGCCTTGCGTCGCTCTCAGCACGGGGCTGCCTTGCGTCGCTCTCAGCACGGGGCTGCCTTGCGTCGCTCTCAGCACGGGGCTGCCTTGCGTCGCTCTCAGCACGGGGCTGCCATGCGTCGCTCTCAGCACGGCGCTGCCTTGTGTCCCTCTCAGCACGGGGCTGCCCTGCGTCCCTCTCAGCACGGGGCTGTCCTGCGTCCCTCTCAGCACGGGGCTGTCCTGCGTCCCTCTCAGCACGGGGCTGTCCTGCGTCCTTCTCAGCACGGGGCTGCCCTGCGTCCTTCTCAGCACGGGGCTGCCCTGCGTCCCTCTCAGCACGGGGCTGCCCTGCGTCCCTCTCAGCACGGGGCTGCCCTGCGTCCCTCTCAGCACGGGGCTGCCCTGCGTCCCTCTCAGTACGGGGCTGCCCTGCGTCCCTCTCAGCACGGGGCTGCCCTGCTTCCCTCTCAGCACGGGGCTGCCCTGCGTCGCTCTCAGCACGGGGCTGCCCTGCGTCGCTCTCAGCACGGGGCTGCCCTGCGTCGCTCTCAGCACAGGAGTGCCTTGTGTACTCTTACCCTACACCACCAGAGACCGACCCACTGGGAATATGTCACTCTCCGCACAGCGCAGCCTCGCAGCACAGCGCAGCCTCTCTCACACGCATTTCCACTTCAGTGCCTAAGGCCATGCTACTGGCATGTGTCACTCTCTATACCAATGACTCCCTTCTTTCCCGTCTCCTCTCATGTACATCTCCACTACCTCTCCAAGGTCTGTCCTAAAAGCAATGTGTCGCTCTCCGTTCAGCACTCCCGGATTCCACAGGGCTCCTGCACACCTGCATGCCCACTTCAATGCCAAAGGCCACGCTACTGGCAATGTGTCTCTCACCACAGTCTCCTACCGTCCCCTACTCTTACCTACATCTCTGCTGCTACTGCAAAGGCCACGCCACTGGCAATGTGTCTCTCTCACCACAGTCTCCCACCGTCCCCCTACTCTTACCTACATCTCTGCTACTACTGCAAAGGCCACGCTACTGGCAATGTGTCTCTCTCACCACAGTCTCCCACCGTCCCCCTACATCTCTGCTACTACTGCAAAGGCCACGCCACTGGCAATGTGTCTCTCTCACCACAGTCTCCCACCGTCCCCCTACATCTCTGCTACTACTGCAAAGGCCACGCTACTGGCAATGTGTCTCTCTCACCACAGTCCCCCTACTCTTACCTACATCTCTGCTGCTACTGCAAAGGCCACGCTACTGGCAATGTGTCTCTCTCACCACAGTCTCCCACCGTCCCCCTACTCTTACCTACATCTCTGCTACTACTGCAAAGGCCACGCTACTGGCAATGTGTCTCTCTCACCACAGTCTCCCACCGTCCCCCTACTCTTACCTACATCTCTGCTACTACTGCAAAGGCCACGCTACTGGCAATGTGTCTCTCTCACCACAGTCTCCCACCGTCCCCCTACTCTTACCTACATCTCTGCTGTTCCTGCAAAGGCCACGCCACTGGCAATGTCTCTCTCACCAGTCTCCCACCGTCCCCCCCTACTCTTACCTACATCTCTGCTACTACTGCAAAGGCCACGCCACTGGCAATGTGTCTCTCTCACCACAGTCTCCCACCATCCCCTACTCTTACCTACATCTCTGCTACTACTGCAAAGGCCACGCCACTGGCAATGTGTCTCTCTCACCAGTCTCCCACCGTCCCCCCCCCCCACTCTTACCTACATCTCTGCTACTACTGCAAAGGCCACGCTACTGGCAATGTGTCTCTCTCACCACAGTCCCCCTACTCTTACCTACATCTCTGCTACTACTGCAAAGGCCACGCTACTGGCAATGTGTCTCTCTCACCACAGTCTCCCACCGTCCCCCTACTCTTACCTACATCTCTGCTACTACTGCAAAGGCCAAGCTACTGGCAATGTGTCTCTCTCACCACAGTCTCCCACCATCCCCTACTCTTACCTACATCTCTGCTACTACTGCTAAGGCCACGCTACTGGCAATGTGTCTCTCTCACCAGTCTCCCACCGTCCCCCCCTACTCTTACCTACATCTCTGCTACTACTGCAAAGGCCACGCCACTGGCAGTGTGTCTCTCTCACCACAGTCTCCCACCGTCCCCCCCCCTACTCTTACCTACATCTCTGCTACTACTGCAAAGGCCACGCTACTGGCAATGTGTCTCTCTCACCACAGTCTCCCACCGTCCCCTACTCTTACCTACATCTCTGCTACTACTGCAAAGGCCACGCCACTGGCAATGTGTCACTCTCACCACAGTCTCCCACCGTCCCCTACTCTTACCTACATCTCTGCTACTACTGCAAAGGCCAAGCTACTGGCAGTGTGTCTCTCTCACCACAGTCTCCCACCGTCCCCTACTCTTACCTACATCTCTGCTACTACTGCAAAGGCCACGCTACTGGCAGTGTGTCTCTCACCACAGTCTCCCACCGTCCCCCCACTCTTACCTACATCTCTGCTACTACTGCAAAGGCCACGCTACTGGCAATGCGTCTCTCCCACCACAGTCTCCCACCGTCCCCTACTCTTACCTACATCTCTGCTACTACTGCACAGGCCACCTACTGGCAATGTCTCTCTTACCACCGTCTCCCACCGTCCCCCCACTCTTACCTACATCTCTGCTACTACTGCAAAGGCCACGCCACTGGCAGTGTGTCTCTCTCACCACAGTCTCCCACCGTCCCCCCCTACTCTTACCTACATCTCTGCTACTACTGCAAAGGCCACGCTACTGGCAATGTGTCTCTCTCACCACAGTCTCCCACCGTCCCCTACTCTTACCTACATCTCTGCTACTACTGCAAAGGCCACGCTACTGGCAGTGTGTCTCTCTCACCACAGTCTCCCACCGTCCCCTACTCTTACCTACATCTCTGCTACTACTGCAAAGGCCACGCTACTGGCAATGTGTCTCTCTCACCACAGTCTCCCACCGTCCCCTACTCTTACCTACATCTCTGCTACTACTGCAAAGGCCACGCTACTGGCAATGTGTCTCTCTCACCACAGTCTCCCACCGCCCCCCTACTCTTACCTACATCTCTGCTACTACTGCAAAGGCCACGCTACTGGCAGTGTGTCTCTCTCACCACAGTCTCCCACCGTCCCCTACTCTTACCTACATCTCTGCTACTACTGCAAAGGCCACGCCACTGGCAGTGTGTCTCTCTCACCACAGTCTCCCACCGTCCCCCTACTCTTACCTATATCTCTGCTGCTACTGCAAAGGCCACGCCACTGGCAATGTGTCTCTCTCACCACAGTCTCCCACCGTCCCCCTACTCTTACCTACATCTCTGCTGCTACTGCAAAGGCCATGCCACTGGCAATGTGTCTCTCTCACCACAGTCTCCCACCGTCCCCCTACTCTTACCTACATCTCTGCTACTACTGCAAAGGCCACGCCACTGGCAATGTGTCTCTCTCACCAGTCTCCCACCGTCCCCCCCCCCACTCTTACCTACATCTCTGCTACTACTGCAAAGGCCACGCTACTGGCAATGTGTCACACTCACCACAGTCTCCCACCGTCCCCCTACTCTTACCTACATCTCTGCTACTACTGCAAAGGCCACGCTACTGGCAATGTGTCTCTCTCACCACAGTCTCCCACCGTCCCCCTACTCTTACCTACATCTCTGCTACTACTGCAAAGGCCACGCTACTGGCAGTGTGTCTCTCTCACCACAGTCTCCCACCGTCCCCTACTCTTACCTACATCTCTGCTACTACTGCAAAGGCCACGCTACTGGCAATGTGTCTCTCTCACCACAGTCCCCCTACTCTTACCTACATCTCTGCTACTACTGCAAAGGCCACGCTACTGGCAATGTGTCTCTCTCACCACAGTCTCCCACCGTCCCCCTACTCTTACCTACATCTCTGCTACTACTGCAAAGGCCACGCTACTGGCAGTGTGTCTCTCTCACCACAGTCTCCCACCGTCCCCCCCCCTACTCTTACCTACATCTCTGCTACTACTGCAAAGGCCACGCTACTGGCAATGTGTCTCTCTCACCACAGTCTCCCACCGTCCCCTACTCTTACCTACATCTCTGCTACTACTGCAAAGGCCACGCCACTGGCAGTGTGTCTCTCTCACCAGTCTCCCACCATTCCCCCCCTACTCTTACCTACATCTCTGCTACTACTGCAAAGGCCACGCTACTGGCAATGTGTCTCTTTTACCACAGTCCCCCTACTCTTACCTACATCTCTGCTACTACTGCAAAGGCCAAGCTACTGACAATGTGTCTCTCTCACCACAGTCTCCCACCGTCCTCCTACTCTTACCTACATCTCTGCTACTACTGCAAAGGCCACGCTACTGGCAATGTGTCTCTCTCACCACAGTCTCCCACCGCCCCCCTACTCTTACCTACATCTCTGCTACTACTGCAAAGGCCACGCCACTGGCAGTGTGTCTCTCTCACCACAGTCTCCCACCGTCCCCCCCTACTCTTACCTACATCTCTGCTACTACTGCAAAGGCCACGCTACTGGCAATGTGTCTCTCTCACCACAGTCCCCCTACTCTTACCTACATCTCTGCTACTACTGCAAAGGCCACGCTACTGGCAATGTGTCTCTCTCACCACAGTCTCCCACCATCCCCTACTCTTACCTACATCTCTGCTACTACTGCAAAGGCCACGCTACTGGCAATGTGTCTCTCTCACCACAGTCTCCCACCGTCCCCCTACTCTTACCTATATCTCTGCTGCTACTGCAAAGGCCACGCCACTGGCAATGTGTCTCTCTCACCACAGTCTCCCACCGTCCCCCTACTCTTACCTACATCTCTGCTACTACTGCAAAGGCCACGCTACTGACAATGTGTCTCTCTCACCAGTCTCCCACCGCCCCCCCCCCCCCACTCTTACCTACATCTCTGCTACTACTGCAAAGGCCACGCTACTGGCAATGTGTCACACTCACCACAGTCTCCCACCGTCCCCCTACTCTTACCTACATCTCTGCTACTACTGCAAAGGCCACGCTACTGGCAATGTGTCTCTCTCACCACAGTCTCCCACCGTCCCCTACTCTTACCTACATCTCTGCTACTACTGCAAAGGCCACGCCACTGGCAGTGTGTCTCTCTCACCAGTCTCCCACCGTTCCCCCCCTACTCTTACCTACATCTCTGCTACTACTGCAAAGGCCACGCCACTGGCAGTGTCTCTCTCTCACCACAGTCTTCCACCATCCCCCCACTCTTACCTACATCTCTGCTACTACTGCAAAGGCCACGCCACTGGCAATGTGTCACTCTCACCACAGTCTCCCACCGTCCCCTACTCTTACCTACATCTCTGCTACTACTGCAAAGGCCACGCTACTGGCAATGTGTCTCTCTCACCACAGTCTCCCACCGTCCCCCTACTCTTACCTACATCTCTGCTACTACTGCAAAGGCCACGCTACTGACAATGTGTCTCTCTCACCAGTCTCCCACCGTCCCCCCCCCCCCACTCTTACCTACATCTCTGCTACTACTGCAAAGGCCACGCTACTGGCAATGTGTCTCTCTCACCACAGTCTCCCACCGTCCCCTACTCTTACCTACATCTCTGCTACTACTGCAAAGGCCACGCTACTGGCAATGTGTCTCTCTCACCACAGTCTCCCACCGTCCCCCCACTCTTACCTACATCTCTGCTACTACTGCAAAGGCCAAGCTACTGGCAGTGTGTCTCTCTCACCACAGTCTCCCACCGTCCCCTACTCTTACCTACATCCCTGCTACTACTGCAAAGGCCACGCTACTGGCAGTGTGTCTCTCACCACCGTCTCCCACCGTCCCCCCACTCTTACCTACATCTCTGCTACTACTGCAAAGGCCACGCCACTGGCAGTGTGTCTCTCTCACCACAGTCTCCCACCGTCCCCCCCTACTCTTACCTACATCTCTGCTACTACTGCAAAGGCCACGCTACTGGCAATGTGTCTCTCTCACCACAGTCTCCCACCGTCCCCTACTCTTACCTACATCTCTGCTACTACTGCAAAGGCCACGCTACTGGCAGTGTGTCTCTCTCACCACAGTCTCCCACCGTCCCCTACTCTTACCTACATCTCTGCTACTACTGCAAAGGCCACGCTACTGGCAATGTGTCTCTCTCACCACAGTCTCCCACCGTCCCCTACTCTTACCTACATCTCTGCTACTACTGCAAAGGCCACGCTACTGGCAATGTGTCTCTCTCACCACAGTCTCCCACCGCCCCCCTACTCTTACCTACATCTCTGCTACTACTGCAAAGGCCACGCTACTGGCAGTGTGTCTCTCTCACCACAGTCTCCCACCGTCCCCTACTCTTACCTACATCTCTGCTACTACTGCAAAGGCCACGCCACTGGCAGTGTGTCTCTCTCACCACAGTCTCCCACCGTCCCCCTACTCTTACCTACATCTCTGCTGCTACTGCAAAGGCCATGCCACTGGCAATGTGTCTCTCTCACCACAGTCTCCCACCGTCCCCCTACTCTTACCTACATCTCTGCTACTACTGCAAAGGCCACGCCACTGGCAATGTGTCTCTCTCACCAGTCTCCCACCGTCCCCCCCCCCACTCTTACCTACATCTCTGCTACTACTGCAAAGGCCACGCTACTGGCAATGTGTCACACTCACCACAGTCTCCCACCGTCCCCCTACTCTTACCTACATCTCTGCTACTACTGCAAAGGCCACGCTACTGGCAATGTGTCTCTCTCACCACAGTCTCCCACCGTCCCCCTACTCTTACCTACATCTCTGCTACTACTGCAAAGGCCACGCTACTGGCAGTGTGTCTCTCTCACCACAGTCTCCCACCGTCCCCTACTCTTACCTACATCTCTGCTACTACTGCAAAGGCCACGCTACTGGCAATGTGTCTCTCTCACCACAGTCCCCCTACTCTTACCTACATCTCTGCTACTACTGCAAAGGCCACGCTACTGGCAATGTGTCTCTCTCACCACAGTCTCCCACCGTCCCCCTACTCTTACCTACATCTCTGCTACTACTGCAAAGGCCACGCTACTGGCAGTGTGTCTCTCTCACCACAGTCTCCCACCGTCCCCCCCCTACTCTTACCTACATCTCTGCTACTACTGCAAAGGCCACGCTACTGGCAATGTGTCTCTCTCACCACAGTCTCCCACCGTCCCCTACTCTTACCTACATCTCTGCTACTACTGCAAAGGCCACGCCACTGGCAGTGTGTCTCTCTCACCAGTCTCCCACCGTTCCCCCCCTACTCTTACCTACATCTCTGCTACTACTGCAAAGGCCAAGCTACTGACAATGTGTCTCTCTCACCACAGTCTCCCACCGTCCTCCTACTCTTACCTACATCTCTGCTACTACTGCAAAGGCCACGCTACTGGCAATGTGTCTCTCTCACCACAGTCTCCCACCGCCCCCCTACTCTTACCTACATCTCTGCTACTACTGCAAAGGCCACGCTACTGGCAATGTGTCTCTCTCACCACAGTCTCCCACCATCCCCTACTCTTACCTACATCTCTGCTACTACTGCAAAGGCCACGCTACTGGCAATGTGTCTCTTTTACCACAGTCCCCCTACTCTTACCTACATCTCTGCTACTACTGCAAAGGCCAAGCTACTGACAATGTGTCTCTCTCACCACAGTCTCCCACCGTCCTCCTACTCTTACCTACATCTCTGCTACTACTGCAAAGGCCACGCTACTGGCAATGTGTCTCTCTCACCACAGTCTCCCACCGCCCCCCTACTCTTACCTACATCTCTGCTACTACTGCAAAGGCCACGCTACTGGCAATGTGTCTCTCTCACCACAGTCTCCCACCATCCCCTACTCTTACCTACATCTCTGCTACTACTGCAAAGGCCACGCTACTGGCAATGTGTCTCTTTTACCACAGTCCCCCTACTCTTACCTACATCTCTGCTTCTACTGCAAAGGCCAAGCTACTGACAATGTGTCTCTCTCACCACAGTCTCCCACCGTCCTCCTACTCTTACCTACATCTCTGCTACTACTGCAAAGGCCACGCTACTGGCAATGTGTCTCTCTCACCACAGTCTCCCACCGCCCCCCTACTCTTACCTACATCTCTGCTACTACTGCAAAGGCCACGCTACTGGCAGTGTGTCTCTCTCACCACAGTCTCCCACCGTCCCCTACTCTTACCTACATCTCTGCTACTACTGCAAAGGCCACGCCACTGGCAATGTGTCTCTCTCACCACAGTCTCCCACCATCCCCTACTCTTACCTACATCTCTGCTACTACTGCAAAGGCCACGCTACTGGCAATGTGTCTCTCTCACCACAGTCTCCCACCGTCCCCCTACTCTTACCTATATCTCTGCTGCTACTGCAAAGGCCACGCCACTGGCAATGTGTCTCTCTCACCACAGTCTCCCACCGTCCCCCTACTCTTACCTACATCTCTGCTACTACTGCAAAGGCCACGCTACTGGCATGTGTCTCTCTCACCACAGTCTCCCACCGTCCCCTACTCTTACCTACATCTCTGCTACTACTGCAAAGGCCACGCCACTGGCAGTGTGTCTCTCTCACCAGTCTCCCACCGTTCCCCCCCTACTCTTACCTACATCTCTGCTACTACTGCAAAGGCCACGCCACTGGCAGTGTGTCTCTCTCACCACAGTCTTCCACCATCCCCCCACTCTTACCTACATCTCTGCTACTACTGCAAAAGCCACGCCACTGGCAATGTGTCTCTCTCAAGACGGCGGCGCCGTGCAGTGCCAGACCAGTACCTCTGCAAAGCCTGCAGGACTGGGACAGGGTCAGTCACCTGGGCCCTGCCAGTGCCTGGATACCCTCACGGGTGACGAGAAGCGCTCTACAAATCTACTGATTGATTGATTGAGTCAGTCTGTTCCTTTGTAGCATCCTGCCACTGCTTCCCTGAGGTCCTACAAGCAGGGGGTTGGCAGGGGTTTACCCCGGTGGGTTAGAATAAAGAGGTGACCTGAGAATTTAATCTGTAATGAAAGAATTTATCGGCAAAATGCACGCAGGCAGGAGCATTGGCTCAGCTCCAGCACAAACACAATGGCAGAAGGAGAAAGAAAACGCATTAAAAAAGAAGAAATAACAGCTCTGCGGAGGCGTACACTTTTACCCCTGCATGGTGGTGCGTTGCTGTGGCCTTCCTGGTGGATACTGGTGGGCCGGGTGTGGGCTATAGACCAATCAAGGAAGCCAGACTCAAGATGGCTGACTCCACCTGACCTGAGCTTTACCTCCTCACCCTCTTAGAGTGCTGGTGAGAACCTGGAGGGCAGCTTTTAGTGAATCCTGACCACACGACTTGTTGTGGGTTTACGTTCATTGTATCCTTCTGAATCGAAATAACTGCTTAACCTATCCAACACTCAAATTACTTTCATATTTCACTATACTAACTCAACACTAATCCTTTATGGGTTCCAGAGGAACGTGCTACTCGCCGAAAAATCGCTTTGACGCCTCGTCAGGGGTAGTAAGCGCTATATAATGCAATTATGATACATATTGTAAATGTATTTATATAGCACTTACGAACCCTGACGAGGCATTAAAGTGCTTTTTTTGACGAGTAGCACGCTACTCCCATAGATGCCAATAGACTTGATTGAGGCGGGAAACTTACTAATTTTGAAGCCAAAAATGGCTTTATTTTGCCTTTCTCCCGCCTAAAATTCCCTCTCCTTCCATAGAAGTCAAAGGGGGCAACACATTCTCCCGACTGTTTTTTAAAAGTCTTACACTTTCCTCTTCTAAAATGTTGACCTGGATCTACTCAGTACCCTAAGATTAGTAGTTAGTAGATTAGTGCAACTTTTTTTTTTTTCTTGTGCATCAGTTGTGTTAGGTTTGTGCTCTTAATTTCATGCGTGTTTAGTAGAGGTTGGAGTAGGGATGGAATGATAGGAATGGGTTGGAAAATAGAGGCATTGGCTTGTTGGGAAGGGGTGATCCTCGCTTATGTAATAAGAAAGCTTCACAGTGAACATTCTACAAAAGATTTCCCTCCTTCAGTTCATGCTCTGCAGCAGCTCCCGCCAGACGCCATCTTTATCCCGCTGTTGCCTGCCGACCCCGCGCAGCCGCTGCATGCTGCAGCGGCAGGGCTTTAAGTGGGCCGGGTCTCTCCGGGTCTGAGCACCGGCAGTTTTTTTAAGGAGGCCTCGAAACGGGTCTCTATCGGGCTCTGTTTTGTGAACTGGCACTGGCAGTCCATAACTAACAATCATTGACAAAGCTAATAGTCCTGGCATGTTGTACGTTTGATGTTACTTGTTGTGTCATATATCTGGATGCAATGACGGAAAC
Source organism: Triturus cristatus (assembly GCF_964204655.1). NCBI lineage: Eukaryota > Metazoa > Chordata > Amphibia > Caudata > Salamandridae > Triturus > Triturus cristatus. The sequence continues at coordinate 797,107,166 of NC_140595.1, forward strand.
AGTAAAATACAAGTCAGGCGGCACACTATGCTAAGAACAGATTTTTAGCATAAATGTTTTTAAGCCACGCCCTTAATTATATTGGCCACGCCCCTTTGAGCGACCCCCCAGTTTTTTCATCCCACTTAAAGCCCTGTGCAGCGGGTTCCTCACTGCTTCGTGTAGAAACAGTACGTCGAAAGCACCTCCATCCACCCACTCAGCGGAATCTCGCCGCTCGACGATTCCTTCAGCGAGAAATGGTTCTGAAGCCACTCAGAATCATTTCCTCCACCTTGAATTGGGACTTGGCAGTATAGAACACTTCGTATCTATAGGAGTTGCTGTGCTGTAAACACAACACACAAGTATTTTTGGGAATATTTAACATTGTACTTTTTTTTAATTGGCTTTAAATATATTTTTTACTTTAAATATAAAAAATCTTTGTAAATCTTGTATATTAGAGTTGACTTGTATATCTTACTATTACATTTCTAGAAAACGGAGCATTTTAGCTGGAGCTGTTCAGAGTTGAACTTCAGATTACATATTTCCTGGGGGTGGTTTGCACAGGGACATGTCCCAAAAGATTAGAATGCTGAATTATTTTGTTTTAAGTGACATAATTTAATGCAAGTCTTTTGAAGTATGTATTTTTTCCCTGTAATGTTTATTTGTAGTCTCGTGCTTATTAACTTAAATTAAACCCGTCCTAGGGATTTGAACCAGGAAAATAATTTTCAGGTGCCAATGGAAATGTATAAGTGTTTTTTGACACTTAAACGCTGCACTTCGAAAAGTATAGGATGTAACATTATGCTAGTACAGGAGTTCTTTTGACTTCTGGGTCTTTTTAGGAAATGTTTGTATTTTGACATTTAGTTTCATGGGGAAGGTGGGTATTCTGATCTGATGACGTCAGTCTCAAACCCTCCCTTGTCTCTGCTTTCTTCGACGGTTCATGACGTTCTTCCCAGCAGGTCAAATGTATGTTTTACCACAAATAGTTCAAAGCAGCGAAATCGCTGTAAACTCTCAGCTCCCCACTGATTTCTCAAAACTGTGGACATTGAAGACGCCGTGCAAATGATAAAAGGACTGCAGAATTCCAGCTGGATAAATGTGCATTTTTCCTCAAAACTAATCACGTTTTTTTCTTGCATAAGTAAAGCAGACTTTAAAACAAAGCCAAACTGAATTCACATTTTGAACAGTAGAATATTGACTTAAACTTCCTCTTAGGAAATGTCGAATTGATTGTTTTGTGACCAGGCGTTGTTGTTCAGCGGTGAGGTTACCGCGTCTCTCCATTGATTCACCTATAGATTGAGGCATCGACTCATCCTTGAGGTAGGCTCCTATAGGATGCGAGGCAACAGACAGAGCATCCAGGGACTGGCGGGGCTGGGGCCACCAGCTCTGACGTTGGAGTCTTTGTGGTTTCTCAAAGCGAGGATATCTTGGGAGCACATTGGGCTCTTCTGGAGCAGTTTCTCTTGTTCTGTCTGCCTTCCAATGAGCTCAGAAAGAGCAGAACAGACAGTCCTTCCTGGCACGGCTTGGCTCCAGCGTGTGCAACGCTGATCGCAGAGCATGTTTGATGCGTTGCGCAGCGCCTGGAGTCTACGTAGAATTCGTAAAGTGAGCTAAGACAGCCCTCGATTGAAAGCAAACCAGGGGTCTTCTAAAATTGTCCTTCGACCCAATTCTGGCCTTCCCTACTCCTGGGCTTGAGCAAGTGTTGAATCCATGTGGGTGGATGGAGGGCAGGCAGGACTGTACAGTCATGTGTCCTGGTGCCCCGTACCCCCTGGGTCGCTGTGTAGCACCAGCAGTTGATGGAAGGGGCAGAAGACCTTCTTATCTACTCAGGGGAGAAGGCAGGAGTGTAAAACATGATATTGGGTCCTTATGAGCTGCCACCAACCTTATGTGTCCCTCCTCTCTCTCCGTAGGCAAACTCTCCTCCCATCATCGTGAATGCGGATACGTTGGAAGCGCCGGCATATGTGAGTATGGAGCGCGTCTTGAGGGGTGGGGCATCCGTAGGAAGGGATCTGAAGGAATAACCAGGCTTCCCCTCTGCTTCCCTGCAGGTGAATGGGACCGAAGGCGAGATGGAGTACGAGGAGATTACACTAGAGCGGGTGAGCGCCTCCTCGTTGGACTCTGGCTGGGGGCTTCTGGTCGTGGAGAAGTCTTAGGGGTTGGGGGAGGAAGGGAGAGGTGTTTAGTTGATGTTAGATTTCCCAAACACTGCACCACCATGGAATCTATCCCAAAGAGAGGTCTTAATCTTGGAGGCTGAGGCCACTTCAGTATTTCACATACTTTCAACCCTGAACCTCTAAACTCACTCTTCACTGGTGGGCCCCAAGCCTGGAGTGACATCCTGCATTGCACCACCAAAGGGCCCCAGTCTTTTAACAACATCCCTCACACAAATGCACTACTCACCAGCAAACCATAGCTTTGAAGTAACAAACCCTCACTCACCTGCATTGTTCCACCAAGGGCCCCAGTCCTGTAGTAGCAACCATCACACACATGGACTTTTTTTTACCAATGGGCCTCAGCCCTGTTGTAACAGCCCTCACATTTGTGAGTTGTACAGCAACTGCAATGGGCCCCATCCCTGGAGTAACAACTGTCCCACCGGTGTACAGATACATCAATGGCCCCAGCCCTGGGGCATCAACTGTCCCACAGGTGTACAGATACATCAATGGCCCCATCCCTGGAGTAACATCCGTCCCTCAGGTGTACAGATGCATCAATGGCCCCAGCCCTGAGGCATCACCCGTCCCACAGGTGTACAGATACATCAATGGCCCCTCACTGGAGTTTCAACCGTCCCACAGGTGGACAGATGCATCAATGGCCCCAGCCCTGGGGCACCAACCGTCCCACAGGTGTACAGATACATCAATGGCCCCAGCCCTGGGGCATCAACTGTCCCACAGGTGTACAGATACATCAATGGCCCCATCCCTGGAGTAACATCCGTCCTTCAGGTGTACAGATAAATCAATGGCCCCAGCCCTGGGGCATCACCCGTCCCACAGGTGTACAGATACATCAATGGCCCCTCACTGGAGTTTCAACCGTCCCACAGGTGTACAGATGCATCAATGGCCCCAGCCCTGGGGCATCAACTGTCCCACAGGTGTACAGATACATCAATGGCCCCATCCCTGGAGTAACATCCGTCCTTCAGGTGTACAGATAAATCAATGGCCCCAGCCCTGGGGCATCACCCGTCCCACAGGTGTACAGATACATCAATGGCCCCATACCTGGAGTAACATCCGTCCCTCAGGTGTACAGATACATCAATGGCCCCAGCCCTGGGGCATCACCCGTCCCACAGGTGTACAGATACATCAATGGCCCCCTCCCTGGAATATCAACTGCCCCTCAGGTCTACAGATACATCAATGGTCCCAGCCCTGGGGCACCAACCGTCCCACAGGTGTACAGATACATCAATGGCCACAGCCCTGGGGCATCAACTGTCCCACAGGTGTACAGATACATCAATGGCCCCATCCCTGGAGTAACACCCGTCCCTCAGGTGTACAGATGCAGCAATGGCCCCAGCCCTGAGGCATCACCCGTCCCACAGGTGTAGAAACACATCAATGGCCCTAACCCTCACACGAACGTACTACTCTAAAACAGTCCTTTAGGAATAACATTCCCAGACATGCACAGCTCCACAGTTAAAGCCCAGCCTGGAGGGGTCTTCCTCACTCACATATATGCACACAAAGACATGCACAATGCTTCAGCAACGTGCCTCTGCTCTATTGTAACAAACCACACACACACACCACCCCCCAGAGGGCCTGGCTGTGGAAGGAACCTGCCTTGTGGGAATGCGCACACTGCTCCAGCAGCAGGCCACGGCCCTGGAGTAATAAACCACACACCCCCAGTGCGTCTACCCTGCAAGAACAACCTTTGCACCCACATACAACACTAGACCATCGGGCCCAACTCTGAAGGGAAAGCCACAGACCTGCACAGCCCTCTGGATACATTCTTGTCCACCTTCCTCCAGGGCTGAGGGGGTTCGGTACCCATGATCATAGTTGGTGTTTCTGCACTCATGCACACACACGCGCGCCAGGCCTCGTTTCTGCGCATAGGTCTCTGTATGTCTATTATATAAGCTCAAACCAACACCTGCTGTCAGATCTCTCACAGGCATCTCTTGACCCACTCTTGCAGGGTAACTCTGGTTTGGGGTTCAGTATCGCTGGCGGCACCGACAACCCCCACATTGGCGACGACCCCAGCATCTTCATCACCAAAATCATCCCTGGAGGGGCAGCGGCTCAGGACGGCAGACTACGGTAAGAACCCTGTGCTCCTCCCCCAAGCATGCAACACGTGCATATTTTGTGAAAGGGTAGGTGCCGGGGCCAACATGCAGCTCAGAAGCCCGTGGCAGACACTGCCGAAGGCCGGGGTTGCGGATCTGACGTCGGTGGGTCTTTATTCTACATCCTGCCGTTTCCATCGGCCACCCTACACACTCTACCTCCGTGCGTTCTCGCTTTGTCACTGTTTTTCCATGTTTGTCTTCCTTCTTTCCTCCTTTTGTGGTTTTCTGCCTCATGTTCTGGGTCACAGTCTGATCAGTAAAACTGCTCCGGGGCCGTATTCCCGATGACTGCGCCAGCACTAATTGTCACTGTGCGCCCGAGTAGGTCTGTGTTTATGTGCGTTTGCGTCTGTGTGCTAATACAATATGTGCGCAAACGCAGAGTTCAAAGTCTGCGCCAACATCACAACGCCATTACAGACCCATCCTCTTTAATGCCATTGGGCGCACAGTGCAAAACCAAAGGGAATGATGGTCGGAGTGTTGAACATTGCAAGCACTCACCCCCAGTCACACAGGGTTCAAAGTCTGCACCAACATCACAACGGCATTACAGACCGATCCTCTGTAATGCCGTCGGGCGCACAGTGACAATTTGCGCTGGCACAGTCATCGGTAATAGGGTCCCTCTTGGCCAAAAATGAGTGCCCTGGGCCCCACCTGCAACCACCAGCGCAATTTAGACACTGGATGTAGCCTCCACCCCTGGGTGCTGTGCGGTGTATTCTGGAGACAGCACACCAAATGGATGCCCACTCCCAGAGTGCACCTGGAAGGGATTTGAATCCTCATGGTGGGTCCAGAACGTGTGGCTCCGGGAAGTAAATAGTCCTGCTGGAATTTGTTCTTCTTTTGTTTTTGTGTTATTTTTTTCTTCAATAATTTGTTCCCTTTCTCGAATCATCTTTGTTTTCTCTACATCAGTCTCTTTGCACTCAGCCAGTGCCCACATCCTTACTGTATTCAAGTCCCCCACTCCCTTCCACTGCCTCTGTCTGCGAGTTCAGATCTTTGAAGTTTCTTGGGCCTCAGGTCGAACCTGCGTAACAGTGCAAGCTGTCTGGTTTTGAAAGACTTATTGTGGGCTTACCAAGGACATACATGGTTTACAGGCTTCCCATTCCTTACCATTCGCTGGCGTTACTGTCACTCTCATTTGCTAACTTTCTATTCAATAACTTTCCTTGTTTAGCCCACCCAGCTTGTGTTTGTACCTCCAATCGAGCATAGCCTCTTTCCCATTGCTTTGATTGGCTGGATTCTAATCTTCCTTTGCTCGTTCTTAGCGTTTAGTTTTGTTTGTTTTAGCACTTAATGAGGGTGCATATGTTTTCCAGCTGTCTTCCTTGTCTGCTTTTCTCCCCCCTCTGTGTTCCTCAGTCTTTCTCTCACCCTTGTTTTTCTCTCCCCCCACTCACACTCATGTCTCTCTCTCTCTCTCTCTCTCTCTCTTATTTATATATATATTTATATATATATATATATATATATATATATATATATATATATATATATATATATATATATTTATATATATGTGTCCCCTCCACGCTGTTCTCCCTCTGGTGTTGCATCTCCCCCCTAAGGGCTCTGTCGGTTGGAAAAGTAGGAGGGGAACCATTGAAGGACATTGGTGGTGAATTCTGTTTGGGACTCCAGGGTGTGTATGAAGTTCTGGTGGTTGACAGGCAGCTGAAAAGCCCAGTCACATAAGGAGGCAATGGTCGTCTTCATCTGTGATCAGGAGGGCATTGTTTACCGTGTGTGACAGGGCAGTCTCTGTACGACAGAGATCTGAAACCAGAATGGTAGTCTTGCAGGAGACGGTTAGCATTAATATGATCTTGCAATTGAACACAGACAGCTTTTTTCATGGGCATTGCAGATGAATGGCCGGTGAGAGATGGGCCGGTCGTTGGCAAGGTTATCCAGGTGTAAGGTACATTTCTTCAGGAGTGGGAACATCCGGCGTGTCCCGAAAGCTTCTTGAGTGAGGGAGGCATTGTTGCTTCTGTGGCCAAGTGGGCATGTTGGCATCTAAGAGCTTCCGTGGCTTTTACTTGTTTTATATCTGGACCGAAGAAGGACAACCCACCTCACCAGTTGCATCCTCCTCTCCAAGTAGCTGCGTATTAGCCTAGGGCTGATGCAAACTTACTTGCCGGTAAACATCTGGCAGCAAAAGTCTTGTTAGATTAACCTTGCGTACGTAGGATGATTGTTCTTCCTATATTGAGAGATCAAGAAAAACCTAAAACCATTTGTTTACTCCTAATTGAAAAATTAATTTGAAGGCTACGATAAATACTAGCGTTGCCTCTATGCAAATGCCACGTTTGCTTGAAGTTTGGGTTTGGTGGTATTTTCATGTTATTATACAATAAAGGTGAATTTCTCCTTTGTAGCGGTGTGTTCTTTGTGCCTGTACTGTAGCGCCTTGAGAACACTCTTAGAGTAGCAAGGCACTCGTTTACAATTAATAAAGATTAATTATAATAATTTGTTGTTCCCATTCCTCCCAGGGTGAATGACAGCATCCTATTTGTAAACGATGCTGACGTGCGTGAAGTGACGCACAGCACGGCGGTTGAAGCACTCAAAGACGCGGGCTCCATCGTGCGGCTCTACGTCATGCGGCGGAAACCAGTGTCTGAGAAGATCATGGAGATCAAGCTCATCAAAGGGCCGAAAGGTATGGTGACCATGGTCTGGGGTGGAGAGCACCTTGCTTTGGGAATCGCAAAGGTACCGGGACCCCCTAGGACCTGGGCTCGGCAGTGTGGGGCTTCAGAGATGTAGGGCGGCCTCAGAGTCCGAGGACAGGGAGCCTGGAGATGGAGGGCCATGGATGGAGGGCCTGGAGCCCGGAAGAGTGTCACCTCCAAGGGTGCAGGGCCAAAGGTATGTGAGCTCCAGAGGTGCAGGGCCACCACAGACCAAGGATGGAGGACCTGGAGCCCGGAAGGGTGTGAACTCCAGGGGTACAGGGTCCAAGGTGTGGGAACCCAAGAGGTGCACGGCCGCCTCAGAGTCCAAGGAACCCTGGGGTCCTGTGGCATGGATACTGGGCATTCCAGTTCTTCCTGTTTCCCAGAGATTTCTTGGGTCCGTATGTCCTGGTGGTTAAAGATGGGAGGACTCCGCTTCATAGAAGCAGGGTCTCTAGCCGCACGGAGACCCCAAATGTTCAAGACTACTAGAGAGACAAGGGGCCCTTAGACCCAGAGATATAGGATCTCACGAAGGTGTAGAGCTTCCAGAAAGGAGGACATGGAGGCTCAATGGAGGGCCAGAAGGCTAGGGAGAACAAAAAGGATGAGGGATGTGAGTGGTGTCTTAAGTTGTGAAAGAGTTCAGAGCTGTGCAGAGGCGGGCGATACTGAGAAGCCTGCAAGTAGCTCAGGTACCAGAGGTTTGAGGTTTCATAGGCCGAGGTAGAAAAGGGCAATCACAGGTCTGTACACTAGAGCAGTGCTTCCCAAACGTTTTAGAACAACCCAAATTTTATACAACACACTTTTGCGACCCACCTTTCCTTTAATGGACATGAGGCGGGGTGATTTCTGAACGTAACTGAAGTATTGTTTGGTAGCATATTTTCAGTTACAGATGGCACACTTTGCATTGAAAAGTCTCCTAAATTTGCGCAGACGTACAGTTTTAGTGATAAAATTATACGGCACATAAATGACAATGTGTGGAAATCTGGTGTCTGTGAATAGTTATCATTTTGCATCCCCAAAAAAGTGCCTTGACTTGTTTTAAAATCCCATTAAAATCTGTTTCCATCACACTTCAGAATTACAAAAAATGTGATTCATTTGTGGCTTCTTAACTGCTGCACGTGTGCAGTTCATTTACAGGCATTTCCATTTTGATGTGTGTTGCAAACAAACGACACCTACAGCCTTTCCTTTCACACTCCCAGTATTCCAGCAAGTTTCGCACAAAAACTTTAAAACCTCCTCTCACTTCTTTGCAGTCGGAGAAAAAAGAGCTAAACCGCAATCCCAATGTTTTAAAAAAAACATAAGCAGCAATTTGTCAGAAGACCTAGCCTGACTTTTGACCTCTGTCTTTGAAGCGCCAGCAACTGTGACAAAATAAATATAGAATGTAAAGGCATCTTTATTTATTGCTCAGACTTTCCCAACCCACACAAAAATCTGCCTGCGACCCACTGTTGGGGAACACTGCACTAGAGCATGCATGTCACAGAGGGGCAGTTGTATTGAGAGGTTAGAGGTTAAGGTGGTAGGCAGAGGTGAGGAGTCCAGGGTGTGCAGGGCCCAGAGGTGCACCAGGAGTCAGACGTGAGGAGTGAAGTGTGGACAGGCCCCAGAGGTGCAGTGCTAGTCAGAGGTGAAATGTCGAGGTTGTACGGGACACAGAGGTGCAGTGGTAGGCAGATGTTATGACCAAAGGTGCACAGGCCCCAGAAGTGCACCAGGAGTCAGAGGTGAGGAGTCGAGGGTGTGCAGGGCCCAGTGGTGCAATGATAGTCAGAGGTGAGGAGTCCAGGGCCCAGTGGTGCAGTGATAGAGGTGAGAAGTCAAGGGTGTACAGGGTCCAGTGGTTGGCAGATGTGAGGCTGAAGGGCGTGCAGGACACAGAGTCCCAGCCAGTGGTAGTGAGAGATGTGGGATCAATGATATGTAGGACCCAAAGGGACAGTGGGAGTTAAGAGGAGGGATCAATGTTGTCCAGGCTCAGAGGTACAGTGATAGAGGGGGGGCGGGGGGTTGTGAATCAAGGGTATACAGGGGTCAGGGGCGCAGAGATGCCCATAGCCAGAAGTGTAAGGGCTGCTGAGGTCCAGAGGCCAGACTGTTCTTTCATCTCTTCTCTTTCTCATCCACCGCCATCCTAGGCCTTGGGTTCAGCATCGCTGGGGGTGTTGGCAATCAGCACATTCCTGGAGACAACAGCATCTACGTGACCAAGATCATCGAGGGAGGTGCAGCACACAAGGACTGCCGGCTGCAGATTGGGGACAAGATCTTAGCTGTGAGTATTCCAGCTCGAGTCGCCCATTGTCCCATCTTCCCACCCTGTAACCATACAAGTCAATTACCTATAGGGTCATTTCTCCAGTCTCCCTCCGGTTCATCCATACCCTCATCCATCTGTGCATCCATCTAGTCATCCATATGTTAATCCCTGTAGTAAGCCATCTATTCATTCACCTGTCAAGCCATCACTCTTCCGTTTCTTTTTTAACTAATCACCCATCCATTCTTTTAATTGAGCTTCTGTTCTTCCATAAATCACCCATCTAATCATCCATCCAGATGCCCAGCAAGTCATCCACTCATTCAGGCACTCGCCCACCTTTTCATTAATTGCCTCAGCCAAACTGATAATTTATCTATTTGCCCATCTGTTCATTTATCGAGCTGCCCACCTGTGTATCCAGCTGGTCCTCCCTCTGTTCACTCATGCAATCACCCATCTTTTCATTCATGCAGCCACCCATATGATCATTCACCCAGTCACACGTTTGTACTGAGCTGTACTAGTCATCCATCCAGGCATTCATGGGTTCATTCATACTGGAAACTACATGTTTATCAACACAATCACTCATCAGTTCATCCTTTCAGTTGCCATCGGTTCATTCAGCCCTTCACCCTCCTGTTCATCCTTCCAATCACCCATTGCTTCACTCATTCAGTCCCTTGTTCATTGGATCTCTTCCAGCCGTCTTTTCATTCATCCAATCAGATATCTGTTCATTCAGTTGCCCATATTTTTATTCATCTAGTCCTTCATTCACTCATGTGTGTATACGGTACTTCTATAGTGCAAACCTAGACCAAATGTAGCGGAACGCTGTATATGGTCAAAGACCGACATAAAGTCAACGCGTGATGGGAGAGACAGCGGAGTTCTGGACAGATGATGCATTGTGATGTAGTGTTCTTTAAAGTGGTGACTCTTCAACCCTTTCCTAAATTGGAGCATTACTGGGGCAGGCCTGGGGTACTGGAGGATGTTGTTCCAGATCCTGGGTGCATGGATGGAAAAGGCCTCCTGCCTTGTTTTTTGTTTTAACACGTCTTAGCCTACAGTCTGATGGTGCCCTGGCTGTAGGTGTGCCAAGAACCAACAAGGATGGTGAGCTTGTCTGCAAGTTAAGTGGGGGTGCTGTTGTAGTGGCTTTCTAAACGAAGCAGTCGGTTTTTGAAGATGATGCAGCCAGCCATGGGAGCCAATAGAGTGCCATCTGGAAGGAGCAAATTGATGACATTTCGTTCAGCTCGGGGTGAGACTGGCTTCAGCATTTAGGAGGCCCTCAAAGGATGCCCGTGTGGAGACGGTACAGTAGTACGAGTACCAGGACCTGAGCAGCAGTTCTGAAGTTGCTTTCTGAAAGAAACGGTTTGTCTTTCTTTGGAAAAGAGCCGGTACTAGGCCGTCTTTGTATTTTGGCAGTGTGCTCCTTGAGGGTGAGATTGGTGTCCACAGTGAATCCCAGGGAATTGGCATTCCGTGAATATTGAGATCAGAAGCCATCAAGGTTCACGCTGTTGGGACTGGTTTGTACTGGGTCTTGTTTGTTGCTGTTGGCCAATAACAGCAATTCTGTCTTGGTTGGATTGAGCTTCAGGAATGCACTGGAAATCCAGTTCTGGATGATGTGCCGGCAGTGTTTGAGGCGTTGTATGTCTGAAGGAACGGAGACTTCAGGGTAGTGTTGTGTGTCATCGGCATGCTGATGAATCTTGATGCTGTTCTCTGCGTGTGGAGCACCAAGCAGCTCCACGTAGAGACTGAAGATGACGGGAGACCGTATGAAACCTTGGGGGACTCTGCATGTGACAGAGATCTTTTGTGACCTTGAGGTGCTCATGTGAACAAACTAGTGTTGGATGGAAAGGAAGGAGGAGAACCAGTGAAGGACATTGCTGATGAATCCCATTTGAGACTCCAGGGTGCGTATGTTCCATTCTCTGATTCGTCTAGCATCCATTCCTTCTTGCACTCTGCCATTTGCCCATTCTTTATTGGGAGTCAGCTGAGAGAGCCACTGAGCCGCAGTGCTGCCCAGCAGTGGTTTGAGGTGAGCACGGAAGCGAGCAGTTGGGTGCATGTTTACACTGCTTTCCAAGTGCCTCTCAGCGGAAGTGTGAGCGAATGTCCGGCTGTAGCTCTAGGAGGAGGCTGATGACATGTAGAGCCTCACTTCTGCCCGATCACCTCGCCTAGAAAGTATCGGAGCTGCCTCTTTCTGATGAGGATGTTGAGATTCAGGGCCTCGGTCCAGCCCCAGAAGTCCCTAGTCAAAGGCAGAGGCGCAGGGTTCTTCGGCTGCTACACTGAATTCAAATTTCCTTCTATTTCATGAGTGTTGTGTTGGACCTCCACCAGTACACGAGCAATTCATTCACAGGCTACCCCAGGGCAAGAAAATTAAACTACTTCATCATCCGGTCTTATTCTGATCCCTAAAATCCAGGATGGGTTTGACCATATTCCCCACACGTGTCATTTTCTGCAATAGTGGGTTGTTCTCGATGCGGAGGAATGGCCAGGTGAGAAGCAATGCACCCATGTAACACACAGTGAACACTGAACCCGACCTGTTGCCTGGTGCAGAGCAGGCGCTGTGTGACCCTGATCCCCGCAGGTGGTGGGAGGGCTGCGAGGGTGCACAGTAACTTGTGTTCCGCTCCAGAGACAGTGAGGGCAGCTCGCACGGGTCCCTCCACATAGACCATCACATCACACCGGCGTAACTGCCGTGCACGAACTGCGGCACGTGAACCTCCAGCTCCTCTAAATTGTGCCACATCCGAAGAGGTGCACGGATCAACAATCCAAGGCACGAGCTTGCAACCAGAGGTGCTCCTGCATGCAGACAACTGAACTGCCCCCACGAGATCTGCAAGTGTCCCAGCAGAACACGGAGGAAGGATACCACAGTCCAAGCTGCACACGTGAACAATCCTGGTTAATGTACGTGGATAGTCCAGCTAGGTAGGTACCTGGGCGTGCTGTGCATCATGCTGCTGCTCCCGCTGCAGACGGCTCATGGAAGGCGCTCACTGCCCGGCCTCAGCGTGCTGCCTCGCTCTTCATGTCCCTTACAAGTGTGTTGCGCTCAGAATCCGACCGGGGCTCAGAAAGGCAACTAGGAATACGCGATGGACCCAGCAGAGTACAATGTAACGACGTACACAACAAGGAAACGGAAGAATACAAGACTTCGGAAATATGATCCGTCACTACACGCCTCCTTTAGATAAGAAATACCCTCACGACAGCCGTCAAGCACACAATCCAGTCCGGATGAGCCGTCCCAAAAGGAGACAGGGCGGTAACAAAGAAGCCTCATTTTCAATCGGAGACCACCGTTTAACATAAGCGATGACGCCAGCTAATGAAAATAAGGGGCAGGGCTTCAAGTTCCCTACTGAAATCTCCTCTACCACAATATGTCTCGCAGAGCGAGCAGCGCTTGCGTGCTGCAACGCTAGGTGAGACCTAAAAACCACAACATTTTGTGTCACAGGTACATACGTCTCGGTGAACTCAACATCCACAGCCAGTTTGATGCTTTTTCCTTTTGTGATCATGCAAAGTCACGTGATTTTACTTTATTGCAGCACACCTGTGTCATGCCTCTAATAGCAAAGCAAAATACATACTTGATTCGTATCTCCGGTGTAACTCATGGTTTCATGTTGTGAGCAAACATGCAGACTTGTGTCAAAGCCAATGACATCTATGTGGATCAGACACAGGGACATACAACACATTTTATTGTGATGACACACATAACACGAAATTGACAATGGTCTTTTTAATACCCTGTTATGGAATCTCTAAAGGCAGCATGGTAAGAGGAGGGGGACACGCCCCTTTGGTCACACACTGTGAGAAAAGTAGTCACGGTATGTAGAGGATAAAATGCCTGAAACAACGCACACATGTATGAATCGTTACTGCCTTTTTTCTGTTACATGACTTATCTTTGCACTTGCAGCAACATCAGGTATGAAGCTATAGTGCCCGGGTGTGTTACATGAAATATCTGTGTGCTTTTTTTTTTATTTGAACGTTTCGTATAGCGCGAACAAGACCCTTATGTGTATCAGAGCACTTTACAGGGTCAGTGTAAGAAATCAAATACAAGAGTAGAAAAAAATGTAGGTGAGACTAATACCAAATATTACTAAACAGAAGTAGTAGATATATTACAGGTACATATGAATAGTTCAAGTAAATTTAGCCATGAGAATAGCTTTCACTTCTTTTTTGAAGAATACAGTGGAAGGATTGTCTCGTTTCTGGAGGCAAAGCATTCCAAATCCTGGTAGCCATTCCTGAGAAGGACCGGTTGTATGTTTTCTTCTTGACAAATCGTTGTGGTTTCAGTAGAAGATTGCTGGAGCTCCTGGTGGATCTATTACCACATGATAGCACTAATTTCTAGATAACTCAGAGTTTTATGATGTAGTGCCTTGTGCGTCATACAGGCGATTCTCAGATGAATTCTAGCCTCGAACGGTAGCCTGTTGAGGGCTCGAAGGTCGGGGGAGATGTGACGGTTTCTTTTGGAGCCAGTGATGAGTCTAGCAACAGCATTGATTTAAGCTCTTAAAGGGGCCGTCGTCGATTTGGGAAGGCCTGCAGAGAGTGACACTCCCATATTCCACTCTGGGGATTACTAGAGCTTGAACTGCATGCTTGAAGTCCTTTGCGGGCAGGAAGGGTTTCAGTATTCTCAAGGTGTTCATCTGAAAATGTGCTCCTTTTGTAGAGGCGCTGATGTTTCCGCATGTTTAGGTTTCTGTCCAGGGTCACTCCCAGTGATTTCGCTGAGTCGATAATGAGAGGTTGACCATTGAGTGCTGTTAGGTGGTTCATCCAATCGAGGATGGTGGTCGATTGGTTGGGGGAGCGATTAAGAGAAATTCAGTTTTGAGGGTGTTTAGTTTCAGATGGTTTTCGGCCAGCCAGGTCTGCGGTTTTTTTTAAGCGTTATATTGAGAGATTTGATGTCCTCAAGTGAGTGGATCGTTATGTAGATTTGTGTGTCATCCGCATACATGTGATAATGTACATTCGATGAGCTGAGAAGTTTGGTGAGTCGTTCCATGAAATTGTTGAAAAGTGTAGGTGAAAGGGATGATGCATGTGGTACTCCTAAAGTGACTGGGACGGTCTTGGATAATGATTGGAGCAACTCGTACAGGTGTGTAGTGATACTGGTTAGGTGTGTTCCTTGACTTACCTGTGCTCTTGCAGCAACATATACAGGTATGAAGTGATACTGCTTAGGTGTATTCCTTGACTTACTTCTGCATTTGCAGCAACATGCACAGGTATAAAATCATATTGCCAAGGAGTGCCATGACATACATGTATTCTTGCAGCAGCACATGCAGGTATAAAGTCATACTGTCCAGGTGTGCCTTGACCAACCTGTACTCGTGTAGCACCACATACAAGTATGAAAGCGATACTGCCCAGGGGTGCCATGACTCACCGTTGTATTTACAGAAGCCCATACATGTACGAGCCTGTACTGTACCAGTGTGACATGACTCACCTCTGCAGTTATAGCAACACCTGAAGCCTTACTGCACCATGTGCCAGGCCTCACATCTGAAGTTACAGCAACATTTGCAAGTATAAGACTATACTGTTCAGGTGTGCCACGAGTCATGGGTGCATTTACAGCAACAGGTACATGTATGAAGCTATACTTAACCCATGTGCCTCGACTAATCGCGGAGTTTCAGAAACACTTACAGGTATATGATGATATTAGCTTATGCAGTGTGTAGGACACTCACCTTTGCGGGTGTGTAAGTTTGTCTCTCGCCCCTGCAGGTAAATAACGTCAGTCTGGAGGATGTGATGCACGAGGACGCAGTCGCGGCGCTGAAAAATACCTCAGACGTGGTGTACCTGAAGGTGGCCAAGCCTACAAACCTTTACTTGAATGACTCGTATGCCCCACCCGACATCACCACCTGTGAGTAAAGCAGCCCCAGTCTGGTGAAACAGCCCCACTCTCTGTTCCCACCTCACCATTCTCACCCAGGGGGCTCCTCACACACTCCCTCTTGTTTCTCATAGCTCCAAAGCTACTGGTCTTTTCACCGCCCTCCAACCTTTCCCCCAATTAACCTTTCTCTCCTCCTCTTGGGCCTGTCCCCCACCATCTTTGGCAAACAAGACGTCCCAACACCTGGTGGGGACAAGTATAGGTAGAGGACACAGGATGTGGAGTGTAGCAATAGACGAGACAGCGTAACTCTGACACAGGTTGGCACGCGGCAGGGAGATGACCATGTGGGCACCTATGGGAAGCAGGTAACAAGCCGATAGCCAAGGGCCAGCTTGGTGCCATCGAAACGAACACTGTTCTAAGGCAGTTCAGCGTTGTATGTCAGCGGTCCTATCTTACGTTTCTGCAGTTTTTTCCCTTAAGGTGCTCTGCCTGCATTTTTCACTTTCTTGCCCCCCTCCCCACCCTCTAGAGACCATAAGGGTGCCAACGCCACTGCCCCCCCCACCCCAGCTAGCCCTGGACTGCTGCTGGAGCACCCAGAGTGACTCCCACTTTGTCCTTGATCCTACCGTGTCTTGGGTAAAGTACCTGGTTGTGTCATTTTACTGTACTCTAGGATTGAGATGTACGGATCCCCACATGTACAATCCATGTTTTTCCATTTAAATTGACCATTTGTTCTGCCTGAATGTATGGCAATCTTTCCTCGCTGTACGGTCTGCCGTTATGGTTTTTCACGACTTGAGAGCGTATCCTGTGTATATGTGCCCCTTCCTTCTTCTCTGAAGCACCGTTGAGTCGGCATGCCTTTATATAAGGGTTACTTCCCACTGCCTGGCAACATGATGAAATACACACAACTCCCCACCAACCCACCGCCCTCACGTTTTTGTGGAGAGAAGCCCATGAAAAGTTTCTCTTGTTGCAATCCAGGTGATTCAGAGTAATGACTGGTTTATAGTTTGGGTTAAGGTAACCATAGGGTTAGGAATAGTTTTAGGATTAGGATTACAGCGGGAGTGAAAATCAAGGTAATTTAAAGAGTGATGGTTAGCCTTAGTTTTACAATTCAGATCAGTGATGTGTTTAGGTTCAGGGCATGGTTTAGAGTATGGTTAATGGTTAGGGTGATGAGCACAGTTGAGGTGGGAGTGAGATCAGGTTTATGGCTTGAGGTTTGGGTGAGCGAAGTAGGAATTGCTTATAGCTGCAGAGGAATTGTGTGGCAGGTGTGTTGGGGAAAACAACGTAACAGTAATTGATGGAGGATTGTCATTGTGGGGGATTAGAGGGGCCTCAGTAATGGTGTTCTCTGCAATAATAGAGGTCCCCATCAGGGGCAGAGATTGATGAAGATCTACCTGCCTGAAGTGCGTGTACCCCTTGGCCGGCACAGGCGTTAGCCTTCCTTACACTCTAAGACCCATCCTTAGAGCGACACAGGGGCCGATCCTTCGAGCGACACAGGGGCCGATCCTTCGAGCGACATAGGGGCCGATCCTTCGAGCGACACAGGGGCCGATCCTTCGAGCGACACAGAGGCCGATCCTTAGTGCGACACAGGGGCCGATCCTTAGTGAGACACAGGGGCCGATCCAAGGAACAACAGGACACTAAAGAGGAGACCGTAGTGAGAGAGAGAGAGAGAGAGAGAGAGGGGAACTGCTGCGGCTAAAATTCTCAATGTAGTCAAAGGTAAAGGAGCAGTCTCCTGAAATGATTGTCTCCAGACCAGGGGCGGCTCCTCCACAAGAGTGGAGGAGCATCGCTCGCCTGCTGCGACTGCAGGAGGCAAACACACATAAATAAAATCGTATAATAATGCCATTTTATTTTGCCACCAGCTCAAGCTGTGTACAGCGTGAGGCAGGGGGCGGGCTAAATCCTGCTATTGCAGTATTCCTGACGCCCCTTTCAGTGCGCATGTCAAGTTGGCCAGCTGGCTACCTGCGGGCAGCCAGACACGCGCACCGAAGACCCAGCAATCCCCGGGCTGAGAAACAGCCGGGGGATTGCTGGCATAGGCCCTCGGCCTCAAAATGACCTCCGGGTTAGCCTGCTCCCACCAATCCTCACGCCGCCCTCACACTAATGAGAGCAGCTCCAGGATTGGTTGGATTCGCGTTCCACTGAGCAGGAAGGATGTCCTTCCATTCCTGCTTGTGGACATGGGGAAGAAGTGCCGCATTTATAGTGAGTTTGGCGCCATAGTGCCTCACCATATTTTATACCCTCTAGCCGCCACTGTTCCAGACCTCCCATAGATGAAGTAGCCTGCGACCTCCATTGCCGCCCTCGGATGTTAGCATTTCCCTGCGATCTTTGCTCAAGCAGAGGAAGTTGGAGAGAGATCAGCTCAGAGACTGACATTCTGAGGGCTGGATTGGCTACAAGTAAAAGACCCCTCACTTGGTGGAGATGCTGTCTTTCCATCACCCAGACACGGGGCTTGTACTTATTTGTTTTAAAATGCAGAAACAAATGCCGGAACAGTCTACGGTCAAATGCCGGAAAAGTCCTAGGTTCAAGGTTCTTCACCTTCAATGGCTTCATATGGAGGGAGGCTGAAATAGTTGCCATTTTGTATCAACAAGTGTCCAGATCAGAATGGTTCCCCCAAGTGCGAGATCCTCTAAATGCTCTAGAATGGATCTTTCTCAGTGGTGGATAGAGACTTGCTGTTCCAGTCTCTGAAGGACATTCACTTTCCACGAGTCCCTTCATGAGTTGATTGTGTGACAAGTGTGCTCCATCCGAGACTGTGAATCTCGTTCTGTGAGGCCTGAGTCACTGTAGGAATGGGGCAGCCAACTCAGTTGCCAGTTCTGCCCTTTCTAAGAGTTTGCCCTTAATTTACACAGAAAGGGTACATCACCTCCACCAGTCATGAACCTCAAGGACATGGGATTACTTCATGTGTCCTGCTACTGGGGGCCAGATAGATGGAAGGGACAGTGGCTTCTAGAGTCTTCTGAGAAAGGTGCTCCTCCCATTCCCAACATTACCCCAGTACTATCAGTCGCACCAGTCAGCGGGGCCATCAGCTGACACTAGCAGTCTTCCTCTGTACCCTGGCTGGTTGGACTGTCCCATGCTGTTCAATCGATAGAATCACTCCAAAGCCCTCATTTCCAGTGGCCTCTAAAGCCCTCATTACCAGTGCCTCTGTAGTTCTGATTCGGATGGAAACAAGGGTTTCCATCCAAATGTTGTCACATTCCAGTGCGAGGAAAAAGGACCTGAATTGGAGGAAGAACATACAGCAATTGGTCGGGAACAGCGGGTTCCTGTGGTTATTCTCATTTCTGTAGGGGAAAACTTGTACCAGTGAGTAATTTGCTCCTTGGCATTCCCATATCCCGCAGGATCTATAATTCCAAGGGCGGGATCACTGATGCTGTGTTCTTGCAGTGAGTCCCAAAGTTGTTTTGGAATTTGAAGTTAAAATGGCTAATTTTGGATCCTTGTAAAAGCTGAAGAGTTAACCCCCACCCGCCACATAAACTTTAAATTACCAAATATAACCTACACCACTGCTAACGCCACTACACCAAACTAGGCACCACGCGGTATCCTGCAAGTTTGTCTCAGGACATTTCAGATAAAACATATTCCAATCAAAATCTTAATATCTATTATTAGATGAGCCATTTTCTTGACAAAAAAGAGAAAAAGAAATCCGAGAAATACATAGGAGGGAAGCTGGAGGATAAGATGAAGGACACGGTGAAGATTCAGCTTAGGAACGGGTTAGGCATGGGTTTAGAGTTAGGTCAAAGGTTATGGTCATAGTAAGGGTGAGGCTAGAACAGGTAAGTGGCAACTTTAGGGGGAAAGACTGGTTTGGGTTTATGTTACTGGTCCGGTTTAGTTCAGGGTCGGGTTAGTGAGGCTCAGGTTAGTTAGGGTAAGTGTGCTGAATGAAGGTCAAGAGTTCAAACCCGGCCAACGCGGACTCCGCCTTCCATCTTTCTACAGATTGGTAAAATGAGTATGGTAAATCTGGTAATAACACCGGTCATGTTCAGTGCTTGGAAACGACAGAAGAGCAGTATGTAGAGCTATGTAAAACGCATTATTATTATTATTATTATGACTGTAGAACTAGCTTTCAAAGTTAGGGTGTCAAGGTTTCATTTACATACACACACTGGACTGGTACGGCACACTGGACCCAGTGCTGGGAGAGAAGCTGAAAATGCACTCCTTTACGGAAAGGCTTTTTTAGTTCTGGCTCGACAGCGCAGCTGTCTACAAGACGTATTGTTACCAGTGCTTTAAAAAATCCATAGAGCAGCAGTAGCGGCACGTGCAGGTAAGAGCAGTGGGGCAGTGGGGCAGTGGGGCTGGGTTGGGTTGGGGGGGGGGATTCGACCGATGATAACACGGTAACATTTAAAAAATAATGTATTTTTCCTTGTCGTCGTCAGTTAAAATCTCCCCCTCCCCCCAACCCGGCCCCACTGCTCTTACCTGCATGGACCGCGGCTGCCATAGAGTGGGCTTTGGCTCCACCCACAGAGTATTTCATTGTCGCCGCATGCTCTTGGCTGGTTGGTTGGTGTATTGTTGGCCCTTCCAGGATGTTCTTCCATTGGAATGGATGAGGGACTATTTTAAATCTCAAAAGTACACTCCATCATCACGCTGCTTATCGCGATAAATCCTTCATCTTCTACAAGTATTGCATACAAAAAGCAATCCTTGTTTGTTCCAGTATCACCAACAGGGAAGGCTTTAATGTGAACGCAACTTGCGTAAACCGCATTTGAGTCGCACAATAACGTCAGCGCTATTGGCTTTGCCTGTGGTTGTTCCTGTCGCCTTCCCACGCCTCCCTCCATCGTTACCTTCCTTCCTACCCCTTCCGGCTTCCCACCATTGTTATTTTTCTGGTCACCTCCTCTTGTATTTGTCCTTGCTTAGGCACAAACCTAACTATTAAGAATGGCACATTCATAGAACATGCTATAGTGAAACTCTTGTATCTTGCATTTATGTGTTTTGAAACCCTCCAGGTGCCAGGAGGTTGCTGTGACATTGCATACTCTTTACTATCATTAAGCAGAGAGAGCTCCCGGTATCATCGATACATTCAGGTTACCCACGCGCTCCCGCTTGCCTGGACCTTAAAGCAAATGTGATCTTGCATAATATGACTGCATTTACTGGTGTCTTCATTACTCATACCTTTCAACTGTGCAAAAATGAGCTAACGATTCCTTAACTGGGCCAACTCTAAACAAAGGCGCGCGCTAACAATTGATACAGTGTGCACTAACAGCCCCCCCAATCCAATGAGGCTATTGATCTCACTTTGGTCCACAATAACATTCTCGCAAATGTGGTCGATCGTATTGACTTTTTAAAAGAGGTAGCGGCTGAGAAACTGTCCGGAAAAACAGCAGCAGGAGAGAGTCCAGAGGCTTCATTCGCTAGCGTGCAGCAGTCGTAGCAGACTACTTGACGTACGTCTCACTCACTTCCAGGTAGCGCAGGCCCAGTTTCATGCCTGATCAGCCAGAGGTGGTGGTGGATACACGGAGCAACCAACACAAACGGCTTACAGGCGAGACATTAAAAAACCCAACTACTATTCATGAAAAGAGTAAACATTTTGGAATCCTTAAAACCCAAGAAGGTTTGGTGTGAAAAAGGTGAAAATAATAATAAATATAATCTTATTAGTTTTGGAACAAAAGATATTGGGGCCCATTTGTGAATGGTGTGTAGTCTGGGCTCATGCTAATGTCGGGAGACGATAGAAGAAGTCAGAAAATTAGGAATTGAATTAACTGGGAAATAAGTCTATGTGGCCAACTGATATTAGGGGTTGGGTATCATTAAAAAAGTTAACTTGAAACTTCAGAGGTATCTCGGAACTCTAATCCTCCCCAAATAAGTGGTGATCGCAGGCTATGTCCGAAGCTGGTTCCATAACCTCAAATCTGCCCAGCGGGAAAGTTCACCAAAGATGTCTTGCAATAACGAAAAAGCAGAAAGTGGTGTCTCTGGAGACATGCAGTCTCTAGTCAACGCCCACATGAGCGGGAGGTCTCAGTAACTTATCCGACAGACTGCTTTTCTGTGAAAACTCGAATGCAGCATGAGCAAGTCACAAACAATGTAAAATCTGGAGTCGGAGGCCATGGATGGGCTCAATGGTAGCTCACCGCGAAGGGTTCCGGCTTAGCTACTGAGATAGTCAACTCCGTATGTGAGGTCCTGAAAGCCACACTGCAGTCTGTCTCGGTTCGTTCATCATCAAATGATGCATCCGATCAAGCAGCGCTGAACTCTGTATGCCTTGAGCTGTTGGTCTTCGTCAGTTATCTGGAAGATCCCTAGAATTTTTCGTGAATTCCATGGTAGTAAGATCAGAAGTTTACTCTAAACACAGGTGAAGGTCCAAGGAAGTCTTTTTTCTACAGTGTTTTGTAAATAGTGTCCACCTTTGTTTTGTCAGACTTACAAACATTGAAGATATTACTGAATTTCACACTCCGACTGGTCTAGACAGATCAAGTCTACCCATAAAGTTTACGTGCATAAACTGGTCGGCCACGAGCCGCATCCCCTCGATTTCTTAGTCTCCGTTCATCTTTAAAATAAATGCTCCATCTGTTCACCACCTCGTTTGGCATGGGCCGCCTTGGCAACGTCACCAATTTGCTCAACAGATATCTCCTCATAATGAAAACATAAATAGCATGAATCGGAGGTGGTTGGGTGTAAACAACTGAAAGACGCGATCGATCATGATCTGGGTGAGAATATCAGAAATAATGGTTGAAGTTCTAGCTCATTAAAACATGATATATTTTCACCCTTCAAACTAAATTTAGAGATCCATATTGTACTGTTCACATCAAGAATAATACAAAATAAATGGGTGGAATGCAAAAAAGTGGTGGGTGCCTAAATTAATCTCAGTCATGGGTTGGATGCTTGAATTGGTCCTGGTTGCTTGGAATCTCTCTTGGTCTCATCAATTTATTAGGTCACTACAGACTGGGACCGACCATATGCAAACCTGTTCTGGCCCCATCATAAAGGGATATTTCTCTTGAACCACCAGCCCACGTCCGCTGTGTATTGCACACCAGACCAGTTTCAGCCTTGTTGAACCTAGTTTGTGAGGTACCGTTTGAGTCCTAGGTAACCACGCCTGGGCTTGGCTACTCTTCCTTGAGCTGTGTCCCTTGGAAAAATGAACAAAAGATGATGAGTGGAATGTTTTAATCAATTTCATCCTCTAGTAAATGCTTTGAGACACATTCTGGTTCATATTTCTTTCTCACTTTGCTACTACAGATCTGCTGTATGCAAACCAATGTTGGTAGCGCCCCAGTGGGGACAGTCCATCCACACCTGCTAGGCCGCCTTCCCTCTATGTGAACAACAACCACCCGAGACATGTACGGAACTCACTAAGCAATTCAAACTCATGAACGTAATCTCACCGCAAGATTCCTGCAGTTCAGGGCCGGACTGGGAACCCAAAGCAGCCCTGACAAATTTTGTCAGAACAGTCTCCTTACAGTGCATAGCGTGCAAGCAAGCCTGACTACTACAAAGAGGTTTGGGGGAGTTCTCCCCCCCCCTCCCCCCCCCCCAAGAAAATTTGGGGAAAAATTGCAAAAATGGTACATTCTACAACCAATTTTTTTAATGATCTATTGAATTGTATTAGTTTTAAAGCATAGTAAGTGGTGACCTTACAGTGCACAAGGATACGACAATCTTGGGGCTCTTCAATGTTTCCCTCACTATCACCCTCCAACAGCGCCTCTCATCTCTCCATAGCCCCGCTCTCACATGTATTTCATTTGTTTAATAGCGCCTCTCATACCAGTGTAGCGTGTCAGAGCATTGTACATCACACACACAATCCGAGACAATGAATCGTATGTGTGTAAATCAGTCTATAGAAAATGTTACATAGGACTAAGGGGACTATACAGTGTAGGGTTCACATGTCATCCATACTGGTAGGCATTTTTTAAGAGTGCTTGGTCTGGGGAAGCACAAACTCTGGATTCAGAATGTAACACAGTGCTTAGAGTTGGCTTTACTATTAATAATTTATTTTTACCCTAACAAACCCTTTTTTAGCAAAATTAGGATAATGAAAGACGGGGAAAAACACAATTTTCTAACCTAGATTACGATCGTAACTTATGAACTGCACAGTAACAAAAGGCTCTCTGTGACAAAAGCTGTAACACACTGAGCTACACACATAAAATCCTGTTCTGTGATCTGAATAGTACACTTTTTCTGCAGCAGACATATTAGCCCTCTGTGCTACCTTTGAGTTAAAACTGCCACTAGACAAAACTCCGATCTCTCTCCAACAGGTATATTAATCACCAGAGATATCTTGGCACTTTTATTGTTGCCTGAAAACTGCTGGATATACAAGGAACGCTGTAGTGCTCTTAAATGTGCTGCACTTCTACAAAACCGGCTCCCAGTAACAAAAGCGCCCCCGCACCCTTCCACCCTCTCTGGGAAATGCCCGATGCCCGGTATGGCCAGTCTGGCCTTGCTGCAGGTTAGCGTTTCAGTCTTATGCTACAGCTACAGAGTAACACAAGATGGCCGCCTCTCTGGGCAAGGATCCACATTTAGCTATCACTCTATTGTTTGAATTAGTTGGGATATGTTTGTTCCCAATGTACTTTTCCTCTTCAGTAGCTTCATGGTTGCTTGTGGGTGTGGCCAGTTGTGAATGAACATTATGTTTTTAGCTTAAATCCTGTATAAAGTTGTTTTTCTTGGAATGCATGTGCGTTTGGATTTGATGTTTTTTTCATCGCTGTAACATCCTCCACCCGCTGGTCTCTTGCCTCTCCGCTGATCTCTCACTTTGGGTTTCTCACACCTGTGCTCTTTGCCCGTATTTGCCTCTCTCTCCCAGATTCTTAGTGACCCTATTTCTCTTTCTCTCCTTTACAGCCTATTCTCAGCACATGGACAGCGAGATTAGCCAGCCCAGCTACCAAGGCACGGATCAGCACTGACAAAACCTCTGTTTATTGACCTCACTCCCTCGTCTCCTCATTGGTCGCCTTTCACCTGCCCTAACTGATTTCCCTGCTCCATTCTCCATCCTCTGCCTCTTTTCCCTTTCTCCTGCAACTTTCCATACACGTTTTCTCCCCTTCCTCTCTTCCTATCACACCTTTTCTCTCTCCCTTTCCTTCCTCCTTGTCTCCAAGCTCCTCGCGCAACCTTGTCATCCATCATTACTCCTTTAATCTCTTACTTCAATTTTGCTCCTTCCCGTGCGGTGCTCTAACTTTTCCTGTCTTTGTCTGTCCTTCCTCTCGCACTCTTTGTCGCTCTTGAGTGCTGCTTTTCACTGATTCCCTCTCGGTTTCTCCATTTCTTGTGCCCTACTACATCTTCCCTCTCTCTTTTTCCACTGTCTCTCTTGATAGTCGTTCATACGCTCCCCTTTCTTGACCTCTTACCTTTCATCTGCGTTTTTTGTTCCAGTTCTCTTTCGCTGTGGCCCACTCCTTCCCCTGTCTGTCTGTCTCCTTCTCCCGACTTTGCTTCCTCAAACTCTCCCTCTTTGCTCTTGTTTCCTTCTCTCTTCCCCTTTGTTCCTCTTTTAATCTCCATGCCCTTTCTTCTCCTTTCTCCTTCCTGTGGATCGATCTCTTCCTTCATCGCTTTCTTTGTTCTCTCTCTGTGTTGCTTCACCCCCATCACTTTCACTCTTATGCTCCCAGCTGTTTCTCCATATGAATGACCTCCTTTCTCCCTCTGTCTCCTCACAGCCTACACTCAACACATGGACAGCGATCTCAACCAGACCAGCTACCAAGGCATGGACAGTCCTCCAAACCTGATGCTCCTCTCCCTCGCCTGCTCCTCCTCGCGATCACCTTCTCCGTGTCGCGTTCGCCTCACTCTCCATCTCCTCTCCTTACATCATCCTTTCTCTGTTTCCCTATTGCCTGGCCCTCTATCTCCCTAGCATCCTCCTCTCTCGGCCACATGCACCCTTGGTACCCTGCTGCTCAATGAACTCCTTTTCATCAGTATCCCTGTCTCCTTCCATGTATAATCATGGCACCAGCTCAGTCAACCTTTCTTTTGTTCTGTCTCCATCACAGCTTACACTCAACACATGGACAGTGACCTCAACCAGACCAGCTACCTAGGCACCGACTACCCCCAAGCCCTGACCCCAACCTCTCCACGACGGTACTCGCCCATCCCGAAGGAGCTAATGGGAGAAGAGGATGTCCCCAGGTAAGTGGGTGAGGGCCTGAAGAAGCTCTGTGGAGTAGGGAGATGGCTGCTGAGTCCTTCTGCTCCTGAGTACGCCTCGTAGTGGCAGCAAGGCAGGGTGCTCCACCAGTCACGCTAGCCTCTGACACCTGTGTGGCGGCAGTCATGACTGGTGGTGAGCCAAGTTTGTTTTGTGGAGTTTACAATTATTAGAAACGCTGTAAAGATTCCAAAAATCTCCTTTGGCCTTGCAGAGTTTTTCTGCGTATTTCGAGGTATTCCCACTTATCAACCCAGCCAACCTATTAAATGTCTGTAAATCTTTCTCTTCAACTTCCCCTTTTGAAAACTTTTTGTATGCATAATGATAGTGTGCCAGGCGAAACCATGCATAGCCATTTTTAAATAGTATCTAATATACCTAATAATGTCACATATAACCATATAAAATGTCACAAAGTGCATGATTTTCATGCAAATGTGCAAAGTGGAAAGAACTCGCAGCAGATCGCAAAAAAAAAAAAAAGCACAGAGAACCCCTCATCTTGAACACTATTTGATTGAAAGATGGCTAAACCCGTGTCCCTTCTGACTCTGTTGTGGTACGCCGTGAGGTACGTTTGTTCAGATAGGCAATGCGTACGGGGTTTTGCAGCCCCATATTTTGAAGCGTATTACCTGGCGGCACAGGTCCAGCATGTATATTGTTGGTTTTATACTGAAAATTAACCTCTACAACCAGTGACCGAAAAGGACATCGTACATCCAAGATGGCTTCAAGCTATCCTACCAGGCAACTCTCCTAAATCACGAGGTGAACTAAACAGTTGTATATACGCAGCATGCGTACAGCACACATGACTCCCCGGAATGACCAATGCACATTAATGCGCGTATAGCTTTAACGGAAGAGCCTAAAGCTATGGAACAACTAAGAAAATACTCCCCAATAAACTTGCAGCCTTGACGAGGAAAATTGGTAAAGTCCAGAGCTAGAACACCCAGGCTCTCTGTTAGCATCACTCCTGAATCACAGGACCACAGGATAAGAAATGCCACAATGCAGCCGGAGGCCTGGCAATTACTGTCCACACTAATAGCAAATGCAGCATCCACCGAATCAGTGACGAGACTATATATGTACTGTTATTGGTACCATACCCAAGGAGGGATGTCCCGAAAGAAATATGGGAAGCAGACCCGAGATACACGATCAGCATAGACCAGTGGGCATTCTGCTGTTTGCAAACTAAGGAAATTTCAACCAATGGCAGATACATGGTTATACATATCTTACATTTCTACATTGGAGCTACTACACTTATTGTAAGAAACACGGGTCTACCACAACCACCCTCTGTGGAAGGTGTGCGGCACGCCTGGCTTGGGAATGCCCCAATATTAGGCAATTTTAGTCTGACATGAAGCATGAACTTGCAAAGATAGTAAGAGCCGAGATCACGGTTGCATCTTTAGAAGCTTTACTGGGAGGTGTAAAAGACTATGGCAAGTCTAACAGGAGACTGCTGCCGATATCCGTGGTGTTGGCTAAAGGTTCGATCCCCGGCGGCAGCTCGGCTAACTCTGAGCAATAGCTCACTTAATCTCCCCGACGGCCCCCAGCGCCTGGGTAGCCTTCAGGGTGATAAGTCGCGCTTTACAAATATGGGATTTAGGTTTTAGGTTTATAGCTCGTTAGATAAAGGACCCGGCCTTCTGTGGCTACCGACTTGAGCCCGATATGTCTAGTCGAAAAGACAACTGGGAACCCTTCAGATAATTCTTCTCAGATCAGAAATATGACATGTAAGGGGCCCAAAGTGTAATAAGGATTTTAGATCAGCTACAATAAATGATATGTTTGTGGCAATGTAACATAATACATTTGTAACAGATAATGTGGATAGCCATACTGACTGGGCAATAATGTTTTGCAGTGTTGTTGTTAAATTTAAGGAACAGTTAAGAAAATAAACTAAATGGGGCCATTCAGTGGAAAGTAAAAGATGCTTGTTACCCAGTCTTGCTTCTGGTGCAACCAGCAACAATAGACAATTGTAGAATGTTCCATTTTTCGGCGATGTCTTTGTGGGTTTTGGGACCTGTTGTGACATCATTCAGGACATGGACCCTTTGAACCTAGATCCGACACCCATAACCAGACGTTGACAGCAGCCTACCCTTCTTAGCTCACCCTTCTCCTAAATTGAGAGGACACCCGGCTGGCGCCATTACACCCTCAGAACAGTAGACGGGTCACTTTAATTTCCACCCACCTTCATGCTTAAATAAAAACCCAATGGATCGCTGGTTCTTTCCATGAAAAATTGAAAATGTCAAAAATAAACATTGCAAAATCAGAGGCTCTTATATAGAGCGTAAAAGATCTGGCCTTTACATAAATATCTAACCTACAAACGTTTCGACTCATATTTGATGCTTAATATCCAACTAAGCACGCGAACCACATGCTTTGGGACTGGGCTCATGTACATTTTACCTTCTGTCCTGCCGTATTCGGTGACAAGCTCTTGATAGTGGGTTTAGGTGCAGGACGACATTTTGTTTGCAGGATTTCTATGTGAGGCTGAGATTTTTTTGTGTGTTTTGGAAAAAATTAATCTGGTAGATCCTGTAAATGTAATCCTCATTATAACTTTTTAATAAGTCAGAAATTGCAAGTGTGAATAGGCAGTTCCAAAGAAGTAGTCTGATCTCTTCACACTTTGGCTTCCTTTTGGATATATGAACTTTAAATGCCTCATTGCAGCACTGACTGGTTATTCGGTGCCACGTCAAAGCCTGAGTTCAGCCAATTAGTAATACTTCAAGACAGCATGGCTTGTCACTTGCTTTCTCTGAGCTCCCAGAATATTGTAATTAGTAGCAATAAGAAGAAAGACTACCATAGCTGTTCCTATGGCTCGAGCGGGGACTCCTCGCTCACCTGCCTCATAGCACCGAGAGACCCCAGGTGGGTGACGCATGCGCTTTATAAGCAAACCTAATATAACACCTGCCAAGGAGCAAGGATTCTCACACACACTTAGTGCACAAAAGAAATTCAAATACCTGCGGCTCTGGTCCTGTCCTGAAACTGCGGCTGCTTTCGTAAATTGATGACCGGTTTTTTTCACTGCAGATTTTTTGAAGCGACAGAAATTTGCATTTGTTTGGAAAACATTTCTTGTGTAGAGACAGTCACTACGGTTCCCTGTAAGCAAATAATTGAGTTTCCCGGATAATCTGCCATTCATATCCTGGCTGGTGCATACACTGTGAGTCAATGTTTTAAAGTCAAACGAATCGCACGCGTCTCTTTGGGCATGAGACGTGTACCAGCGTATCGCTTCAGTTAAAGTTACACCAGAGGACCAAGAAATAACAGTCCAGAAAACAAGAACTTTCAAGACCGTCATGTGATGTCATTTCGCTTATGCAAGTGAAGCAGTTCTGGTCCTTATCTTGCGACCTGCAACAACTGTATGCCAGTCGCGGTCGGCATTAATCGTGGGTGGGGGGGTGGTTTAATTTAATAATAAATAAAAAACGCACCTGTCCGCTGGCCGGGTCCCGCGTTTTCTCGGCTCCTGCTCTCCTGCCTCTGGCAGAAACAGGAAGCTGGCAACGTCCCTCCCCTAAGCCAATCCTAACGCTGCAATGGCAGCGTTGTGATTGGCGGGGACGCCGCCCAACCAGGGGCTTACGGGAAGGCCTCAGCCTGCATGGAGAAAGTGCAGAGTGTGCATGACTGGTTTGGGCGGCCTCAGAGGGCCGACCAAACAGGCATTGCTCCCTCAGGAGTGGGCACACCACTCCTCCCCTGCTCACATAGCAGCCCCACCCACCCGCCCACAACTAAACATAAAATGGTAATAACAGGAAGTTATTACCATTTTATGTTTCTGCTTCTCGCACTTCGAGAAAGACGTGGGGCAACGTTCCTCCCCCCTTAGTAGAGGAGGCGCCCCTGCTGTATGCAGCTTTGCAAATCCTACAGTCTTCCTATAGTGAGTGTACCTTTACCTCTCTCTAGATCAGGATTCTCCAAAGTGGGTCCTGGAGGGCCGGGTCCATACCACATTTTTAAGATAACTACAGTTAACTAAATGGGGATATGCAAAAAATCTGGCATGGATCCGGCCCTCTGGGGCTCACTTTGGAGAACACTGCTCTAGATCAGTTTGTGGCAGTTGTAAAGCACTGCTTTTGCTAAAGTGTATGATTGACCATCTTTGCGGTCAAAGGTTAAGCATGACCCTTCATCTGATGATCTTGAGAGGGGTCTAAAGGGTGTATGATGTCACTTCCTCTGACCTAGTGATGTTGTTCATAAACAGCTGTGGCATGAACTTGGGGGCAGGTGGGAGGGGTTAGAAAAAGAAGGTTGTATCCTAGAATAAAAGATGCATATGTTGAATCCTTGAAAATGAAAGTGTGCAGGAAATAATACTAACTTTACGTGACTTGTGATAGAAGCTAGAATGATAGCAAGAGGGAGAGAACTGACCCCAAAAATTGTGAATTTTAGTTTGCGGAGATATGTACAAACTGTCCTCTGTGTATTGCATCTGAGCTCAAGTAACAGCTTTTGATGAGATTGCAGCCCACAGTACAGATCTCCTGAGATGCGACCCCTCATCAGCACGGCGCTTTTGCACCTAAATAGGCCACTGGCACCATTTAGAAGCAGGTTGGAACCTGCGGGAATGCGGTGTTCCACTACACTGGTGTATTTTTAGCACCTGATGGGTGTAGGGTGGGGAGGAGCACCTCAGGCTGTGTTGGAATCTTTATTGAAGTGCGTTTCTTGGGGAGACGATGACCATGGTGGTGCTGTGATCACAAAGTGGTACCTTCTGGTTCGTTCGGTCAGTAGCTCCCTATGCGGTTCTTCGAGCATGTGGGGTCTGATGGGTCTCTTGTTTTTCCACCACAGGGAACCACGGCGGATCGTCATTCACCGAGGCTCTACGGGGCTGGGGTTCAACATTGTAGGCGGGGAGGATGGAGAAGGAATCTTCATCTCCTTCATTCTGGCCGGGGGCCCGGCAGACCTCAGCGGGGAGCTGCGGAAAGGAGATCAGATTTTATCGGTAAGTTGGGATGCAGGGTGGAGACCATAGGATGTAAGACCCTCTGCAGCATGCCCTAGTGACACTTACTAATCACGCTTCTTGTAAATGCACACGTCAACATATGCACACACCTTCTCCTGTCGTAGCCTTGTGTCCTTCAGAGTCTCTGGATGTGCGCCTGGTGCTAAAGGTTAACATTCTACACAGTGCCAAGTAAGAGCAATTCGTGAGTCAAGCCGCATGCGGCATGCCGCTCACCATTCCTGTTGACTTGCCTTAAGCTGTGTCATGTTAACAGCTAATTCTAATAAATTTGCCCTGCAGATTCCTCGTCTTTAGAAATAGGCTCTAGGCCTGGACCCGAAATACTTGTGATGTCAGTGAGGAGTGACCAGCAGTGGTAGGGTGACTCTGAGATGCGGAACAACCCCGTTGCTCTGCTTCTCAGCAATTTTCCACATTTTCTATTGATTTATGTTGGATTGTCTTCTTGAGATTTTCCTGTTATGCTTCACTGGTATCTCTGGGCTTCAGAATCTGCAGGGACTGAAGGGGCGAGATGTTGGCTACGGACATCGTGCATCAGTGGTTGAGTTGGCTTTGGAATCAGTGATGCGGGTTCTCGTAAGATCCTCTGAACCCTGCTGCTCACATTTGTTGCTCTGCCCCCAAACCCAGTTATAAAGTAACCATGCTGACGCCTTCTCTCTGAAAGTCTCCAAGAGTCCTTGTAACCCAGATTATGAGAACCTCGAAGCGCCAGTGTTCATGGCGCGGCATGAGGAGCTCCTCTCTAGGTTTCAGAACATCTTTGACAAGGACACTGAATACGTTTTCAGGGTGGATTTAAGAAGTCGCAGGTGTAGGACGTCTGCCAAAAAGGGAGTATGCCCTGTCTGCCCTCTTAGATGTCTATGTTCTCTAAATAGGGCACACAAAAGATTTGCCACTCATATAGTTTGGTGAATGTGGGACATTTGCCTGTGTCAGGCCCATATATTTTTTACTCCTCCTTCTTGGTGTCAGTGTGCTCATCAGTGAGAGGCTGTTCCCAGATTTTCACAATGGCCGGTGTCCTGTCCTTGCACCGGCCTGGCATAGCTCCTTCATTCCAGATCACCTCCTTTCGTTCAGTGGTACGGAAGGCTGCCTGAACTCTATAGATTGTATATGCCTTCCACGGAGAAGCCATACAAACTCATCAATGCTATTCAGCTCTCAGTAAATTGAGCCCCTCTTACCTTTGAACGAGGACTTTGCCAATCCCATTTTCCCACGTTATATGAGGCAGTAGATCAGAAAAAGGCTTCAAGGACCCATGGTCAGTACGTAGCCCTCTCCCGAGAGCGAGGTAGTTCAGACTTCTTACAATAAATGCCTTTCCAAGCCTACTTAAGGACTGGAAGTCCCAACATTTATGAACCATAGGCAGCAAATGTTCTACACACCAAGGAATATAGTCCATCGGCACCACTGCAAGTGTGTGGTACATTCCCCTCTAAGCATGTGCTGAAGGCAGGTTCCCTCTAGTACCTTTTCAATCTTCCTTCAGGCAGAGAGTCTGAGGCTTCAAAGCGCACCACAAAGGATGGGCCAGGCCGGGCCAGGCCTGGTGCTGCCCTAGTAGAGAGGCATTTGGTGTTAATCGAGATGCACAGAAAAGCTGATGATTTGTGCCAGTTCCTGGATTTAGACTGATCGGTCACCACATATTCAAGATGGCCGCCATTTAGACATATTAACAAACCCTCTCCATGGAGGAGCCACTACCAGTCTTTCACAATTCACAGTGTTATGTTTTCACCTTGTTATGCACTTAGGTAAAGTTCTCGGCTGCAGTGGAAGTTAAACTAAACAGTCACTCTACTTGTGTTTTCTTATCCAGATGACTGGCTAAGAAAATCAATGTTGTTGTCCTGGATGGGAAATGACCTCCTCCCCCCCCAGATGATTTCTGATTTTGCAGACAGTTCACTGTGATACACAGACCAGTACCCTCTATGTGCAGGGGTGTTCCCTCCTTACACCACATTCATTCTTTGTGGACTGCTACACAGATGTGAATCAGGGCTTCAGCGGTCCACCCCACCCCCCCCTTTTTTCATTTTTATAAGGTGTGCCCTCACTGTTTTTCTTGACAGGTAGTGCTCTGCCTTGCCACCACCGTACGCCTCCAACCCCTGGCATTATGCCACCTGCATCTGCTGCGTTGTTTAATTTGTTCGATGGAGCATAGGACGCAAAATGTCATGCAGAATGGAGGATATCTCACGAAGGCCGCATACCCGATTGTAATTATCCACAAATTTTAGGAAGACTTTCTTGACACTTGCCCGTGAGCGGTTTTGATCACTACAGTAGGGTGAGCTTTTCCTCCCACATACAATGAGTGGTACATCAAGGTATCGGCCACATTCAACACATGAATTCACTCAGGGATCTCCTGAGCATTAAAAGCCTCTCAAGGTTTCCAGTGTTTGAGAAGTCCACCCTGACTTCTAGGTGTCTGGGTGTCCCGATGATGAAGCATGACACCACTAGGGTGTGTGAGGGAATATAAAACAAAAGGATTTGCCTCCTTTCCCACTTAGTAGTGGTGGTCTTGTAGTAGCTTCACGTAGGGATCTCCACACAATCAGAGTTCCAGGATTGTTCAAATAGATCCAACCACTCATTAGTGAGTCAGTATTGGGGAGTACTTTTTGGTAAAGCAGTGTTAAAACACCGGAGGGTGCACTCTCCTCTTTAGTTCCTCTCGGCCCCCCCATAAGCCTGGAAGTTTTTCCTGCTTACATTGTGTATTACACATGTGCCCCGACCATTGCGGTACACAGAGGACCAAAAATCCGGGACTGCACAAGTGCTACAGCACTGCGACCACTCCTGAAATAATTGTGTAGACCACACCATTCCTTGGACGCTGTTCGTAAACAGTCGAGTGTCTGCTGTGCCTGGAAGGAGCGTTGGGACTTCCGTGGGTGAAGTAACTTGTATGAGACGCAACATGCTTCGGAATTCACCTTCCCACCAGTTCGCAGAATACTAAGTATGTTACGAACAGATACTGGGAGTAGGCGGAAGAACGGTATTGGAAGCGAGCCACTGAGAGTGGGATGCTTCAGAGATGTTGCCATGTTGTAGAGAAGCTAACTTTATCTAGATCACTGGCATTATGTGCCAGATGAGGAATCATTTAGGCGAGAACTAGCGCCCCTGTGACTGTCACTCGAATTGAGGTAGTAAAGTAGGTCAAACATTGCAGTACATAGATATGTCATAGACGTCAACGAAGCCGAGATCCATCTCTTAATGTCTTGTCCACTCCACTAATGACCATGAGGATTATGAGTTGGGCTTCCAGTTATCTGTTTATTACTGATTTTAACAGATAATCTGTTTCCTGTCTGTATTTATTTTTAAAAGCAGAAAAATACAGAAAATTGTGCTTCTTGTGAGTGACTCCCCTTGTTGTCCTTCATGAATTCCAGACCAGCTGCTAAACAGGGAAGACACCAAGGGGATTTAAAAACAGGATACGTTTCCCTGAAATTCAAACATGTTAACATGTATCTGTGTATAGTGCTAATATTTACCTGTCCGTGTAATGTTTTGTTATAGTTGGCTGCTTAACTTGCTAAAACGCGACAGGCATCAAAGTAGGAGTGCATGTTTATCAGTTAAATAAATGTGGAACTATACCATTTTGCGATGCCATTTATTCTCAAAACATAAAATAAATATGGATAAACACCCAAAAAATGGCAAAAAAATGTTGGGATAAATACAGATGGAAATGTTAAAATCATAAATACCATAAAACTGGGAACCCTATTATTACATTAGAGTCTCTGGTTTTGGAGATTGCGTTCTGCGAATAATGTTAAAACTCACAATATTGCAGCAAAATAGCCCCGGCTGGCAATGAGGCCGCATGGTAAAATACATGGGTAGATGTCCATAGTGGTGACGTTTTTTGTTATTCTTGAAAAGAAAATCTAAATGTGAATTGGTGACAAGAAGCCAGCAAGGAGTGTGCACAAACCATTGTGCTCCACCCGCAAAGCCCCCAAGACCTGAATGGCCAGCAAAGTTATAGATATTGTGCTAGTACAGCATAGACAAAAACATTGCCACAGGTAATAGCTCTCATAGGTGAGACCTGTTGGCTTTGCCCAGGCTTGTTATTTGTAGGGCGTGTCTCTTCTGATTTGTATCTGGTTGAATGTGAAAGAAGTTACTGACTCAACACTCCTTCACGTGGGCAAATTACACGTCATAGTGGATCGAGTACTTGTAGTTTTACATCCCCTTACCCTTTCCTCCACAAGACCCCCTAACCTCCCTTCTCTCTGCCTATAACTTGGAGTAAGTGAAGGGAAACGGAAGTGACATCAGGGATATCAGTGGGCATGTTAGTGGTGAGGCTGCACGTGGACAGTGCTTGCACCCTGGTCCTTTTACTCTAGCCAGTTGCAGCTGCTCCCGCAAATCGGTAGTTGGGCGGGTAGGGTGGAGGGGGAGAAGGGGAGAGAAATGTAAAATTAAAAAAACACTTGCCGGCCGGCTTGCCGCCGCCTCTCTTCTGTCCTCTTAGTGGCTCCTGTTAGAACAGGAAGCAGGATAGGCTCCCCTAAGCCAATCACATTGCTGCAATGCAGCGTTGTGATTAGTAAGCACTCAGGCTCCCCAGAGCCAAACACCACACTGCAATGCAGCGTTGTGATTGGTCTGAGCGCCGTGGTTTGGCGCTCTGATGGGGAATGGGAGCCTGGGCATGTTCTTCACCCGGACTGTAATACAGCCTGCGTGGAGATCATGCAAATTGCGCATGAATGTTTTGCTGGCACCAGAGGACCAAACGTTCATGCTCACTAGGAGGGTGCCACCGCTCCTACCCCCTGCGCAGCCTAGCCCCGCCCCACAAAACTGCCCCAGCACAGAAAAATAAAATAACATCTCGTTATTAGCATTTTACTTTTACTTTTTCTGCCGTGCTGAAAGACAGAGGAGTGACGCTCCGCCGCCGAGGCGGAGGAGCCACCCCTGACTCTAGCTCTGCAGCAACCACGGGTCTGTGTAAAGAAGGCTGCAGGGATTAGTGCACGCGAGGACACTGCACACAGACCCCCTAGATGCGTACACAGACCCAGGTGGGTTCACACTATCTGCGTGTGCACACGACTAGTCCCAGAGCCATCCGCTGTTCACTTCTAGCTTCATGTAGGAACACCAGCTACGGGCACCCGCACCCTCTGTGAACACAACACCCTCAAGGATGCGCACACACCCACAACTCTTCCACTAGAAAACTCTGCACATGTCTGCAAACCTCATGCACATACTAGCTCGTCAAGCAGCACACCCATGCAAACAATGCACGAGCCCACAAACATACATACACTGTAACAAACTACTCACGCAAACGCATAATAACACAGTACATTGGCATAGAGACGTTCAGACATAAACGTACAGATCAAAATATGCAAGAGAAGGCATTCAAGCCAAGCGTGGGCACATAATTCAAGTGTGTATACACACACACACACACTCCTTCTTGAGTGAACTCACTCGGCAACACTGAAACAAACACGAAAAGGCAAACAATTTACAAAGAGGTCTTGGACGCAGTACCGCACCTGTTATTACAGTGGGAATCTACTTTGTGTGGTGCAAAGATCAAGAGAAATAAGACCTTGGAAAACACGAAAAGGCCTACACGTTCAGACACAAAAAAATAGGCTAGCTGTACAGATTAACAGCAATGAAAACACACTGGACAGGTGAAAACACAGTGAAGAAGCTCAGGTGTAGAGAAACAAAAGCACTTGTCCCCCTAAACATGCCATGGTGTGGGCAGTCAGCAAAGACTTCCATGATCTGCATCTGAACCCCTTGGTTTCAGCTTTCTGGACCTCGCGAGCCTCTGTTGAACGTCAATGAGCTGCTCTAACTTCTGTTTCTCCACAGGTGAATGGGGTGGACCTCAGGAACGCCACGCATGAACAAGCCGCCATCGCCTTGAAGAACGCGGGCCAGACCGTGACCATCATCGCGCAATATAAGCCAGAAGGTAAACAAGGGGGTCAGAGGAAGGAAGGGACCCAACAAATCACTGCTCCAGGACCCTTCTCCATGAGCTGTGGCACCTTCTGCTGTTCTAGCTCTGGGACCCGCACATAGCTCTATCTCTGTACCTTACCCCGGAGCTGTGGCACCTTCTGCTGTTCTAGCACTGGGACCCACACACAGCTCTATCCCTGTACCTTACCCCGGAGCTGTGGCACCTTCTGCTGTTCTAGCTCTGGGACCCGCACATAGCTCTATCTCTGTACCTTACCCCGGAGCTGTGGCACCTTCTGCTGTTCTAGCTCTGGGACCCGCACATAGCTCTATCTCTGTACCTTACCCCGGAGCTGTGGCACCTTCTGCTGTTCTAGCTCTGGGTCCCGCACATAGCTCTATCTCTGTACCTTACCCCGGAGCTGTGGCACCTTCTGCTGTTCTAGCTCTGGGACCCGCACATAGCTCTATCTCTGTACCTTACCCCGGAGCTGTGGCACCTTCTGCTGTTCTAGCTCTGGGACCCGCACATAGCTCTATCCCTGTACCTTATCCCGGAGCTGTGGCACCTTCTGCTGTTCTAGCTCTGGGACCCGCACATAGCTCTATCTCTGTACCTTACCCCGGAGCTGTGGCACCTTCTGCTGTTCTAGCTCTGGGACCCGCACATAGCTCTATCCCTGTACCTTACCCCGGAGCTGTGGCACCTTCTGCTGTTCTAGCACTGGGACCCACACACAGCTCTATCCCTGTACCTTACCCCGGAGCTGTGGCACCTTCTGCTGTTCTAGCTCTGGGACCCGCATTTAGCTCTATCCCTGTACCTTACCCCGGAGCTGTGGCACCTTCTGCTGTTCTAGCTCTGGGACCCACGCATAGCTCTATCCCTGTACCTTACCCCGGAGCTGTGGCACCTTCTGCTGTTCTAGCTCTGGGACCCACACATAGCTCTATCCCTGTACCTTACCCCGGAGCTGTGGCACCTTCTGCTGTTCTAGCTCTGGGACCCACACATAGCTCTATCCCTGTACCTTACCCCGGAGCTGTGGCACCTTCTGCTGTTCTAGCTCTGGGACCCACACATAGCTCTATCCCTGTACCTTACCCCGGAGCTGTGGCACCTTCTGCTGTTCTAGCTCTGGGACCCACACATAACTCTATCTCTGTACCTTACCTCGGAGCTGTGGCACCTTCTGCTGTTCTAGCTCTGGGACCCACACATAGCTCTAGCCCTGTACCTTACCCCGGAGCTGTGGCACCTTCTGCTGTTCTAGCTCTGGGACCCGCACATAGCTCTATCTCTGTACCTTACCCCGGAGCTGTGGCACCTTCTGCTGTTCTAGCTCTGGGACCCGCACATAGCTCTATCTCTGTACCTTACCCCGGAGCTGTGGCACCTTCTGCTGTTCTAGCTCTGGGACCCGCACATAGCTCTATCCCTGTACCTTATCCCGGAGCTGTGGCACCTTCTGCTGTTCTAGCTCTGGGACCCGCACATAGCTCTATCTCTGTACCTTACCCCGGAGCTGTGGCACCTTCTGCTATTCTAGCTCTGGGACCCGCACATAGCTCTATCCCTGTACCTTACCCCGGAGCTGTGGCACCTTCTGCTGTTCTAGCTCTGGGACCCGCACATAGCTCTATCTCTGTACCTTACCCCGGAGCTGTGGCACCTTCTGCTGTTCTAGCACTGGGACCCACACACAGCTCTATCCCTGTACCTTACCCCGGAGCTGTGGCACCTTCTGCTGTTCTAGCTCTGGGAACCACACATAGCTCTATCCCTGTACCTTACCACGGAGCTGTGGCACCTTCTGCTGTTCTAGCTCTGGGACCCGCATTTAGCTCTATCCCTGTACCCTACCCCGGAGCTGTGGCACCTTCTGCTGTTCTAGCTCTGGGACCCGCATTTAGCTCTATCCCTGTACCTTACCCCGGAGCTGTGGCACCTTCTGCTGTTCTAGCTCTGGGACCCACACATAGCTCTATCCCTGTACCTTACCCCGGAGCTGTGGCACCTTCTGCTGTTCTAGCTCTGGGACCCACACATAGCTCTATCCCTGTACCTTACCCCGGAGCTGTGGCACCCTTGCTATTGCAGCTCTTGGATCTGCACACAGTTCGACCAATGCACCTTACTCCTGAACTAGAGTACTCTCTACTGTTCGAACACTGAACCCACGCATGGCTCAGCCAATGCATCTTACTCCTGGCCTGGGGTACTATCTGCTGTTCCAGGACTTGCACACAGCTTGAGCAATGCACCTTACTCCTGACCTAGGATACCCTCTTCTGTTCCAACACCTAACCCACACACGGCTCGACCAACGCACCTTACTCCTGACCTGGGGTACTCTCTCCTGTTCCAACACTGAACCCACACACGGCTCGACCACCGCACCTTACTCCTGACCTGGGGTACTCTGCTGTTCCAGGACTCGCATACAGCTTAACCAACGCACCTTACTCCTGACCTGGGGTACTCTGCTGTTCCAGGACTCGCATACAGCTTAACCAATGCACCTTACTCCTGACCTGGGGTACTCTCTCCTGTTCCAACACTGAACCCACACACGGCTCAACCAATGCACCTTACTCCTGATGTGGGGTACTCTCTGCTGTTCCAACACTGAACCCACACATGGCTTGACCAACGCACCTTACTCCTGACCTGGGGTACTCTCTGCTGTTCCAGGACTCGCATACAGCTTAACCAACGCACCTTACTCCTGACCTAGGATACTCTCTGCTTTTCCAGGACTCGCACATAGCCTGACCAATGCACCTTACTCCTGACCTGGGATACCCCCTTCTGTTCCAACACTGAACCCACGCATGGCTCAACTAATGCACCTTACTCCTGACCTGGGGTACCCCCTTCTGTTCCAACACTGAACCCACACACAGCTTGACCAACACACCTTACTTTTGACCTGGGGTACTCTTTGCTGTTCCAGGACTTGCACACAGCTCAACCAATGCACCTTACTCCTGACCTAGGGTACTCTCTGCTTTTCCAGGACTCGCACATAGCCTGACCAATGCACCTTACTCCTGACCTGGGGTAACCCCCTTCTGTTCCAACACTGAACCCACTCATGGCTCAAACAATGCACCTTACTCCTGACCTGGGGTACCCTCTTCTGTTCCAACACTGAACCCACACACGGCCCGACCAACACACCTTACTCCTGACCTAGGGTACTCTCTCCTGTTCCAACACTGAACCCACACATCGCTCGACCAATGCACCTGACCCCTGACCTGGGGTACCCTCTTCTGATCTAACATTGAACCCACACACGGCTCGACCAACGCACCTTACTCCTGACCTGGGGTACTCTGCTGTTCCAGGACTCGCATACAGCTTAACCAACGCACCTTACTCCTGACCTGGGGTACCCCCTTCTGTTCCAACACTGAACCCACACACAACTCGACCAATGCACCTTACTCCTGACCTGGGGTACCCCCTTCTGTTCCAACACTGAACCCACACACAGCTTGACCAACACACCTTACTCCTGACCTGGGGTACCCTCTTCTGTTCCAACACTGAATCCACACACGGCCCGACCAACACACCTTACTCCTGACCTGGGGTACCCCCTTCTGTTCCAACACTGAGCCCACACACGGCTCAACCAACGCACCTTACTCCTGACCTAGGGTACTCTCTGCTTTTCCAGGACTCGCACATAGCCTGACCAATGCACCTTACTCCTGACCTGGGGTAACCCCCTTCTGTTCCAACACTGAACCCACTCATGGCTCAAACAATGCACCTTACTCCTGACCTGGGGTACCCTCTTCTGTTCCAACACTGAACCCACACACGGCCCGACCAACACACCTTACTCCTGACCTAGGGTACTCTCTCCTGTTCCAACACTGAACCCACACATCGCTCGACCAATGCACCTGACCCCTGACCTGGG
The DNA here is from genome assembly GCF_964204655.1 of Triturus cristatus. NCBI lineage: Eukaryota > Metazoa > Chordata > Amphibia > Caudata > Salamandridae > Triturus > Triturus cristatus. The sequence goes on from NC_140595.1 coordinate 797,147,891, forward strand.
GTACCCTCTTCTGATCTAACATTGAACCCACACACGGCTCGACCAACGCACCTTACTCCTGACCTGGGGTACTCTGCTGTTCCAGGACTCGCATACAGCTTAACCAACGCACCTTACTCCTGACCTGGGGTACCCCCTTCTGTTCCAACACTGAACCCACACACAACTCGACCAATGCACCTTACTCCTGACCTGGGGTACCCCCTTCTGTTCCAACACTGAACCCACACACAGCTTGACCAACACACCTTACTCCTGACCTGGGGTACCCTCTTCTGTTCCAACACTGAATCCACACACGGCCCGACCAACACACCTTACTCCTGACCTGGGGTACCCCCTTCTGTTCCAACACTGAGCCCACACACGGCTCGACCAACGCACCTTACTCCTGACCTGGGGTACTCTCTCCTGTTCCAACACTGAAGCCAAACACGGCTCTACCAGTGCACCTGACCCTTGACCTGGGGTACCCTCTTCTGATCTAACATTGAACCCACACACGGCTCGACCAACGCACCTTACTCCTGACCTGGGGTACTCTGCTGTTCCAGGACTCGCATACAGCTTAACCAACGCACCTTACTCCTGACCTGGGGTACTCTGCTGTTCCAGGACTCGCATACAGCTTAACCAACGCACCTTACTCCTGACCTGGGGTACCCCCTTCTGTTCCAACACTGAACCCACACACAACTCGACCAATGCACCTTACTCCTGACCTGGGGTACCCCCTTCTGTTCCAACACTGAACCCACATACAGCTTGACCAACACACCTTACTCCTGACCTGGGGTACCCGCTGCTGTTCCAACACTGAACCCACACACAACTCGACCAATGCACCTTACTCCTGACCTGTGGTACCCCCTTCTGTTCCAACACTGAACCCACACACAGCTTGACCAACGCACCTTACTCCTGACCTGGGGTACTATCTGCTGTTCCAGGACTTGCACACAGCTTGAGCAATGCACCTTACTCCTGACCTAGGATACCCTCTTCTGTTCCAACACCTAACCCACACACGGCTCGACCAACGCACCTTACTCCTGACCTGGGGTACTCTGCTGTTCCAGGACTCGCATACAGCTTAACCAACGCACCTTACTCCTGACCTGGGGTACTCTGCTGTTCCAGGACTCGCATACAGCTTAACCAACGCACCTTACTCCTGACCTGGGGTACCCCCTTCTGTTCCAACACTGAACCCACACACAACTCGACCAATGCACCTTACTCCTGACCTGGGGTACCCCCTTCTGTTCCAACACTGAACCCACACACAGCTTGACCAACACACCTTACTCCTGGCCTGGGGTACCCTCTTCTGTTCCAACACTGAATCCACACACGGCCCGACCAACACACCTTACTGCTGACCTGGGGTACCCCCTTCTGTTCCAACACTGAGCCCACACACGGCTCAACCAACGCACCTTACTCCTGACCTAGGGTACTCTCTGCTTTTCCAGGACTCGCACATAGCCTGACCAATGCACCTTACTCCTGACCTGGGGTAACCCCCTTCTGTTCCAACACTGAACCCACTCATGGCTCAAACAATGCACCTTACTCCTGACCTGGGGTACCCTCTTCTGTTCCAACACTGAACCCACACACGGCCCGACCAACACACCTTACTCCTGACCTAGGGTACTCTCTCCTGTTCCAACACTGAACCCACACATCGCTCGACCAATGCACCTGACCCCTGACCTGGGGTACCCTCTTCTGATCTAACATTGAACCCACACACGGCTCGACCAACGCACCTTACTCCTGACCTGGGGTACTCTGCTGTTCCAGGACTCGCATACAGCTTAACCAACGCACCTTACTCCTGACCTGGGGTACCCCCTTCTGTTCCAACACTGAACCCACACACAACTCGACCAATGCACCTTACTCCTGACCTGGGGTACCCCCTTCTGTTCCAACACTGAACCCACACACAGCTTGACCAACACACCTTACTCCTGACCTGGGGTACCCTCTTCTGTTCCAACACTGAATCCACACACGGCCCGACCAACACACCTTACTCCTGACCTGGGGTACCCCCTTCTGTTCCAACACTGAGCCCACACACGGCTCGACCAACGCACCTTACTCCTGACCTGGGGTACTCTCTCCTGTTCCAACACTGAAGCCAAACACGGCTCTACCAGTGCACCTGACCCTTGACCTGGGGTACCCTCTTCTGATCTAACATTGAACCCACACACGGCTCGACCAACGCACCTTACTCCTGACCTGGGGTACTCTGCTGTTCCAGGACTCGCATACAGCTTAACCAACGCACCTTACTCCTGACCTGGGGTACTCTGCTGTTCCAGGACTCGCATACAGCTTAACCAACGCACCTTACTCCTGACCTGGGGTACCCCCTTCTGTTCCAACACTGAACCCACACACAACTCGACCAATGCACCTTACTCCTGACCTGGGGTACCCCCTTCTGTTCCAACACTGAACCCACATACAGCTTGACCAACACACCTTACTCCTGACCTGGGGTACCCGCTGCTGTTCCAACACTGAACCCACACACAACTCGACCAATGCACCTTACTCCTGACCTGTGGTACCCCCTTCTGTTCCAACACTGAACCCACACACAGCTTGACCAACGCACCTTACTCCTGACCTGGGGTACTATCTGCTGTTCCAGGACTTGCACACAGCTTGAGCAATGCACCTTACTCCTGACCTAGGATACCCTCTTCTGTTCCAACACCTAACCCACACACGGCTCGACCAACGCACCTTACTCCTGACCTGGGGTACTCTGCTGTTCCAGGACTCGCATACAGCTTAACCAACGCACCTTACTCCTGACCTGGGGTACTCTGCTGTTCCAGGACTCGCATACAGCTTAACCAACGCACCTTACTCCTGACCTGGGGTACCCCCTTCTGTTCCAACACTGAACCCACACACAACTCGACCAATGCACCTTACTCCTGACCTGGGGTACCCCCTTCTGTTCCAACACTGAACCCACACACAGCTTGACCAACACACCTTACTCCTGACCTGGGGTACCCGCTGCTGTTCCAACACTGAACCCACACACAACTCGACCAATGCACCTTACTCCTGACCTGGGGTACCCCCTTCTGTTCCAACACTGAACCCACACACAGCTTGACCAACGCACCTTACTCCTGACCTGGGGTACTATCTGCTGTTCCAGGACTTGCACACAGCTTGAGCAATGCACCTTACTCCTGACCTAGGATACCCTCTTCTGTTCCAACACCTAACCCACACACGGCTCGACCAACGCACCTTACTCCTGACCTGGGGTACTCTCTCCTGTTCCAACACTGATCCCACACACGGCTCAACCAATGCACCTTACTCCTGACCTGGGGTACTGTCTGCTGTTCCAACACTGAACCCACACATGGCTCGACCAACGCACCTTACTCCTGACCTGGGGTACTATCTGCTGTTCCAGGACTTGCACACAGCTTGAGCAATGCACCTTACTCCTGACCTAGGATACCCTCTTCTGTTCCAACACCTAACCCACACACGGCTCGACCAACGCACCTTACTCCTGACCTGGGGTACTCTCTCCTGTTCCAACACTGATCCCACACACGGCTCAACCAATGCACCTTACTCCTGACCTGGGGTACTGTCTGCTGTTCCAACACTGAACCCACACATGGCTCGACCAACGCACCTTACTCCTGACCTGGGGTACCCTCTGCTGTTACAGTACTTATGTCCACACACAGCTGTCCCTGTGCACCGTGCACCTGACCCGTGACACACTCTGCTGTTCCAGCACTGGTCCCACACACAGCTCAGCCAGTGGACCATAACCCTGTCCCGGGTGTTTCACACTGGGTCACATACACATCTCTATCAACACACCTTGAGTCAGACATGTGGCACCCTCTCCTGTTCCAGCACTGAGGCCCACACACCGTTCTGAAGTACCTCTGCACCTCTCATAGCGGACTCTGCTCTCTCTCCAGTGGGTCCCACACACCGCCCTAACTAAGCACATTACCCCTGACCTGCGGCCCAACACACAGATCTGCCACCCCTGATCCGTGACATCCTCTTCTGTCCCACCACTGGGGCCACACAAAGCTCTGCCTATGCACCTTGTAACTGCCCTGTGCCGCCATCTGCTATCACCACTGGGGCCACACAAAGCTCTGCCTATGCACCTTGTAACTGCCCTGTTCCGCCATCTGCTATCACCACTGGGGCCACACAAAGCTCTGCCTATGCACCTTGTAACTGCCCTGTGCCGCCATCTGCTATCACCACTGGGGCCACACAAAGCTCTGCCTATGCACCTTGTAACTGCCCTGTGCCGCCATCTGCTATCACCACTGGGGCCACACAAAGCTCTGCCTATGCACCTTGTAACTGCCCTGTGCCGCCATTTGCTATCACTACTAGAGCCGAGACATAGGCAGGGGTGTGTAGCTTCAGGGGGAGTATTTGGGGTGTTACACCCACCTACAAAATGTATTCTGTAGTAAATGGTTGGGTACAGGTACTTTCAGTCGTGTATGGTGAGGTGTCTGTCTGATTTCACCTAGATTTTTACAAGCCACAAAAACAAACACACACACACTCTCTCTCTCGTCTTTGCCTTAAAACTAGGTAGTTTAAAAACTATTGTATTTCCACCTTCTTTCCACTATCTTTTAAACCCCCCTCGTGTCCTGCTGCTCATATTTATTTTTAACATTTTATGTCCGCATAATTGTTGGCAAATCTGAAGTTTACACCCCCTCAATCTCACTGCCCAAGCTTCGCCCCTGGACACAGGTCTGCCAATGCCCCTTGTAGTAGCATCGGTTTGGTAACGCAGGCACTCAGGCAATGCCCGATGGGCCGGTGTCCGTGCTCCAGCTGTCGGCTGCTTTTTTGAGCTGCCTGGGGGGCCAATTTGGGCGGTTTCTACATTGTTCGATGGTGCCAGCAGCCCAGTGGGTGCCCGAGTGGCCTTTCTGGAGGTAGATGGGCGTCCGTTACCTTCCTTTTATCAATGGGCAGAGGTGTCACTCCCTTTCTCTCGCCGGGCCGGCCCATTAATATATGCATTTTGAGCGGGGGGCCTGTAGCGTTCCTAACGCTCTGGATTGCATGATTGCGCAGCAGCGCTAAATAAGACACAGGAGCCGGTACTTCGTAGTTGACACATGCGGCTCCGACTCCCGCGCCGAGGCCACGCCTCTTTATTTATATTAGCTAGCGTCTGACGTCACGCGTCGGCGCTAGAGCACCCCGGCAGCGCGGAAGTCTAGAAAGCCTCTCGCACGCGCCGAACATTACACTCCTTCCAACCTTTATAAAACATTAAGCAAAACATAAAATCAGAAACCAACGATGAGTCTGTTACCAGTCTGCCAGTCCTTACAGGTTACACCATATAGTCCGCCAGCTGGGAAGACGGGGCCGGGTTCTTCCTCAGGTTGTAGCGGGATGGGCCGCCTCTGGAGAGGGCCACATCGGGGGTTCTGCGCCTTGGGGTGTTAGGCTCTTTCCGGGATGGGGAGCCGCCGGGCAGGTTACCCCCAGGGGTGGCTGGGATGGACTGGGAACCACCATCCTCACTCCGACCGTCCTCCCCCTCCTGATCTCCGCTCGGCTGGTCGGGGCCCTGCCCCTCTGGTTCGGCCCCGGGACTTGAAGGTGTTCCTGGGTAGACTTTTTTGAAGAAAGACACATCTCGGGTGACCGTTTCAGCTCCTCTTTGAGCGGTCACCATCGTGCCTGTCCGGCGGGTGACGACCCACGGTTGTGGTTCAAAAGGAAGTCTGAACTTGCTGCCTGGGTAGCGGTCCTTCACGTACACTCGATCCTGCCGTTGTATCGTGGACTCCTTAGCTCCCCTTCGTCTGCTGGCATGGTCATTCGAGCGCATCCGATTGGCTAGAGTCTTTTCATTTGTGGCTTGTGCCGGAACCCAAGTAGGGTGGTGTGGGATCGTGTCACTTACGACTCTTCCCATGGTGGCTGTTCCTGGCGCTGCCTCGGTTGTGACATGGGGGGTCATCCGGTATTCCCTCAGGAAACTGTATATCGCCCTCTCCAGGGGAGATCCGTTAGCCATGGCTATGCGAATGGTTTTGTTGAGTGTCCTCATAAACCTCTCCACCTCTCCATTGGCTTGGGGCCACCGTGGTGTTACTTTGCGGTGATGGATCCCCCAGCTCTTGAGATATTCTGCAAACTCCTGCCCCTGGAAAGGCGGTCCATTGTCGGTCTTGACCAACCCGAATTTGCCATGAGTGGCGATGGTTTTCTCGAACTTCGCTATTACTTCAGTGGCTGTCTGGCTCCCCACGATTTCGACCTCTGGGTATTTGGTGAAATCATCAATAATGACTAACGCATACCGTCCATCAGGGAGATGTCCGAAATCGGCGCCCACACACTCCCACGGTCTCTGGGGATTATCTTCGGTCGCCACCGGGTGAGGGCGTTCCAGCTGTCCTGCTGCTGGGCACCACGTGCAGGTTCTCTTCGCCTGCTCAACCATCGCATCCATGCCTGGGAACCATACTTTGGCTCGGAGCCTGCCCTTCGTCTTCACCATTCCTTGATGTCCCCTGTGGGCGAGGTCTACCACCTGTTGAGCGAGGCTGGCCGGCATGACTAGCCTCGGGCCCCGCAGAAGACATCCTTGGGCGTCAACGGACAGCTCACTTTTCACTCTCAAGATGGATTCCAGTGTCAGCCTGGCTTGGAGTCCTCCTGTTTAGCGATTCTTGGATTGTCCTCCAATCTCCCGACCTGACGGCCTCCGCCGCTGCTCTCACGCATTCATCGCCTTTTGATGCTTCTATGATTGCGGCCGGGCTCATCGGGAGGGGTCGTGACCGCTCCGTCACATACCAGACGTACTCCTCGGTATCCTCGGCCTCCTCTTTCTCTTCCGTTGTGGCTTTCCTCAGGTGCCGTGACAGATAATCCGCCAGGTTCGTGGCCCCTGGTTTGTACTCCACCCGGTAGTCGTACCCTTGTAGTTGGAGTATCCACTTTTCAATCCGGGGTGGTGGCTTCGAGGACGACCCTTGGAATAGAGGTATGAGGGGCTTGTGATCGGTTGTTACCGTGAAGTGATGGCCATACACATACACATGAAAATGCCGGCAGGCCCAGTGGATAGCGATGGCTTCTCGCTCGATTTGCGAGTAACGCTGCTCTGTTTCAGTCAGGGACCTGCTGGCGTAGGCGATGGGGGCCCACTCTTCGTTGTTCTGGAGTTGGGTCAATACCACTCCCAACCCAAAAGGGCTTGCGTCGACCGCCACGTTGGTGGGCTTCGCTGGGTCGAAGTACGAGAGGGTAGTGTCCGCAGACAGGGTCACCTTCGTTGCTTGGAACGCTTGCTCCTGTTCCGGGCCCCACTGCCACGTGGTCGACGACTTGGTCAGCTCCCTGAGGGGTTTGGTGAGGTTGGAGAGATCCGGAATGAAGCTGCCGCAGAAGTTGACCATGCCCAGGAAACTCCGGGCCTCCGAGATGTTCGTCGGGGCTGGGGCATCTTGGACATCCTTCACCTTGTCCGGGTCTGGGGCCACCCCTTGGTCCGAGAAGGTGTATCCGAAAAAGCTGATCTTGTTCTGCAGGAACTGACACTTCTCCGGGTGCAGGGTCAAGCCTGACTCCTGAATCCTTTTGAGGAACGCTCTCAGCCGCTGGTGGTGTTCCTCTATGGTTGACGCATATATTAGCAGGTCGTCGCTCACATTAAGCACACCGGGGAGCCCACTGAGAACTTCTCTGATGGTATTTTGGAATACCTCGGCGGCACTCGAGATGCCGAAGTTGAAGCGCCGATACCGTCTGAGGCCCACATGTGTGGAGAACGTGGTAATGTACCTCGAGTCCGGATGAAGTGGTAGCTGGTGATAGCCTGACCGTAGGTCCATCTTCGAAAACCACCTGGCCCCGTTCAGCTCTCCCAGGATGTCATCAATGGTGGGCGTCAGGTGTCGCTCTCTCTTGACCGCGGCGTTAGGGAGGCGCATGTCCACACAGATGCGGACTTGTCCTGGCTGCTTCGGCTTCCTGGCGATGACGATCGGGGATACCCACGGGGTTGGCCCACTGACCTTTTCGATGATGCCTTGTCTCTCCAGGGCCTCCAGCTCCTCCTCGACCTTTTGCCTCAGGTGGAAAGCGATTCGCCTGTGCCTCAGCGCCACTGGTTGGACCGACGGGTCGATGTGTAAGGATACTTCCTTTCCCTTCAGGCACCCGATGCCGTTAAAGACTTCTCCGAACTCTTCCATGATGGTATCCAGTTCTTCCTCCAGGACTGCCATGGCAAACGAGATCAGTCTCAGCTCTTCGGCCGATTGCCCGCTCAGCAGCATCCCGCTGCCCTCTTCCGTGACATAGACGGTGGTGCTGATGCTCCTCTCACCATGTTGTAGCTCTGTCTTGAAGCACCCGATGAGGGGAATGGGTGTCTTCTGGCTGTACGCGAACACCCGAATCTTCGCCTCTCGCAGCGGGGGCTTGGTACGCAGTTTGTGGTAGACATTGGCGGCCATCAACTCAATGGATGCGCCGGTGTCAATTGTCGCCTTTACCTCTTGTTGTTGGACTAAGATGCGACATTTCGGAAGTCTGCGCTTCTTCTTCTGCGGCTCGCAACACATAATGGACTGGGTACTCTTCGGTGTCGTCTTCCATGTCTTCACTGTCTGCCTCTTCCTGTACCGCATGGGCCGCCTCCTTCTTGACTCTGGTGGACCGGCACACCGCCGCAAAGTGGTTCATCCACCCGCAGGCGCTGCACTTTTTGCCTCTGGCCGGGCAGTCTTGCATGCGGTGGGGCTCGCCGCTACAGTACCCGCATTCTTTCTTCTTCGTCTCCGGTTGCCGTTTCCCTCCGGCTTGTCTCCCTTTAGGCCGCACTACGTTCACCGCTTCCGCCACTTGCACTTGCTCCGTCTTCACGGGGCGGTGTAGGGCTGCTTCCATGTGCGAGGCCCTCGACTGCCAGAGCTCCTTCGACTGTCCGAGAGTAAGGATGTCCGCGAGGGGCTTTCCTTCTTCCTGGAGGACCGTGACTCTGAGCTTGGACGAGTAACACCCCTGTATGATCTGCTCTCAGATCTCCTCCTGTTCGTCGCGGAACCCACACGTGCTGGCTAACTCCTTCAGCCTGCCATGGAACGCATCCAGAGACTCGTCCGCCTCCTGTTTGGCTTGACGAAAAATGAACCTTTCATAGTCTCTATTCGACATGGGTTCGAAATGGGCGTTGAGCGCGTTCAGCAGCGTGTGGTATGTTTTCGGCGTGGCTTCCACGAGAGTTTTGTAGATGCGGTGGATGTCTTTGCCTCCTAGGTGGAGCAGCAGTGCTCTGCGCCTTTCCCTCGAGATGCCTGCCCCTTCGAAGTAAATTTGTAGGCGGTCCGTCCAATCCCTCCAGCGCGGGGCAAGGGACGACGGGGCACCGTCAACGGCAATCGGCTCAGTGGCGGGAAACGACGCCATCTTGGCACGTGCGCAGCACGCGGTGGAAGCCGGCTACCTCTCCTCTGCGTCGACGCTGACAGGCGTGCACCCCCTATGGGCGTAGCGCGTGGACTTCCCTCGTGCTTCTACACCAACCGGTGGGCGCCTACCTCCAGACGTCATCCGCGGGACTCCTCAGGTGCTCATGGGCTTAGGTGATCCCACGGAGGGTGCGGCCGTCGTCAGGCACCTCTTGGCAGCAGGCGTGGTACCACCCGGGCGAGACATACCCGTCACAGGCTGTGGGATGGGGCACCAGGGCTCACACAGAGTCACCACCGATGGCAGGATGGGCCTTCAGGGCACTTTCAGCATCCCCCACCTGACCTAACAACAGGCACAGCTGGGTCACCATGAGGAGGGGACTTCAAAACCAGGCTCAGAACACATGGGTGGCCGATGCACACACTGTGGGGCACAAAGGCAGCAAAGCAGGGCTCAGTACACCCCTCGTCGCCAGTGTAGCGTTCCTAACGCTCTGGATTGCATGATTGCGCAGCAGCGCTAAATAAGACACAGGAGCCGGTACTTCGTAGTTAACACACGCGGCTCCGACACCCGCGCCGAGGCCACGCCTCTTTATTTATATTAGCTAGCGTCTGACGTCAGGCGTCAGCGCTAGCGCACCCCGGCAGCGCGGAAGGCTAGAACGCCTCTCGCGCGCGCCGAACATTACAGGGCCTGAGAAAGTGGCCCCACTTGTTTACAGATGTTTCACCAATGTAAACTAATCCCTGCATTTTTTTTTTTAATGCCCACCCCCCCTCCAAGTTACCTTTTTTTAATAAAATTTCGCCGAAGCAGTGTTTTGCGGAAAGGCAATATGCGAATGTGGACCACTGTTTTTTAACGTGCCAGGGACTATTTTTAATTCCATCCAAAACATGCATTGTAGAAGTGCTGCACCACTACCACCTTCTTTCACCACTAGAGCAGAGACACGGCTCTGCCAATGCCCCTCTCCCAGGCTTGTGCTAGTGTGTTCTGTTTCGGCCCTTCAGCCCACGCACAGATCCACCAGTGCTCCTCGCCACTGCACTGTGGCGCCCACGGTTGTTCACCCAAGGGGGCCCACGCTCGGCTCTGTAAATGCACCCTGCGGCACACTCTGCAACATTACTTATGGTGCCCATCAACGAACCTCCCGCAATGCACCGCATTCCTGTCATGCAGCGCCCTCCAGTGTCCTATTTAGGGTATTGCATTTATTTTTCTCGTCTTAAAGAAAACTTTCTGCTCTTAGGAGAGACTGTGTTGAATGTGTGCGCAAGACCCTCGAGCAGGCTTCGCGCACACATGTGTTTGGAGTGTTAATGCATGCAGAATATTTGTTCACAGTGTTTGTAAAGGACTGGCGGTTCCATGCTTTCCATACCTGCTGAGCCGTAGCCTAGTCCATGAGATTCTGGGGGTGTGAACCTCAAATTTCCCTACTAAAGAGCAGTGGGCTGCAGGGTGGAGGGGTGAGACGATGAAGGTTCGAGATGCACTGTTACCATGAGGAACAGGGTCGGTACTGATCTGCGTTAGGTGGGCCTCTGTCTACAGTGGGTGAAAACGACGGGCTGGAATGCTCCCACCAGCGACGGCCATTGGATAGAATATGTGCAAGCTTTAATCCAGTTACCCGCGGTCGCTGGGTCGCCAGTAGTACGCCTGGAAAGCTGAGACTGGCGGAGCTTTCCAATGTCTGTGAGTTTCAAATATATATATATATATATACATATCTAAGTGTCCACTTAAAACATAGGTTAAATGCTCTTCGTGAAATGAGACCGACAGACATAGTAGCCAGGGACCTCAGACCCAGCTACCCGGCCAATAATGCATGCGAGTTGTTTCACACGACAGACACCCCCGTCCATACCACCCGGGCCCAGTAGTTCCGTCCAGCAACTCATTATTACAGTGAAGTACAACCCAACGCCTGGAGCCCTTCCCTGGGATCGCTCCCTTTAAATGGATTCTCACTGCACGCGCTCTTCTTCGTCTCCGCTACGATGCATGTCGGACTCCATGTTTCCATCCTCACCTTTTACAAATCAATTCATGAAGTGACTGGTGGCTCCATGTGCAAAGACTGAGTTGCAATTAGAAGTGGGTGCCCCAGAAAATGAATGGGGCAAGCCGAGCCAGAGCCGACCCAATGGTCTGGCTTAGCTCAAAGAGTCCATGCACGACCCAAGCCGTGAATACGTTTTGCGTGTATATCGTGCAACAAACAGAACGTAAACATATGATCCAGTCGCTTCAAAATTCACAAAAGTGTATTTCTCCACGATGTGGGAGCGTTTCACCTTAGTACATCCGATTGCATCACTTTTATTAAAAGTGATAGTTTTAAACATGAACTTAACATAAATGTCTCGCCTCCCAGTGATAAAGTCATTAGTGAACTAGGAGGCAAGTCACGAGTGATGTAAACCCTAAACACAGACTAGATGCTTATTATAGATGGAGCTACATTATAGCGCATACATCAAACATAAGAGGTACTTGTACCTCGCACCTCCTGAACTCAAGTATTTAAAAGTGCCTCATATGCGAAGAAGGAAAAGGAGGCTCATGTCAATACACAGTGTGCCGAGGATCACACTGCTTGGACAAGCAGGGACGCCGCATTGATTCTAGGTTATTTGGTTTCACATTTTGAAATGCAGCCTTCAGCAGTCTCTTTCTCTCTCCCTCCTCTGTTACATCAAAGGTCACTGTTTTGTTTTTTATTCTTGCAAAAAAACCTGAAAGACATAGCCCAACCCAGGGTGCCAAGCCAAGAATGCATTTATTTGGGGTTGTCTGCATTCCCCTGAAGCCACGCCCTTGCACACCTGTTGGACAAGATTTAAGTAATTTAAAAAAATGCACATTTCTGAAGCAAACACACTTGTAATAGATAGATATTCAAATATGATATGTTGTTCAGGCATGTGGATTGGTGGCCAGTGTTACAGATATTTAAATAGTGTGTGTATGACGTGTGTATGCACCGGGTGTTGGTCAAGTATGTAACACAGTATTTGTATACGCGTGCGGGGTGCTCGACAGGTATGTACTCGTTAGGACAGAAAAAGGAACTCTGTCTGGCTCTGGAGAGTGTTCACCCCATGTCTCGAATTCATCATAGCAAACTCTGCAGATATGTGACCCCCACTTCAGCATACACCAACCACGCATGTGCACCGGAGGCCTTTTCGGTATCATAGGTTATGACCCGGAGCAGGGACACACGTGTACCCTCCTTACTGAACGGGTCCGTCAGCTTGCTGGGTTGTAGATCACCTACAGTGTTGGTATAGATAAAAGGGTAGTGGCAAGACAGGCCTCTTTACCCATCTCTGCCAAAGATAATTGCCTTCCTGCAGCCTGCTTCTGTTCTATCCATCTTAGACGTGGATGCTGCCTGTGAATACATTACTGCTGCCAGTAGAGGGCGTGCTTAGCCTTTAGTATACGTTTCTTTACCTATGCTGGAATCCATTTTGTTTTCCCTGTATCCAAGTGGTACCTTAGATGGAGGTTCAGAGAGAGCCCCGAGAAGCAACGCGAGTGGCCAGGCTCCTCCAGGGCATTCCAGAAACTCATAGTGGCTCAGACGTTTGGGTGTGGAGCAGAGGAGACCGAGGACCCTGATTGTTCACTGGAAGGGCTCCCCACCACAGCTTACCATGTAGTGGGGCTGCATTTACTTCTCTCTGACAGGAGATGTCCAGCTCCACCCTCCTTCCTGCTAGCACCTTACAACAAAGGCCATGGCTGGGCCTCTCCGGGGCTCTCATTACGAGTGGCGGAATTTCACCTGGATCCATAAGTCAGTCAGACACCAGAATTGTTGGGTTTGCAAATTCTGGACCCAGAGACACCGGACCTGCCTACACTGCTGTAGGCAGCAGCACAGGCTGTGCCCCTCCTGGCACACGAGGAGAGCAGACAATGCTCTCCCTACACAAACCGACGCCTGCTGTGAGCCTGAGAGCCCCAGCCCACCTCCCACCCCCCATCAGCCATGCTGCAGAGACTTTCCGCCTGCTCTGAGCAGGTGGAAAATGTCAGCGACTTTTCATCTGACATGTCCGGACTGGCCGTAGCGGGCATCGGGCATTTTCCCGGGAGGCTGGAAGGGTGGGGGCCTGTTTTGCAGCAGTGGTATCCGGTTTTGCCGCAGTTTTGTGTGTGCAGTGTTGGGCTTGTTTATAAGTGAAGTGTGTTTGCAGGTGTGTGTTTCTCACTTACATAAACATCGTGCGCTCCCACTCAGTGGCGGCTGCTACCTGTAAGCAGCGGTGTTGTGGGGGGGAAGGGGCGGGGGGGGGGGATCGGGTTAAAAAAAAAATCTATTAACTCCCAGCCGCCACCTCTTCTTAGTCCTCTTTCTGGCTTCTTGGGGGGAAACCGGAAGCATCAAGGCTCCCCGCAGCCAATTACAAAACTGCAATGCAGTGCTGTGATTGGTCTGAGCGCCATGACACGGCGCTCAGCCAGGGGCTGGAGGGGTAGGCATGTTCTCCATGCAGGCTGTAATGCAGCCTGCACAGAGAACATGCTATGTGCGCATGACTGTTTGGCCGGCCCGACGGGGACGGACAATCGCCCATTCTCACATAGATAGTGCAAACCACTCCTCCCCTCATAAAGCGGTGGGGCGACGCTCTTCTGCCTTGCAGAGGAGCCGCCACTGCTGCCCACTGTTCCCGGGAGAGCTGTCTTCTCTAGCTTCCTGCCGTGTCACACTGGTTATAAGTTGCGTGCAGACGGATTGTCTCTTGTGCCAGTGCTCATGCGTTGTCCCCTGACTGCCCCTCCCTTGTGTCTCCAGAGTACAGCCGCTTCGAGGCCAAGATCCACGACCTGCGGGAGCAGCTGATGAACAGCAGCCTGGGCTCCGGGACGACGTCTCTACGCAGCAGTGCCAAGCGAGGCTTCTACATCCGGTGAGTGAGTGCCCGTCGCCGCCTCACTAGTTGCACCCGCGCCTGCTTCCACATCCACGGCTCGCGCTCCCCGTGTGCACCTGGGATTTCCAGGCTTGTGTCAAAACCACTTCTTAATTTGCTCATGTGTTTGCCTAGGATCTGCCTCTCACCCTTTCCTTCCTGCAGACAGTGCACATGGGAGGCTGAAAGCCCTACAGTTTAAGGTTCAAAGGTCACGCGGTGCATTCTGTTACTGAAATATTGTTGGAAAGTCTCCCTTTCTCTCTCTCTAACACACTGACAAATTGACTTTTACCCTCTTTTCCTTAATCGTTGATTGCAAATTATTCAGTAATACTCGAGGCAGTTAAGAAGTCCCTCCTGAGCCCGAGGGCAGCTGTGCAAATTTGTAAGACCCTGGTGTTCTGCCTGTGCTGCCCCTCCAGGGGCAGTGCCCCATGGTCCTTGTGCACCCACGAGGCACAGCTTGGCAGTGAAGGCAGCCACAGTGTGGAAAGGCAGTCTGCCGGGGATATCTGAGGTGGCCCTCTCGTGATGTCAGATGGCGCTGCCAAGATCCATCATCACAGGACCTCTGTGGGCTGGGATTGTGAATCATCTGTTGCTACACATGCACTCTATCCCTGCGCCACATGCATTTACATCTCTGATGTGTCTGCACGAAGTGTTCGCCTTCCTCCATGTCCTGCTTCTGTAATTAGCGCTGTCCATCCCTGGTGGCACTGCAGGTCAGCTTCTGGCCCCCAGCAGCCCTACCTTTGATGGTGTTCCCTCACTCACCTCCCCATCGCTGTGTTCCTCCGCAGAGCACTGTTCGACTATGATAAGACGAAGGACTGTGGGTTCCTGAGCCAGGCACTGAGCTTCCTCTTCGGCGACATCCTCCACGTCATCGACGCATCTGACGAAGAGTGGTGGCAGGCAAGACGGGTGCACCCTGATGGAGAGAGCGAGGAGATCGGCTTCATTCCTAGCAAGCGACGGTAAGAGGTTACCAGACCTTTCTCACCCCCTGACATGCACCTAACCAGCCCAGCTCCACTCTGCATGGGTCACTCCCCTTGTGGTTTTCAGCCAATCCCCCTCTTCTCTCTGAGCACACCTCCACCTGGAACGCAAACCTCCAGTCGTGAGATGTTAACTGACTTGTGTCACTTTCTTAAAAGCGTGCCTCACCATCTACCAGAGGTTTGAGTGAAATCAGCGAAGTGTAGTTTGGTCTGAAGTTTGATTAAGCCACTGAGTGTCCTGTAGATTGGGCTCTGAAATGTTAGGGTCTTTAGCTTTGTAAATTGGTTTCTTCGGCCTTTAGGTTCTCCTCCTCCATAGGCACTCCCCTCTGCTGTAAACTTTCAGGGTAAAGTTTGCTACCCAATATCCTGTTTTTCCTGTGACAATCTTTCTCTGGTCGTAACTGAATAAAATGAAGCCTGCGTTTGGCATGAGGGTCTGCCAGTGTTCTGTGATATCTGTGAGCGCAGTAACCTTGCAATATAAGGTGTTTTGCTAAACTGCCTTTTTTTTCCTAGCTTGAATGCATTGGTAATGCACCTCTCTACCGTGGAACCAGTACAGGTTCACGGTTCAAGCATGCCTTGCTGTTAGGGGGAATCTCACAAATCTTTGAGACATTTGGACCCAGGTGTTGTTGAAAAGACTGTCGTCGAAGTGCTGTTAGAATGGCTACAGAACTTTGCACCACAGTTTAAATGGACTTTTTGTTCCTCGCCGCCACCTGCTTCAAACTATAGGGTTCCACAGACTCTCCCATTGTCTTTTCAGTGTTCATCTTTGCACCTTTGTTGACTATTGATAGATAGTGTCTGGCCTTCAACTTCTGCTCAATTTCTTCCCTTACTCTCCGCTCCTCCTCGAAGTGAAACTCTTGGTTCCCCGTTCTGGAGAGGAGTATGTTTGAACTCTATTTTGTAACTACGTACTGTCAAAAGAACCCATTGGTCCTGAGTTATCTTCTCCCATTCCTTCTGGAATAACCTTAACCGCCCTCCCACATTTTTCTGGGTACAACCAGAAACCGTCTCCATAGTCACCTGTTGAGTTAGATTGATGGCCTCTTCTTCTTGAAGATATGCCTCTAACTTCTCTTTTCATCTGGGGGTAGAAACCTGTTGATCTCTGGTTTCCTCTGTAATTTGTTCGTCCATAACCCATTTGCATCTTATAATATCCACGGCCAGAAGGTTGCCCTCTCCTTCCGGCCCTCTGATATAAACTACTCCCACCAAAAACCTGTTGCATGGAAGTCTGTGCCTTGTCTAAGGCTGTGAATGTAGCCACATATTTTCCAAAGGACTTTACCATTCCTTCTCTAAAGAGAAGTCCCTTGGTAGCCTCACCAGTCTCCTTTCTAGCTAAGTCCCCTAACTTTGAACTAATCTTAACCAGTACTGCCTTCTTCCTTTCCACTATAATACTAGTGTTGCCGTTGCCTAGGAAACAGGTTGCCCTTTGGCTCCACCCTTTCAGGAGCTTTAAATTAATCTCACCTCAGTTAACATGAGTATCTTCTACCGCGTCAAAGACATCGGTTAAAGGGCCCAAAACATCTAATAGCTTGTCCTCGCATTTCTTTAGCGGGCGTTCCAGACCCTCTCTTGCATCCCTTCCATATTAAAATAAAAAGGTGATAGGCTCCAGATATCTAAATTGGGCATCATTGTGTCCTTACCCCAACTACAGGACGTCAACACTCCGCCCTCATGATATTCCTTTCCTCTTTTTCTAGAGGTCTCCTTATTCTTTTCCTCACGTATCCCGCCACATAGGCCACCAATCAGAACTTCTATAGTGTTGTATTTCTTTAGGGTCAAAAAGATTTTGCCCCATAGGGTGTTTAATACATTTCTCTGTTTACTGTGTTAAATAATCCTTGTCTCCACATTCCGTATCTGGGAAAACATCCCCGTCAGAGTCCATATAAAAATATATTAATCAAACTCTCTATTAGTTTCATCTCTAGTCCCTTCGAATGGAAACACAGGGTTAGCCTGCCTTGAACTTGTGCCGCTTCGGATCACCTTTCCTTGTGAGCCACGTAGGGTTCCTATTTTTGAAGAAACAGACATCTCTTCTAATGTCAAATGTTTCTTTTCGCAAAAACATTTTCCCCCTGGTCCCTTATTTGATGCACCTTCCTCCTCAGACACTGACCAATACGCCTCTTCATCACGGACATTGCCCTTTCTGTTCCTGCTATTAAACATTGTCCTAACAGTCTCCTGCACACTCTCGTTTAACTCTCTCCTTATCAAATCCCTTACTCTCTCTTCCTGCATATCCTTTCCTGATTGATCTTCAGACACATTAAACGAGCCACTGTAATCTGCCAAATGCAAACTCTTATCTGGTCCAAGACACGATCGTTATTCCCTCATTAAAACTGCCTGAATGGAAAAACGATCCAATGTTCGTTACAGCCTCTTAAAAAACCCAAAACTCTAAAAGCCACCTAACGTGCAATTCATGTTTTTGTCTCTTTAAGCATCGTCTTGCTTAAAAACAAAATGCTCTTCCTTCCATCTCACAGATCGTAACGTATTATTGCTTATAATGATAAACGTTACTATTTTATAGTCGCGGCTATTACGCCCCGCTTGAGCGCTCTCTTATTAGCAAGGTCTGCGAGAACCTGTGTGCACAACGCAGTGAGTTGACTCGCCCATGAGCTCCTAAATGCATTCAGGACTCACGTAGATGCTGACACTGCGTTAGTGAGCTTTTTTGAAACAGCGGAGGCCGCAAGCACAGAACGCAACATCGCGCCTTCCTTGGAGCGCCTCCGCTGACCTTGCAAACAGCTGATGTGAAAGCAGGTATTTGAAAGTTGCTTGGGCTGCAACGAGTGGCCTGCTTATTTAAACAACAACTACCGGTACCTAACCTTTGAACTGTGTGTTTGCCTGTGACCTGACTACTTGTTTTGATTTTCAGTGTCTGCCAGTGGCATGAACCACTGGTGTTAGTTTCAGGTAATAGAGAAAAGCAAGATTCTCTTTGAATATCCATTTTTAATGGTGCTTGGGTCCCAAATATTATCTCCAAAACTCTGATGCTAAAAAAGTGCTTGTGTATGTTGCCTGCTGATAAGCAGGGGTGGGCCACAGAAGAGTCTGTGCAGGGTGGTGACAATCTTGTAAGTCAGTTGTTGCTTAATGGAGAGCCGCAGAGGATATTGTTATCTCTACTTTTGTGGACTCCAAGGTTTCTCACCAGTCGAAGGTTCTAACGCAGTTCTCCGGATCTCTTGCAGTTTAGAAATGGTCTTTTCCAGGAGGACTGAGTATGTGTGTGGAGACAATTCTGTATTCTGTGTGGATAAGATTCAACATCCTCCAAATTGGAACAAGCTGTTTATGGCTTCTTTCACCTTAGATTCTGGGGAGCAGTCCATTGACCCTGTTACCCCAATCATTTGGCCTTCATTTGGGTGCAATGGCAGCCGAATTGCAAAATATTCTGGGGACTGGATCACGGGTGCTTGAGGTTTTTGACAGGCGAAGGGATAGGAAAATGGGATCTCAGTCATGGATATGTTGAGTCAGACTCGGTTTGAGATTGTCGATTGTCCAAATTTCCAACTGGTCGAGTGCGTCAAAGCCATGAAGGACGTCTTGCGTTCAGTGGTGTCACTATGTCTCATCAGCGTGGGCATGCAGGCTCACAGCTTGGACTCTGATGATGTGCAACAGATGCTATAATTAAAGGTTCTGGAGAATGGATGGGAGGAGAGCCCGAAAAGACCCTTATTGGCAAGGCACAGCGACAGTTTCTAGCTTGACTCTTTATTTTTTCATTAAGTGCAACCGTTTTGAGCTTTCTTGGAGAAATGAACAACTGTCCGGTATCCTGAAATACTAAACTCCGGTGTTTAACCAGTTTCACGTCTACAGCATAATGTTTTCTTTATTAAAATATTTTAGTCATCACTCGTTCCTGTTCAAGACATTATGCTGTCACTTTCCTGGAGCGGGACTAGAGTTCTGCATTTGATTTAGTCCATCTGGGGGAGAGGTCTTGTGCCCAGCATGCTCCAAGGAATTCAACTTATTTAGAGTTTGATGCAAATTCTAGCTTTGCAATTATATAATGCATATCTATAGGGCCAGATTTAGATTCTGGCGGATGGGTTACTCCGTCACAGCGGTGATGGATAACCCGTCTGCCGAAATATAAATCCCATTATAACCTAAGGGATTTATATTTGGGCAGATGAGATATCCGTCCCCGTTGTGACAGAGTAACCCTTCAGATGATATCGAAATCAGGCTCTTCGTTTTAAGAAATTTCCAGACGTTAATTTCAGTGGTTTTTAGGAAATTGTTATATATGTGTAGTGAAATGCACAATCCAAAATCACTGACTAGTTGATGCTTTTTTGTAATTTAGTAACTCTGTTATCTTTCATGTCAATTATTTGAAGGCATTTTCAACAAGTGTTTGAATGTAGTTTATTGCTGTGAAATTCATGCTTTCCAAGGTGTTTGGCTTCAATCCAACATAAAAAGTGAAGAGATTAGCAAATGTAAACATGAAATCAAACAATCTGAGAGTACATTATAATTTATCTTGATTCTCTAATGGGGTTCATTAATTTGGTGCCCAAATACTTTCTTGTTTCTACTTTCCAACTACAGCATATTGAATGTCTGCATCGCAAGCCCTCTAATGTTGTGCCACTGTTATTTTTGTGTCTTAAACAGAAAAGATCTTTGAGAATGTTTAATAAAACTCCTTAGTTGGATAAATAATTAGGAAAAAGGACAGTGAAGAGCTATGAATTGCAGATTTGTTACGAAGGCAACACATTGAATTCTGTCGTGGCTAGTCCCTTTAGTTTTCCTGAATTTTCAATACTGGCAGAAGTCTGAATTTAGATGTATTTGAAGTACACAATTGCTGAGGCATCATATAACAACGCAATTCAATTCTTCATGTAATTTTTATTTTTTTACTATTTCCAGAATGATGCTGACTTGTTAGAGGTTGCATTTGTAACCATACATTTAGTAATCAGAGGTGAAAAAGTAATATTTTCCAAAGACCTCGATTACGAGTCTCCCACAAAATAATTTACTTTGTATCTAGTATTGTTACTTGAGCTCCATTTAATTTGTCCCTAGATATCACTTCCTCTAAAAGTTGTAGAGATCTCCTATATCACTAACCATCCTATTTAATTTCTTCAACAGTTTCCATTTGATTTATTTGAAAAAATTTTTTTTTTTGCTTGACCACGTTTAGCCCTCATTCTGACTTAGTGTGGTAATAACATCTGGGGATTACCAGCCAGAATAGAACGAAGGCCTGAATATAGTTTTCATTATTTCACACTAATTTAGAGGCATTCTTTTTAAACAGTCCTCAAAATATTGCATTAATTTGGTAAGAACTAACTCTTTGCTGGCAAGGAATTTTGTATAATCTGTTAGTATTATTGGAACTCTTTGCTAGGCCATGAATGGGGATTTCTTTAACAGCCTGGAGTTCTGGCACAGCATTAATAAATATATTACATTTAATAAATGGGCGCTAGATACAGACCGCCTGACTTGGGCACAGTCTTCCCTTGTATGACACGCTTGGTATTTTACCATCATTTCACGTGCTATCATCAGTTTCGCCCTATTTAAGTTTTAATTAAAGTTGTAACATTTCATAACATTTTAGTTGAAATAATATACCTTTTGTACTTAAACGATTTGCTACAATAAATCGGATTGCCATGGCAATTTTGCCCGTATATCAAGCCATATCAACACGTCCAATACCCATGTTCACTGTGTGTTCAAGATTGTCTACAACTATTACCAGTCAAGTACCCCCATCAAAACTTGGATTATAGGCATTAGGAGCATGTACTCCTCAAAGTGGGGCTGCAGTGGTTAAGAGACAGTCAGAAAGGGCAGCTAAGCTAGGTAGTTATTTGTGGAACGAAGATGGCTTCTGTTTTGAGAGATCGTGTAATGGTGATAGTTCTATATCCAGACACTTGTGCAAAAGATGTCCACGGAATGGGCAAGCCTCTGTAGAGAACAGTAGCTTTTGCGTGGCATAGCAAAGTCTTCTTCTCATACCTGAAGTTAGGGGATAAGCTAAAAGAAGTTGCGAGGGAGCCAAACCGGACTTAAGTGAAGCTGTGGACGTGAAAGCTGCAGCAGGGTTAAGGAGGTTAGAAATAAGACCGAAACCTTCTCGAGAGATGTGTTAGACAAAAGTGATTATGCTGGGCCACAATTCACACTTTCTATTAACTACTGGACAACAGGCCTTAAAACAGTTCTTGTATTGTGCAAAACTCATACACACACTATTATTACATTTAATTTGTTTTTATAATGTTACCTCCTCTGCTAACCACCATCTGAGTTTGCCTTGTACACTTTAGGTGTCAAGTTTTAGGGGCGGCATATGGACAGGTGCCAGTAGGAATACACGGAACTACTTTGCATTATCTCACACTTGACAGACAGTTCGTATTCTGATCAAGTGTTGTCGAACTATCCTTGAACTGTATGTATTGTATTGCAGCATATATATATATAGATAAGAAGAGACAGCACTCACGGGGGACGAAAATAACCCGACTTTATTGTACGGGTTACTGGTACAACGTTTCGGCAAGCGCCTTCATCAACATTCAATGTTAAAGCAGGATTTCCGCGTTTTTTTATATACAATTTTACAACATCCTGTATGGACATAACCATAGAAAGCGGGCTCATTGAAAGGAATCAAAGCATTACGCGCAATCTTGGAACATGCAATGTTCAACATCTTGTGGTAAATTGCAGCGCCATATTAAAACAGATACCATCTCTGTTTCTGAGCCTGGGCGAATCACTTCATCATGTTCAGTTCACATTGTGTGTAACACATTGTAATTCATCAAGATAATACGTACGAAAGGAGTGCATTTTAAATTAATATTCTATATGAGACCCCTTAAAAATAAACCCCGTTTGCATGGGACATACTATGCTAATATCTCGCCCTGGATGAGCATTCGTTACACATCACAACGTTTAAAGACATTTCCTCATAGTATCTTGCTCTGAATGAGCCAAGATCCTCCAGATCCTTATTGCAACCACTATGGTTCATATGGCTTCCCCGTACAGATCAGAGGACTCAACGTGAAAGAAACCAAAGCCATTTACTCGTATATCATTAATTGCAGAGATTCTCTTATTAAGAAAACAGCAAACCCCAACATTCACTCATTCAATGTGATTTTCAGTTTTAGCCTAAGTGAATAGCTAGCTCTTCCTCAGTGTTGAGGCCCAATGGGATCTTGGCTTGCAAGTCCATGATATAACAAAACTCTAGGTGTCATAGTTTTTTGACTCTATCCCCACCTCTTTCATTCACCGGAATATGATCTATGCAGAAGAAACGAAGGCGGTTTCTGTCACTATTGTGGTGGGTGGCAAAGTGTCTAGCGACTGGATAAGCTGGATCATTTTTCTCAATTGCTTGTGCATGTTCTAGAAATCGACGTTTAGTCAGGTGGATGGTGCTGCCTATTATAGTAGCTGGCATGGGCATTTTAGGCTGTGTATATATATATCAACAGGAAACCTCTGCACCACTTAAGGAAAAGAGCACGTGAACGAGGGCTATTCAGGTAAAGGCTCTTTTATTCAATTTAAGCCTCCTCCGACCCAGCACAGAGAGACGCGTTTCGGCTCTCGCAGCAGCCTTTTTCAATATATATAGTGCTTTATACCCCATTGTGGGGCACTGAAGCAAATTTTCTGGCAGAAGAACGCTACAATGTGGGAGAGTGTGTCTGTGGTAGGAAGTATGCTGTTTTTGTGGGAATCCTATTGGATTTGTGTATGACCAACCTTAGAGGGGTTCTTATCTTGTCTTGCGATGCGGCATACAACTGTGTGGTAGTGGAGGTGCTCATGCAGCCTCGTATTTAATCCCGGGTGGAGTGCTTTAATGTTCAGATAAGATGTATTCAATGTGTACGCTGGGAGATAAGGCTATGATTTGAAGCACATTGATAGTCTGATTTTACCTTTGAAAATATCCAGGTCTTTACTTCCTTACTGAATTTTAGAAATTGTATATTCCAGTGATGATCAAACAATAGATCTTTTTTTCTGCGGGTAGGCCTGACAATTTGAGGTACTAATCTTGACCGCAGTGTCCTGTTTTGGAAGAATCAATTGAATTTTGATTTAGGTACTTTCGGCCTTTCCCTCAAATGGCACTATGAAACTTTTGTTCTCTTGGTGAAGGTAGCCAGTGTAGTGCTTGGTGGACTGGTATCAGGAAGTCCGTTGGGTGCAGCTGAAGTAGTAATTTTTCTCCGGTGGTTTGAATCCTTTGTAATTTGTGTATTAGGAAGCACGGGGCACCAAGGTGGAAGTTGTTAGCTAGTAAAAGAGGGAGAAGGGCTTGTATTTCTGTGGCTACCCAAGACAAGGGAAGATTCATCGCCATGCTCTTACTGAACAGAAGGTCCTCATTGTAATCTCATTAATGTGGGATTAATGGTAGGATTATGACTGCTCGCTCTGAGGTTTCTTACTTCTCTGAATGTGTTTCGATCTCTGGAAAGTTCCAATTTTAGAATGATTTTCTCTGAAGCATGAGAACTAGTCCACGGAGCCCCGCAGGGCTCCTCGCTCAGCCCGACGCTCTTCAACATCTACATGACTCTTATGGTCAGCGTCATACGGGCTCACTGCATAAGCATTCTCGCATATGCTGATGACATGCAACTGAAACTGTCCCTCTCGAACAAAACACCCACCACCAGGAACAACCCCACCACATGAATGATCGAAGTGGCCACCTGAATGAAATCCAACTGCCTCAACCTGAACTCGGACAAGACCGAGTATTCTTTGGGAATTGTGGTGTTTGGGAAGACGCCTCGCCATGGGACTCTTGCTGGTGGACCATTGACCATGGACCCCCTAACCCCCAAATGCCTTGTTCACAAGTGAGAAACCTTGAAATCATCACAGACAACAAAATGGACATGACCGCTGAAGTTAATGCTGTGGTCTCAACCTGCTTCAACAGCCTAAGGATGCTGAAGAGAATCTTCAAGTGGCTACCAGAAAACGCCAAGCAAATTATCACCCAAGCCCTCATCACCAGCAAATGAAACTATTGTAATACCCTGTATGCAGGGGTAACCAACCAACTCTCAAGAAGACTGCAGATCATCCAAAAAGCAGCAGCCAAACTAGCCCTTAACCTCCCACTCCGATTCCACATTACACAACACTTTAGGGAACTCTTCTGGCTCCTGATACACAAGCACGCACACCTTGGACTCCTCACCCACATATACAAAGCACTTCACAACAAAGGCCTTGCCTGCCTACATTCATTTCAACCTACCTTCCAGACACCCCTGCTCTGCCTGTCTCTCACTAGTACACACCCCATGCATACACACAAGCAGAGCAGAGGCATCACCTTCTCATATCCGGCTCCTTAAGTCTGGAACGACCTCTTACAATGCATCAGAGCTGCCTCCTCTCTTCTCGACTTTCGCAAGATGCTGCACACCTGGCTTTTCGAGTAAACCCTTCAGGACTGGCCTCACACACCGACTAAAGAGCACCTGGATACCCGCACTGGTGATTAGTGCGCTCTAAAACAAAAAAACATAACATCTGAGTGTTGTACGCATGGTTGTAACATATGAGGCTGCTTGATATTGTTTATCTAGTATCTTATTCCTTGAGCTACAGTACTCGGCAGCTGAAGAAGATGGTTAAGGAGCTGTAGTAAAAGTGCTATATGAAGGTGGCCTTATAATTCAACCAACTCAGAGGCCAGTGTTCTTTACTAGGCGTAGAGGCCGTTCTATAGAAAGTAAACACTGTAAGGTAAAGGTACAAGTACCGCTTTCCCCACCACCCCCCAACTCACAACCCAAGAGTCCCAACAAGAAACAGTGCAAGGACATACAGCATTAGACTAAATAGATATGTATCTCCTGAAACACACCCCATACATGTAAAAAAAGAAAAAGATCAGTTTTTTGGTCATTTGCAGTAATTATGCGATGCCAACAAATTTAGCTTTAAGGCTGCCGCCTTACCCATGGAAGCGCTGGCCATTCTCTTAACGCCAATCACACAAATATTTCCTGGATTGGAGATAATCAAGTCTTTGCACTGTGTTTGTTTTACTCTCCACCTTAATACTACTTGCACTGGCTAATGTTTTAATAGTAAATTTGCATGCCTAGACACCATTAAATACAAATACAAAATTATTGATGGCAATTTATTTTATGATTGAAAAATATATTCTTTACCAAATTACAGAAAAATCCAGAATATGCTTGAGGTTTTTATTGGTAGATATACAACATTAAACAGACTTTGACATGGCAAACTCTTCAATGATTTATTTTTGTGTAATCTGTCTGGCAAATCCTAACGTGCATTTCATCACCTCGAAACTGTGCCTCTCAGTCACACATACAAGACATATGCAAAAATATAAAATAATCTGGTCTCCCTACATTGAACTAGATGTCTAGATTATTGCTAAACTTTACATCTCACTACCGCATCACATACTTGTGCTTTGATTTAAAAAAATATATATACTTTATTGTTGTAAGCTCCTCCCACCCCAATATCAAGACTAGCATAGACCCAGACTTCATGGAACTTCTTTCTCCCCACTCACCCTCTCCTACCTTCCCCAGGTCGCACCAATGAGGGCTCTCCAATTATGCCCTCATTGATCCCCCATTCAGGAAGCAATGTCCACAAACCCATATCCCCTCACCAAATCAACCTTAGGTCACCTAGATACTCCAACCTTTTCACTACCTCCAGTACTACACTTCCTCCCATCTCGTTCAATCATCCTCACGCATATCCACAACAAAAATGCTCAGCTAATAATGACTCCCTCTCTCAACTGGGCGCCCCTTATGACATCACCCCACTATCGGACCTCTCTTCGCAACCCGCCGCTACCCTAAAACCTGATTACTGGGTAATGCGATTCAATGAGATTGATTGTTGCCTAAAACATCTTGAGGAGGATCTGCAGAGACTTACGTCCATCACATCTAATCTTTGACCATCTCGCAGCTCAAATAGCTACCAGAACTGACGCCCATACAGACATCCACCCACTCCATGTCCCTCACACAGCCAACCTGGGATCGGAAACTACACCTTCCCCTAATGATGCTTCTCGCCCAAAGAGATCAAATCATGATCTATCGTTCAAGGAGATCCATGAACTCCTCCTTTCTTATCAGACCGAAAAGAATACAAACAGTTCAGATCTAAATCAAATCCAAACCATCCAAGCAAACCCATTCAGAGAACCGAATCACAGACAAACAAACAAGAACAACCTCGAGAGCGTAATTTTATCACAAATGGTCTCTCATAATAATAATCAGCTGAAGTGCATGCTCCTCAAATCACATAAGTTCGATATAGTTATCCACACGGAAACGTGGTTAAACAACTTATCTCATCCCATCATAGATCTACTAGTCCCACCTAGTCACAATTTCATTCGACTAGACAGACTCAAGAAAATGGGTGGCGGAATAGCATGCATCTACCACAATACTCTTTCAATACACCAATTGGAAACAATAGCTGTAACAACATGCGATTATCTTAGCATCAATATCTCTTGCAACAACAAATCCATTTGTATTTTACACGCCTTCTATCACCCTCCGGGGGATAACTCTTTGTTCATTGAACAAATCATGGAAATCATCACAAGAAATGATAATCTTCAAGGACCCCTGATCTTCCTGGGTGACTTTACACTGGAATGACCTGAATGACCACCAAGTGAACAGCCTAAAATCCTTCCTATTAAACCAGGAGTTGTCCCAAGTTTGCAACAAACCAACACACAACAAGGGTGAGACTTTGGACCTTATCTCTAAGACGGACACTATCTCCTTAGAGTCTATTACCCCCTGTGACTGGACAGACCATTATTCATCACCTTCCTCATCAACTTAAAGGCGATCCCAATGAATGGCCAACTGAAGAAAATAAAACATTAGAAAAGGAATCTTTGTAATATAAACCACAATGAACTAAACGCCCTATGCAATAACACCTTGATCCCACAGACCAACATGGATGATGTCAATGATCTCACAGACTACTACAATACTTCCATACGGGAAGTCATGGACTCCGTCGCGCCCCTTCGACAGAAAAATATTTCCAATAAAAACTCAAAGCCATGGTTCAATAACAACTTGGACACAGAAAGACGCAATCTAAGAACAGCAGAAAGAGCTTGGAGATACTCCCCATCCTTGGAATTGCTAAAACACTTAAGAACAATGAGGAACACATACAATAGAAGAATAAGACAAGTGAAAGCTAATTGTTTTCAGAACACAGCTCGACCAAGCCAGAAATAGGCCCAAAAATCTATTTGAAATAGTCAAGCAGCAATCACACAACACATCAAAAGGGTTAGACTCCGGATCCGGCACCCTGCCAAATTGTGAAGAACTAGCCACCTTCTTCAAGGGAAAATTCACAAAGATAAAGAACGAACTTCAACTAGCGAAGGGACTACTACCTGTTACCCCAGTCAGTTTCTCATACACCTCCCTAATTACGGAAGGGAAGGAACCATCCTGGCCCCATTCCAAAAACAATGCCACTTGAATACCTTCTCCCCAATCAGCGAACATGAAATGTACAACATTCTTTTTTCTTCAAACCCATCTAACCACTTCACAGACCCTCTACCTCCCAGCATATTCAAAGAGATCAAAACCTGTATTCTCCCACTATGGACCAAGATTATAAAAGCCTCACTACGTCAAGGCAATATCCCTGACTGCCTAAAAGTAGGACTAGTAACACCCATTTTAAAAAAAACTATGGCAGACTGCTCTGATCCTAACAACTTCCGTCCCATCCCTAAGCTGGCAAAGGTCTTAGAAAAATGTGTACAGAACCAACTCTGCAATCACATAGACAACTATCAACTCCTCGATCAACACCAATCAGGGTTCCGTCAAGATCACAGCATGGAATCTGCCCTTACTCATGTTCGTTGATCAGTTTAGGATTAGTCATACTGACTATGCGCTGTACCTGTTGAACGGAAGCTCCATTGTTTATATGACTGTAAATGTGGCCTTGCAAACTGATCCGCTGGTGGATTTGCTAGAGACTTGATTGTAAAGTTGGAAGGGGTAGCGTTTATTTAGAGAGCCTGTCCACGGGGTACAGTGAGCATGGTTATACTAGGGCAATTGTCCAGTTGGATGTTTTCAGCAAGGGTTGATTACTGCTTGTCATGTATTCGTATGATCTTGATTGTTAATAAACATATTTACAAAAATAAAAATGGAATCTGCCCTTACTCATATAGGGGATGACATACTAAAAATGCTGTATCAAAATGAATCATGCCTTCTAATTTTGCTAGATTTATCGGCTGCCTTTGACACCGTCCAACACGATAATCTACTGAGCCTACTAGAACAAAGGATGGGCTTATCAGGGGTCGTATTACAATGGTTCTCTTTATTCCTCTAAAACAAGTCCCTAAGAGTCCAAATGAATCCATCTCTCTCGAAGTCCCACGCGATCAGTCTTGGCGTTCCTCAAGGATCTTCTCGCTCCCATTCTCTTTAACCTATTCCTGGAACCACTGGCAAACCTCCTAAAATCGTCTAACATCCACTACCATATGTACGCGGATGACTCTCCGCTGTATCTCAAAATCGCCTACCCAGAGGACATTATATCCCTTAATTTGATCTTACAAAATACGCACCTTTGGCTCATGGTTAACCATCTCAAACTCAACGCTGCTAAAACCAAATTTCTTCTCATCTCTCCAGCGAATAACAACCCCAAGATTGGGTCTGTGGTTGAAACATCTTACAGCCCTCAAATTCTCGCCCCACATCATAGACTCTGCCTTTTCCTTAGGTATTACATTAGACACACACCTAAATATGCAGGATCACATTAGTGCAGCCACCAAAGGAGCAAACTACCAACTGAGCATTCTGCGGATACTTAATCCCTGCCTACCACACGAAGACCTAAAACAAGTGTTCAAAGCTCTAGTATTGCCCAGACTGGATTATGGTAGTGCCACACTATGTGGCTTACCTAGATACAAACTGACCCCTCTAAAAGCCTCCCTCAACGCAGCAGCAAGACTTGTCCTTGGAACTAAAAGAAATGCGCACATCTCACCAGTCCTAAAATCCTTAAACTGGCTACCATACGAAGCAAGAATCCAACTGAAAATTTCTTGAATGATGCATAAAGCGTTACACTTCAATACCCCCAGTTACCAGGCCCACAAGCTAGAAAAATCAGGGGACAGCAGATCCTCGCAAAGAGCGCTCACCTTGCTTCTGAAGCGCCAACGAACCCACAAAAAGAAAACGGGTGCCAGAGCATTCTCGGTTATTACATCCAAGATATGGAACTCTATACCACCGGACTTGCGCTTAATTTCCTCTACCTCCTCCTTCAAAAAAGAAGCCAAATCTTTTCTACTAAGTTTTTACCCTAAGTCTATACATCCGTGACATTGAAATGGTATAGATACCAAACTCTTATGGTGATTGACCTTTCTAGTACTGAGTTTAATCAACACCAATCCCTGTTATCCTAATTTACTGTCCGATATGTTCGGCTCTCACGCATATGTTTCCTGTTTACCAGACCAATTGTTACTATTCGGCTCATCATGCCAAGCGCTCTGATACCCACTAGGGTCATGTTCTCGCTGTACAAAACTTTACATAAATAAAATAATTAAATAAATTCACTGTTGTAAGAATATTAGATCTAGGAGGAGATGTCGTTCAATACATCATTAGCCCAAGACAAGAAAGAACGAAATCTAGTCCTAGGGATGTTATTTAATTACATAAAACAAAACATTCTACTGTTAAAAATCATTACAAGTCTGCAGTTTAATGTTTCATCATTTCCAAATCTGGAAAGTGTGTTCCCCATGTGTATATTTTGATTTTAGGGCGCATTGGCAATTTCATACCTACCTAAAAATGTAATAAGTGCTGATCAGGTCCTCAGGCACTTGTTTTGCGCTGAAATACATCTTTTAGCTGGGCACTACTTTGGCCGAGGTACTTCCTGTGTGTCATTTCATATCCTTGAATAATGTAAAACTAACATTTTCAAAGAAGTACTTGCTTTGTTCAGTTTGTTGAAGTGTATCCTCAGCTCCGATCACTGATTCATGCTTGTATTTTTCTTTTCAAATGTAAAACAGACAAATGCGTGACTAACTACATCTGGCATCAGTGGGTTGATCACACAGGAAATACATAAATATATATGTTCTAAGAAAACCGATAAATTAAGACTTCACTAAAAAGGTGCATTCTGTGCTTCTACACAGATAGAAAAGAATGAGAATGTATTGCTTATTAAAAAAAAAATGGATTGCCTGCAAAAGGATGTGACATCAGTTACTCAGGAAATGTAACAAAACGACAGTTATTCAATCTTCTGCTCTGCCTGCAAAGCTTTCTACTTGTCAAAAGGTTGAGGAATAATGCAATTGTCAGTGGATTCTAATGGAGAGATGCTGAACGAAACCTCGCATTAAAAACTTAACATCGACAATTATATTCTTGCAGAAGCCTTCTAGATATCCAACTTGGGATTTTTCCTTAGAAAACAAAATCTTAGTTTTATAATTCTTTTAAAAAATCCTTCTTTGCTATCAATTCAAAGCCGCACTTAGTAAAATAATACATTTACAAAAGACAAATGGCATTTGATAATAATGAAATCTGTTACTGACTATATACATTGATCTATCCTAAAACACATTCATCTCCGATACATCACCTCTAAATCCTGCTACCTAAAACCTTAATTTCCATTTTCTTGGGGATGGGATAAGGCGCCATCCGTTTTTTGTTTTGTTCTGCTTTGTTACAGGAAGTTTCCACTCTTTATAACCAGGTTACCCCATTTGGAAGAGTATTTTTCTTTTTCTGAGGAGGCAAGTGAATTTTCTGTCTCCTGGGTGAGCACTGACCGCGAGGACCAGTGACTTGCTCATGTCCTCTTTCCATGCTCAAAAGATATCGATTTTTAATGGAAAAAATATAATAATAGTTATGCTTCTCCAGAAGTTCAGGCGAGGACCCTTGTTCTGCTCATATGTTTGAGTGTGTTGCAAGATTGATATATTTTTAATTTGTATTTCTCCTCCCTGCTGCCAACGAGTGCTTGACTGCACAGCCACCATTTTCTCATCTAACACTTGTCTCCTTTCCATTCGCATTAGGGTGGAAAGAAGGGAGTGGTCGAGGTTAAAATCGAAAGTAAGTACACAAATGTTGCTGAGAGATGAGGTCTTCTCCGCTGGGGACGAAGCACTTATATTTGTTAATTCCAAAGCGAATGAAATATTACTACTGAAAAGGCCTGTAAAAGCAAACGTTGCCAATACCTAGAACTTGCTTTTTTAAATTCTTGCCCCAGTCTTAATTCTATGAAATTATTGTGTTGTCTCCATATTATTTGTTGGAATTCGGGTTTAACATCTGACTAATGTAAACTGACATCCATTGTATAACCGTCCAATCAGAAAATGCTGCTAATGTTGAGATGTTGCGGGGTTTAAGCCATTCTGGACCGCTCGTGTTTCTGGCGGCTCGCGGATGATGATCCTCCTCTGCGAAGAGCTGATTTAATCATCCCACCTGCTCTGTCACAGCTTGATTTACATTTTAAAGGACTTCTCTTAAAATGGCTGCCTCATTAGATGGGGCAGAGCCTGGGTTTTAAGCACGCCAAAACAAATAGAACAATAAAACCGATATTGCGAATATTTCAAGGTGGGATTAGAAAGAGAAAAGGGAATTGGTGCATATCATGAAAAGTAATTGTGTTCAAGTTTGTCCTTGGGTCATAAAGATATCTAAGTTATGTGGGAAGGGGGACTCATGTCCTATGCTTGCTTTTTCCTTCATATTTCCTACTTTGTAGAGTTTCTGCTACCTTCTTATCTCTCTCCTCTTTCCTTCTCCTTTAGGACCGGGGGTCCGGGACGGGATCTCAGAGTACGTCTTGCCTTGCTTCTTTTTTCCCTCTTGGCTTTTCTCTGTATTTCCTTTCAGGGTCAGGAAATTTGAGAATGACAACCCTTCCCCGAAACACACAATACGACCTAAAGCACCTTGATGTCAAGGTGGAAACCCAGTTGACAGATTTCACCCTGCAGCCCTCACATCTGCTCCAGTGCCTTCTCACTCCGCGCAGTTCTAATGCGCATCAACCCTGTTTGCAGCACCATTGCTAGTCCTATACTGAGAGCAATGCACGGCTCTGCCATTGCAGTGGAATTTGGACAGTAGCAGCTGCTGTTCTGTTCTTGGAACAATTGACAGCTCTACTAATGCACCCCAATCCTAAACTTCACCTACCTTGCTACTAATAGGATATAGTCCGAAGTCAGTTGACGGACTTCATCCCTGATCTGCAGCACCTTCTGCTGCAACATTACTGGTACCTACACATAATGCGACCAATGCTCCTCAACCCTGACTGCAGCGCCCAGTGAATTTCCGTTGATCAAACCTTCACACCGTTCTACCAGACCATCCATTTGTGGTGTGCAGCACCTCCCACTACTCAAGTGCTTCACAATCCTAACCTGCAGCACCCTCTACTATTACAGTACATGAATGTTTGATATCCCTACCAGCATACCTCCATTATGTCTTACTTCTGCTTTCTTTTCCACGCCCTGTGTAGTGCATCGCAGCCTGGCTTGCACACCACACATAGCTCCCTCAATGCACCCATCTCACTGACATGAAACTCACTTCTTATCCTGCTAAGCAGTCAACAGCTAGCTCTGCTGATGCATCTCTACCCTGCCTTGCAGCTGCTCCTGCTGCTCTGGTGCTGGTTGAAAGGGATGGCTCATGACAGATTACAGCAGGCCTGAAACTCACAGTTCTCATGTTCTTTCCCTCTGTTGTTTTTTTCTCCAGGCCGAGAAGACTCTGTTCTGAGTTATGAAACGGTGATGCAAATGGAAGGTATGCTCATCTTCCTGCCTTTCTCAGTACCCCTTGTTGGCTTGTAGGTTCCTTCATGTGTCCATTTTGGGAATGTATTTTTCTCCTTCTTTAGTTCTCCCCTTCTTTGTATACTTGTTTTTCCTGTAATGCTTCTTATTGTCCCTCTTCGCATTCTTATATCAGCCTCCAGCCTTCCTCCTCTCCTGAACATCTCATCTGCGTCTGCACTTTCCCTTTACACTTCGTCTAGTGCCCGCTTTCTCAGTCTGCATCCTCTTCTCTTTATCCTTCTTGCCCTGTTTCCAGCACCATCTCCTGTTCTTCACCTCCTGTTCTTCACCTCTGTCCATTTCTTTTCTCACTCCTTACATTCCCTTCTTTGTATTTTCATACCTCACTTTTTCCCCATATCTTTATATGTCTTTGTCTTTCTTTGTTTTTCCTTAGTTCATTATGCTCGACCGATAATTATTCTCGGACCCACGAAGGACAGAGTGAACGACGACCTCCTGTCTGAGTTCCCCGACAAATTTGGCTCCTGTGTGCCACGTGAGTTCATTTTTAGCTAATTTACAATCTATGTGACAGAAGGGTAAATACCATAGGAGGCAGGTTTTTGGACTGGGATTGCAGATGCAGTTATATGTTCTGAGAACATCACCTGCAGTCCATTTTCAGGAGACCTTGAACCTGATTTAGAGTTTGGCAGACGGGGTACTCCATTGCAGACACAATTGTGTACCCTTTCCTCCAAACTCTCGTCCCCCCTGCCTCATTTATAGACAATGGGGGGGGGGGGCAGATGACAAGGTCCGAAGCGTGGGGGCCCTCCATGTAATTTGTAGGGGCCCCCTCAAGTTCGGTTATGCCACTGATATGTAGTGTCTGGCTGGCACTTTGATCCTGTCTTTTTGAGGCTGGTACATCAGAGCGCAAGTTGCACAACATTCAACCTTGGGAAAGGGCGCTGTAAGTAAATGTTTGCACAGTGAGTTACTACTGCTGTTTGTTCCGCTCTCCAGACTGACTGAAGCGCGGCATAAAGATACCACCACAAATACCTACAGCCGGCCTGGGAGATTGTTTCCCAAGAGAAAAATCAGTGTAGTCTCGAACCATGAGTGCAGGATTATGGTATTCAGAAAAAGAACCTTGCACACAGTTTCACTCAATTGATACAATGGATCGCGTTGGGATGTTTTAAATCATTAACTCCTCTGCATGACTCTTACGTTTTGATTTTTTCAGTGATTTGTGTGTTCTTAATCCCCCAAGTCCCTTCACTTCTAGTTTGATACTTCTCTCTCCTTTTGAATCCTCCATTCGCCAGAATTACGGTTTTACTTCTACAGTTTTAAATTCAGCCCCCAGGTTTATTTTATTTGTCACGTGCCCTTGAAGTCGAGCAACATTGCTTTGTGGTGACAGCCAGCAAGGGTTTGAGGGAGATGATTTTCTCATTGCTGACCATTTAAGGTGCTTGGCAGCGAACTGAAAAGATCTTGCCCTCGTAGGCAATCTTGCGTCATCAGTAACCACCAACTATAAGGGTTACAGAAAGTCTTTTAGTTCCATGTCTGTTGGATTCTAAAACCTATTGGGACATCTTTCATTGGATGACCCTTTGAGTGGTGATTCGGCACACATCTTTCAAAGTTAGAGTTGGTCTTTTAGTTTTGTTCTTACATTCAAGACAACTGGAAGATCATTGTCGTGTTCTGGGGTTATGGAATTGTCGGCTGAGTTACAGTTATGGGTACCACTGACCGCGTCCACCGCATTTAAACCATACTAAATTATACCTATCGGAGCTAATAATCAATGTACAGCGCTTTATCATGCAAGAAGTTTTATGCGAAGTTAATTGGTATTGCAGAATATATGGACAAAGAGGCTGTTTTTGTTTACTTAAAACTTACAGTACACACTTTGTTGACATCTGTGCACCCAATAAGATATCTACATGCGGGTTCCGTTTTCACATGTATATTCTTTTTAATGTTCGAATTGATGCTTTCGTTTTTTAACACTGTGGTTCTTTCAACTAAATAGTCAGTGTGAGAGTAAAAACGAAGGAAACCTATAGTTATGTACATTACGTGAAAGCTCAGCAAAGACTTTAACCGTTGCAGAAATGCAAAGAAAATAAGCATTTGCAATACAATAAGTCTCGCATTTGCGAGAGTTTGAGTTATTGGCATTGTGAATGTCACATAGTCCTTGCTTACAAGAAGCTAGGCTGGCAGTAAAACAGGCACAGTTACTGCCAGCTTGTTTCTTGTTAGCAAAAACTATAAGCAAAAAGTGCGTGTTTACGCACCATTTGCCGGTTTTCAAAACACGCAAATAAAAGGCATGGTCATTTACAATGTCAATAGCTCAAAGTTTGGCAAATGCGAGACCTATTGCATTGCAAATGCTTGTTTTCTGTCTGTCACCGCCAGGAAAAACCTAGCAGCGAGGGACCATAAAAAACAATAGTGCACCCCCACCCTGGAAGAAACCCCCCCCCCCCCCCAAAAGGTGAGCGGATCATTGATTTTTTTGTTTTTCAAAGAAATGTTGAAGATCTGATGGAACGGCCATCAAAACAGAGGGTGGCCAACTAATACAAATTTTCTACCTGGAACGGAACTGCAGTGGCAGCAGTTCCTTTCAACGTACAGAGATGACTGCTGGGGCTGGTGATCATCTCCAAGTTTGACGGACATTAGTCCATTAGGATGGCAGAGGTAATGTTCTCCACCGTCCTTGCAGATGGTGTACCATCTGTCAAACCAAAAAAACAGGCTCTTTCTTATTGTGGTAGACTAGATCTTTGGAGATGAAGTCTTAGTTTGATGTAAGTTGGAAACACTCTATAAACTCAGACCTTCTGTATACTCCAACATCTCTGATGGACAGAGGGGTTTTCAAGAGAACGGGGAGGGTTGTACGAAATAGATATTTTGTTATTTTTCAATTAGTAATTCTAATAATAAGGATTTCTTGATGTCAATTTAAAATATTATTAAAATCATGATTGTTTTCGTTACAAGTGTTTGCGAGAGCTGTTATTGATGATTGTGTGTCACACTCGCTGCAGATACCACAAGACCCAAGCGGGAATATGAGGTAGACGGAAGAGACTATCACTTTGTTGGATCCCGGGAGAAAATGGAAAAGGATATCCAGAGCCATAAATTCATCGAGGCCGGGCAATACAATAGCCACTTATACGGGACCAGTGTGCAGTCTGTACGGGAAGTGGCCGAACAGGTGAGGTACTCGGACAGCAGAGGGCGCTGTTTGAGGAAGGGTACGGGGCAAGTGGTGTCTAACATCACCTGTGAGGAAGACAGACGTCAACAACAGTATAAGGGTATCGCACAGTGGTGTAACAATAGCCCCCGTGGTGCAAGGGGGCACCCGAGCTCCAGTGGTGCCCTCCGGCACTGTGCATGGGCGGTGGGCCCCATGCCTGAGATCTCCTGACTGGGTCTGGATTGTGGGGGTCCCCTCCATGTACTTTGCAGGGGGGTCCCCTCAAGTTTTGTTACACCACTGGTATCACAGGGCAGGAATTCAGCAGAAAAGAAGTGCGGTATGTGATCCAGTGGGGATTATGTAGATAATAGAATAATGAGAATCTAGAGTAAATGAGACCTCAGAACTTAGGCCAGAACTAGCAGCCACAAGCCCCGTCAAAGAATCGGAAGCAAGACAAAGTGGAAGGACTGAGCCAGCTGAGAAAAAAATAGAAGCCAGCAAGCCTGGTCAGCAGTGAAAAGAGAATCAGCAGCAAGCGTGGGGCACTAGAGGAAGGGACTCTGCAGCAAAAGAGATTAGTAATCCGGGGACATAGAATCCGCAGTAACAAAACTTTAAAAATAGAGGCAATGGTGTCCGCAATAAGCAAGCTTATAGAGCTGCAGCAAGTGGTCACCGAACAAGGAAAACTGATTCAAAAGCAAGTAAGCTTGAGAAGCAGAAAAAAGGATGCCAGGAGCAGGTGACTCGGAGGAACAGGAATTGGCACTGTCAGGGCCAATCAACAGTTAACAAGTCTAAAAACTAAGGAAAGGGGCTCCGCAGTAAGCAAGCGTGGAGCAATCACCAGCAAATGGGCATAACTGGCAGTGGGAATAGCCACAATATAGCCTTAAAAAGTAGGAAAAGATTCTGCTTCAAGAACACCTGGGGAGAAACGAAGTAGAAATGAGCAGAAAGCAAACCAAGACCTCGGGGTGGGCGAGGAGGGGAGACAAATTGAATATGCATAAACAAATCTGAGGAGCAAAGGAAGGAGACTCCGTAATACTGAACTTAAGTTGTGAGAGCAGAAGGATGGGAGTTTAGGAGAGGGTAGAGAAAGATGAGACTGTGCTCAGACAGGTCATCTGAGAGGTATGCCCGCACACACAGGGTCCACTAGTTGGTGTTACCAGGCAATGCAAGTCAAGAGTGCAATTTTAGGAGTTGTGGTATAAGGCATAAGAGAGGTTTTGGCCAGCAGCATTATCCGAGGACAAGTCTTAAACCTGGTCACTGTTATACTTTACACCATGAGCCATGGGATGAGGCGCTAAGGTTTAGCACACAATCCTTTTCACACTGCAAAGTTTACTGATAGAAATCAGGCAGAGAAGAATAATGAACCTGTATCCATTCTTTTCAAACACTCGTTCACAGGTGGGTCTTTTCCCTGTTCAGAGAAAACAAGGTGAGCTTGAGGGGTGGTTCCAGCTGCCAGAAGTGGACTCTGGCTTTTGCAGAGAATTTGATTTCCCCCATTTTTTAAAAAGATACGATGGGGAAGATGAGAAATGTTATGCCTAAATCTTGGGGATCTGGTAGAGCCCCCTCAATTGATTGGATCACTGTTTCTGTTCAGTCACTTTGTTGACTTTTCAGCACCTCAACTCTTAAAGCACAAGACTGATATAAGGAAAGAGTTTTATGCTTTGTGATCTTTTCAGAGCTTTCTGACACATTGTTCTTCATCCTTTCATTGCACTCCACCCCCCCCCCCCCCCCACTCCACCATCTTTACTTCCTTCCCTTTCATTTTCCTGACTGGTACTCCTGTTACCCACTATTCTCCACCCCCCATCCTTTCACCGACCCCACAACCACCAACGCCACCACCACATTTACCACTTCCAGGGCAAGCACTGCATCTTGGACGTGTCCGCGAATGCTGTGAGACGGCTCCAGGCTGCGCATCTCCACCCCATCGCTGTCTTCATCCGACCGAAATCTCTTGAAAATATCTTGTGAGTAGCACTTCTTGTTGTGCTTTCCTGTACTTGCGATTCAAGGTCTCATGGATACACCTTTATCTGCTCACCGGATGCACGACTGAGCAACTGGTCATGCCGTCTGCAGCGAGTGTCTGAACTGACTACGGGGTAGGCAGTGGCAATCCCAGTGGTTGGTAATTAGAGAAAGACGAGGGCACAGGGGGTCACCGGGAGAGGTAAGTCTGGGTTCCACCCTATTAACGAACAATGATCTTAAACACAAGACAGTCCCATTGGTTAGTTACAGGCCTGAGCGTAGGAATGGGCTGTCCAATAACTGTGGTTTCACTTATTTTTTTTCCCAGCAAACCTTTTATAACTGTTTTCACGAGTTTGAACCTTTATTGAAAAAATAATTGCTTCTTTGTGTTTTTTTTTTTTAGGGGGTGCACCGTCTTTCAATCCCTCCTTTTATAGGGGGTTCCCCCTTAACCGTATCCCCCCTTTTACTGCCCTTGAATTTTGTTGATGCACATACAGCTTTACCCCCTTTTTTTAAATGTTACTTTTACTACTTCCCTTTCCCAAACCATGTGCCTCCTATCCTCTACACCATGTTCCTGTTATCTTTTTACCTTTCTCCTTATGTCATGTGTACTTTTTATGCAAAATAACAACTATTTTCTTAGAAACTGTATTTGGTCATTTTGTCATTTCTCTAACATGAAGTTTTGTCAGGCTGACCTTCATGTTGGAAAAATCATAAAAATGTTGCTGAATCGAGTCCAGCGGGTCAATTCATTGAGGTTACGAGCATGGAATCAGAGTCCATTATTCATAGTTGAAGATTTTGCTCTGGCTGCCAAGCACGAAAGGTTTGGGGGGAGGCGCCTGCAGGTTTAAAGGTCTAGTCTCTGGAGTGTGGCCATCTAAACCTTTGCAGAATATGGAACGCCTAAATCTTCCTCTATACTTATGAAGGGACGGTTCTCCATTCCTCTCGACGACTGTCTCCTCTAGGGCATACTACCAAGGCAACAGCCAGCTAGAGTGTTACCGTCTGCAGCAGCTTCATCAGAATCCTTACGTTACTCAGTCTTGCATGATCCCTGTCTGCACCTAATTTCGTCTCCCTCTTCCCCTTCTCTAAACACGCTTAGATTCCTAATAAACTTCATATATTGTTTTACAAAAACTAATACATCAAAACATTAAAAAACAAATTCTGATGTTGGATGATGTCTACAAGCTAGTGTAAACTCCGCAGACATAGTTCTGGATAATAAATTTCCTGAGGCCATCACACCCCCCTGGGGAGAGTGGGTCGGTCCAAGCGAGGGGTGGAAAGTGGCATTCCTGCATTGCAGCCAGAGAGGGGAGCCGCTCTGTTGTCTTGAGATGTCGAGAAGGGGGAGCCTGCTTTGTCCCAGACCTGCCTCATGCCCATAGGGTGTCTGCTGGCACATTGTGTTGGATCCAGTCGCACCAGGAGATGGTGGGTCCTTCATCCCTGGCAAGGAAGCCCGGCCTTTTGGCTGAAGTAGCCACCGTAAAATCTCAATTACAACTGGCAGATGCTGAGATACAGTCCTCCCTCTGTAGTATCATGGATTATTAGTGGGAAAGGTCCCTCTACCTCGTCAGCTGTCTTCACAGCAGAACCCCGTTTGGTCCTTACGTGTTCTCGAGAGATTGTACTGTACCCCACAACCGGGCAATGGTAACCTGTTACCATATTATCTGGGAAACCACTGGGACCACCCAAAACCTGAGGGAGGCACCTGGTTTTATAGGTGGTAGTTCTTGACCTTGGGTGCCTCTGAGATTTTTATTTTAGGTCTTCCATTTTAATCTAGATACACTGGACTACTTTAATGGACGATACCTTTTATTCTATACCATAACAGTTGACTTAATCAGAGTAGAACTGAGTACCAGTAGCCTTACCTCCATTTGGTCAGTTAGCAAAGGACCCAAACACTTAAGAAAAGACTGGAGAAAACCCAAAGCATCTCCCACTAGATAACAGTGGCCATAAGGCTGAATCTTAAACCAAAATCTTGCACCTGGCACGAGGGCCAGATTTATTGTACTTTCAAGCAATGCAACGCAGCAAGACACCTTGCTGCGCTGCCGATAGGGAGAGAGCAGGAATGCACCACATTTAACATTGTATGGGGCATTCCTGTCCCCTCCTTGCCGTGGTGCAAGGGTGCCTGCGTTGTAGGCAGGGATTGGGTTTGTGCAGGAAGGGGCACCCATGCTCCAAAATCCAGAGGTGGATGCGTGGGAACACCCATGGAACGCCTTCCCAGGGCAGAGTAACGCCAGGCAGTGACTTGCGCTTCCTTTTTTTTTTTTTATTTTATTTTGTTTGCAGTAGGTACATAATGACATCATAATACATCAAAAAAAAAAAAACCAGTACATAAATTTTAAACTTACAGTTGAAGCATCTTCTTCAAAAGCCTTTTGCGACCTCAGAACAACAGATAACAAATTAAATTCCTTCTTTCTATTCACTATGACCTGCTCTCCTCCTCACTCATTCTCTTGATCTTGCCTTCCTCCAGCTTGTAATGGGAGCCCAAATACCTTTCCCGAAATCACCTATTTTTTTCCCCTTCTGGGCGTACAGCATGATCTCTATATTATGTAAGCCAAGTAGTCTAGTAAGCCACATTTGAAAAGAAGGAGCAACAATATCTTTCCAGCCTGCAGAAATTAATAACCTAAGTACTGCAACGGAGATAAACACCAAGGCCTCCTCCGTTTCCCCCAGATTTAGCCTATTATCGGTACCTAGTATCATAAGGGTGGTTGACAATAAGATTTTTTGGCCTAACAGCCCCTCCCAAAATTTTTCTATTTCCCTCTGTATTCCCTCCAAGGCCTTACAATCATTAAACATATGAAGCAAATCAGCCTGGCCTGTCTTGCATCTGGGACAACGATCATCTTCCCTTATCCCCCAAGAATATAGTTTCGCAGGCGTATGGTATAAATTGAACAAGGTTTTATAGTGTTGCGCCTTCAAGTTAGAGGAGCGGAATATTTTCTTTTGTAAGAGAAGGGCATAGTCTAAATCTACGTCAGGATTCCCCAATTTCATAGCCAAAGAGGATTCTATTTTTTCCAAATCATCTTGTATTGAGCCAATAAATAAAGTATAGAAAACCTTAATCTTCTGACACCCCTTGACTAGCTGGTCCATAATGGGAAATTCATCTACCAGTAGAGTCCTAGGTCTTACAGCCTTCATCCAGCTTGTTAATCTTAAATACAACAGCCAGTATTTGCTAGAAATGCCAACACTGTGTTGTAGTGACTCAAAATCCAGAATCTCCTCCCCGCTCATTAAATCCCTAACTGTCCTAATTCCCAAATTCCCCCATGCCTGCAGATTTCTATCTTCTGCCATCTGAGGGAATACCCTAGAATTATGGAGGTGAAGGTATCGATTTACTTTAGGGATACCAAAAAACTTTGACACTGCCCTCCAGACCCCCCAAGCCCCTTCCAATACCTTGAAGCGGGCCTTTCTGTAATACCTTCGATCTACTTCCCGCATAAGTAAACCTACCGCTTTACGGCCAATTAATAATTCAAATATTGAGGGGGGCATCTGAGTACCAAGATTCCCCTGGGCAGGTTTAGCCTCAGTCTGAAAGAGGATAGACATATGTACCAGCAAACATGACCAATGATAAAGCCTCAGATTCGGTAATGCCAGACCACCCCTATCCCTGGGGAGAGATAATAAATTAGTAGAACGCCTGACCCGCCCATATTGCCAAACAAATTTTATGAAAATTGATTCCAGACCTTTAATTACTGTTTCATCTATAAGGAGGGGTATGGCACGGAATAAATAAAGAATTTTGGGGAACATAGTCATTTTTAGTACGTTGACTCTTCCAATCAGTGAAAGGTGTAGAACATCAATTCTTTTTAGCTCTGTTTCTATAGATTTGCTCAATGATCCAAAATTCTCAGCGACAGTTTTCACTGTTGCCGCATTAATTCTGACCCCCAAGTATGTTGCCGAGTCAACAAATCTTTCATCAATTTTGCTGATATTTCCAGTACAAATAATTTGTGTTTTGGATTCATTCAGTAAGTATCCTGAATCTACACCGAAGTCCTTTGCCATTTGTACCAGCTCAGGGAGTGCCTGATGCGGGTCCACTGTGGTCACCGCCAGGTCATCCGCATATGCCATAACCTTAGTTTCGTATCCCTGACATATCACTGGACTAATTCCCGGGCATCCGAGAATCTTTTGGATAAACGGGTCGATATATAACGCAAAAAGGATGGGGGAACAAGGACAACCTTGACGTGTACCACGATTTATTGTTATCAGATCAGATCTCTCACCCATAACCACTACTCTGGCGACTGGGTTGATATACATTGCTCTTAACGCTCTCATAAGTTTCTCACCAAATCCTCTTCCTGCCAAAATCCCCCAGAGAAAGTCCCAGACCACTCTATCAAAGGCCTTCTCTGCGTCGAGCAGGATCATGGCCATCCCGTCTCCCGCCGTGGACTGGGCATCAAACAGTGTTATGGCCCTCCTGATGTGATCCGTGGTGCCCCGTCCAGGAACAAACCCGTGTTGCCAAGGGGAGACGAGATCACCTATGACCCTGCCCAACCTTTTGGCCAGAATTTTAGAATAGAGTTTGGTATCAGCGTTTATTAACGAAATGGGACGATAGGATCCAGGTTTTTCCTTAGGCTTCCCTTTCTTGTGAAAAACCACTATATTAGTTTCCCTCCAAGAATCTGGGACCGCCCCTGTATAAACTATACCATTAAATAAATCAAGCAGATATGGGGTAATGGCAGAAGCAAAGCATTTATATACCTCGAGCGGGATGCCATCCGGGCCCGCTGCTTTGCCAGTAGGAAGCTCCTGCAAGGCATTTACTAACTCACTCTCACTAATATCGTCCTCCAATTCCTCCCTGGCGGTGTTGTCAAGGCGTGGGCCGGTATCTAAATACTCGTGGCCTCGTAGGCCTTTAACATTTTCCTCCCTATAGAGATCTTGGTAAAAATTCTTAAACACCTGGAGGATGTCTTTAGCTTCCGTGTACTCTTTCCCATTATCTTCTATCTTAATAATGTTATTTTTAACTCTTTCCTGTTTAATTTGCAGTGCCAATAACCTACCGGCTTGCTCTCCAGTTTCATAACGTTGAATCCTGGTAGTTTTGAATTCACTTGTTGCCTTGAATGTAAAGGCCTTCTGTAAATCTGCTTTGGCTGCTACTAATTTCCTTTGGCTCTCTGAGCTATCCCTGCCTTGTACTATATCGGTGGTGTGTTGAACCTCGGCTATTACGAGTTCCCGCATTAATCTTTCTATCTCACTCCTGTCTTCCCTTCTCAATCTTGCCGCACAGC
Source organism: Triturus cristatus (assembly GCF_964204655.1). NCBI lineage: Eukaryota > Metazoa > Chordata > Amphibia > Caudata > Salamandridae > Triturus > Triturus cristatus. Next base: position 797,192,035 of record NC_140595.1, read on the forward strand.
TTATTAATTCGCCTCTTAAGGCGGCCTTAAATGCCTCCCATACGCAATTGCGTGAGGCGCTATATCTGTTAGCCGAAAAATATTCCTCGACCCATTCCCTAACATGTTCTACAAATCTGTCGTCAAATAGTAATCTCCTTTCCAATGTCCACCTTGTTCGTGCCCTTTCTAGCCCGTCCAGATTATAAGTTAAAACCAAAGGGTTGTGATCCGATAATATCTTTGGGGATTTAGAGATTGTTATCCTGCTTATTACGGAATCTGATATTAAAAAATAATCCAGCCTGAAATATCTCTGGTGGGGATTTGAAAAGTATGTATACCCTGGATCTTTAGGTTCCTTTATCCCCCAAGCATCTAGCAACCCATGTGACCTGATTAAAGATGAGACTGCCCTAAAAACTTTGGGTTTTCGCCCTTTATAAATTGCATTCGGACCCCAGTCTGCAGAAATATTAAGGTCACCACAAAAAATTATGGGGGTTAACCAAGTAGCTAACTCTATTTCCAGAAAGTCAAAAATCTCTGGGTCATCGTTGTTTGATCCATAGACTACGCAAATTGTGAAGCCCTTTTCCAGCTCAGCCAGAACCCATCTCCCATTTCCATCCACTTTAATCCGTCTGACTCCTCCCAAAGAAGCTCTAACCAAAACTGCAACCCCCCTAATAGTAGATGATTGCGTCGTGCATGCCACTAGCTGATAACCTCTCACAGACATGAGATTCCTTTTGGCCCATGGGAGGTGCGTTTCTTGCATACACAAGACATCCAATCTATTGAACTTGAGGAAATGGGCTAAATTTTGGCGTTTCCTACAATCGTTCAGTCCACCAATATTAACTGTACAAATCCTAATGTTCGCCATCCTGAGAGTCTACTTGAACGGCAAAAACTGTCTGACGCTTCAACTTATACATAATCCTAAAGATCTTACCCCACCTATTGGACCCATAGTGTACCAAACTGCGAATTTTTCGCCCTTTTTCCCCTAACCCCCACCCCACTCCCAAACCCTCCCCTTCCAGCCCCTGACTAAATCCCCCCCCCCTTCCAGCCCCTACCTACCGCCGTCGACGAAGCGCTCAGACCTGGTCTGTGCACATGATGGGCAGCGATGTCTGCGATGGAGACAGCTTGAGAAAAGCTAATACCTACTAGAACCCTTTTAATCTAAGGAATAGACATATCCAGCAAGTATAAGAAAAATAAAGATAAAAACAAGAAACAATGAGAAAAAAAAGAAAGGAGAAAGAGGCCCATTTTTAACTTTGCAAATTATATTCCACTTAGATTCCCACTACCTTGCTCCCGAAGGGGAAAGGTGCAGATACATTTTAACACCTAATCCAGAAAGTGACTTATGGTCTGAAGACTAATTACTACCAGAGTCCAAATACTCCTTAGCTTTAATTTCCGAGTTAAAGTAGAGAGTCTTGCCATCATTGATTACTTTTAACTGTGCCGGATTTATCACGAAGGCCTGCATTTTCTTGTCCCGGAACGGTTTGATCATCTCCCTTAATCTCCATCTTCGCTCGACAGTCGAATGGCAATAGTCTGGGCGGACAAAAAACGAAATTCCTTCTCCAGCTCTCTTAGCGTCCGGTCTCGCTTTTTCGGCGATAGCCTGCCTTAAGATGAAGTTACCGAAAAATACAAGTACCGCTCTGGGTTTGTCTCCTTCCCTCGCGTTCTTTCGGATTTTAAAAGGGGTGCGGTGAACCCGCTGGATCTCAGTGGCCCAGTTCCAACTAGAAAGTTCTGGGAACGCTTGCTGGAATAGCTTGATGATATAGGCCCTTATATCCAATCCCTCGGCTCCCTCGGGAATCCCTAGAACCCTCAGGTTATTTCTGCGGAGCCTATTTTCTAACTCCTCGGTCTTCCATTGAAGATCGACCACCTGGTCACAATGGGCATCGACCTTGCGTATGGCTTCAGCGGCCTCCGCTTCTGTAGTTACCAGTCTCTCTTCCAGATTTGAAACTCTGTCCCCCGTATTTGCGCAAGCCTTAGAAAGTTTCCTCACGACGCCCTGCATCTTTCTCATTGCCGCCTGGGCTTTTCTATTGTCCTGGCGAGTCTCTTCTCTGTGCGCAATGATTTCTTGATGGATTGTCTCTAGGAGTATCCGGTTATTGTTTTCTTCTCCTGGGCTCCCCTGGGGAGGTAGAGCGTAGGATAGATCGCATCTAGCGTCGAGGCTCTGCGTCAGAGCTCTTGTTGCCAAAGGAGGCCTGACCGCTGTTACAGGGACATCTGATTCCAGGTTGCTGCCTGAGTCGACCTCAGATTCCGAGCTTATACTGACTTCATCATCCTCGGAACACCCAGCCCCTTCAGAAGTTGAAAAGAAACACTCACTGGGGGCCTTCTCTTTCTCTTTCTCACTACATTCTCCCCCCTGGTCAGGATCGGGCTCAGCTCTGCAGGATCTCGTGCCTGATGCGTCTTCTACTAGAGGCAGTGCGGATACCATTGCACCTACAGAGAAAGCCTCAGGGCCAGTTTTATCAGCTTCTTTCTTCACGAAGCTCTCTTTCTGTACAGTTTTAGTTCCCAGGGTTGGGTCGGTGTTCAACACCTTATCCTCTTCCCGATCTACGGTGGGGGGTGATTCTTCTGTGAGAAGTCCAATTTCCAAGCCCCCAGTTTCACCTCCATTCAGCTGAAAGGTGCTTCCCACCTCCTGCCCCTCCTGCCCCTCCTGCTCTGCCACCTTTTTCTCTTTCTCCTTCCCCACCTCCTTACCGGCTTTTGGGAAGATGTCTGCAATGGAGGTAGGGGGTGGCCGGACCTTAGCCATGCTTTGTTGTAGTTTTCTTCCTCTCTCAAGAGGAGCTTCTTTTCCCTCGATCTCGGCGCTGCTGTTGACTCCACCGCCATCCTCCTTAGTCCCTTTCCTCCTTTGTGTCCCAGCCCTTGCTCCCGCTGCTGCCGTTTTCGGAGGCATTTCCCTTCTTCGCCTACGGGCTGGCCGGTACGAGATACCCGGGACGCTAGCAGCGCTCAACTCCCAGCGAGTGCTGACTCCGCACGTAATTCCGCTCCATCTCGCTCGGAAGACCCAGCTCCGGGCTCCTCTGTCTAGGCTCCGCCCTCCAGCGCTTCCGATGCTTCCGATGCTTCCACAGGCTTGACGCGAGGGTACGAGCGCGGACACCACCGCCGCTGCTGCTGCCTCTGCCGAACGATGGAAGCCTTGGAAACCTTGGATAATAGGGAACACCAGAAGTAGCATCATTCCGGCATCACGGCATCACGGCATCACGGCCATCGGGCTCTCTCAGTAAACGGTAAGTTTATTAAATCGAGCTCGTCTCCTCTGTCTCCATCGCTACACCGCTACGCAGCCGCCATCTTGCTTCACCCCGCGTTTCAGACCGTGACTTGCGCTTCCTTGCGTTACCCCAGATTTCCCAAGCCATGCAGGGCCACGCAAGGTGGCCTTGCACAGCTTCCTAAATCTCATTCTAAGTTCTGCATCGCCTTGCGTGGCGCAAAGGGGACGCCTAACCTTGATAAATTTGGCAGTGAGTGTCTACTGTTGTGTGTTGCTGTATTCTAAGCCTCTGTACTCCTCCACCTCCTGGAGTAAGGCTTCATTGCTCGGCTTCACTACCTCTGGGAGAGCTAAGTGGTAACAGGAAGCAGTTGGTTATCCAGCTGAAGTGCAGCGCCGGGACACTCTATCGAGTAGCTGCGCGCTTTACAAATGCTCATTTAACATAATATTATATTATAGCAAATAAAAATAACCTTACCCACACAAGGTATGGCCAAGCACCCCCTGGTGGTTCCCTCACAAGAAGGGTTCACAATTGTGCAGCTTCATGTAGTAGAACTTTGGGATACTATTTGTCAAATTATGCTAGTGACCGGTGATTAAATCTTCTACTACTTAATGATCTGTTAACTTAGGGGAAGAAGGAACCTGTCATATATCTTTGTGACAACTGTCCAGTTGATTCTGCCGAACACATACTACGTGGGTTTTGAGAGCTCATCTGTCAAACTGACCTGTTGTTAATAATACACAGAGTCCACCCGTTTGAGCCATTGGCTTTCTCTGATCAGCTTCTGTCAGCCAATGGCTTGAGCCTTTGTCAATCATCTCTCGGCTCAGCCTAGTGAATTATTCATCTCTCAGCCTAAGGTCATTAGCTGTCTGAGTGTGTCCTGCTTCCAGTGCTTGCACTGAACTTCATTAGGGATCATTCTACAACTATCACTCTTGCTGGCTCCCTCCAGTGGGTCTGCCTGATGTGCTGCATGCATTAGCACTTTAGCCCCAGATCAATTGGCTTTGACAATGCTTGCTGCTATTTGGTACCAAATACATGGCAGTACCTGTTACTAGGAAGAGACTAAGGAAGATTTTGATTAATATTTAAGAGTGTTCTGGTTTTGTTCAAGAAGTAGGCCTCGATTCAGGGGACGGCGGTGATGGCGATTGTATGGAAGGAGTGGCTGACTCTCACCAGCAGGCAGGCATGGGATCCCTGACATGCTGGGACCCTTCCACAGGATGTTAGGATAGCAGGGTAGGTTTGGGGATACATTCCCCTCACCCACACAGTTGGTGGAGGCAATTTCAGCCTTGTGCTAGGGTTTTCATCCACCTAAATGCTCCTCCCATGATACACAGACGATTGGGCAGAAAAACGTCCAAACCATGACAGAGAATGTGGCAGAAGTTCAACTTCCAGCATCGCGGAGAATGTACTAAGCCCACACCCCAGATGGGAAATGCTTAAGCGAAATTAAATCCGACTGCGGTGGGGAATCTACGGGTCTTTTGAGGTAGCCCTAAGTCATAGTAGAACTTAGTTGACTATGCAGGGCGAGTGTTGTCTGACTCCTTTTAAAAATTAGGACCCCAAGGAGTACAAAGCAATACCCACCAATTGTAGTTTTCTGCAGCTTTTATTATTGAAAGTGATGTTACAGATGTTAGCAGTGTTTTTATCCTTATAATAACTGGGTGTCTACTTATCTTTTCAGTATAAAGGGACTGACTTCCTATTCTCCAACTCACCTGCCAATTGTTTTGGGATGTTTTTGTTTATCATTTTTGCATTTTGAATTACGTTTCGAATTATCCACTTTTTATGTTTTATTTTTTATTTTTTACTTTGATCTGTTTCAGGTTTACTTTGTACTCGGTAGCTACTCTGTAATGTGTTTACTGCCACCGGCCCCATTATAAAAAGAGATAATTGTTGGGGGGGTGTTAACTCTGTCTCCCTTTGAACTTCTGCACCAAACTTTTAAACAAAAAAACTTTATTCCACGTTATGCGGGTGCCCACAATGAAATATTACATAGACTTCTCAAGGGGAATTTGTTATTAACACAGGAAACAAGGGTGCACAGTTCAATAACACATTTGTTAGAGCTTCCTTCCCTCAAGGGAGGGCCTCTTTGGGAATGCTAAAAATCCTGTCAGTTTCTTTTTTCAGAAATTTCAGATCCGGAGCCTTAACTCTAATTGGCCGACAAGGTGCAAGTCTTTTTGAAATGTCTGCCGTTTTGGATTTACGGACCCGCTGTTAGATCTGCAACGATAGCATTGATATATAGTGTATTTAAAAAGTTGCCAAATTCATAACGTTTGCAAGGTTTTTTTTTTTTAGGTACACACGTGCACTGTTTAATTTTATTTTGCTCTTCCATGCAGAGAAATTAACAAGCGAATAACAGAGGAGCAGGCGCGGAAAGCCTTCGACAGAGCCAACAAACTGGAGCAGGAGTTCACCGAATGTTTCTCAGGTCAGTGGTCTGCAGCCACCGCCCCCATTTTGAGGCCTGAGCAGTGCTGAAGTTGAAGGCCCATCTCCTAGTTACATTCCTGGGAAAGGAAGAGGCTGTAGTGGCAAGGGGACAATAATATTAAAGAAGATTAGGGGGGGGGGGCAGGGGGCGGGCAGCTGCACACCTCAGTTGCCACCACATTTCATTTAATCTGAGGTTGTCTAGCTGCTGGTAAGGACAATTGCTCCTGAGCAGAGGTCTAACTGGTTTCAGAGAACCTTGCTGTGGGACCAGGCCTAGGCGCAATAATGTGTTTCCTCTCATGGTATGCAGATATGAATCGTGCAAATCGGCTATTTTTAATGTGATCCACATTTTCAAAAAAGGGTGTAGACCCCTGCAGTAGTCTACGAACCATTGGGAAACAGGCTTTTTTTCTGTTTTCAGACAAAAACATCACCCATTTCTTTCTAGTTTGACGCACTATGGGCCTGGGTGGCTTTTTCCCCTGTTTCAATCTTCTGGGGAACTAAGAAACAAAACCTATTTCACATGATTCACTTTTAAGAAGATCTTTCCTCCCTACCCATTTGGTAAATTATGTCATTTCTAGAAGTATTTGACTGACAACAATCAACACAAATAACAGGTAAAGAATTCGTTTTCAAAAACGGGTGACATTCCCTACCGATATGAGTTGGCCTTTTTAGATCCCTTGACCTGAAATCATTTGATTGGTAAGAAAAATCATTTACAATACATTTTTGATGCAAGCTCAAACTAGGGCATTGCAAGGAGTTTGTTGCATGTAGATGGGAGTTCCCAGTGTCCTGAAATAGCAGCTGCAACATTCCTCTTCATGTTGCGGCCAGCCCATCACAGCGTGAGCTCACACTGGAACCCTTTCTCCCTCAGGGAAGAGGCTGTGGACGGGGGAAAAAAAAGTCCCCATAGCCAATCAAATGGCTCTATTTTAATTTTTTTTTCTCGCAACTGCAGAACTCATGCAAGCCACTTGCGAAACCAACCGTCCATGTATACAAAGGTTTTTAGGCTTCATTTCTCAAACACTACTGAATGGATTCACACCAAATAACATAAAGAACACTTTCTGGACCAATATCTATCTAGTTTTCTGCCAAATTTGGTGTAAATTCGTTTAGCCATTTTGGGTGTAGCCCTTTCTAAAAATCCCCATGGAAATCACTTTTTGCTCCCACTGAATTTGTAAGTTTTTTTTTTTTTTGTAAAGAATCTCCAGTTTTATAGTTTTAAAACTATTTTTTAGTGAGTTGGGAATTATACAGGAATTTAGAGACCATGGCCTTGTGAAAATGTAAGTTGCAGAACCTGTTTTCTGGCATTCCATGGGGAGAGAAGAAAAATGAACCTTTCACTAAAGAGTAAATATTTTGCAGAAAAAAATACTTAAAATTCGGGTTTGTACAGGTCACGACCTCAAATTTGTGGGAGTGAAAGATGAGCAACTTTGTTAAGTTTCCTCAACTTCAGGAAGTTTCAACACTGGGGTCATTCATAAATAAAAGATGAATAGATAATCAGTCAGGCCAGAGGTCCAACTGGAGCCTTGTCCCAGTTACAAAAGAGGTGCTCAACACGAGCATAGTCCAGGTTCGCCCATAATCACAGCCAGTGTCACCTGCACTTGTCAGAACTCCCTCAAATGAATGGCTCATTGTGTACACACAAAATAAGAAAAATCAACCCCCACCTTTAATCATGAATTCTCTTGCTTTCACAGCGGTCGTTGAGGGAGACAGCTTCGAAGAAGTTTACCATAAGGTGAAGCGAGTGATCGAAGAGCTGTCGGGCCCTTACATATGGGTGCCTGCCCGCGAGAGACTCTAAGACTTTGAACTTCCCCTGGGCCGTGCATCGGCCTGTCTGCAGCCACTGTAAAGACTCAAAGCTCAATGGTGCCCCGACAAGGGCGGCGGGGGATGTCCCATCTTTTTCTGATTATTTTTCCTCCAGCCCTGCTTCAACTTTAACCACCCACCGGTCTGCTCCAAAAAAAGACTTGTAGCCGCTTTGTCTACCGCTCTCTCCTTCCCCACCTGCGTTCCTCTCGTTCTCCCTGCATGCCGCCTCCTTTGACAGCAAAACAGAAAAAAACAGACAACAAAAATCATCAGACAAAATTATTGTTACAGAAACGTGTGTGTGTGTCAGTGGGAACAAAGAAACAAAATGACACTTTCTACAAGATGATGTCTTCAGGAACTGGAGGTGTGATTTTATTTTGTAGGTCTTTCTTTTTTTTGGCAGTGTTTTTTTCATATTTATTTTTCTTTCATCTGTGGGGGCGACTAGTGAAAAGGCTGGGCAGGATCTGCAGCACACCTTGCCAGTCAATACATCCCACCGTTTTTTTTGGCACCAGGTTGACAACAAAAAATTGGGTCTCCCACAAGCCGCAAGAAAGGTCCCTCCTAGTGCAGAAGCCAAACCCATGACAGTGAAGGGGGCACCTCGCCTAGTGATCACTCAACCAAGTATGTTGACAGCATGACCGGTGCTTCCAAACAACTGCGGAAATGGATAATGGGACCGGAAGAGAGAGACGCACCTGAGCCCTTGCAGAGGTGGTTCTAGTGTTGTACTGTGAATTTGCGCCAGAGAGTCGCTAAGAGCCAAATGCGCTGAGTGATGAGTGCAGGAAGCATCTTTACCAAGGATCCAGCATTTGAAGTCCCTTCCATCACTTGAAAGGGCTTGCTAGAGCCTTCAGCTATCCCAAGATATCCCACTCTTGGGAACTTTTGATGTTCGGGCAATGTATGCTCAGAAAACCTTCAGAAACTGCTGTTTCATGGGAATGGGTTACCTGTTCGGCGGTTGCTTCTGGAGGTTCATGGGTAAAATGAAGGAGAAACCCAAGCCAACCCCAACTCTCTCTCACACACACATACTCACTCAAGAAAGAAAAACGCTTCAATGGAGTTTTGCTTTTTCAACAATTTTTTTTTCTGGGGTTGGGGTAACATCGATGGAAAAAAACGTCTCTTGTTGGATATTGCCTCAGTGCTATTGCGTGTTGAATCTTTTGAAGACTTTTTTTTTTCTGTTTTTGAATTTTTTTTTTCTTTTGAAGGGGCGGGCTTTTGCAAACAAAAAGCATGGGGTCTAAGCCAGAAACATTGTCTGCCTTTTTGAAAAACTAAGAAGAAAATTCCAGACAATGATGGGACCATTTTTGGGGGTGGTGGGGGAGAAAAGGGTGGGGGAGGAAAGCATTCCTTGGACAATTTCGTCTCTCTGTGCCCAAAACCTAAACTAGTTTCTTTGTGCATGGACATGAGTAACTGTGGCTTTAAGAAGAAAAAAAACCACCACAATTGAAAAACATGCATTTACCAATTTAGGAATTTATTTTTTTGGGAGAAAAAAAAGTATATAGCCGTTTTGTGAATATTTTGAGTAATGGAAAGTATTGCGGTCACAGAGCTATGTATTGTATGGAGAAGGGGAGGGGGTGGTTTTATCCGTGCTTTCCGTTTTTTGTAAATAAAAGAAAGGGGGTACCTGCAGGAAAAGCTGGTTTTGTTGTGGAGGGTGGGTTGTCAAAGGAAATACGTATCCTTGTTTTCTCCCCGCCGTCTGTTCTCTTGGGAGCAGACACTAGCTGTGAGCGTATTATTTTTTTGTTTGCACAAGGAGTGTAGAGTGGAGGAGATAAAGAAAATCAGCAGTTAGGGGTGAAAAGAGGAGCACAGCCATTTAAGATATAAAGCAAAAAGGAAAATAATAGGACGATGTGCAATGAAGGAATGGAAAAGTGACAGAAGAGGTAATACGAAAAGTGGAAAGATGGCAAAACTGAAAACAAATTAAAGAAACAAACTGGAGAAAACTCTTAAAGGTGTGTAATGAAAAAAATGGTTTAAGAAAGATAGGAGCGAAAAGAAGAAATGGCAAGACAGAAGACAAAGAAACTAAGAAAAACAAATTGAAGAATAAAATTCAGAGAGACTGGGAAAGAGGTGAAACGGTTGACATTCAGAAAATGAGGGCACGTAGGAAGAAAAAAGAGAACTCAAGCAGCCAGCAAAAACACAGAACAGTACAAATAAAGAAAAATAGAAGAAGGAGGCCATGAAAATTAGAAAGTAAAAAACAGGTGAGTTGAGGCAAATGGTTACATTAGAATGTCAGATGAGAAAATGAAATGGAGGAGAGTAAAAGAAGAATGTGAAAGATGATGAAATGAAAACAATATATAAATGTAGAAAACAGAAGAAAGGAACAAATGGTATGACAGTAAGAACGTTAAGTAAGTCAAATAAAATGGGAATAGAAAGTGGCTAAAATAAAGAAATGATTGAGAGAAAGAGAACAAAGTATAAAAGCAAAGGAAGAGTAAACAAAGAAAATAATAATATAGAGGAAAGGGACAAAAATGTGAATATAGGTAAAAAGAATGGAAAGGTTGCTGGAAAGAAGAGAACGGGATAAAGGGCAAAGACAATAATGAAGGAATGAAAAGAAGGGAATAAAAAAATCACCACAAAGTAACATGTAATAGAGTGAATACTATAAGAAATAACTTATAATGAAGGGAGAGGAAGAAAATAGAAAAAGTAGAAAGAAACATGAAAAAGTGAGATAAGAAGGGCAGAATAAATGAAAGGAAAAATAAAACACTACAGTTTAAAAATGAAGGTGAGGAGCATGAGAAAAAAGAAGGAATAAGGTGGGGAAATAGTCCAAGATGTTAAGAGGAACAACCGTAAGGAAGAAAAGCGTGGAAAAAACATCTAGTGACAAATTATTGAAATTTACTATTTTACTCCAAAAAAATAAAACATTTAATTCTGTACTGAATGCCTCGTTTCCTTGATGCCAACAGGTCCCATGGCAAGTTGCCGCTTGTATAACGTGGGGCAATATCACCAAAGAAGGGTGGTAGCCAGTGAATGGGAGTGAGGAAAGGAGATATAATAAAAGGATTCATGGTTTGGGATACATGGTGGGGTGGGGGGTGGGGGGGTCATTGCTAAGCTCATATTTCTCTATCCAATACTATGTTGCTTGCAGAAATCTCTCCCCTTGAGCTGGTGCATCAGTAGTTAGTGTGCAGTTAGCATCATGGTATATGTTGTACAATATTCAGATGACCAACAGTACAACAATAGCATTACTGTTCTTGTGCACCAGTATTGCAAATGGGTCCTGGAAAGGACGAGTTGCCGAACCAACCAACTACAAGTCAATGATACAATGTAGTAAATACAAACCAACCGCAAGAGGGGCTCTGCTCCTCACGTAGAGGTGTGTGTACCACCTGCCAACTTTAAGTACACAAACAAAATGAGTATTCACAGACGGCATCACTGAACGTAAGGAAAATAACAAATGTACCTACTTGCATCACGACATCACCAATAACAAACATCTGGGACAAAATCGAGCCCTGAGAATATTGTTAATACTATCCTTACACTGAAGCAAGCCCAGTGGCAGATAGGGTATTAACTTCCCCCACCCAACCCACACATCTCAATAATCCTACTAAGGAACTTGTGATATCTATAAAATGATTCTACAAATGGCATTTTTCCAGCACCTCTTTCGAGGGAGAGAGCTGGTGAAGAATAACAGTAAAGTGCACGATCTGCTATAGTTCCTAGAAGAGCATATGCAGGGCAGTGTGCGGGTTGGTGGGGTACAGCCAGTTATTGCTGTAGTCACCAATGTTTCACTCATGGCAAACCAACAAGTTAGAGAATGGGTGAGTATGTAAGACTCCGTGACCCTTGAAAGCGTCAGAACCCAAGATCACGGCAGCCTTATTTCAAGAGGCGGACTGACCTAGGCCCTTCGGCATTGAAAGAAGCCTGGTTGTTTAAAGAAGGTTCTAATCTACACCAAGGCTCAATATCACCATTTTAATATCAAGAAGGCACACACGCTCATGCATTGGACAGCAAAAAAGAGGAGGCAATGGTGCAATTTCTGGACGATCATGGCATTCTGTGTACAGATCGCCCGAAACGAGAGATCTGTGTCACGAACAGTATGACTGAGGCTGTGAGAAATGGATTACCACTACCTGTTACATCCCACTGGTAATTGCCTATTTATTTCCACCTTAACCAAACAATTGGTAGGAAAGAATTTATATAAGCAGTATAAGAAAACTTTATTTAAAAAAAAAACAAAAAAACTTTTTATTAAAGAATTATTAAATGCAACATACAGTGTTCTGGTTACAGGAGTATGATTAATGATCCAAACAGATTTCCATTACGGATTTGTTTTCACTTATTATAACTTTTCATTCCATAGCTCAACCTTGTGGGTTGTTTTATTAGGTGGTATTTGACTCATCTACCCCTGTTAATCTTGGTCCCCACCCGCCCTCTCTCATCCGGTTCCCAAGGCCTCTATATTTCGCCCAGTGGTCCCATACTTTCCCCCATTTCCGTGGGCTACCTCTGCTTTCATAGACTACTTTTTTGGCAGCACTACACCAGTCTAAATCGGTCTTCCATTGCCCTATCCTTGGGGCAGGCTTGCCCCCCATGCTCTAGCGATATTTATTTTAGCTACCATTGCCGCTATCATCAGCCTTATTTTTTTATATTTGTGCCAGGCCTGGTCATCTGTCACACACAGTACGTGCCACCTGGCCTCCATTGGAACTGCCTGTCCCATTACCTCAGTCATAACCTGTGTCACCCTTTCCCAATATTTAAGTATAATAACCGGGCACTCCCTAATAGTATGGAAGAATGTGCTTCTTTGGTTGCAGCTCCTTACACACAAGTCTGTGGGAGCCCTTCCCAGTGTACATAGCAGTACTCCAGTATAGGAGGACCCATGCAGAATCCATAATTGGGCCAATCTAAATTTCGGTCTAATCGCCACCTCCCTTGGGCTTTGTATTGCTTCGGACCAATCGTCGTCCTCCAATAACCCAATATCTGTTTCCCAGGCTTTTTGCAGGGTCCTCAATGGATCAGGTGCTTTATTAATTATCTTTCTATATATTCAGGATGTCGCTTTTCCCAGGATCGGGTCCAGCAGGAGCAAGAAACTTTCTTACACTAATAAATTGGCTAAGTAGGTGCCTCTGTTTGGTATATTTGATCATGAGGATGAGGATGCCGCAGACTCTGAAACAAGATGAGCATGAGGGATTGTAAAAGCTATCTGAAGGTGTTAACAGGAAAGCAGCTTAGGTGTAGTCCAAAAGGCCGGTACCACTACAAGAGATATGCAAAGCTGGAACATGACTTCCTGTACACTCCTTTACAAAACTGACAAAAATCCACAGCTGTCCTTGTACCAAATGACAGTGACACCGAAATATGCAGCATAAGATTCCTGATGCAGTCACAAAGACTTGCTTTAACTGGTAACTAAGATCCAGATATTGAAGTTATTAATACCTCAAGTAGCTACATCCAGATAACACTACATCACCACTACTGCATTTGGGTGTGTTAAAGTTTTTTCGCCCGAATCAACTGTAATATAATTGAGGTTATTTTTTAATCTAATTACATTTAAATTAATTTAGGGCTGGAGTAGCATTAAGGTTAGGTAAACGTTACTGAACTTTATTCTGTTTCATATTATTTATGTGCTTATTTATAAATAGTGTTTAATTAGTTATGTCTCTAACCAGAAGAGGAAAAATTATTTAAACCCCATAAAAGTATTCATTTATATAATTCAAAGCATAATTCAAAGAAGAGCCAATTGGTATACAAATGTTCTTCTTTCCATATTTATTAAGTGATGGAATCCCAAGAGTATTTATTTTAGACTTAGTTTCAAATGTTAACATTAACTTAACAATTTTAAAACAGTTAACAATTCCAATAAACAATTTGGGTTAACAAAGCCAATATACAGATGAAGATATTTTTGCTTTCCGAGACTGTATGGGATAGGTGTTTACAGGAAGGCCTTAGCTTGGCTTAAGGATTTCCTGGCTGACCATCCCCAAGTGATCTCAATCCACCCCTTCAGATCTAGAACAGCTACTATTAATTTAGGGGGTTCCTTCAGGGCTCTTCCCCGAGCCCTATCCTCTTCGATATTTTTATGGTCCCGCTTGCAAAGCTTGTTAAGGCATGTGGTTTCCAAATTATATCCATGCGGATGACACCCAAATGTTAATTTCATTTGGGGAAGGCTTCCAAAGTTAGATTTATTGAGAGTACGAGAAAGGTGGCCGCTTGGATGAGTTTCAACTGCCTCCGACTGAATGGAGCAAAGACTGAAATCCTCCTGTTTGAGAAAATGCAAGAATTCTGCTCAGAAGATTGGTGTCCAAAAGAATTCGGTCCAGTGCCTTGTCCCAAAATGGTGGTAAAAACCTTGGCTTTTTGAAGGATAATATGTTATTAATGTAGGAAAAAGTTACCTCTGTTTGTGGTACCTGTTTCAGCACTTTACATTTGCTTAAAAAAGTATGTTTGAGGCATATGAGCTGCAGATTATACACTGTGCATAGATCACCATCTGGTGTTGGGCCCGGATGTTGCAGTTGTTTTTCTCCTGGAAAGTCACGAGGTATGTGACTCCTCCTTTGGATCATATTGCGCATGGTGTCCGGCTCCATTCTCAGATTGTTTTTTTCCGCCATCGGGCTCGGATGTGTTCTTCGCGCTCCAGTTCGGAACCGTTCCAGTTTTTCTGTTTGGCGCGCAATCCTCCCCCCTTCGACGGTATTGTCTCGATCGCGTTCTCCAGCAGTCGACGCGACTCTACAATCTAAGTCTTCGATTCCGTTCGTCGACAAAGGCCTTAGGACCTACCTGGGCTCCGGTCCTGTCTGATGGAAAGGACGCCATTTAAGAAGTGACCTCGATGTGGGTCGAAGTTTCCCCACACCGATCTCCATGGGGTGTGCAACCTCTTCCTCTCCCCAGACCACAAGGCAAGGGACTGTCCTGCTTGCGCCTCCTTCCGATCGAAGACCACGATCCGGGACCGACGAGCAAGGAGAACAATGGCTTACTCGTCGACTTCGATCCCCGACGACATCTTTGAAGAAGGCGTCGATGTTCCGGAACAACAGCACACCGAAGAAGGGCTCGTCAGCGCCTCCGAAGCTGACGACTCCGACGCCGAGGACATCACTCCGGTACAGACGTCGACCCAGACCCTAAACCCCCCTCCACGCCATTGAAAAAGGCTGCGGCCACGCCTTCAGGGCTAGGTGTGCACCAAAAGACTGCTTCCCATACCTCGCTTCCGGGCCCGGTTAAGAAGCCCATCAAGCCTTCAGGCAGCTCGGGCTCAAGCCAGCCTACCCTCGGTGCCGAAAAAATGTCATCGGCACCCGCACCGAAAAAGAAAACGCCCCTTTCCTCGTCCGCGCCGAGCTTGACACCGAAGCTCTCGGCGCCGAAGACTAGCACCGGCTCCTCGGCACTGATAACACCCTCGGAGCCGAGCAAGAAGCCGAAAAGCCTCGACTCCCAAACCTCGAAGCCGAAAGCCACCTCGGAACCGAGGAAGTCAAAAGGCACTGCTAACCCACGGTTCGAAACCAAGAACCAGTGCCGAATCCACGCCTAAAAAACCCATGGCTCCGACACCATCGGCACCGAAGGATCTGTCCCTTACAGACGAACTGTTTCGACCCGATCCTTACCAAAAAACCCTTGTAAAGGATCCAAAGACTGGGCATTTGTCGCTTAGCACCAAAAAAAGATCACTGGACAAGCCTGCACCAGCTCCACCACCAAAAAGGAGAGACTTTGCCACCTCCCCGTTGAGGATTCCTTCACCTTCTCCTCCACCTCCACCTCCTCCTCCCCCACCCCATCATTCTCCCACACCATCTCCAGATGAGGATGATGATGATGACATTATCTAGGACACAGGGGATGGGGTGGACAACCAACCAACAGGGGACCCTACTCCTACAGGCTCCCCAGACCCATGGGACGACTACAACATCTCAGACGTCCCCAACGACCCGCAGGACGATCATTACCCTTCTAGACCCTGCCCCAGGGGACACCATGGGCCTTAACCAGCAACTCCATAGGGCTGCCCGCTACCATGGGGTTGATCTCCACACAGACCCTGTAGAGGAGGACTTCCTCTTAGATACATTTTACACTGCACACAGGTCCACCTCAATTCTGTTGATGCTTAAGGGTGTTATTAAGCATGCACCAGAGGTTTTTAAAGACCCGGTTAGGGCCAGGGTCATTAACACACGCATTGAGAAAAAATATAAAGTTGCCCCAACAGACCCACCCTATATTAAAGGCCCCGCACCACTAGACTCCCTGGTAGTCTCCAATGCGAGGAAACGTGCCAATTCCCAGGCATCAGGTGAGGCTCCACCGTCAGATAAGGAGTCTAAACTCCTAGACGCCTCTGGCAAATGGACGGCGTCCCAGGCGGCCAACATCTGGCGAATCGCTAACACCCAAGCGCTCCTAGCCAGATATGACAGGGCACATTATGATGAGCTGGAGTCAATCATGCAACACCACCCTGACAAATATAAACATAAGGCCAACAAATTGATTCAAGAGGGTAAAACCATCACAAACACTTCCATCCGTTGTGCCCTCGGCTGACACTGCCTCCAGGGCACTAAATACCAGCGCCCTTCTGCGTAGGCATGCCTGGCTACGCATCTCAGGTTTCAAACCTGATGTTCAAAGTTCCATCCTCAACCACCCCTTTGATAAGAAACATCTGTTTGGTCCTAATGTCGATATAGCCCTCTAAAAAATGAAGGACACAGACATGGCAAAATCTATGGGAGCCTTGCAGTCGCAAGCTCCCAGGCGCTCCTTTCGCCGTTCCTCCTTTAGAAGCAACACCAGAGGCTACTCCACCGACAGCGCCTCCACTTCCTACAAAACCCCTACTCAATCCACCTTCTCTAGGGGTTATCAAAGAGGCAGTTACAGAGATAACAACAACAAAGGCAGAGGCAAAACTAACACCTCCCGCTCTGCCTCCACCCCCACCCAGTGACTTCCCTCCACTTCCCCCAGACTATTCCACCCCAGTAGGGGGCAGACTCCACAGTTTCCTTCCTGTCTGGCAGATGGGTGCAACAAATAATCCAATCAGGCTACTGTCTAGAGCTAACATCTACCCCCCCCCAACCATTCCACCCAAACAGCGCCCAATGTCACAGGAACATTTGTCACTTCTAAAGCAGGAGGTAATCTCCCTCCTACAAAAAAATGCAATAGAACCAGTTCCTGCCCACCAACAAAACAAGGGAGTTTACTCATACCAAAGAAGGATGGCTCTCTCAGGCCCATTCTGGACCTCAGACCCCTAAACCAATACATACACTCAGACCACTTTCACATGGTCACACTCCAGCAGGTGCTTCCTCTGCTCTCCCAAAATGACTTCCTAACCACCATAGACCTCAAGGACGCCTATTTCCACATTCCCGTTCACACTGCTCACAGGAAGTTTCTCAGATTCGTAGTGGACGGTCACCACTACCAATTCAAAGTACTCCCCTTCGGAGTCACCACAGCGCCACAAGTGTTTACCAAGTGCCTAGCAGTAGTGGCAGCACACCTGAGAAGACAACACATCCACGTCTTCCCATATCTAGACGACTGGCTTATAAAAGCCAGCTCATACAACCAGTGTGTACAACACACTCACGCCACTCTCCAACTACTTCACGACCTGGGCTTCACAGTAAACTACCCCACGTCCCATCTGCATCCCTCCCACGTACAACAATACCTCGGTGCCACCATAGACACCTCAAAAGTGTTAGCCTACTCCAGACCTGCCAGGATACCAAGCACACAAGCTCTTCGCAGCAAATTTCAACCTCAACACTCTCTTCCAGCCCGAGTGTTTAGGCAACTTATAGGGATGATGGCCTCTTGAATATTCATAGTACCTCATGCAAGACTCCAGATGCGTCCTCTCCAAGAGTGCCTAGCACGCCAATGGAACCAGGCTCAAGGTCAGCTAACAGATCTGGTGTTGGTAGACGGTTGTGCCCATCGCTCTCTGCAGTGGTGGACCACCAAAACCCATTCCAAAGGGCGACCGTTCCTAGAGCCGGTTCCTCAAATAGTTCTAACAGCGGACGCATCGCTCTCTGGCTGGGGAGCTCATCTACTACATCACACCATGCAGGGCAGGTGGACACCTCAACAAAAGTTACTCCACATCAACCATCTGGAGTTACTGGCCATATTTCTAGCCCTGAAAGCCTTTCAAACACACGTCTCAGGCAAGGCTGTCTTAGTCCGCACAGACAACATGACAGCAATGTACTACATCCAAAAACAGGGCGGCACGCGCACTCTGCAGCTCTCTCAGCTAGCACAGACCATATGGAGGTGAGCCATACCTCAAAACATTTTTCTCCTAGCACAACATTTCCCAGGAGTCCAAAACATCATTGCAGATCTGTTGAGCCGTCAAACTCCGCAAATCCACGAGTGGGAACTTCATCCACAAGTTCTTCAACCATTCTTTCAAACGTGGGGGCAACCACAAATAGGCCTCTTCGCCACCCACGAAAAAGACCAAATGCCCAAGCTTCGCCGCCATATATCTGCACCCATTATCCAAAGGCAATGCGATATGGATGAACTGGTCAGGCAGATTTGCGTACGCTTTTCCGTCTCTCATACTCATTCCATTAGTGGTGCGCAAACTACAGCAACATTCCCTAACTCTCATCCTAGTTGCTCCAACTTGGGCCAGACAACCGTGGTACACCACATTGCTGGAACTCTCCGTAATTCCGCACCAAAAATTACACCCCTCTCCACGCCTCTTAACCCAGAACCATGGAGAGATCAGACACCCGGACCCAGCTCAGCTCAACCTTGCGACCTGGCTCCTGAAATCCTAGAATTTGGTTACCTTAATCTTCCCCCTGACTGTATGAACGTCATTAAAGAAGCTAGACAACAGCCACTAAAGCTTGCTACGCAGCCAAGTGGAAACGCTTCGTGATTTATTGTCACAACAATAATGCCAATCCCTTAGATGTATCTATCCAACACATCATAGGCTACTTACTACACCTACAAAGATGCAACCTAGCCTACACGTCTATTAGACTACACCTTGCTGCCATAGCAGCGTATCTACAAAATAGACAGCATCTATCACTCTTTAGAGTACCTGCCATAAAAGCCTTCATGGAAGGCCTTAAGAGAATAATTCCCCCTAGAGTGCCACCCTCACCGGTGTGGAACCTAAACATCGTTCTCACAAGACTAATGGGGCCTCCATTTGAACCTCTACATAAATGTGAGCATCAATTTTTAACATGGAAAACAGCTTTCCTTGAAGCCATTACTTCCCTCAGAAGGGTCCGTGAGATACAAGCAAATGCATCATAATCATAATAAGGTTGTTCTCTGCACTAATCCAAAATTCCTTCCTAAAGTCATTTCTCCCTTTCACCTCAATCAATCTGTGGAACTGCCCGTATTCTTCTCGCAGCCACAAACCATTGTAGAAAGAGCTCTACACACCCTAGACGTCAAAAGAGCTTTACTCTACTACATCGAGAGAACACAACCTTTTCGCAAGACCAAACAACTATTCGTGTCTTTCTCACCACCACACAAAGGCAACCCCATCTCCAAATCTGGGATAGCTAGTTGGATTGTTAAATGCATACAGATTTGCTACCACAAACCAAAACGAACGCTATCTGTTCCCCCTAAAGCCCACTCTACACGTAAGATAGGGGCTTCCGTGGCATTTTTAGGGAACATCCCCTTAGATGATATCTGCAATGCAGCTACATGGTCTACACCACACACTTTCACTAAACACTATTGTGTAGATGTGCAAACTAAGCAACAAGCTAGTGTGGGCCAGGCTGTCCTCAAAACACTGTTTCAAACAACTGCAACAGATACTGGTGGTCGCCGCTAGGAGGGGGTACTGCTACACAATCTATGCACAGTGTGTAATCTGCAGCTCATATGCCTCGAACGGAATATGCTACTTACCAGTATGCATGTGTTCTTGGCATGTAGAGCTGTAGATCTACACACGCACACCCGCCTCCCCGGCTACCTTTATCTGTTCCAGTTTTATCTTATTTAGATACAGCCCACATGGGCATCTTTTCTGTTTTTTACAAAGCTCCATAATTTCCCCGCTGGCGAAAAACAATCTGAGGATGGAGCCGAAGCCCATGCGCAATATGATCCAAAGGAGGAGTCGCATACCTTGTGACTTCCAAAGACTATCCAAGAGAAAAACAACTGCAACATCCGGGCCCAACACTAGATGGCGATCTATGCACAGTGTGTAGATCTGCAGCTCTACATGCCAAGAACAGATGCATACTGGTAAGTAGCATATTCCTTTCTTTAACTTCCGATGAGTTGCAGGAAAACACTGAGCCAGGCCCTCATTACCAGCCACTTGGACTATGGGAATGTGTTTCTGGTGACGGCCAACGAGACCCTCTCCTCTAAACATCAGGTGGTACAAAATACTGGGGCTCGATTAGTATGCAAACTTCTGCCTGGCTCCCCCTCTGTACCTACCTTAAGAGTTCTACATTGACTTCCAATCAGAAAGCGTGATTAGTTTAGGCTCCTATGTCTCACACACAAATCGCTCCTAGGGAATGGCCCCTCTATCTAAGAGACAGTCTTTCCTGGTATTGTTCAAGCAGAAATCTGAGGTCTAAGGATCAAGCTCTTTTAAATCCTCTCTGCATCTGAACCTCCAGATATGCAGGTCGTTCATTGCCCTATCTAACCCCCTCTCATTGGAACAGTCTTTCTATTTGTATTCGGTCTTGCTCTGATTTTGAAAAGCAAACTTGATGTTTCTGAAGATGGGCTTACTACCCTCGAGTTCCGCTGTAGTGCCGAGATACACCTTCGGGAGTGAGTCATCTGTGCTATACAGGCTCCTTTAACGTAACATAATATAAATTCATCAAGTAATAGAGAGCGTCAGTATGCCTTTGAAACTTGATGCCTGGAAGTGGAAGTAAAGTCAGTTCTCTTAACTGATTTACGTGCAGGTACATAACAAATGCTTAATGTCTGCTGGACCAGCAGAGCAGGAGGTTAGAATAACTTCTTGCATTGTACCCTTAAGCATCAGTGATTGACGGAATCTGACAAAGGTGAACAACATGAAGTAGCGAGATAGACCCCCGCTAGACTACAGCAAATATTTCCATAGGATCTGTTAGGATACAGATACTCCATATTGTACCTTTTGCTCCAGTGATTAATTTTGCCCTTCGGTACATGTTTAAAAAGAAGCATATTAGGTTGATCTAGCACAAAGCGCCTGTCTTGAATACATGAATATAGGACAGAAGTGAACATGTTATGGAATATTTGGGAAATGGATACAGAACTGTTTTTCCCCCTGATCCATTTGTTTTAATTTATTAATTCTGTTCTTCTTAAAGCCTAGTCAATTCAATTCAAATAGACTTTATTCGGATTTCAAAAAATCATCCATAAAAGCACAAGATCCAAGTTAAAATACACAGTTTGATATTTCAATTCCGGGCCACTATTTATGATAGGTAACAAAAAATATGACTTTACAAAAACAACAAATAAAATACAAATATACTTTCTTACTAAGCTATGCATATACATACAAAATATAAAAATATGCTGAGATGTAACCTCTGGTTTTATAGAAGCAAGGCAGACATATTGCATTATGTTTATACATATTAGGCCTTAAAGTGCAAAATGCATATGTAAACTAGTATAGTACGTTAAGTTTGTGCAAATTAGGCTTCAAAGTGCAAAAATGCATATGTAAACAGATGCAAAGCATTAAATGTGTGTAAATTAGGTTTTGATGTGCAAGATACAAAATAAAATTACTCGATTTTCAAAGACCTGCGTGAACGTACAATTGCATTGAGGAAGCCAGTAACTCTAAAAATTAATTCATCTGATTCAAGCATTAAAAAGTGTCTAAAAGCATGATTGTGATCAGTCAGATTGTATTTCCTGCAATAAGGGATTAGGTAATACTTTGTATATTTCCTGTAAAACCCGCAGCCAAAAATAAAATGGAGCATACTCTGAGTACCACCAAGGTCACAAGGGCAGTTTAATTTTGACAGATTTTTAGTGTAGCCCAGTGGGAAGCAGATACGATTTACAATGCTCCTGTCCCTGAATCTAAATAATAAGATCCTGTTCCACCTGCCCATTTTTTTTCGTAAATAGGGCTGGGGTAACATCAGAGATTCAGTATGTAATTCCCGGATCATTAAGTAATTTATTGTGGATTGTTTCAGTGAGTCCACTCTTTCCCTCTCATTATGGAAATGTTGGTAGAGTGCCCTTCTCACTAAATTTTTATGGGAGCAATCAATCTGGTCGGGGTTTGAGAATAGATGACCATAATTGATGCTCACAAGGCTCCTTTCTACCGCATTTATCCATGGGATTAGACTCGAATTCTCACTTTGCAGGCAATCCATAATGATCTCACGGGAAAGGGAGGCTGCTGGGTTTTGCCAAATCCTTAACCAAAATAATGCAGGTCTGGCTCTTATAAAATCCTCAATGTAGTGCAATTTTAATTCATTGTGGCATACGAAGGTCGGAGCACTAATAACTCCCCCCAGGATCTTCCGGCAAAATCTATTCTCTTCTCTTTGTAATTCTGAGCAATTTGAAAATCCCCAGACTTCTGCTCCATACGTTCCAGTTGGGAGACATTGAGTCCGGTAAACTTGTAATAAGCTTGAAACAACATCGGCCTGACGGGGTTGGTGAAGAGAGATAACAGAGTTAATAGATTTGGAAAGTTTATTTCTCCCCATTGCAACATGGGGTTGCCATGAACCGCTATTAGAAAATAACAGACCCAAATAGGGGAAAGTGCAAGTGCTTTTTAGAGTGTTTTGACCTATCGTAATCTTTGAAATTTTATAATTCTTGGGGCCGCAGGTCATAATAAAAGATTTATTAAAATTAGTGCACAAACCTAAATCGGCCATATAGTTAACAAATCCCGAAATTAAAATACGCAGAGCATTCGGGGTGCGGCCCATAAGGACCGCATCATCTGCGTAGAGTAACGCCGGGATGAGTTTCTTGTTAATAATGGGAACATCCTTGGTCAGATTGCATAGAGAATTGGACAGTTCATTAATATATAATATAAAAAGCAGGGGGGCCAAGACGCAGCCCTGTCTCACCCCCTTGCCAATTAAAATATCATTTGAGACCTCGCCTTCATTGTTTATTCGTACGCGGGCTTTCAAATTGCGATGGAGGTTGGCCAAAAAGTGGACTAAGGCTTCATCCAAACCATAATTTAAAAGGATGGACCATAAGCGAGAACGGTTTACAAAATCAAATGCTGAGCTTAAGTCCATAAAGCCAAAATATAAAGGGGATTGTTTAGCCCGTGTATACTTGGCCATAAGGAGATTAAGGTTCAGACATTGTTCCACCGTGCCTAGTTTGCTCCTAAAACCCAACTGACAGCGGTGGATAATGGAGTTCTCGTCTGCCCAGGAGCTGATTTTATTAAATAAAACCCTTCCGAGGACCTTCAGGGTGTTATCGATCAGTGATATTGGTCGATAACACCCCGGATCCATCCTATTTCCTTTTTTAAAAATAGGTACAATGGTACTACTAGACCATGTCGAGGGGATGGACTTCTTACTCAAGTTATTAAAAAGATTGCAGAGTAAGGGGGCCCAAAAGCAAGTATTCGATTTAATCTGGTCGATGGACAGACCGTCCGGCCCAGGGGCCTTATTACCAGCACTATTGGCAATGGCCTCCTCCACCTCCTCTAGTGTTATCGCTATAGTACCATCGGGGAAAATATCCTCAGTTGGGTCTCCGACTGCAGCATAAAGCTTTGAAAAGTGAGTGACCCATAGGTCACCTGTGATGTTGCAGTTTATCGGGGTAATGTTGCTGCCCAGGGCTCTTAGATTCTTTACTTCTCTCCAGAACCCTGTCGAGTCTTTTAGGGCAGCAGTTTTTGTCAGATTGTCCCAGTGACTTATTAATAGCTCCTCAGATCTTACTTTTAATGCATGCTTATATCTGAGGCGTAATGATCTGACAAGGGGCACATCTCGAGGTTTGGCTTCCAAGGCCTTTCTAAGTTCTCTATTAGCCCTCGAGCAGTTAGTGTCAAACCATCTATGGTTGCTTATGTTCTGTTCCTTCAGAGGTTTGGAAATTGCCCTTTTTATAGCTGCGCATAAATCACAAAAGGACTTAATTATATCGGGGCCATCGAGTGTTAGGCAATTAGAGATCAATAGAGGGTTATTCCTAATCACGTTAGCTAAAATCTCTTTGTTGTCGATCCCTCTCCATACGATCCTGAGCCTATCTGTAGATACAGTAATGTTTGAGGCTCCAACCTCGTGCGGGCCTATGGGTCTTTTGATGGATTTAAGGTAGATTACAATTGGCAGATGGTCACTATATGGACTACTGACAACCTCAGAATTAAATAACACTCCACTAAGGAGGGAAGAGGTGAACATATAGTCAATAGTTGTAGAACAACCACGGCCAATGTAAGTGGGAACCGGTGCATTTTCCTTAGGGATTCCACTATAACCCATTACATCATCCAAATCCCTACTATAAAGTAAGTCCAATAATTCAGAGCCTCGTCTGCAGGGTGGGGATGTGGGATGAATGTGAGCATTAAAATCTCCACCTACGCAAATACCATCAAATCGGCCATACTTTTCTCCATCCGCAATTTCATCAATAAAATTAAACAATTCTAAAAATGTGGGGTTAGGATGTTTAACGAAATCATTATTATAAAAGTTTATAAAACAAATCTTTAACCTTGCAACATATTTTACAGCTATCAAATATTTACTAACCACATGTAGTGGTTCGATTTTCACATCCTTGGAAATTTTTGCCCAGATAGATAGACCGCCACTAGGGCGCCCCATGGCAGGGCGTGGTACAGTAAAATTATGACAGAAAAAGCCCTCCAGTAGTTGAGCACGTGTACTCCATGTTTCCTGCAACATTACCACATCAAAATCACTTATCCATGTGACCCATTCTTTAATTTTCATCTTGCCTGTAAGCCCAGCAATATTCCAGCTTATGACACTTAAAGTATCAGCCGGTAGAACATTGACAGAAAAAAGGGGGGCTACAGGACGGTCGGGGCATTCTGCATGTGGGGGTACTAATCTACCTGGGCATAATTTTGGGATACAAATAGGATTTGCCATTTCCAATGGGGCTGTGCTAATGGCCTCATCCGGTATAATGAAAGATGTTGGTGGTGGTCAATCTAGACTTCCCAAATCAGATAGGGCGGAAAATCTATTAGATAGAGGAAAGGTTGTAGAAACTATTTGGGGTAGTCTATGGGGGGGCCTATAAAAATAACCCAATGGGAGAAGGGTTATGGCAGTGGACAGGCTGGCGTGAGTATTATGTGTATCCATAAAGAATCTTACAGAGTTTGGATGTCTAAAATTGATCACAATACAGTCTCCACTGATATTTTTGTGTTGTTGGCCCACCCAGCTCACCCGACGGGTTGATATAATCTCATTAGAAATGTCCCATCTTGCTCCTTTGTGTTTGGTCAGCCAATCTATGCATTTGTTGTGTAGTTGTGCCCATGACTCACTTTGACCTTCTTTAAGGGCGGGGACACCTGCTAAAACCAAAACATATGGGCAGGCTTCTGGGGGTAGGTGGAGCGGCGGCCCTAAATTATTTATAGCTCTATTTCTTTCAAGTACGCCTCCTTTATTAGTTACACCATCCAGGATATTACCTGTCCTAGTCAATGAGGTAGCTAAAGGAGCAGTAGTGGCCATAACATTTGAACTTACAGTTCTGGCCGTTACTGATCCTGCCACCTCGGAGGGGTCATGTGTTGGAGCAATAGTCCGTGCAGGTGGGATATTGGCTAGGCTGCTATTGGAGGACGCAGTTTTAGCTATGATAGGGCCTTTAATCTTACTATGGCCAGGGTCTGTGATGACTGCCGAACCCCTCTCCCTCAGGTCATTACATAGTGATTCTAGCTTATCCATGAGTTTCTCTCCCCGGAGGGTGTCTATACTAATAATACCTTTCCTTTTAGTTTCCTCTTTTTTTACAAGATTTTCGATTTTATCAAGTCTCTTAAAAATGATATTAAATTGTTTGGCTATTTGAACTTCAACTTGTTTAAAAATTGTGTCCACGATAGTTTCGATCAAATTGCCATTGGGTTTAGGTTGAATATTTCTATCAAAGAACTCAGTCTGTGTACTAGTAGAATTATCAGTGCCCTCAGGTTGCAGCATAAAATCCTCACAGGTGGCTTTATCCAAAGCTGAAGACTGTGTTCGGCAAGTATAAACAGAGAGTTTCTCAACACCATCGTTCACTGGTAATGGTGGAGACGGAAAATCCTCAATGACAATTGGTGCGACTATTTCGCAGTCTTTAACTTTATTCCACATACTCTGTGGAGTAGGTTGGTTTATACGACGGCTTGGTTGCTTTCTTTTGTTTATAGCGCTTTTCACAGGGCCTCTCTTGCGTTTTTCCCTTGTTGTTTTGTTAGTGCATGGTGCTTTATCCATTTCGGGTTCCACTAAACGGTCAGTCACAAGGTTAGTAACCGAACTAATGACTCCAGTAATAGAGGTTAGTATATCAGTTTGAAGTATGGGTTTAATAACCATTACTGTGGGGGAGAGCGGGAGCCCCGAATTTGGTGCAGTCTTAGGGGATTGAGAACATAGGGGAGTACTATTTGGTAATCCTATGGACATCCTTCTTTCGGTGTCAGCAATTTCATTGGTTACCATGGTTAAAGCATTAGCCAACAAAGTATCAAACGAAGTAGGCTGCTCAATGGGTATGACAGGGTCTATATGAGCAGGCATGGTCGTGCGTTTCCCCATTTTGGATATTTTTACCTGTGCAATCAATGGCGAAGGGGAGGCGGCCCTGCCCTGCCTCTGTCTGCCCCTGACGGCCACAGACGGCCCGCCCTCTGCCCGGGCTCAGCCCGGCGCCGCCCGCGCGCGTCCCGCGACGCGGAGGAAGGCGCGGCTTTTTGAAGCGCCTCCGGGCGCGATTGGCGGCGTCAGCAGCCGCAGGGGTGCTTGGGAGCTGTAGTCTCCCCCCGCTCTCGGCCGCAAGTGTGATGATGGCGGCGGCGGGGGAGACAAACAGCGAAGAGTGCCCCAGGCTATAGCGCCAACTGGCGTGAAGGTGTCCAGGCGTCTCCCTCAGCGGCGGCGGCGGCAAACAAACAAGTAGCCTAGTCTGTTGCAGAGGCAAAATACAGATTCAGCCTAATTGCTTATATGAGAGTTGCCTTAAGAATCTTCAAAATTCCTCTCCAAAGAGATCCCTCTATCTTGTAAGATGAGACATAACCTTTGCATAATAAACACGCTTTAGTTGGACAAGTGTTCACCCTACTCATAACTGCTTTTAAAAGATTTCAATTTAAATTAATTTACAATTAGGTTTGTAGTTGGCATTGGGTGGTTGAAGGTTAGTTAGCATTAAATGTAATTAAACGTACAATATTGTGATCAGAATTGGACTTGGCATTAGTGTTAAGGCAAACTTTTATGTGTTAGTATTTTATTTAGGGCTAGGTTCTACCAAACAGCCAGATCGGTACCTAAAGAAGAGACCGAGATGCGGAACTTATCCTGGCTCATAAACTGCCTCTGCTATTTGCTTGAGACATGGCTAATAGATGGTCTGAAGCCAGATTTGGCAGTAGCCGTTCTCGAAGGAAGTAAGGAGTGTAGGAGAGTAGGATCTGCTTCACATGGGTACCCCCACTTTTTACTGGTGTTTCACTGTTTTTCGACCTTAGTCTGGCTGTGGCCCTGCTAATCAGGACCACAGCCTAGCTGATTCCTCTCTAAAATGGTTTCCATGTACATTAGGTACATATCTAATTGGATTCTGGAGTGCCTTATAAGCCCCTAGTATATGGTATACTATGTACCTAAGGCATAGGTACCTCAAAGGCCTACCAGGGGCTGCAGCATGTATTATACCACCCCTGGGAAGCACTCCAAAATGACACCACAGGTATGCTACTGCAGCCTGGGTAAGGGTGTGCTTGCACCCCTTACTGTGGTATAGGCTACCTATATCACTACCTTATACAGACACATATAAACCTATAAGCCACTCCTATGGCAGGCATTGACAATCCTGAAGGCAGAATGCTTGGTTTTATGTGAGAGGGTGCCCAAGCATGAGCTGAGCCCCTCTACAGCTTTTGGAAATACTTCCTTATGGCTGTTCTGTGATACCATACCATATTCTCTTAAGTGTATTATAACCTCGCGGTAAATGCTAACTTTAAAATGGCTGCATCAAAACATGTGGTGTTTGGTGTCAAACGCTTTGGAATACTACCCCCCCCCCCTCCCCCCGCCAGTCCTGGCAGCTGGGGTAGCATTCCACCCTTCTAGAGGGAGAGACATGTTCACACTGGCTAAACCCGGTTAAAACTTTCCAAAGCCCTGGCATCACAAAATGGATGCCACTGCCACAGACACGGGTCTGGCATCCTGCTGCTGAGGGAAACTCCGGCAGGGGAGGCCTGTGTGAGAAGTTGGCCTGATATATGATGTCACTAATTCTAGTGTACACCTTGTATCAGTCCAAACAACCCTTATGGTGATTGGTTGTAAAGTCAACCTTATAGACCAGCTATCCTAGTGGTAGCATGGACAAGAGCAGTCTTAGGCTAAACTCTGTATGGCATGTGAAGCCAGCTGTTATACCATATGTAACCCCTTGAATACCAAATGAAAGGACACCACAACAGATATATATAAAAATAGAATGTATTTATTCTAGTCAAACCCTCAGCACTCTTTATGAGATTCGAGGTAAGTACAACACAGTCTTAATTATGCATACATTAAATCACACAGGTAAGTAATACAGTTAGGCCCTAGGGGCCACGCAAACCATATACTAAGTAAGTGGTATAAGGACCACTGTCACGAACACAGGATAGGCCTGGGCCTAGTGAATCGCTGGGGCTACACTACACTACCAACAGTTAGGAAGTGGGAGGCCCACGGGATTCAGGTGCAGAGTGGAAACACTCACGCGTAATGCGTAAAAGTCGATAGAATCACTAGCAGTTAGAAATAAACAGTTTTAGGACACTTCTGGTATAGCTAGAAAGTCGAGACTCGGAAACTAGACCCTAGGATAGTCACTACCCTTGTGAGCACCGGAGTACTCAAGTTACCTAGCCCACGGGCTGCGGGTGCATAGGTGTGAACTTGCGTCGGGTTTCGTCGTGGACTTCTATGGATGCCTGAAGGAAAGTTGCTGACAGGCAGTCAGTGAAGAGTGTCCGGTGGATCCCAAGGTGGGGATCAAGAAGGAAGGAACCTGCAAGCAGAAGGGACAGAGTCTAGGTCACCAGCCAGGAGCCGGGAAGGAACCAGGAAGGAACCCGGCGATGTTGTGAAGATGCAGGTGAAGTGGTGAAGCTTGTCGCAGCAGCCACGGGTACCAGGAGGCGTCGAGGACGACCAGGACCGGGAGGTGAGCTGTCCCACGAAGGCTCTTGCTGTCGGTGGCGTCGAAGTCGAGTCAGGACCCAACAAGCCTTGGCAAGCGGAACCCAGGCAGAATGGAGGACTTGCTTCTGGTGCAGACCAGGAAGGTCTGGGGTGCTTCTCTTTCACAGAGGAGTGGGTGCCAGTCTGGAGGAGCCGGACCAGCAAGATGAAACAAAAGGTTCGTCGTCGCAGAGGCTACTAGCCAACGGGCCAGCAACCGGACAACACGTCGAGCAACTCAGGTGCAGAAGGGCCCCACGCAGAACACGTGAAGTGTGGGGAGCTGCTCTTCTTTGCAGATGGTGCTCGGGATGGGGGCTTCTCAATTCCCCAAGCACAGCCTCGAGGAAGCCTCAGAAGTCGCGCTAGTCAGTTACTAGCCACTTTTCCCAAGTCGCCGATCCCACGTCCCTCGTCGCCTCCACGGGTCTCCGCTTCGCTGGAGATGTGGATCTGGGTCAGAGGTGTCTGGAAGTCTCGGCGCTGGTCAGTCTCTGCAGTCGTCCCTCGTAGGATTCAGTCGCAAAGCAAGCAGCGGTCGCTGGATGGTGCCTGGTTGCCCAGGGTGGTCACTCCTTGGCCACAAGGGAGATTTCTTCAGTCTTCTTCCTGAGGTCGAATGTCGAAGGTCCAAAGTTTCTGTTCAAGTTGCAGATTCGGGTTAATCTAATCTCAGCAGGGCCCAACTAGCTACTAATATACTGGGCTAGTGGGCTGGGCTACCTGCAAGGTCCTTCCTATGGGTGGGACCAGGAAGGGGAGTGGCTACACCCCCTTTCTTTTGTCCAGTTTCGCGCCAGAGCTGGGGCTGGAGTGCCCCAGCATGGGTTTGAACTGGACCTTGCATGGGACACCTTGTGTGCCCCAGGCAGTGTCTAGTTTCATTCAACCCTACCTGCCCCAATACACTAAATCCTGTCTAGGGTGGTGCTCGCACCTCCCAAGGCAGGAAACCTATTGTCCAAGCCTGCCTCGCTGGAAGGACTCCCAGCAGCAGGAGGTCAGACTTGTGTCTGTGGCAGCAGCATCCATTTTGTGATGCTGGGGCTCTGGTTAACTTTAACCGGGTAAGTAGGTTTTAACATGTCTTCTCCCTCTAGAAGGGGGGAATAATATCCTCATTGCCAGGAATGGTATGGGGGTATTATTCCAAAGTGTTAGACACCTTACACAACATGTTTCGATAAAGCCAAACCATAGTTACCATAACCGTTTAAGATTATAAGGTACTTTAAGAGTATATGGTAGGCTATATCATAGAACAGCTATAAGGACATGGTTCCGAAAGCTGCAGACAGGCTCAGCTCATGCTAGAGCGCCATCTCACATGTTATCAAGCACTCTGCCTCCAGGATTGTTAAGGCCTGCCATAGGAGTGGCTGATAGGTACACATGTGTCTATATATAAGGTAGGTATAGGAATACTACACCTAAGCAAGGGGTGATTACACGACCTTGCCCCAGCTGAGTGATCAGCCAGTTGTGTCATAATGGAAGGACAGACCAGGGGTGGCATAATACATGCTGCAGCCCCTGGTAGGCCTAGGGTACACCTATGCCCTGGGTACCTAAGGTACTCTGTACAGGGGCCAATAAGGTGATCCTATCCAATTGGGTTATGCACCTAAAGTACATAGTATTAGTTTAGAGAGAGAACAGCTGGGCTGTGGGTCTGATTAGCAGGCCCACAGCCACATCTAAGTCGAAAACCAGTGAAGCAAAAGCAAAAAGTGGGGGTGAACATAGAAAGCAGACCCTACTCTCCTACAGCCTGGAAAATAGGTTTCCTGTCACAGGGAGGTGTAACCACCTCCCCAGACAGGCAGATGTGTATTGGGGCAGGGTGGGTGCATTCAGAGAATGCTTTTGAGACATTGCCTGGGGCACACAAGGTGTCCCTGTGCATAGCCCAGGTCAAACCAGTTGCAGGGGCACTCAGCCCCTGCTCTGGTGCGAAACTGGACAAAGGGGAAGGGGTGTAACCACCCCCACCCAAGGCCCACCCATAGATGGGGCCTTAGAGTTAGTCCATCCCCTAAACTTAGTATAAGTATAGGAATCCAGTCTCCAGGACTTTAGATTACCCTGGACGAACCTCTGCAACATATATCCTGGACCTTCGTCTTTCTATCACGACTAGAAGACGGAAGAAATCTCCCTTGGGGTCAAGGAGTGATTCCCCTGCTTGGCAGGCACCAAAAAAGCAAGTGACCGGTCTGCAATTCTGAAGCTCCCGCCGAACGCCGAAGTCTCTGCATCCCCAGAGGTGGATTTCCAGACTTCCCCGAGGCTCTTCTGAGTCCACAGCAAAGCTGAGGCCCGTGGCTATTGTGGGTAACGTGGAACCATGACCCCTGGACACCGTGAACTTTTGCAGCAACACTATCTTCCTGGTCATCCTCAAAGTTGTGCTTTGGGCTCCGAGTAGCCCCAGCCTTGAGCACCTCCTGCACCAAAGATTGTTGGCCTCCACTCCACGAGTGACCCGTGGGCCAGCTTCCAGTGCGACCGCTCGAGGCTCCTTCGCGATCACTAGCCCGTTGGCTAGCAGGTCCCCACGAAGGCAACTCCACTTCTGCTGAGGCTTTTCTGGTTGCTCCAGACTTGTCCTTACTTACCTTCGCTGGGCGAGTCCATCAGACCTTGCTGGTCTGCACCGTAGTCCTTTCTCCGATTTCCTGTGACTTGCCGTTGCCAAGGCTTGTTGGGTCTTTTCTGGTCGCCGACACCGCAGCACTCGACAGACTTAGTGGGACAGCTCGAATCCGGCTCGTGGACTTCGTTGGCGCCTCCTGGACCTCGTGGCTGAACAGTAAAGACACCCATCAACTCACCTGAAGCACCAGACATCTGTGGACATTGGTCCATTCTGCCCTAGGTCACTGGCAAGTGACCCAGACTCTGTCCCCTCTGCTTTCAGGTTCCTTACATCCTAGATCCAGGCTTGGATCTCTCCAGACACTTCTCCTCTTCACGGCAGCAGCAGTTCCTTGCAGGCTTCCATTGAAATCGACAACACGACCCGACACCAAAAGACACCTATGCACCCGGCTTCCCTGGGTGAGGTAACTCGAGTACTCCGGTACTCTCGTGGGTGCTAGCCCTAGAACTACCTAAGTCCAAGAGGATTTGGTCCTGACTCGATTAGAAGTGTCCCTAATCTTTAAAATTCCAACCGCAACATTCCCCATAGAAGATAATGGGAACCCGCAGGTGTGTTTCCACACTACATACAGTTCCCGTGGATCCCCTGTGTCACTACCTTGGGTGGTTCCTTGGGGTCCCAGCGATTCTAGAGGCAATAGGCCTAGTGCCTATTACAGTCGTGGTTCTTTTACCATCTTTTTAGTATATGGTTTGGTACACCCCTAGGGCTCAAACGTGTATTTGTGCATCCTTATGCTGATGCTTGATCACTTGTAACTTTAGTACTTCGAACTCCAGTCTCATAAAGAGACTAGAGGGGTGTGTTTAACCTTAAATACATATATTTTGAATATATACCTGGTGTGGTTGTCTTTTCATTTGGTCATTCAAGAGATTATAGACTGGTAAAACAAGCTGCTTTACATTCCTTCAAGACTTAGCCTGAAGGCTGCTCTCCCTAGCTACCTCTAGGATAGCTTTCACATAAGGTTGTCTTTAAACATTCACCATAGGGG
This sequence comes from Triturus cristatus, assembly GCF_964204655.1. NCBI lineage: Eukaryota > Metazoa > Chordata > Amphibia > Caudata > Salamandridae > Triturus > Triturus cristatus. The sequence goes on from NC_140595.1 coordinate 797,225,002, forward strand.
GTTGTTTGGACTGATACAAGGTGCCCACTAGAACTAGTGGACAGCATATATCAGGCCACCTTCTCACAGCGGTCTGTTGTACAGTGCGTTCAAAACCTTGGGTTTTATATTCAACATCGATTTGATCAGCATAAATTATAAAAGTAACTTCATTGTGTTTTTCCATTTCAGATAATTGAGAAAAATTATTGCCGTTCTGAACCCCAACTACAAATCCCCAGAGATTCGAGTTGCGGCGGCATCTCCGCAGGATTACTGTAACTCTTTATATGAGACTGTTATGAAGTATGGTTTACACGAACTTCAGGTGGCAAAATGGGGCAGTAAGTCATACTGACTCTATCACTGAGGAACTCGGTTATCCATGATCTTGACGGTTTACATTGGTTACTAATTGAGAAACCCACCATTTGTCATACCATTTTGTAATCTGTGTTCCACTTCTGCATGTCTCTTAACCCCCTTCCCTCCTCCCAAAATACCCACGGTTAGACAAAGAGAGGCTGGAGAACAGGACTTACTATAGAGATACCTAATAAAAAGCAGGTATAAAATATATAGCTATGAATAGAATATATATATATACACATATATATATATATATACATATACACACACATATCTATATATATTGGCTACACAGGCATATGAAGGTCACATACTAACAGTATTAGTAGAATTAATTCAATGGTGCTAATTCTATCATGAAAAACTGAACAGAAGACCTTACAAATAGCACTCAGGAATATTTACAGGCCGCAATGGAGGCAAGATAAGCTAAGTGGAGAGTGGCGGCGGAACGAACCTTCCAGAAGACCTCCAATGTTATGGGGGATGAAAGTAGATCTAATGTTACGAATAAAACATCAATACAGAGATCATAATCATGCTCTTTGGTAAAGCTATCGACCATTGGACGCACGATTGGTGGCCATCTAGGCTTGGCTCGTGTCCTGCCCCAAAGAACGTGGTCCGTAATCTAGGGTTCTTCATGGACGACTGTCTATCCATGCGGGGTTAGGTTAACCATGTTGTTGGCACCTGTTTTGGTGTTATGCGTAGCCTACGAAAGGTTTTTAAATGGCTTCCCATAGAGGCACGAAAACCCTTAATACAAGGACTGATCATCAATAGAATGGATTATGGCAATGCTCTATTGCTGTCAATAAATGAAGATCTTATAAATAGACTTCAGGTTCTACAGAACACCGCTGCTAGATTAGTCTTCGATTGCCCATATAGATCTCCCTCTGCAGCATGTCTAAACACTCTTCACTGGCTCCCAGTGAAAAAACAAACTCTTTTTAAAATACTATGCCTTATTCATAGGCATATGTATGGAACTGGTCCAAAATACTGGCTGCCAAAGTTACGTTGGTATCACCCGTCCAGGATGCTATGCTCTAGCGATACGGCATTGCTGACCCCACTTTGAATTCACACTGTTAGGCAAGGAGGCCGTTCGTTCTCCTTTTTGGCACCAGCATCCTGGAATAAAATGCCTCTCTACCTTCGCAGTATTCCAGAACACAGTAGTTTCCGCAAAATGTTGAAGACCTGGCTTTTTGGAAACTAGATCTAGTCCGTTTATCAGAGCCGTCTGCAAGCGCCATGAGACTCATGTGAGTGATATATGTGCGATACGAATGCTCCTGACTTGACTTGACAATTGATTAAAGAATTAGAAAGAGCAAGACGCGTGGCAGTAAAGCGGTGGTGACCTCCCTCACTAGATACCTAGGGGCCTATTAGGATGGCGGGCGGACGTACTCTTGGGGTGCTGGGACCAGCTGCCAGTGGTGCGGCGGTTCCTCACCGGCAATTAGGATGCCACCGCCACGGTGGCATCCCCGATCCACATCATTGTGGCGAGCGGTGCACACAGCACCGTCCGCCACAATGCTGTGGCTGCACACTGTGCATTTGCATGCACAACGTGGCAGGCGCCGCGTTGTGCCTGCCACGTTGTGCATGCAAATGCAGGGGGGTGCCCCCCCCCAACATCCTGGGGGCCCGCAAAGGGCCCCCAACTGCGAAATCCGCATGCCTTTCCGTGGCAAAATGCTGATCCCCACATGCGTAGTAATAATAGATGGCGGTATCTAACAGACCCCGCCACCAAATTCAAACTTTTTCCACCCATCAACTCACCTGAAGCACCAGACATCTGTGGACATTGGTCCATTCTGCCCTAGGTCACTGGCAAGTGACCCAGACTCTGTCCCCTCTGCTTTCAGGTTCCTTACATCCTAGATCCAGGCTTGGATCTCTCCAGACACTTCTCCTCTTCACGGCAGCAGCAGTTCCTTGCAGGCTTCCATTGAAATCGACAACACGACCCGACACCAAAAGACACCTATTCACCCGGCTTCCCTGGGTGAGGTAACTCGAGTACTCCGGTACTCTCGTGGGTGCTAGCCCTAGAACTACCTAAGTCCAAGAGGATTTGGTCCTGACTCGATTAGAAGTGTCCCTAATCTTTAAAATTCCAACCGCAACATTCCCCATAGAAGATAATGGGAACCCGCAGGTGTGTTTCCACACTACATACAGTTCCCGTGGATCCCCTGTGTCACTACCTTGGGTGGTTCCTTGGGGTCCCAGCGATTCTAGAGGCAATAGGCCTAGTGCCTATTACAGTCGTGGTTCTTTTACCATCTTTTTAGTATATGGTTTGGTACACCCCTAGGGCTCAAACGTGTATTTGTGCATCCTTATGCTGATGCTTGATCACTTGTAACTTTAGTACTTCGAACTCCAGTCTCATAAAGAGACTAGAGGGGTGTGTTTAACCTTAAATACATATATTTTGAATATATACCTGGTGTGGTTGTCTTTTCATTTGGTCATTCAAGAGATTATAGACTGGTAAAACAAGCTGCTTTACATTCCTTCAAGACTTAGCCTGAAGGCTGCTCTCCCTAGCTACCTCTAGGATAGCTTTCACATAAGGTTGTCTTTAAACATTCACCATAGGGGGTTGTTTGGACTGATACAAGGTGCCCACTAGAACTAGTGGACAGCATATATCAGGCCACCTTCTCACAGCGGTCTGTTGTACAGTGCGTTCAAAACCTTGGGTTATATATTCTACATCGATTTGATCAGCATAAATTATAAAAGTAACTTCATTGTGTTTTTCCATTTCAGATAATTGAGAAAAATTATTGCCGTTCTGAACCCCAACTACAAATCCCCAGAGATTCGAGTTGCGGCGGCATCTCCGCAGGATTACTGTAACTCTTTATATGAGACTGTTATGAAGTATGGTTTACACGAACTTCAGGTGGCAAAATGGGGCAGTAAGTCATACTGACTCTATCACTGAGGAACTCGGTTATCCATGATCTTGACGGTTTACATTGGTTACTAATTGAGAAACCCACCATTTGTCATACCATTTTGTAATCTGTGTTCCACTTCTGCATGTCTCTTAACCCCCTTCCCTCCTCCCAAAATACCCACGGTTAGACAAAGAGGTTGTTCCATCTCCTACGCAGCCTCTAGGAGTGTACTCGTGATGAATAAGATACTTTCCTTCAGTAACACCTTATCTGGTAGATACGAGATCTAGCTGCAGATTCTTAACCTTTGAATTATCCTCAGGCACCAGACTGGGTCCGGAACATTTTCTACAGCAGTACCTCTGCGCATCGGTAGAGAGTGTTGAGTAACTCAGTCATCCATAGGATGTGATGTCGACATAGTCCATATAAGCCCTACTCTGACGCGCTTATGTCAGTTTCTTCCACTATTAGTACCCATGCTAAAACGCAGAACCACGTATAGAAACTGCTATGGAAACAATGTGCCCAAAAAGCATCTACTTTTTGAAAAACATGTGTGTATATGTGCGTGTGTATATTTGTACATATATATATTTCTTTTTTTTCAAGGCTCAAGAGAGCAAAGAAAGGATCTGGGAAGAAAAGGAGAATCACTACGCAGAGCGGGAAGGATGCGTGGGTCGGTAAGGAATCTGTAGCTAGATCTCGTCTCTACCAGACAAGGGGTTACTGAAGGTAAGTAATTCATCTGATCGAGACTTCTAGCCGCAGATTCCTAACCTTTGAATGAGATACCCAAGCAACAGCATCCCCGGAGGAGTGTCTGCAAACTGATCCCACGAAGATCCCCAACTAGGCTATTCGTCCTGTTATAAAAAAAAGAAGAGAAAGAGACCAGCTTCCAGGAAGGGAGGTGAGGAAGAAGAATTCTCACCAGAAACATTGTGTAGAACCCCATGCAGAACTGAAATCCATAACGGTGCTAAAAACATGGGAAAAAGATATGTCCGAAGAATGAAGTGAGCTGGACAGAACACTCCATATAAACATAATACTGCATCACTCCATGCTTCTATGGCTAGCAGCTTTGGCTTAGTAGTTTTAGTTATTGTCCTTGGCCCTCCGCCCCATTGACTTAATGTCAACCGGGTCAAGGGAATGGGGCGGAGGGCCAAGGACAATAACTAAAACTACTAAGCCAAAGCCCCTAGCCATAGAAGCAAGCAATGCAGAGAACAGCACCCAATAGTTTAAGAAAGCATTGCAAGCCATCACAGCAATTAAGGCTACAGACTATGTGTGGTCAGAGGAAACACGTTGAGAGAGAGAGGAGATATCTAGAACTATCCAACATAGAATCTGCAGTGGGGAAGGCGTAGAGAGTGCAAAGCAATGAACATGCGGAAGTCTCTCCAGGACACGAGGCAGAGCACAGCAATGTGAGCAAAAACACACTCCTCTATAAGAGAGGCTGGAGAACAGGACTTACTATAGAGATACCTAATAAAAAGCAGGTATAAAATATATAGCTATGAATAGAATATATATATACACATATATATATATATACATATACACACACATATCTATATATATTGGCTACACAGGCCTATGAAGGTCACATACTAACAGTATTAGTAGAATTAATTCAATGGTGCTAATTCTATCATGAAAAACTGAACAGAAGACCTTACAAATAGCACTCAGGAATATTTACAGGCCGCAATGGAGGCAAGATAAGCTAAGTGGAGAGTGGCGGCGGAACGAACCTTCCAGAAGACCTCCAATGTTATGGGGGATGAAAGTAGATCTAATGTTACGAATAAAACATCAATACAGAGATCATAATCATGCTCTTTGGTAAAGCTATCGACCATTGGACGCACGATTGGTGGCCATCTAGGCTTGGCTCGTGTCCTGCCCCAAAGAACGTGGTCCGTAATCTAGGGTTCTTCATGGACGACTGTCTATCCATGCGGGGTTAGGTTAACCATGTTGTTGGCACCTGTTTTGGTGTTATGCGTAGCCTACGAAAGGTTTTTAAATGGCTTCCCATAGAGGCACGAAAACCCTTAATACAAGGACTGATCATCAATAGAATGGATTATGGCAATGCTCTATTGCTGTCAATAAATGAAGATCTTATAAATAGACTTCAGGTTCTACAGAACACCGCTGCTAGATTAGTCTTCGATTGCCCATATAGATCTCCCTCTGCAGCATGTCTAAACACTCTTCACTGGCTCCCAGTGAAAAAACAAACTCTTTTTAAAATACTATGCCTTATTCATAGGTATATGTATGGAACTGGTCCAAAATACTGGCTGCCAAAGTTACGTTGGTATCACCCGTCCAGGATGCTATGCTCTAGCGATACGGCATTGCTGACCCCACTTTGAATTCACACTGTTAGGCAAGGATGCCGTTCGTTCTCCTTTTTGGCACCAGCATCCTGGAATAAAATGCCTCTCTACCTTCGCAGTATTCCAGAACACAGTAGTTTCCGCAAAATGTTGAAGACCTGGCTTTTTGGAAACTAGATCTAGTCCGTTTATCAGAGCCGTCTGCAAGCGCCATGAGACTCATGTGAGTGATATATGTGCGATACGAATGCTCCTGACTTGACTTGACAATTGATTAAAGAATTAGAAAGAGCAAGACGCGTGGCAGTAAAGCGGTGGTGACCTCCCTCACTAGATACCTAGGGGCCTATTAGGATGGCGGGCGGACGTACTCTTGGGGTGCTGGGACCAGCTGCCAGTGGTGCGGCGGTTCCTCACCGGCAATTAGGATGCCACCGCCACGGTGGCATCCCCGATCCACATCATTGTGGCGAGCGGTGCACACAGCACCGTCCGCCACAATGCTGTGGCTGCACACTGTGCATTTGCATGCACAACGTGGCAGGCGCCGCGTTGTGCCTGCCACGTTGTGCATGCAAATGCAGGGGGGTGCCCCCCCCAACACCCTGGGGGCCCGCAAAGGGCCCCCAACTGCGAAATCCGCATGCCTTTCCGTGGCAAAATGCTGATCCCCACATGCGTAGTAATAATAGATGGCGGTATCTAACAGACCCCGCCACCAAATTCAAACTTTTTCCACCCGGTCGACTCATCGACCGGGCGGAAAAGCGGTGGACGGTCCTCCCATCCGCCGCGGTACCCCACCGCCAACATAATCAGGCGGGGGGCAAATTGCATACGGGCGGTGGATAATGGCCGGCGGATCGCCACCGCCATACTTGCGGTGGCGATCCGCCCGCCATTATAATAGACCACCTAGAGTGTAAGAGGATCCCAAAAGGATTAAGAATCATGTTGTTACCGACATATGAGGATATGGATGATGACTTAACAGAAGAATGGTGTGAGAATACAGAGGAATGTTCAGTGAAAATAATGAGGACATTAATCACACATGCGGAAAGGAAAATGAATATACACACCACTTAGATTGAAACCATTAATAAGGAATTGGATAAATATAAGGATGATACGATTGCCAAGGATCATAATATTAAGATGGAAAAATCATTACAACAATATGATGAAGAGATCATGGAGCGAAATGGGAGAAAATTCATCAGGGACAGGCTAGATCATCAATATGGTTGCATGTCTACTTTCGCAAGGAAATATGACAGTCTAAGGGCAAAAGAGACAGTGGGCACCCAGCTCAGAAGAAATCTGAGTGAGAGTGAATTGAGCTCTGAAGTTGGATCAAGCACAGAAGAAACATCAAGTGATACCTTGGATTTTCACGGGGAACTCCGATTATTAAGAATGACTATGCGACAAGGAGCATGAGGCAAACAGCAAGCGAGTTACGAAAAAGGAGCTGAAGAACAAGAAGGGGCAAGAGGAAGATGGCGAAGAACATATCCTGCAAGTAGATTTGACAATGTGGATAATAGTGAGAGGCCACTTGTAGTAAACATCTCATCAGTCAAATTGAATCCCAATCAGATAAGATTATTGAATTTGGGCTTAACTTCTTGTCTGACAACATGACCAGATTTCATGGATTCAAGGATAGAGATGTACAAGTACATCAGGAAGCTTAAACTTCATAAATACCATCAGATGAAACCCCAAAAATGTGACCATTAAGATAAAACACAGAACCGACATTCGTCTTTTCGAATAGCAGATGTCCCCAATCTTCTTGATATACATATGCTGGATAATTGTGGACAATGAACTCTTCACAAATGATTAAGAATGATGGATTGAACACCAGTGGAGCCACAAGAGAATTGTCATGTGGGAGTACATTAAAAGACATGGGTTTTGAAACAGACCATCAAGTTAGGAGTAATGTGAAACAACCTAGCAGATTTTGCCCCCAATTACCAGCTGGGAACCCGTATTGACCTGTTCCAGGAGCTGGTGATAGAAGATCTGACGGAGCTCTGGAGGAAATGGCAAAATGCCTAGAGGAAAAGTAACTTTACTGTTAAGGATTGGCAAGATATCAATGAATTGAAAAATAACAACTCACTGATCATAAAGCCCTCTGATTAAGGGGGAAATAATGTCCTAATGAATCAACACACCTACACTTCGGAAGTTAGGAGACAATTAAATAATAAGGCACATTATACCTGCCTGACAGAAAATCCTACGAAGGCCTTGGAGGAGGAATACCATCTGAAGTTGAAGACCTAGAATGATCTGAATCTTCTGGATTGGGAAGAATTTCAATATCTAAAAGTGGAAAATTCTAAGGTCGCCACCATATATCTCCTACCTAAGATACACAAATGTATTAAAAATCCACCAGAGAGATCCATAGTTTGTTCTGTTGGCTCTCTATTAGAGAACACCTCTAAGTATCTGGATCTATTCCTGCAGGAATATGTAGTAAATCTACCCTCGTACTTGAAGGACAGTACTGTTTTTTTTGGGAGGTTAGAACAAATCCCTTGGAAACAGAGCTACCTAATGGTTATATTGGACAGGAAAGGCATTTTGCCATGTGAACATTTCTTGAGAGACCGTCCCCTAGAGGGGTATGACCACACACAAATGTTATTGGAAATGTTGACCTTTTGTCTCATTCATAATATCTTTGTCTTTGATGGCAAGGGTTATTTGCAAGAACAAGGCACAGCCATGGGCACCTCCTTCGCCCCCACCTTTGCTAATTTATTAATGGGGTGGTGGGAGAAAGAGGTGGCCTGGGCTCAAGACAATGACCTCTTTACAGAAAAGATTACTATGTGGACTCAATTGAATAGATGATTTATTAATCTTATGGGAAAGTAGTGAGAATGAATTTAACAGCTATTTACAAATACTGAATCACAATGATTTGAATTTACAGTTTACAAGCACTCAAAGACATGCTCATTGTGATTTTTTAGATGTGGCTCTGGAAGTAAAAAATGAAACACTTACTATGAGGATACATAGAAAGCCAACAGCAACTAACTCCTTGTTAATAGTGGACATCCGTATGCTTGAAGTGGAGCATTCCCTATAGCCAAATGCTTAGGGCAAAGCGGGTGTCTTCAACAGAGGAGCTGCTCAACAGTGAGATAAACAATATGGCTCAACGTTTCCGGAAAAGGGGATACCCAAATAGCATTCTGGATGATGCCAGAAAAAGAGTCATCGAGAGGACAAGGAATGAATTACAGTTCCCACGCATTAATAATCTGAAGGAACAAACAAATAAAACAAAAACAATAATTCTGGAACATAATGCAGCTCAAAAGGATATTAGAACGATCCTCCAAAGAAATGACATGTCTTGAAGAAAGATGAACATTTAGTGGACATTGATTCACAGATCACATTCAAAAAAGTGAAATCCCTGGGGGATATTCTGATTTCTAGCTACTACTACCCGAAGAAGGAATCTAAGAATTGGTTATCAGCTAATATGAGAGGCTTTGTGAAATGTAACTCGTGCAAGGCATGCAAATATTGATCAAATTGCAAGAGTTATTGGACGTTTGAGAGACGTGAAGTAGTAATTTGTGATCGCATAAACTGCAATACGGATCACGTGATTTACGCCCTCAAATGTGGCTGTGATAAGCTATATGTGGGTAGCACTATAAACAAATGTAAGCATAGAATATTGCAGCACATACGACCCATAAAGAACGGAGTAAAAAGCTACCCAATGGCTTGTCATTTTGAACAACTCCATAATCGATCATTATCCACTTTCAGTTATTGCGGAATAAAGCATGTCAGAGCCCACCCAAGGGGAGGAGATCGAGTTAAAGAACTAAGGAAACCGGAATCTTAATTGATCCTGTTAATAGGAACAGAGATACCTTGGGGACATAATGCTGACTCCGAGTTATATGTTCATCTTTGACTTCGAAATTGAATCAGACTTCATTGCAATTTTAAGATTTTTCCTGAAATACTTACTCTGAATTTGAAGATGTGGGATTTTCTGATTCTAATAGCATTTATTGTGATAATTTCGATTGTAGGGTAGATGAGAAATGTACCCAATAAGAAATGGGAGCACAACAATGTGGGTGCCTTTATATTTATAAATATGCACTTTTAAAGCAGGAGTCACTTGCAGGTTTGCATGAGATGTCCTAATGTACTTTTAGATATTAGCAGACATGTATGGGTGCTTTTATAGTTATAAATATGCATTTTTGAAGCAGAAGACACTTTCAGCTTGCATTACATGTCCTAATATATTTTCAGATATTAGTAGAATTGTGTGGGAAGTTTGTGGTTAGAATTCCAAGGGAGGATGATGGTCCTAAATTGATATGCACTTTAGAGTTGTGTCGCTTGCACTAGTTGACAACACTCATTGATTTGTGACACATTTAATGTCTTGTTCTTATTGCACATCAGAAATAATAAGCACCTTGGGACTAGAGCGATGTTGATACAATAATGCACTTTATTAGCAAGATGCTCTTTAACTATGTCTATATTAAGCCTTTATCTTTAGCACTTAATCTAATTTTGCCCATCGGGTACAAAGAGAAAAGAGTCAATGTGCAATAGATACCATATCATAGGACGGGTCAAGCATATTGCCTAATTGGACTACACCCTCGAGGAACTTTTTCATCAAATATTGGTGGGATTTCCCATCTACTTTTGAATGTTGTATATTACGGGGTGATAGACTAGAAAATCATTGCATAGAATGTATTAGAGTGCATTAGAAAATGTTCCATTACACAATTTTTGAATGCTTTTACATTTCTGAATTCCACTCCAAATCTTTTTAGATAAATGTGCAAATAATTGGATTAACTGAGACTGTTTTGTGCCAAGTGAGGTTATGTAAGGTTCACGTTTCAGTGTTCTGGGGGTCATTGAAATGGAAAAGGAATTGTTTAAATATGCTACTCCTCACTGTTTTGACCGGGAGACCCAGTTGAAGGCGGTTGCCGAAACGAGTCAGTCGTGGTCATTTGCTGTAGACCACACAAATTGGGCACGTTGACTTACAAAATTTATAAGAAAAATAAAAGCGATCGTAATTGTAGGAAAGTCGGATCTGCTTTTATGGTTACCCCTACTTTTTGCTTGATGGGATGCGGTTTCTGACTGGGATCCTGCTAATCTGTGCTTTCTCCCCTGAATTTGTTTAAGTACTTAGGTACATACCAGATTGGACACTGGTGTAACCTTATCAGTCCCTAGTATATGGTACTAAGGTACCCAGGGCATAGGTACACCAGAGTTCCACCATGAGCTGAGGTATGTATTATGCCACCCATGAGGGACCACGCAAACTGCAACTGCAGGCCTACCATTGCAGCCCGTGTAAGCTGGTGCTAGCACCACTCATGAAAGATATAGGTTTAGCTGTATCTAGGGTCACTGCACTTAAGATCTATAAGTCACCCCTAAAGTAGGCCTTTCAATCCTGAAGGCAGGGTGCTCAGTTCCAAGTGTGAGGGAGCCCCTGCATGAGCAGGACACTCCTACAGCCCACGTAGTCCATTCTCCCGGGTTGTACGTGAGACAGCCATATAATATATAGAGGGGCACCGCGTCATTACGCAGTGACCATCTCTAAACTGGCTGTAAAGAACCCTGTTATGCTTGGTATCAAAGATGTTGGATTCATACCCCCACACCGTAAACGGTGTAGGAGGTAGGATTCCATTCACCTTAAATCTCCTTTGGTAGGCCCTCAGTGCTCCCGGTACAGGTCTTCCAGACCTGGACAGCAAGCTAGGGCTGCTGCCGGCCAGAAGGCACATTTCTGCCCTCCTGCTGCTGAGCCAAGCTCAGACAGGGAAGGCAGAACTATAGGTATCCTGTCACAGGGAGGTGTGACCACCTCCCAGACAGGGTTTAGTGTATTGGGGCAGGGTGGGGGCGCTTGCCAGTGCCACATAGTCTGCGTGCAGGGCACACTTGGTGCCCTCCATGCATGGTCCAGTTCAAACCAGTTCAGGGAGCCGTTGGTTCCCTCTCTTGCACAAAGCTGGACAAAGGACAGGGGAGTATCCTCCCCCTTGTCCAGCCCCTCCTTAGGGAGAGACCCCTGAATCATCCTAACCCTTTCCTAAGGGTATTTAACGGCTTACCTGTTAGTGGGTCCCTAGATTCCTCGTGGGACAAGATTCATTTCTGACACCACTTCTTCAAACCTCTGGGCACTCTGGACTTCGCTTTGGGCATCAAGGCTGCAACGTGAAGACTCCTGCTGCCCCTGATTTTGTCACCCTGCTCGTCTGCTGCAACGTCCATGCCTGTGCAACATTCACAAAGCTTGCAAGGCCTGTGGTCTTCCAAGACACCTGAAGGAATCTCCCTTGAAGTAAAGGAGTCACTTCCCTGCATCTGCAGGCACCGCAACTAAGCTGACTGGTCTGCTGTTCCTGGGCTTGCACGGACTCCGAAATGCTCAGCAACACAGGTGGTGTTTCTTCACATCCCTCGAGGTCTGTCCTGTCCTCTCACTTACTTTGAGGCCAGTATCCCTCGTCGGAGCCGCAGGAACCAAATGCCTGTTCACAGTGTCGACTTGCAGTTACAAAGGCTTGCTGGCTTCCTTCCACCAAGATCTTCAGGCTCCAAGTAGCTCCAACCTCAAGCATCTCCGGTGACCAAGATCTTCATCCTCACCGCATCACTTGCACAGAGGGCCTGGCTCTTTGGTGAGCTGCTCGAGGTCCTCTCACGACTCCAGTTCCTCCGGCCTGTGGGTATTCTTGACGGTCATCTTTGAATTCTTTGGGCTCCCCTGTTTCTGTCTTGACTCGAGTCGTGGTTCGCATAGCACTATTTTAGTATATGTTTTGGTCTCCCTCTGGTGACCACTGTGTATTACGTGCTACTTACCTGTTGCTATTGAAAAGTATTGTGTACACTGTGTATATCTCCGGCTAGGAGATATCTGTATGTGTTAGTCAGTGTCTTATAATAAATACATATTTTTATAAATACACTGTGTGGTTCTTTTTCACTTAATCTATACCTATAAGATTATGTTCTGGTAAAACAAGCTTCGTTACAGTCCTTCTGGACTAAGCCTGAAGGCTGCTCTCCACAGCTACAACTTAGAGAGCTTTCTAAGGTTGTCTAAGACCACTAAAATCACCATAATGGTTGTCTAGATTGGTGCAAGGTTCCCACTTACATAAGTGTGCACCATATACCAAGCCATCTTCTCACAGTAATGGTCAAACATCCTGGAGAGTCTTGGATCACCTTTCTCCGTCTGTGCCACTGCTTGGTGGACTGACTAAATTGTACCGCTTTTTGATTGAAAATATATATATATATATATATATATATATATATATATATATTCACTTAAAAAACCATAGGTTTCACACATGTTATAGTTAGGTGGACATTTCACTCGTAAAAAACCAATGAAATTCCACCGTTATAGTTAGTTCAGATAACTATAACTCACGCGCCCGCAATCCAGTGCTCATGACGTCACATATTACATCACTCATGACATGGTCAGTGGCATCACTCATGACATCACTGATGACATCATCCTTGTGATAGAGTGGCGGTCGCGCGAGTTATAGTTATCTGAACTAACTATAACAGTGGAATTTCATTGGTTTCTTACGAGTGAAATGTCCACCTAACTATAACATGTGTGAAACCTATGGTTTTTTATGTGAATTTGCAAGGTTTTTTAAATGCTAATTCCTAACTATAACGTGTGTGAAACCTATGCTTTTTTATGTGAATTTGTACGGTTTCTTTAAATGCTAAGTTATGTATGTATTATTTTTATTTTTTAATGTTTTTCAATGTGCGCGCACGGTGCGCGCACTGTGTGCTGCGCGCACCCTGCGCACACCCCGCGATTTTTTGAAAAAAAATAAAATGTTTTTTCACCCATCGGGGTCCTTTAGGGACCCCCTGACAAAGGCTAGGGGGTCAGGAACTCTCTACCCTGCCCCCTTTTCACGTTCGCCACCTCTCTTTTTCACTCTCGCACCCACAACAAACAAAATGGCGGCCGACACTTCCTGATTTCGACCGATTCGAACGTTGACTGACATGTAACCACCAATCAGAATTACGCTCGCGCACGTTAGGGTGCGCGCACCGTGCGCGCACCGTGCGCGGCTATAGATATTTATGTGCTTTAACTGCAATTTTCTCAGGAACTACTGAACAGATTGACACCATATATGCAAAAGGCACTTCCCTGACCTGAGGACTACCTTTCTGCCAAATTTCAAGTAATTCTGTTCAGCCGTTCGGGCTGTACCTTCGACTAAAGGTCCTATGGGAAAATGCATGGGGAAAACGCGTTTTGGGACCCCCCTTTTTTCTCGGCCCCCGCTTGACGAATCACCCCGAGACTTTCAGGGTAGGAGCTGAGTGGAGCACCCCATTAGTTTTTAAAATTTTGCAAGGATTCGTCAACTGGCGCCAAAGTTATTCAAAATAGATTTTTCAGATTTCCTATGGAAACACGGTCCTAACTATAACTATCTACTGGCGACCGCCAGTAGATAATATATATATATATATTATATAGTGTTATTCTGTATATGTAGATAAACATATACAGAATAACACTGTAAAATAAAATGTGCCTAAGAAGGGTACATATGAACAACCACAACACCAGTGATGGGACAAGGGCGAGCTGGCAACCAGCCACATGGTCCAGAATAAAAGAAATAGAGGAGGTGGAAAACACACACTCCAGAAAACAAAAGAAGCAGACAGAAAGTAACACTACCGATTGAACTGATCCAATCAGGTGGCTGAGAGACAGTTGAAAAGAAAACAGCAGGAGAGAACCCCGCTAGAATAGAGAAATAAAGACTACTACGGAGGACTCTAAAAAAGGCAAGTTCAACAAAGCTAGCACAGAGGAGGCCTATTCAGATAAGTAGTCCCCATCCTAAAAGAAAGAACAATAGGAGAATGGACATGGCTGAAGCAGGGGACCAGACGGAGGATATAGTATAAAAAGACCAATGCCACAAGAGAAAGTCAAAACCAATAAACCAGTGTAAAGAACTGAAGTAACAGATGGAGTGGCAGTGTCTACAGCCTAACAAGCATGGAGGCCAGAAGCAAAAAGAAAGTGCCTGTTCGCATGGTACGACCTATGCCCAGACAACAAGGCATGTAACATCAAAAGTGAGGATCCAGACATCACCCAAGATCGTATCTGGTATACTTATTAGTTCAAGGTAGAACAAACCTCACAAGGGGTTGAAACTGTATCCAGAAACTCCCCAGAAAGAAATCTGAAGGAATCACCAACTTCTTTACGAACCATCCTATAGTGGGTGGTCAAGGAAACCATGTTCGAGAAGAACCCGATGATGAAAAACAGCCATAAACCCCCCCAAAAAGGGATAGAGAGATAGCTGAAGAACAGCCAGGTCTGTAACTAAATGTTGGGGCTGGTATCGGAGGTGTAATGGAAACGTCTCCAATATGCACCCAAAAAATTGTCCAAAAGCGAAAAGCAACAACACCTTTGCGCCGGGGAGAAACAAATTAAAACACACTATGCAGAGACATAGAAGAGAAAGGGTTGGCAGAATAGGCCACCCATGGCAAGATATGGACAAGGTACGTCTGCATTGAACCTAAAGTGAGAAAGAGAAAGAGCAGGAGCCCCTCATGCCCGTGTATATTGAGAACTAGCAAAAAAGGTGCTAATGCCTGAAGAGAGTGAAGAAGGAACACCACCTAGGTCAGGAGCAGACGATGCTCCCTAGGCCAAGACCCATGCCCCTTCCTCTGTTTCTGCTAGGAAAGAAGAGCGCTGGATAGAGTGGAACGAGAAAAACCCCTCTCTAGTGTGGAGAAACACTCAACAGCAGGAGGAGGGGTAGAAGAAGCTGCATGAGCCATTGCACCAAACTGCGGCATGTGGCTTCCCTTAGAAGGGGTAGAATCATGTCAGAAACATATGGACAAAGGCAACATTGCATCCGCACAATACCATGAAAATGTTCCAACTAGAACTTGGATAGAAAGAACCCTGTGCAGCCACCAGCGTAGAAACCCAACAGGGCCAAAAAATAAGACGAGTCCCACAAAACAACCAAGGACCACAACCTGTCATCGACAAGGTAAGAATACAAGGAAAGAAAATATCTGCCAGGGCAGAAGCACCAAAATGGGTAAAACTCTGAGGTGATGAGTGAAAAGAAGAAATCAAAGGGCATCACCTTAGAAAAGCTCACACATAAAAGGAAACAAGGAGACCATCCCCTGACAGACTGAGTACGGGTAAAAGAGGAGGATGGTATAGCAAGCAGGACCTAAGATTTCGCTCCCCGACCCGACTAGCCCGAAAACAGCATAAAGCGGAGTTAGCTTGAAAGCCAAACAGATGTTGACCAACAAACGGCATGTCCACTAAGGTGGACTGAACAGCCTCTAAAAAACAGAGGTGCATAGCCAGGCATGCCGGCGAAGAGCCACCAAAAGAGCGGTATCCATGCTACAGTGACTCAGCAATTTAGCCGCCTGACGACCATCCTGGAGTAGCTGAGTAAGAGTGTCCCGGGTGTCATCAGAGACAGAGGGGAGAAGGTGCAAGACCAAATCCTACTACACACGAGAACAAGCATTTGCAATGCAATAGGTCTCACATTGGTGAAAGTTAGAGCTATTGGCGTTGTAAATGGTAATCGTATTCCCTTTGCACTAGCTTCAGAGGCCCCCATAAGTATTACTGAAGCATGTTTCACACCACACGTGAAAAAACAGGTCATTTGACTAATGAGGACTGTCAACAGTTTAAAAGCCTGTGTTTAAATTTTGCCAGCTACAAAACAGGCTCCTCGTTGTGTTGCTGGACAATGGAAACTAAATACATATATTGCCTTTGCTTTGGGTTGCGATTAGGTACACACATAAAGGGGAGGATGAAAATGGACCTTCGCAGATGTCAGCTGGGCTGGCTGCTTGGAAGCAGTGCTGTGCATGGTGTCCTCTAGCCTTGTATGCCGCCTGCTCTGAACACCCCCAGAGTTGAGCTGTAATGCGGTAAGGCAATGCCCTGCTGTGGGCTCGGCTGTCTGCCTATTTTGTTCGCGATGCACCTATAAGTATGGAGCTGAGGGGATGGCAGAGATGCGGTATGTAATACCAGTCTGCTGCTGCCCTTAGTGTAGGTGACTGCTGTGGGGGAGAGGGAGTGATTGACAGAACAAACACAGTTTTGGTTTGAAAGGGGCCAGGATATGCATTGAAGCCCTGTGCAGAGTCTCGTAGTCAGAGTGTTTGGTGAACCTAGTATCACCCGGAATGTCAGCGATCGTCTTCCTCCATAGAGGATATTTTGGGGTAGATAGTACACTATCACAGCTTGAACCTGTACGGTTTCCATCACCTGTGTGACGGCGCTGCTATCCAACCCTACGAGGGCTGGTTAGCTGTATTATTCTACCTAAGACTGCAGAATGTGCCTTACTGTATTTTTCAACCCTACCCATTCCTGTAGGTGCTAAGTTATAATATATGACGGAGTTTTGACTTGCTATCGGAACAAAAAAATAATCAAATGTAGAAGTTCAAATAAATAACATGGTAGAAGGCAGAACGTTTGAAAGTGCAGTTTCTTAACTGATTACTTCATATATAGCCTTTTAATTTTTTTAAGAGAAACTTTGGAGTGCAGTACAGTGTCTGAGTGCAGGGGTAGAATGCAGTGCAGGGGTGAAGGGCAGGAGTGCACTGCAGTGGATGGGTGGAATGCAGGGGTGGAGTGCAGTACAGTGCTTGAGTACAGTGCAGGGTGGAGTGCAGTGCAGGGGTGGAGGGCAGGAGTGCACTGCAGTTGTGGGTTAGAGTGCAGTACACGGGTGGGGTTCAGAGCAGGGGTGGGGTGTGATGCCGAGCTGGAGGGCAGGAGTGCAGTGCAGTAGAAGCATGGAGTGCAGTTCAGTGAAAGAGTACAGTTCAGGGTTTAAGTGCAGCGTGGGGGCAGGGACAGCACGGGTTGCTCTCACGGTGTGTGTTGATGCCTTTCGTTCCCGCGGCCCTTCCAGAGTATGTGATATGTTTACATTTTTTAGTCAATTGGCGGCTGCTCTGTAGCTCTGGATGGTTCTGCCGGCCCTGCTCCTGTGGGAACATCACAGGGTTGATCGGGGAGCTTTATTAATTGGTTTCGAATGAGCAGTTACGTCCGGTCATCTGCCGCCTGCTGTTGCCTGTGCACGAGAGTTGCCAGTTCCCAGAGGCGGCTGGTAGGGCAGGCAATGCTGGCAAAGCCTGAGACATTGGTAACGGCCCAGTGGCTGCTCAGTCACATGAGGAGTGGGCCTGGAGTAATTCCTGTGCTTTTAATTGGAACAAGAAACAGTGGTGAACTTGCACTTACGTGCCTTCCTTACAGCAAGAGGTGGACACCCGGAGCGAGAGAGGAAGGTAGTCGGGCAGAGCAGCGGGGCGAGACGAGAAATGAAGCGTTGCTGCCAGCCATTGTGAATCCGAAAGCACGCATGCAGCAGTGCGCTAGCAAAAGAGACGGCGTGCGCGTGCACAGCTCCTGACCGGGCAGGCAGAGCAAACAGGAGACAGGGAGGGAACAAACATGCTTCCCTTGCAATCAGAAGTCTGCATTTTGGAAGTGCGGCAATTAAAAGTATGGGTGGAGCTTCCACCCCTCTTCCAAAGCAAAAGCGACAACAATAGTCTCCCAATTAAAAAAAAAAAAAACAATAGTCTCACAAGCGAGCAGCGCATGCACTGCCTCGCTAGGCGAGATCTAAAAACTGACTAAAACACAGGGGGTATTAAGGGACAGCAAAGCGGAACTGGTGGCAGAAAGATATATCAACCAAGAGCATCTAGACCTTTAGTCTCCCTGTTTAAAGGGACATCAGTCAGGGCCCGAAGTGGCAGAAGGCTGTAGCAGCCTAAACCACAAAACTGCGCACAGTAGGCTGTTAAAAGAGGCAGAGCGGGTCTCTAGCCGCAGGATGGTGCCAATGAGCTATAGACCAGTCCACGGGAGCCCTTGAAAGAGGTTTAGCCCAAAAGAATATCAAAAAGGGCTTCAGTGAAGGGGAGCACAGGCTCAGCCCCATCTGGCCTTGATGAAGCCCCTCAAGTAAGGGATCGGAGGCCACCTGTACAGAAGGAAGCTGCAGCTCCAGGGCCACAGCAACTTTCTGCAAAAGTTCAGCAAAAGCCGAGCTAGCCTCAGTAGCGAGGCTAGGTGGAGAAAACAAACCCAATGATTATGAAGAGTCGAGGCCACTAGCTTCACCAAGGTCAGACACCCAATGAAACTCCAGAGGAGGCTGAACAGTCATTCGTTGCATCAGAGACCTCAACAAAATACTTGCTTTTCGAGGGGAAAATAGCAAAGGGGGTCCTCTGAAGGTAGAAGAAGGTAGACCAAAAAGAACGGTCCTGACGTCAAAGAGGACACACCTTGGAATCAGGGATGAGAGGCATACTAGCCGTGATCGGCGCCGATGTCAGTGCTGGCAGATTCAAGACTGGCGTCCTAGGTTGGAACCCCGAAGGGCTGTGCAGCGAATCCAGAATTGATTCAATGACGGATCCAGAGGGCCTCACTGACACTGGGGGAGGTCCCGCTGGCTTGGAGTCAACCATGGCGTCTTCAGCCTCATTAGGGCCAAGACGCTCACCAGAGGGAGGCGGAGATCTGAAAATAGCATGAAGGGAGAAATAGTATTCCCTCATCTGATACAGAGTCTCCTCTGCGCCTGGGAATATTGGAAGGCGTGGGGCAGATTCTAACTCTGACTCCGTAACCAGATGAATAGGAGGCATTACAGAGACACCATTAGTATGCGGTAAAGTTGGGGAAGACCGCTACACCGACAGCCTACAGCGTAACTTACCAGTCGACAGTGAAGACCAAGAACTTTGACAGCTGGCCCCTGAGCGGTCCTTGGAGGGAGAAGAGGACCGTGACTGATCAGGGGAGTTCGACCACCACGTCTCTAACAGAGTCATGCGGCGCTCCTGCAACACTGACGAGCGAAGCTAAACAAATGATCCGCAGCCTTTAGAGTTACGGTGCACGCCCAGACACTATATGCCAATAGAATGAGGGTGCAAGGTCGACATCCTGGTCAACAGGACCCCGAAAACATCCAGAAGAAGACACACTGTGTAGTTGACAAACATCAAGATAGTCCAAAAATGGGGGGGCGTGGCCTGGCTTCGGAGCAAGATGGCTGCGTAGTCCATTAGCTCCGCCGAGATCCTTCTCCCTGACTACTATCCTGTAAAATATCCTGTAATCTGACGCTGGGATCGGAGTCCCTGGGATGAGCGGCGCAGGTACATACCTCGCTGAGCCCCAGCGGTGCCTCCTGGCCTGAGAAGCAGCTCCCGTCATCTGAGGCCCGGGGGAGATCTTGAAGCCTGGGGCTGAAGTTTGCCTCTCAATCGGCGCGGCGCAGTGAGCATAGCGGCCGCCCTCTGCCGGAAGTCCCCGAGCCTCGGAGCGCCCTTGTATGACTCGGGGTGCCTCGGCGTCTGCGGAGGCGGCCCCTGTATTGAAGGGACATATAGCGCAGAGCCCCTGCTCTCCACCCGCGCCCCCGCCTGGAAGCATCGGCGGCGGTGGGCCCGGTGGAGACCTCGTCGGAGCTGCGGCGCTCCGTAGGTGTGGTGTGCCTTGCCGGAACCTCCGGTGCTGCCTCTGAGTGACCTGCGGACCTCTGGCGTTGGTGGAGGCCCCCGCCCCCCTCCTCTGCGGAGGACTTTGACGAGAGCTTGCTGTTTTCCTGGAGGCGGCAGGGGGGGGCGCTGCTCTCGGCGGATCGAGGCGCAGGGGGATCCGTGCTGAATGGAGGTGATCAGACGCGGAGAGCGAGTGGAGCCTTGCTGACCGAGGTAGGGGTGCGGGGCAGGCCGCAGAGGGACAAAAATACTGGGCTGGGCCCTCCTTGATTGCCCTGACTCCTGCGTTAATGTGTCTGAGAGCGAGGCCCTGGAGCGCTGCTGGAGTGATTTTGCAGTCCGTGCTGCGGGCGGCCCTGGCCTTGGGGAATACCGCGGCGCTAAATCTTTGCTGAGACTGACGCCTCTGTCCTCTGTGGCTCCCTGGTGGCACCCTAGTCGTGAAGGACGGGAGGGGTGCTGCCGCAGGGCGAGCGTGCATAGAGACCTGGGACCACCGTCTGAAGCTCTGGGACCGGTGTTCTACGCAGCGGGGCCTTGCTGTGCCGGGGCAATTGGGAGGAAGCGGGAGAGATCCGCCTGACCTGGGGGGCCCGCTACAGTCGCGAGATGCTGCTTGGTGGTGATACATGTGCCTGCCTTAGTACCCAGTGACATATCCGTTGCGATCCCCCCCCGTCACCGTCTCACTTTGGTGCCTTTCTTCGTGAGGGCTAGTCTTGTGTCCTCGCTGGCTGGGCCGGGGGTCCCAACATGCCTCATTCTAAGGGCGCGAGGGCGTCCCAGCAGAGCAAACTTGATCGCTACACCTGCCTTATGACTGACTTACCTGATAAGAAGGTAGTAGGGGACATACCCCGGGGGGGTGCGGAACAGGACTCTTCTGAACCGACCATGAATGATCTAATGGCGGCGATTAATGGAGTTCGGACGTCCATCGACACCCTATCCTCTGAAGTGACATTAATTAGGGCGGACCTCGCCAAATATCGCGAAAAGGTAAAGCTGCTCGAGACCACCACTTCGGAAGAGGTCTCGCAAGTGCAAACTGATGTTACAGAACTGCAGGCCTTTCGCAGGTCCACAGAGGTCAAGCTCGATGACTATGAAGGGAGACTTCGGCGCAATAACATACGCGTCCTGGGGGTGCCAGACAAAATGGAGGGCCCTACTGTAGACCTTTTCATTGAGAATCTGATCACGACCAAACTGCAGCCGAAGGGTCTCTCCAAGCTCTTTGTGGTCGAAAGGGCGCACAGAGTCCCCGGGGGACGCCCGCGGCCGGGGGCCCCGCCCGATCTTGGCTCGCTTACTGAATTACCGAGATAGGGATACGATCCTCCAGGCAGCCAGAGTCGCTCCCCCGCTCCACCTGGAGAACGCAGTTGTTACTTTTTCCCCTGATTTTACTCGCGCAGTCCAGATGCGCCGGCGCTCATTCCAATACGTCAAGTGACGGCTGCGAACCAGAGAACTAAAGTACGCCATGCTTTTCCCTGGGCGCCTGCGTGTTGAGGCGGACGGGAAAACCTACTTTTTCGACCTTCCGGAGGCCGCATCTAACTGGTTGGACGGTCGGAGGGATCTTCCGGAGAGTGGCCCTTCGGGCAGCAGAACCGAAAGAGATACTGACACCTGACATCCTTGAGCAGCGGTGAGGCTGCAGTTTTCCATCGTGGCTTCAAACCTGATCATGACTTCTCAAGACCAACCGGGGATTAACTGTACACTTTACCACGGCATAAACCACTGTTTCCCTGCTTGGCCTCCCTGCCCGGTGTTTGGATGGCTCACTACGACGGGAGGGGGGATCGGCGGAGAGCCATGGCCTCCCCATACGTTCTTCTTTTAGCATATTTTTCTTTTTCCTTTTTGATGGGCGACAGGCACTCTGCATTTTTTAGTCAGATGGGCAGTTGTGAGCCCAGAGTGCAGGGTAGCAGGGAGGGGGGGATGTTGGGGGGGGGGATTGTTTTTTGTTGTTGTTTATTGTTTATCTGTTTTCGACGGCATAGTCCCTAAACGTGAAGCGCAGTACTATATTTTGATTGCATGCAGATGGGTGCGCAACGGAACAAAGAAGTCAAAATCTTAAGTTGGAATGTTAACGGGTTGGGGGACAAAATTAAGAGAAGTGTGGTGTCGCAGCATATAAAAAGACTCTCCCCTGATATAGTCCTGCTTCAGGAAACTCATCTAATTGGCAACAGGTTTGGGGCGATGTGAAGGGGTGGGTACTTAATGGTGGCACACTCGGGATTTACCTCCAATTCAAGAGGGGTAGGCATTATGAAAAAAAAATTATTCCCGCTGACTGTCACATCCACACACACAGACGACCGAGGGCGATACGTTGGTGTCACGTGGGAGGGTCACAATATTACTTTTATATCGATTTATGCACCCCCTGGACTACAATCAGCTACTTTTACTGACCTTAGTGCTCTTCTGCTGGCGCTGCCTGAGGGACACCTTGTTGTCGGTGGGGATTTCATCTCCGTAGTCTCTAGCGAACAAGATAGACACCCGCCTCGTGTACTACCCCCAACGGCACTTGCGCTCCCTAGCTTTCTCGAGGCAATGGGCCTGGTGGATACCTGGAGAACATATAACCCGGACAAAATACAGCATACTTTCCACTCTGGGGCGCATAACAGCCTCTCCCGTTTAGACTACATACTTGTTCCTGCCTCCCAGGTCACCAACGTCCATGAGGTCAGACATCTTGCCAGAGGTATATCTGACCATTCCCCTCTATGGGCCCACATAATATTAGATTACACACAAATAGGACGTATCGCCCCTATCAACCCCTGGCACCTCAAAAATCCTAAGATGCGTAAAGACCTGATAAAATCCATTGATGACTACTTTACGGAAAATGAAAATTCAGTTGAATCCCCACAGACGCTCTGGGAAGCTTTTAAAACTGTAGTCTGGGGTCAAGCATTGTCCATCATAGCGGGTGCCAAAAAAGAAAGATTCAAAGACATCTCGGACGCTGAACATCAGATCTACCAACTTGAACAAGGCGCTAACTCACACCCCACGCCCGAAGCGCTTCATGCGCTCCAGATATGCCAGGACGAGTATAGGGCGCTAGTCACTGACTGCGCTAAATTAATGGGGCAAGAAAAGCTGGGACGGATCTATGACTGGGGAGACAAAGCAGGGAAACTGATTGCTTGGCTTGACAAGAAGGAGCGCGCTAATCGTCTCGTCCCAAAGCTCATAGGAGAGGACAGCAACCCCATAACGGATCCCCAAAAGGTAGCTAACCAATTCGCAGCTCATTTCCACACAGTCTATAGCTCTGTTGCCCCGTATACAAATGCAGATTCCCTTGACCTTCTCAAGAACATTACAATCCCTACCCTCCGAGAGGCGGATCGACTTTTCCTAGATAGCTCCCTCTCCTAAGGAAATTGCATTAGCAATACGAGCGCTGCGCCCGGGTAAGGCCCTCGGCCCAAATGGTATCCCATTTGAGCTGTACAAGCTTCGCCCGGATAAATTGAGCTACTACCTGAAGTCCATGTATGCTAGTAGTCTGGAGGCAGGACTGTTGCCTCTTGATCAACGTTTGGCTACCATTGTCACCATATATAAAGACGGCAAACCCAAAACTGAATGCGCCTCCTATCGGCCCATCTCCCTGCTTAACGCTGAGCCTAAAATTCTAGCTAAGGTGCTCGCTAACAGACTAATTAAAGTGATAGGCGACTTAGTGCATCCCGATCAATCAGGTTTCATGCCTTGGCAAAATACTGCCTTGAACCTGCGCAGAGTTCATGGGGTGCTGGGTAGAGCCCCAACCATACGCGAAGAGGCCATCATAGTGTCCCTAGACGCCACTATGGCATTCAACACACTTGAATGGCCTTACCTCTTCGCAGTACTAACAAAATTAGGTTTTGGCCCTATATTTATCAGCTGGGTGAAACTCCTCTATACCGCGCCTCTTGCACTAGTAGTGGTGAATAACAAAAAATCCAGTTCCTTTGCACTCAGCCGAGGCACCCGCCAAGGCTGCCCCCTCTCTCCCTTGCTGTTCGCACTAGCAATCGAGCCCCTCGCAGCATGGATCCGCAAAGACGTAACAATCCGAGGGCTGAAATGGTCGACAGACTGGGAAGACCGCATCTCCCTCTACGCGGATGATATTCTCCTTTACCTTGCCTCTCCCAAGAAGTCCCTGATTGTTGTGTTTGACATTCTAGAGGTGTTCGGGAGGTATTCTGGATTTCGAGTCAACTGGCAGAAATCGCTCATATATGTACTCCACAGTAACTCTCCTCAACTGCCCCGAAGCTGTCCCATATCTATAGTCACTGACGGTTTCAAATATCTAGGTATCTTTATTTCTCTGGACCCGACGCTCCGATATGTCCATAACTTGGTCCCACCCCTGCAGCGGCTTAAAAGTGACATAATGAACTGGATATCACTCCCGATCTCTCTACTAGGCAAGGCAGCCCTATTCAAAATGATATCCCTGCCCCGTTTCCTCTATGCATTGCAAAACGCGGCTGACCCAGTCCCAAACTCCTACTTCAGGGAAATAGAGGGCCTTCAGAGGGACCTCCTTTGGTGTGGGAAACCGCACATTGCCTTGCCAAAACTCACACTTGGTTGGTACGACGGAGGAATTGGGCTACCAGACGTACGAAAATACTACTGGGCTGCACATCTCACAGCAATAAACCACGGCACCTACGGCCGTCCTGATGCTCCGGGATTCCATATGGACCGTTGGATCCTTCCTAACGGGACCTACATACGAGCACTATATTCCAAACCTGACAAATACCCACTGACAGGGCCCACCAAACACACAGTCAAGATCTGGCACGCGGCTACCCAATCTCTGGGATGGACTGATAAGCTAACACTTTCCACCCCACTTTGGGACTCGCAAAAACTAGGGTACCTTGGTAATTCTAAAGGCTTTGACAAATGGGACCTTATTGGCATTTCCAATATCGGAGACATATGGGGCTCGGAGGGAATAAAATCATTTAGCGCCCTTAAGGATCAATACTCACTTGCGAACTCTGAACTATTTAGATATCTACAGGTCCGACATGCACTACAATCCGCATTGCCTTATACTGCCTCCCCACCAGACAGTTCCCCACTGGAGGATAGACTCCTAGATGGACACGTGCCCGAACGGACTATATCCCTAACATACAGAAAACTTATTAACAACATGAGCGATCCCCTGACCACACTGCGGGAGAAGTGGACCGGGGATGGGATTGAATTAGATGACGAAGGGTGGCAGGCAGCGATCTCATCCCCTAAGACGGTAGCAATAGCGGCACGACTCCGGCTGGTACAGCTCAAGATCCTTCATAGAATATATATAACAGGCCCCCAACTGGTACGCATGGGGGTTCATGCCGATGGGTCCTGTAGACGGGGGTGCTCCCAACCAGGTATTTTCATTCACATCATATGGCATTGCAGACTAATCCAGGAGTACTGGTGTATGCAACGTGAAAAGTCTGTCTACACGGCTCGAGGCTGCCCCCATAAATGGTCCAAGATATGGGCCCCTTGGAATCTATATCGTGGAAACATATGTACCCCCCCTCGACTACCAGACGAAGATGTCTCCCCCTCCCCATAATTCCAACTGCATAATCATACCATATCTTGCTGTATCTTTGTCTTGCGGCTACCTTTTCTGTAACTTCGTGATGCTATGCTTTGTTGTCGATTTTGTTCTAATAAAAAGAATCATAAAAAAAAAAAAGATAGTCCAAAAATGGTAAGCTGTACCTCATTCCGGATCCGTGTGGAAGTGTGGAAAGGAAGAAACTGACGTCAGCATGCCAGGGGAGGGCTTATATGGACTCCAACGACGTCACATTCAGTATACGATGTCACCACCGGGTTGCTCGATGCCCTCTATCGAAGCGCAAAGGTTCTGCTGTTGAAAGGTTTCCAGACACAGACTGGCGCCTAGGGATAACTGAAAGGTAAGAAATCTGCGGCTAGACATCTCTATCAGATATACTTATGTACTCTCAGTAATCAACAAGCATTTAAGAAGCTAGTAAAAACTAATCTGTAAAAATAATTAGCTATAAGAAGACAGAATCTACACCATAACATCTTTGGGTAATACTATGTTGACAAAACCTAGTAACCTATCATAACATAAAGGTTAACTATTTTCTTTAATGTAGTTTTAATTCATTTTAATGTATAGGATTTGCCTTAGGGTTAATATTATGAGTGTTAAAAGTTACTAATTAAATTGAATTTCATATTATTTAACTTAAATAACTTAATGCAGTTTGACTTAGGGTAAGGACTAGCTTTAAGTTGAGGGTAGTTTTAAAACTTGATTAAAGAGGTACTTTCAAGTTTAGTGTTGAAGTCCTTGGAGGGTAAAGGTAGTGGTAATTTACATGATGTACTTATCTTCGAACTGGTGGGAGTCAAAGGAGTGGGTCTACTGCAGTCCAGCGACAGCTAGGGATGTTCAACAGTGGTGAGAGGCAAAATGTGCTCTGAATCGAGTAAAGTGGGTGGTCTCAACATCCTCCACTAAGGCCTAGGGTAAAGGTTTGAAGAAAAAAAAGGGCAAATATTCCATTTTACTTTCATTTGCTAAAAGGCCATATGCTTTGAAAAACCACTCTAACTATTCCACTAAGCCCATGGCATGCCAAGCAAGCCCTGATGCTCTCCAGGGTTGTTGCAGATTTGCCTGCTGCTCTAAGATACTTTATAAATGGAGGGAACAATCTATTTTGCAGCGCAGTTTCCTTAAAACGTTTCTGATAAGTGTTACATACAGTTCAGAAAATGCAATTTCACTTGCTCTTTCATTAACCGCAACTTCTAAAGACACACCTAGTAGATTCTTATTCACATTATACCTGAAAATCCCCTTTGGGAAAAAAGAGGGAAAATGTAAAAGAAAAACAATTCCACAAACCTAAAATCTCAGACAGCAGACCCAGACAGACTTTACAGGCACACACCGCAGTGCTGTCACTCAGGTTTAAAAGACAGGCACACACAGCAGTGCTGTCACTCAGGTTTAAAAGACAGGCACACACAGCAGTGCTGTCACTCAGGTTTAAAAGACAGGCACACACAGCAGTGCTGTCACTCAGGTTTAAAAGACAGGCACACACAGCAGTGCTGTCACTCAGGTTTAAAAGACAGGCACACACAGCAGTGCTGTCACTCAGGTTTAAAAGACAGGCACACACAGCAGTGCTGTCACTCAGGTTTAAAAGACCTGACTGGTTCTGTTTATTACGTTTCACCCGTAAGGTGGCAGGTTATTCGGAGGGTCTGTTATCTAAGCCAGCATTGCATTCAAGCCAGACAGATCTTCCATCAATTTTTCATCTTTTCTGTCCTGTTTGTCTGCTACTGTCCATTCGTCCAAGTCTCTTTTCCAGAATTCAATCCTGGGAGTTGTAGGGCTCACCCAGTGTAGGGCTATTAAGCTCTTTCCCCAGGCTCACCTCCTGGGTTCCAGTTTGTGCCAGGCCACATTTAACATGACATGGCAGACATCAGATGTACAGTGTGGTTCACTGCTCAGGGCTTGACTTCACCCTGCACTGTAACCCACTCTGTAAGTTTGATGCCAAGTCTGCCAAAGCTGATAGCGGAGTGACGTGCAGCGCTCCAGTGTAGAGCTATGCGTCCCACTCTTGGAAAATGTAACTGCACATCGGCCTTATAAACACGCATACAACTCGCAGGGGCTTGGCCGAGTGTGGACAACATCCCAAGCAGAAACCTGCAGACCTGCAGGAGAGAAAGGGAGATGGGAGGCACCCCAACAGGGGATCTGCCATGGAGTAGATGTAGGACGCGTCAATGCAGTCTCATGCAGCCATTGATTTCCAGTGTTTTCTTGGTCATCACCGATTTTAGAGCTCACCGCAGCCTTCAATTTGCCAACAGTTGCCTCTAGTGGATCAAAAGCGGTATCAAAAGATGAGTCGGCCTCGCTGGTGAGTGCGTCTGAGTCTGACTCCAGTGGTGGCACGGCCTTTGGTACTCATAATCCTAGCCTCCAGTTTTTCATGGGTTATGGCATATTTTGGTTTCACTGCTGACAAATGCACCAGTTAAAGTTATTTTTTCTAGCCCCTCTATCCTCAATATTTAGCTGTTGAGAATATTTTGTAGCCCTGAAGGTCAAGGCAGAGAAGATGGACCAAACCAGTCAATATGAAGCGGCCGCTGTACCCGCTGACGTCAGTTTTCGACTCTTCAGTCTGTGGTGTCTTCGGTCCCTCATCCAGTGCTTGCTGTCAGACTGTGAAGTCCTTGTTCATACTTCACAGCATTAGTGTATTATACCGGCTGTAGGAGAGTAGGATCTGCGTCTTATAGTTACCCCCACTTTTTTGCTGATGCTCCACTGTTTTTCGACTTAGTCTGGCTGGGATCCTGCTAATCAGGACCCCATCCTAGCTGCTTTCTCCCTAAATTGGTTGCATGTACTTTAGGTACACTTCAGATTGGATTCTGGGCTACCCTTATAAGTCCCTAGTATATGGTATACTATGTACCTTGGGCATAGGTAACCTAGAGGCCTCTCAGGGGCTGCAGCATGTATTATGCCACCCCTGGGAGACAATTCAAAATGACAACACAGGTCTGCTACAGCAGCCCGTGTAAGGTGGTGCATACACCACTTACTTAAATATGGGTTCACTATATCTCTCCATATCACTGCACATATAAACCTATCAGTCACCCCTATGGCAGGCCTTATCAATCTTGAAGGCAGGGTGCTGGGTTTTATGTGAGAGGGTGCACCTGCATCAGCAGAGCCCCTCTGCAGCCTTCGGAACCTCTATTCCGGGGTTGTTTGTGATGCAGCCATACCATATTCTCTTAAGTGCATTATAACCTCGCGGTAAATGCTAACTTTAAAACAGCTGCATTGAAACATGTTGAGTTTGGTGTCAAACACCTTGGAATCATACCTGTACACCAGTAACTGTTGTGGGAGGTATGATTCCACCCTACTAGGGGGAGAAATATGATAGCACCGGTACACCCGGTACCAGCTTTGCAAGCCCTGGCATCACAAAATGGATGCTGCCAGCCACAGACACGAATCTGCCCTCCTCCTGCTGGACGAAACTCCGGCAGAGGATGGCTGGACAATAGGTTTCCTGTCACAGGGAGGTGTGACCACCTACCAGACAGGCTTTAGTGTATTGGGGCTGGGTAGGTGCACTTGATGTCTGCACTGGGGGCACATTTGGTGTCCCTGTGCATAGTCCAGCTCAAAACGGTTGCAGGGGTTATCAGCCCCTGCTCTGGCGTGAAACTGGACAAAGGACATGGGTGTAGCCACCCCTCTGTCCTGACCCTCCCATGGGTGGGTCCCCAGAGTTTGTCCCACCCCTTCCTTGGTTATAAAGTAGGAACCCCTGGCTACAGGACTTTAGATATACCTGGACGAAACTCTGCTACAGAATCCCAGAACTTCAACTATCTACATGATGTTTGATGACCGAAGAATCTCCCTTGGAGTTAAGGAGTTACTCCCCTGCAAGGCAGGCACCAAAGACGCATCTGTCCGGTTTGCAACTATGCAGCTCCTGAAGGACTCCGAAGGACTCCGAAGATATTGCAACACAGGAGGTAGCTTCCCCAAGGACGATCCATGCTCTCAGCAAATCTGAGATCCAAAGCCCTCGTGGGGACCATGCAATCCGAACCCCTGGACACCGTGCACATTTGCAGCAGCATATGCTTTATGGCAATCCCTGAGGATGTGCTTTGGGCTACTTGTAGCCCAGACCCCGAGCAGTGATTCCACCGAAGATTACTGGCCTACACTCCACGAGTGTCCTATGGGCTGCTATTTAGTGATTCCTCTCAAGGTCCCTTCGCGATCCCTTGTCCGTCGACTTGTGGGTCTCTGAGAAGGGAACTTTAACTTTCAAAGGGCTTACCTGGCTGCTCCAGACGTGCCCTGACTCTCCATCACTTGGGTAGTCCCCAGGACCTTGCTGGTCAACACCGAAGCATCTTTACTCTAACTGCATGGGTTGCAGTTGCCAAGGCTTGTTGGTCTGCAATCCAGACACTGACCCCCGGCACTCGACATCCTTTGTGGGACAGCTCGCCTGCGGACTTTGGTCATCGTCGACATCTCCTGGTTCCCTTGGCTGCAGGGTCAAGCTTCTCCCCTTCGCACCTGAACCACCCAACATCGGTGGGCATTCGTCTATAGTGCCCCTGGTCACTGGCAAGTGACCCAGACTCTGTCCCCTCTGCTTTCAGGTTCTTCTCAGCTCCGATCCAGGTTTGGATCACACCAGACACTTTTCCTCTTCACAGCAGCAGCACTTTGCAGCATCACGCCATTATGAACAACGAAGATTCCCGACACCATTTGACACCTATGCATCAGCTTCCCTGGGTGAGGTAACAAGAGTACTCAGGTGCTCACATGGGTGCTGGCCTTAGAACATTCTAAGTTTGAAAGGGTTTGTTCAAAGTCCTCTTCTAATTGTCCTTAAGCTTTAAAATTCCAACCGCGACTTTCCCATAGGATTGTACGGAGCTCGCGGCTGTGTTCTCACACTGCACGCGTCCCCTGTGGGTCCCCTGTGTCATTACCTTGGGTGGTTCCTTGTGGTCCCTGCGATTTTAGGTGCTCTAGGCACTGTGTCTAGTCAAGTCGTGGTTGTTATACCACTTTCTTAATATATGGTTTGGTCTCCCCCTGGGCCCACTGTGAATTGTGCTATTTACTGTCGTTCTAGTGCTTTAATATTGTGTATCTTGCTCTCTAATCTCAAAAAGAGGTTAGTAGAGAGTGTTTAGTAATAAATACATATATTTTATATATATACCTTGTGTGGTTGTCCTTTCATTTGATCATTCAAGAGATGATAGACTGGTAAAACAAGCTGCTTTACATTCCTTTGAGACTTACCCTGAAGGCTGCTCTCCATAGCTACTACTAAGATAGCTTTCAATAAAGGATGTCTTTAACCTAATCATCAATAAGGGTCATTTGGACTGGTGCAAGGTGCCCACTATAACTAGTGGACAGCATATACCAGACCACCTTCTCACACAGGCTGCCATTACCAAGCCTACATGAAAGGTGTTACATTTTCTGCTTGGATAACTAGGACCTATCCTTGTTAGGACTGATTTCCGCCCCCCCCCCCATCCCCAGTTCACCCCAACAATGAACCAAGCTAAATTGGAGAAAAATTGGTAGAAGAGGACTCGTCTAATGGAAAATAATTTTAAAAAATGCTCAAAGTGGTTGTAATCATTTAGGTGAGTTAAAGGAGCTCTAATCCTGCGTTTTGCTGTTGATTTGAGGACCGTGCTCTCCATTGCCACATCTAGACAGGGTTATTACAGAATGGATCCTTTCGGATGGTGACAGAGGCACAAATTCTCTGTCTTATTTAACGTATGTTTTGTACCGTGTGCAGTTACCTACAACGGTGTCCTAATTGGAAACCACAGGGATGACACAGAGAGCACGTGAACAGTGAGGAGGGAGATTACAAGACTAAGCAGAAAACAGCCAGGTTTTCAGAGCGCGGTGGAAGGGAACTAAGGTACTGCAGAAGAGAGTTCCAGCGTTTGGCTGCAAGCACAAAGAAAGCCCGACGCCCTGCATGAGAGCGGGAGTAACGAGGAACAAGGATCCGATGAGAGGACAAGGATATCATGATTTGCAAAGACAAGTAGCGGACACATTTGTATTGCAAGTACAGTGGGCTGGCATGATGGTGAACTTAGTGAACCAGGCACAATGACTGGAAGACCATTCTTTGAGATGGGCAACCAGTGAAGGGTGCTCAGATGGATAGAGATGGACAAACGGGCAGGAAAATTGAATATTAGATGTGTTGCAGCATCCTGAACACGTTGGAAACTTTGCAGAAGGAAGGAAGGAGATCCAAGGTACAAGGAATTACAGTATTCAATCCCGCTTACGGTGAGATCTTGAACTACAAAGTCACAGGATTCAAACGGGAGAAACAGCAGGATCTTGGTAAGCATCGTTGGGTAATAAACGCAAGAGGAAGAGACCTTGTTAACTCGAGTTGATAGAGAGGGGTCCTGGTTGAAGTAGACCCCAAAATTACAGACCGATGAAGCAGCAAATGTCGGGAGAGCCCAAACTTAGCCAGACAAAATTCAGGTTGCCAAGATTGAACTTGGTTACTGGTGCTAATCATCAAAATCTCAGTGTTAACAGTGTTGGGTTTAAGAGAGTTGTTCCCATCCAAGCCACTATGCCTAGGGTACACTGTTGGAATTTATCTCTAGACGTGGGAGGTTGGTCATCAGTAGTGATTCATCTCCACTCGCCATTCTATAGCGCATAAGGCAAAATCCCATAGTATGAATCTGGGGGAGGAGGTATAGGTTGAAAAGGATAGGGCATAAGGAGGAAACCCGAGGAACCCCTCGAGAGAATGCGTTACATTTGTCGCTGTAATGGGAAAGATGAACTGCCTGTACATGACTGGACAGGGAAGGGTAGTACCAAGGCCAGAGCACTCCCTGGAATCCCAGAAGCCACCAGGTGATTGATACGGCAGTCATGCAACACAGGCGCAGTGAGATCAATGAGGACATGGGCAGTGCAACTACCATGAAGCGCATGCATACGAAGGTCATCTAGAATGGAAAACAGGGCAGATTCGTACTGCGTCAAGGACAAAATCCTGACTGAGCTATATCTAGAGAATAGTTGAACAAGAAGATGGCAAATGCTTGTTAATGTTTTTTTTGAGTAGTTTGATAGGAAAGGCAGGGAAGAGATAGGCTGAAATTGCTCAGGATCCATGGGTTGTCAGGGGGCTTCTCCTGCAGAGGGACATCAAGAGCCAGTTTCCAGGAGTGAAAACAGGAGAATAAGCAATAGATTACAAATGGACTGAAGAGCAGGGGAGATGGCAGGTTTGCCCAACATACGGAAATGTAACGGAAATGAAGCAAGTGGAGAACCGGCCCTGGTAGTAGACAAGAAAGAGTGGAGTGAACGCCTGTATGACAGAAGAACTGGCAGAGCCTTACAATGTCTCAACTGTGGCACTAAAAGTTGTGCCATGAGAAGGAGGGAGAAGAAATTTGCAGGCACAGTAATTATTGTCCATGAAAAGAACTGAACTTTTATTGGATTAGGAAGGCTCAAAAGAAGAGGCACAGTAAGCTGTGAGACTAGAGTGTGGACAATACTAAATAGCTGTTTAGAGGAGTTGCACTCGTTGGAAATGCAAGCAGCAAAGTAATCAGTACGAGTAAAGCAGACAAGTTGCTCATAAGACAGAGGACGAGTATAATAGCCTCTTTACTAGTAGAAGAGTAGTCTGTGCCCCAGCATTGCGAAAGGTTTTTTTACACTGCAATTTTTTCTTATTTAAGATGTTGGTTGTGCCTGATGATGGCTAGCTGCTGAAATCAGGATAACAAGATCTAAAGCTACATTGACCAACTATTAAAATTTATAAGGCTCTGGCACCACGCTCCACACTGGGTCCTGGAACTTCAACACCACAAGACGCAGTACCTATTTTACTCTTTGACGCCGAGTCAGTGCTCGTTCAACCTCTGCAGAGGCCGCGTTTGGCTGCTGTCGAGACAGCACTTCCTCCACAAGGGAAAAAAACATAACCTGCATTCCCTGTTTGGCACAGATCCGAACAACGATTACGATGGAGGTGATGAGATTGGTATGATGGCCTACAAGAAGCTAGTAGCCTTGAGACCTCCTCCGAGTCGGGGATCCTCTCACCTCCTGGCCATGCCACTTAATAGATAACCAAGTCACTTACAAATACAATTATAGGGAGCATGAGCCAAACCTTGCACTGCACCCCCACTATCAACCACCAGATTGTAAGATGCTGCCGCCCTGTCCCGGGTGACCCTATATTTTTATCTCAGGCACCCCTCCCTCCCCTGAAAGCTCGGTGGTGCAGTCGTCTACAAACAGGACTAACCCAAAGATATTTCCAGCTACTCCCCCAAAAGGGAGACAAAATGGGTGGAGAGGTTTGAAAAGCCAGGTATACGTCCTGGGACACTATTGATGCAGCCAAGTCCACAATTAGTTGTGGCTTGGACACCACTGACTGCATTGCGTGGCCACTGGCACCAGTGTAGCTATTCACCGCCATCTCTTGGCTGCCATCAACCGTTTGATCAGGCAATGTCAAGTGGTCCCTCATGAACATGCCCTTTGATGGGACTCGCCTGTATGGGGACAAGGCAGATTCCGCTCTAGAGGGGTTCAAGGAGAGCAGGGCCACTGCAAGCCTCCTAGACTTATCTGCCCCACCTCGCCAACCACATCACCACTTCTGCAGAGGCACCCCGTATGGTCAGCTAATCCAACCTCAATGAGATGCCCAGCAGTTTCACAGTCGAGGCCATGATGCCCACGCCCCCAGAGCCAAGATCAACTGGCCACCCAGTACACTGCCCTCTTCAGGTCTAACTGCAGAACCCCTTTAGCATGCCCTTAATGCAGCACATCCACCTAGTGGGAGGCAGGATCTGCCAATTTTTGGCAGGTTGGCTGGCCGTATCATCGGACAGATGGTTCCTGTAAATGTAAATTATTAAGAAGGGGTATACCCTAACCTTCTGTTCCATGCTGTGGCACCTTCCACCATCCTCCCAACGACTGATGAAGGACCATCTGCCTATTTTGTATCAATAAGTGCACGCTTTTTGGCCAAAGAGGCTATCGAGAGGGTGACTGCGCTAGAAGCAGGAATTGGTTGTTAGGATGGAGGTTTTTGTCCTATTTTAGATCTGCACCCTTTCAACGCCTTCCTCCAGACAGAAAATTTTAAGATGCTCACGCTGGCCCAGGTCTTGTCCTCCCTTAACCCTCGAGACTGGATTATGGCATTGGACCTGCAGGACTGCTATATCCATGTACCCGTCCTGCAGACAGCTAAGTCCACATACCCATCCTGCAGGCCCATCGGTGATACCTGAGGTTTGGGGTGGGACAGTAGCGTTTCCAGTTCAATGTGCTTTCCTTTCGCCTCTCCAGTGCACTCTGGGTGTTCACCAGTGATGGCGGTGGTGGTAGCGCACCTTTAGATGTTAAGGCTCCCAGTTTCCCCCAACTTCCTTGACTTCCTATTCATGGCAGTTTCAGCCACATATAGACTACGGCGCACATCCTGTCATCGCTAGCATTCACTATCAATGTACCAAAGTTGCACATTACTCCTCAAATGCACCCCTTCATCGGAGGCATCTGGACATGGTTTTGCAGTGAGATCTGAAGTCTCAGTTGGCCCACCATCAAGGGGACCTCTCTGACCACATTCAGTTTTTGGAGGAGACTGCAAAAGATATGTAGTGTTGGTTGCTAGACCGCAATTGGGTTAGCAGCAGACCCTTCTCCCTGTTCCACCCAGAGCTGACAGTAGTGAACCATGCATTGCTTCTGGGAGAGGCGGTGAGCAGAAATCTTTGGCGGAGTCTCGGCTCTATATCAATCCTCTAGAGCTGAGGGCCATCAACTTGGCATTGAAGGCCTTCCTTCAGTCAATCATGGGGAGGCTGGTTCAGGTGTTCACGGACAACGCCACTGCCAAATTGTACTGTAACAAACAGGGCGGGGTGGGGCAACGGACAATGTGCCAGGATTCCCTGTGCTTTTGGAAATGGCTAGCCCATCAGGAAATTTTCCTGTGGTGAACAATATGCAGGATGGTTGAATGCCAGGCAAGATTAACTCAGTGGTCGATGCCTAGCGGATCATGAGTGGCAGTTATATCGAGAGGTGGCACAAGGTCTGTTCCATAAATTGGAAGAACCTTGTCTTGATCTGTTTGCCACCACTGGGAATGTGCAATGTCAGCACTTATGGGCATTGGATTTTCCAAGACATCTCTCGCTCAGAGGCGTGTTCTAACTTGAGTGGAACAATGGATTCCAGTATGCCTTAGCCGATACCCCACGTGCCCAAGTTCTCAAGAAGTTCAGGCTTGACCAAGCTCAAGTCATCCTAGTATTTCCCAGATTGTGCACAGAGGGTATGGTATCTAGATCTCTTGGGCAAGTTCATTTGTTCTCCGTTCATACTGTCCCTCTGGGAGGACCTACTCTTGCAGCAGCAGGACAGAGTTTGGCACCTGGACATTCGCAATCTCCACCTTCATGCTTGGAATATGAGTGGTGACAGCTGAACACCTGCCTCCAGAGGTGGTTAATGTCATCTTGGCAGCTAGGCATCTCTAGATGAAAACATACTGTTCAGTTTATGGTAGGTACTGCACCACCAGCGGCACTGTGGCGGCCGGGTGCAGAGATCACTAGGCCCAGTGGAAATCAATGGAGACTGGGGACACCTCGAAGAGGCATAGTTTGCAGGTAGGTACCTGCGGTTTCAGGGCATAGGCCCCGTGGTTTAAGATCCCCCAAAACCGGTCCTAGGATGCTTGTTTCCGGTCCAGGGAGGACCTGGCTTGGCAGTTCGGGCTAGACTGTTCCCATGAGGCACAGGGTCAAGACTGATTTGCATATGATCAGGTCTAAACTGAGGTGGCATGATGAACAAAAGAATGATGGATTTAACCCAGATCTCTTGACTGGGGGTGAATGTTTTGATTTGTTCTGCATTCTGTCCATCAATTCTGTGTCTTTTGCCGTGATTTAAGATTAGCACAGGGGGGCCACAAGGCAGCACCAAAGTTACACCACCTGCGGCCTGGGGTGGCCAGTTGCAGGGTGCAAAATCAGTGTTGGGCGCTCAATGTGTTTCAATAGGAAATCATGATCGCACAAAGAGACTGCAGGCTCGGATTAGGAGGCTGGCTGAAGGTGGCCACTGGCTGGGCAGGTGAGTTGGAGGGCTGGGGGATGTCCATGTAATGTCAGTTGGGGTCCCCAAGGTCGGAGGGCTGAGGATGCAGGTGAACCTTTTGGTGTCGGGTTTTCTTGGTTGGAGCCCGTCAGGGAGACGCTTTATGTAGACGCTGCAGGTGACTTTGTAGGGTCCAGGAAAAATCAGCCTCCAATAGAGATGAGGTCAGGATTGCCAGGGAGACTTTACAGGACATGTGTGCCACTCGAGCTCGGGCCATGGGCGTCGGGTGCAGAGTGGGCAGGGGTCACGGATCCGCCTGGATACAGAATCCTTGGTGTAGTTTATTTTAGACAGGCCCGCTGTCCTCAGGAGATCTGGCTTTGGCTGAACAGTGTCAGTCTTCCGGTGATTCTTGGAAGTCGCTGGCCACAGGACAGGCGTCATCTTCTTCGCAGGGTCTTTGAGCAGGAGACAGGCCTGTAGGGCTGGGACCAAATCAGTAGTCTTCTTCCAGGCTCAGCTGCACAGCATCTTCTTCATTCTTTTCTTCTTGGGTCACAAGAATCTGAGGATCAAGGTTCCGGGGTGCCCCTAAATACTGGATTTAGGGACGTTACAGGTACTGGCAGATGGAAGCCAATGGGCAACTTGCCTTTAGGGTGACTACACCCTTTGAATGTCTCCTCCCTTTGGAGAGGTGGCATCTCTTTAACCTGATTGGGTCAAATCCTTCCATTCAAGACAACGGATTTCCTAAGGAGAGGGTCACCTCAGTCCAGGGCACCTTAGGGGTGGTTCTGGCAGAGAGGGGACACACCCCTCCTGACTACTAATTTTCCCCACCGACCTTGCTGCCAAAAGTGAGGCTTGGTCAAGGGTGCAAGAATCTCCACTAGCTGGAGAGGCCCTGGCTAGCATATCAAAGGGCAGGAAGCCCTGAATGCAATTCCAGCTTTGGGGTAGGTGAGACACACCTCCACTCCCAGCAGCCTTTGTCCCTGACTCATGAGAGCACAGGGGCTCCCACCTCAGGGGTCAGAAACATATTTGTGTGTGGCAGGCTGGTGCAGACCAGTCAACTGTACACGAGAAAGTTGGTCATTTTTCAGGGGGCATCTCTGAGATGTCCTCTGAGTGCATTTTTTAATACATCGAACACTGGCATCAAAGTGGGTTGAGTTTGATACCAAAGTACTTGGCATTCAGTAAAGCCATCATGGAGCTGTGGAGTTCGTAATGACTAATTCCCAGCCCTTGTGCTCAATATGGCTTCACTGCACTTACAATGTCTGTGAAAGGCACATACACTGTAGAGGTATATTGATCATGCAGCTATACCTTCATCTATGATATAGTGCACCCTGCCTTAGGGCTGAGAGGCCTGCTAGAGTGGTGACTTAGCTATACCACAGGCAGTGGTTTGTGGGCATGACACACATGGATGTGTGCCATGTCAACCCTTACGTTTTATCTGCACCAAAACACACAGTCTGCAATGACAGGGTGTATGTGCTTGGTGAGGGGTCCCTGAGGTTGGCACAATACATGCCGCTGCCCTTAGAGACACTATCTGGTCATAAGGCCCTTGATACCAGTACTTTGGACAAGGGACTTACATGTGAGCCAATTGTGAAAACAAAGGTACAGTTTTGGGAAAGAACTCAGGCACTGGGAACCTGATTGGCAGGGACCCAGTGCACACTCAAAGTACATTAGATATCAGGCAAAAAATGGGGGTGTAACCATGCAAAAAGGGACACTTTCCTACATAAACTGGATAGTATTTCTATTGAAAAACGTGTTTTCCTATGACAAAATTCTGTGGTTCTACAAAATAAATATAACCAAGTATTATTTGTATACATAAGTCTCGGATTTATTCATTGAGTGTGTGTCTTCTGTGTTGCCACTGTGTGTACAACAAATTGCTAACACTACCCTCTGATAAGCCTAACTGCTCATCCACCCTACCACAAAAGAGAGCATTTGTATTATCTACTTTAGGCTCTGCACAGCCTCTGGGGATCCACTGGACTCTCTGCACACTATACCTCTTTCAGGTATAGTATATAGAGAGCCAGCTTCCTACAGTCACCAAGCAAGTGCCGCCGTGCAAACTCCAGCGTGCAAAACTGCTGACATTGCATGTTCTCGGCAGAGGCGAACAGATCTAACCAAGGCTCTCTCCACTTCTGAAAGAGACCTTGCGCCACCTTGGGATGTAGAAGCCATTCTTGATCTGCTAGACCTTGAGGGCTAAGTTCATCCTCCCTGACGTTCATAGAACCTGCCAGGTGTTGAACCACCAGGAATATGCCTTGCTGTTCCAGCCATGTCCAGAGATGCAGGGCCTCTTGACCAAGAGTCCACGACCCTAACCGCCCTGTTTGCTGCAGTACCACATGGCGGTGGTGTTGTCCATGAACACATGAACCAGCTTTACCTTGATGGAAGGAAGGAAAGCTTTCAATGCCAAGTGAATCACTCGTTGCTCCATTAAGTTGATGTGGAGTCCAGATTCCACTGAAGACCGAAGTCCTCTGATCTCCAGCTCTCGCAAGATGTCCGCCCCATTCCAGGGGGGACAGGTTCGAGGCTCATACCTCAAAAACCTTTAATTTAGCATTTTGCAGTTTTACTGTAAAAATCCAATCTCCATAAGTACTTACCTGATACCGATGATTTTGATGTCTAAGAATATATTAAAAATAAAATCTTGTTATTTTTCTAAATTGGTCTCTGATTTCTTTTTGAGTGTGCCCAATTTATTGACTGTGTATGACAAATGCTCAACACTCCACTAGAAGCACACTTGGGATTATTAAAGTAAGTCCCTGTAAGCCAATAAGCGTAATCTGGACTATTTTCATGGTATACCCCTACATTTGATACACTACATAAATAGCCAGCTTCCTAAAGCGCACAGTGCTCCACAGACCTTCAAGAGCCGAGCCTCCCTTGGACTTCTCCCCAAGTTCTCACTTGCAGCCTTTATTTTTGCAGGTACTTCTGCATGGTCTTTACTGTGTAGCTCTCCAGGCTACCAACGTGACAAGCACCTCTGCACCCGGACAACAGGGCAGGTAAACCCAAACCGCAGGTGGTTTCTTGGACCTTGGCCCCTCTGCATCTTAAGTCCTAGAAGGCACCCTCCTAAAACTTTTGAAAGGAAACCTATGCAGTGTATTTTTCTCCCATAGGATAACATTACCACACTTGAGGCCCATACCTCAAAGCCATTATTTGACTGTATTCTTCTAATACTACAAAAATCTGAAACTCCAAAAGTACTTACCTCATTCCGATGATCTCGGTGTTGAGAAGTATATAAAAATCTGTTATTTTAGTAAATTGCTTTTGAGTCTCTTTTTAAGTGTGTGTCTCATTTATTGACACTGTGCGTACAACAAATGCTTAGACTACCCTCTTATAAGCCTAAGCTGCTCGACCACCCTACCACAAATAGAGCACTTGGGATTATTAATTTAAGCCCTGTAAAGCAAAAAGAGTCATATGTACATTTTGCATGGTGTGCCCTTACATTGGCACTACCACATAACAAGCCAGTTTCCTACACAATAGCCCTCCATCACAGCTCTAGGCACTGAGGAAGCTTACAGAGCCTTAATGATTCCCCAGACACTTCCCTCGCCTCCTCCCCTCCTGCCTCTGTTGCCATGCCCACACTGTTAAAATTAATAGTTTTATACCTGCATCTCACAATACTTTCATTGAGCCCAAATAACATTCCTGTCCGGAAACTATCAAACGCCCAGAGTAGATATTATGAAATTCACAAAATTACGTTTCATGAGTGATCGCCTTATAAGCCCTAATGCGCAGCCAGAAGCCTACAAGGGACACCGCTGGATAAAACGTACTCTCCGGGAATGCTTCAGCAAAAAGAAAAAAAGTTCCCAAAAAGCAAGCACTCCTGAAAGAAACAAGCGAACCAAAGAGGTGATAAAGAGGCTATGCTCTATGGGAGGGACAAAGACATGCTGGATGGGCTAAAACAGAGTCCGCGAATAGAAAGTAACTGAGTGATAACACACAAACCTAATGGTGAGCAATTGATGGAATGCATTTCCAGCCTCTTCAATGTTTTTTTTTTTTAAAGTATTTCTTTAACATGTGGAAGCTTTGACAATAATACATCATGTTATAGCACTGCACAGAAGAGTACTTATTAAAAGGGATCGTTTTAAAACATTAACTTAGAGCCCTTCCTGCCCCAGCTCCCACCCTAGCGACAGTGCCATTAGTCAACTAAGAGGCAAGACAGTTGTCATGTGAACCCTGTATGTGGCCCATATTCCCAGATTCTTACAGATAGAGAAACATTATTGTTGTACATCAAACACAATAGGTTTTGTACAGCTAGTATTTTGAACTCACATATTTGAAAGAATTGGTGAAATAAGGAACAAGATTTACAATGATTTTGCACTGATGCAAAATCACTGTTGCCATTTACTAAGCTACGCAAAGCCACTTTGAAATGCTATGCGTACAAAGTAATGCAACGCAGCACGTAGGGCTGCCTTGCGTTACTATAAGCGGATAGGCATTACTTGGGTGTATCATGGGTGACCAAACCTCCACCCATGTATTTTGTCTCAAACCCAGATTTACAAAGACCTGTATACCTGGGTTTGTACTAAAATGATGTGACTAGCCGACAGAGGCATAACAAGAAGAAATATCTTTATTTTGCCTCATTACTTCCTCTTTCCATATGTTCTGCATTCTTCAGCACACATACACAGGAATATTCCTCCAAGAATTGTTTTTCGGCTGGAAGTTATGCCTACCTCCACAAAAACAATCTTTCCCATAATGCAGGCACCCTTACCCTTGCACGGGTGCCTGCGTTGGCGACAGGCAGCACAGGTTGCAGAAATCAATCAGCTCTCTCCCTTTCACGCAATGCAGCAAGTTCCTCTGCTGGGCTGCGTTGCGTTAAATAATAGTATATATGCCCTAAAATCTTTGCCTATGATCACAAAGTTTAGCTAAACGGGCAAGCAGTGATTAATGCATGTTTTCAGGTTTCACCTTGAACAAATCAGCCACTAAATGGGTATCTATTTGTCTCTTTCCTTCAAATGTTCAGGGTTTATTTTTAACCTCTTTGTGCACAGGGGAGAAGCCAGGAGAAGTATTCTCTGGGATTGCCTCTGGGCCTGCAACCTCAGCCCAGGGCAAATGATTCGGGAGCAAAGTCCTCTTAGCCCAACGGCCGTTGTGCACCAGGTACAGTGCAAACATTAGTTGCCCTTCAATTGCTATATTCACATGTTCAACAGATTCTAATGAGGCGAACATTTTGGGGGTGGAGGCTAAAGCCCCTTAGTCCAATGGTCGTTGCACTGTTGGCCGAGGGAATCCCATTTATTGCTGTTTTCACTAACAACCCTGGAGTTGAGGACGTTTTTAGGTCGACCCTAGGCAGCACATGCGCTGTCTCTTGGCATGCTGCATCTCGTTTGTGGGCTTTCAGCACGCCCATCACTTATCATTTGTTCCTTCATCTGCCTTTCGAAATTCCTGAGGTTTCTCTGGTGAATGGTTTACGTTTGTCCGACCTTTTGGCTGGTTTGTTCTGCCACGGAGATTGACCCTGTTACATGGATCAGTTTACTTCTGGCCATTTGTTTAGTTTTGTTGCACAATTCTTTTTGATTGCCTTTTCTCATGTTTAGGGATTTTTGTATTTTTCAGTTGTTGAATCAAGCAAGCTTATCTTTTGGCATTCACCCGATGGGAGTTAGTTTGCCATGCTACTAATAAACGTACTTCTCTCGGCATTCTACATTTGTTATTTTGTTTTCCTTTGTCCATTGTTTTTTTAATGAGGCACAGGGAGAACCGACGTCGAGACTCGAAGACTCGAACCGGGTTCCCCAGTTCCAAAGTCGGCAGCTCTGTATATTACGCCACATCCTCTTTCCAAATATTCCTGGTTTTGTTTTTGTTTGTACCCATAAAATGTGCGATGAGCCGGAACAAGGGGTGAGGGCACTTGAGGCCGCTCATAGTGACACGGGTCACCACTTTCCTAAAGCAAATGATGAAGAAAATCCACTAAGAGATTTGCAAACTTCTATTCTGCTTTGAGGCAATGCAGCAACTCCCCGACTGCAGGTTGTACTGGAGTATGAAATAGCGGGGCCTTCTCCGAAATGCATAAAATAAAGCTTGTGGGATGGGGTTGCAGCGTGCTGTTATTTTTACCTTCAAGAGATCTGTTTCCATTCACAATTCTCTGCGTCTCCCCCGTCACCCTCTTTCGCTATGAATACCTCCTGCGTGCTGGTTAT
The DNA here is from genome assembly GCF_964204655.1 of Triturus cristatus. Taxonomy (NCBI): domain Eukaryota; kingdom Metazoa; phylum Chordata; class Amphibia; order Caudata; family Salamandridae; genus Triturus; species Triturus cristatus. The sequence goes on from NC_140595.1 coordinate 797,268,512, forward strand.
ATATTATATGACGACGCGTGGGTGTGTGTCCTGAAGAGAAGTTGATGGATACAGGCAGTTATGGAGAATCGGGAGAGCTGGGCGGGGAGGAGGAGTTTGATTTTGTGAGCTTTGCTGACTGTCTTTACCGGGCAGCGGTAATGCAACAATTAATGTTCGGTTCTTAAAGGATGCTCCATGCATTAATTGCTGCGTTACCACTGCCCGGTAAAGACAGTCCGCTCTCAGGACTTGGCTCTCAAATTCATGGCACCGACGCCGTTATCAGAGCCAGGCACAGCACTTGGCAGATCTAATCACGCACTTGTCCTCCCTGCCTGGAGTTGTGCAAGGTGCACTGGAATTCTCAACATTGCCTGGGCTAGGAATGGTGATTAACTTGCAGCAGTGGAGCGCGCGCCATAGCGTGAAATATGTTTCTCTTTCATGCGACAGGACCCCAGATGTCCCAACCAGCAGGCACGGAACATGTGTTTATTTAAGTGAGTCTAGCCCCTCCCCCACTCCTGGACCACTGCCTGGATTCATGCATACTGGATATCTTTGTAAGAAATATCTCATAAGATAATGCAGCACCGCCTCAGATTTCAGACACCATGCACTGGGCTTCAAATCTCGACCTTTCCTTCGGAGCAAGCAGTGTGCTCCTGGGCAGATCTCCTTATGTCCCTCTGCCTTGGATGCCTTACATTATTAACCAATAGGCAAGTGCCTAGTTTTAGAGAGCGGACACTAAAGTATCGATAATGGTGCATGCCTCCCACCTCCCCTTCAAACTTGCCTGTGGGCCGCTCATTTATGGTTTAAATCACGTTATTGAAATTTCAAAACACACAATTAGAATCAAGCAGGTTTAGTCATCAACCCATTGCTGATGTGTGGTATGTGACAAAATTACTGGTATGCACAGCAGAATCTTATCTCTGAAGTGTTTTATGGCGAAAACTATTTCCAGTCAGCGTGCCAGCCCGCAGCCAGCCTTTTGACTACACAACATCATTTTAAGCAAGTTGTATCTACTAATCGTGGCTGCAACATGGGACTCAGTGTTAAGCGCTATATGAAGCACTACACAACAGCTTCACTGCCATGCTGTCTGGTGCGAGCCTTTAACTCCAAGGCATTCTGAAGCATAGCTCTCCTCTGGCCGCCATGGTATCATCCAAGTCAATAAGGACAGCATCGATGTACACGATGACAACTGTGTGCACATTAAGAATGTTGATAAAATGATTCCAGTAACTGCCGTATTAGTTTCAGGATTTCCAATGAACTCTCATCATTGCTGTCACATTCACCCAAGGTGACCTCCCCATCAACCCTGAGTCAGCGATACTTGGTTAGGCAGGACCTACGACCCACGCCTATCGAATACCAGGTCACAGGTGGGATCTCTCTTAACCCAAAGAGCCAGAGAAAACCCTGATCCATCCCATAGATATATATAGTTGCCCTACAAACAGGTCAGAGGCACATGGTCCCAATAAAACTGGTTTGGCCAAAGGCTCTCCTAACACAAAGACAAACACACGGCCATAGATAAAGAGACAGCCCAAGTATCTGATTGTTTATTTAAATGTGTCTCTCTTTTATTGCTGAGATTCACTGGTTTGAGAAAAAAGGGAGCCATCGGTTCATCCTGTGTACACTGCAGCAGGGAGATGGGGACATCAACCCTGCTGCGGCTAGATAACCTGGCAGGCAGCAAGACAAGCCAACAGCCATAAAGTATGTTGTTTGTGGCCAAGGCACGGAGTGTTGACAGGATTGTATATATGTGTAGTGTGTGTGAGCAGTATGCCACTTTTGTGTATGCATGTGAATCACCACTGGTGTAGACAAATGTAAATCTATATGTGCACAAATATAGCACTTGTTGCCATGAGTTTGTCTATATTATGTGTACATCTCCACTAAACTGATTAAGTTAGGAACTTTTACATGATGTGTTCCCAGCCGCCCATTGCTCCTACTCCCTCCCCCGCTTGGCCATCCTCCCTTCTCAGGAATGGTAAGAAGTGCAGGCTCCCTTTAGCCAAGCTGCTGGTTATTTAATTGCACTTTGTGTCACTCCTCCTCTCCTTCGAAGCAGGCTCATGTTCAGAGTTCTTTTTTCACAACCACCAGCCTGTTTAATCTGTGGAGTCCAGAGTCTAAATTTAACGCGAGCAAGATTACGGATGCGTAGTGCTGCCTTTGTTGAGCTGGATAGAATGGCCCCTGGTTAACCAGCTAATGTCTGTAAGCGGTGCATTCAGATGCTTTGAGTGTGCTGTGCACTTTCACATCATTCCCCACGTCTAGTGCCCACTGCAGTGCCCATCATAGGTGAGGCATCACGCAACACCATCTCAGCATCAGTCCGCAACACCTCACCATTACCCCAGCACAGCACCACTGCAGCATCAGCGGTACGCCACCTCAGCACCAGTCGGCATCACTCAGCACTACTTCTGCATCACTTAGCAGCATCTGAGCACCACCTCAGCATGACTCTGCCCCAGCACAGCACCGCCGCTGCACCAGCGAAGCACCAGCTCTGCACTAGTGCAGCGCTACCAGCGCTGTGTTGGAATGGGTGAATACGATGTTAATGAATACCATGATATGTGTCGGCCAGACAACAGCAATACCAATAAACGCAATGTCAACGTATGCCATAACCTGTGCCTGCATGGCTATGCCAATACCTGTCTATGCAATATCAATGTATGCCATAGCCCTTCGCAAACGACAATTTAACACTGGCAGTACTGATGGCAATGTATCCCATAAGCCATGCGCAAACGACAATTTTACCAGTAAGAACAATGTCAGGGTACGTTATGGCCTATGCAAGAATAATCATATTAATATCAATAAGGACAATATCGATGTACGCTATGACAACCGTGTGCACATGTTGATAAAATGATCCCAGTAACTGCAGTATTAGTTACAGGATTTCCAATGAACTCTCATCATTGCTGTCACATTCACCCAAGGTGACCTCCCCATCAACCCCGAGTCAGCGATACTTGGTTAGGCAGCACCTACGACCCACGCCTATCGAATACCAGGTCACAGGTGGGGTCTCTCTTAACCCAAAGAGCCAGAGAAAACCCTGATCCATCCCATAGATATATAGTTGCACTACAAAAAGGTCGGAGGCACATGGCCCCAATAAAACAGGTTTGGCCAAAGGTGCACGTTCCCCAAAAATACCACAAAGCTAGATACCACATGTAGATAGAAACACTTAGACAATCAGAACATGACATGCATACCACACATAGTGATCACGTGCACCTCATGCCGGACATTGGACACACTGGCCCACACGAGTCCTTATCAGATGTCCGCTCTTGTTAATTTATGACTGAGATCCTTTTTTGAAATGTAGAATTTGTTTTATTGTACCTCATGAACTGCACATAATGACGACCAAAACTCTGTACACCTAGGAGCATATTTGCAAGCTATTAACTCACAAAAAAGAGGGGTAGGAGGATCAAGTTCCACTCCGACCTCCTTTATCGACGATGAAACCACTACATAGAAGAAGGACTGTGTGCATATAGAATGCTGAAAGTCAAAGAGCTGGGGGAACCGCACGAGGGTGTTAAAACTGCCCTCACACACAGAGATCTGTGTCATGCTTCATCATAGGGCTGCTAACACACCTCCGCACAGACCAACGCTGGAGGTGGAGCAATAGGGAGGGGGAAGAAAATACAACACAAAAGTGGCAAGTAATGAGGGGATCACAACTGAAAAATGAGTGCAGAAATAGTGATTTAAAACTGGCTCCAGGGAGTCCCACTAATAGTTTTAATATTGGAACCTTGTTCTCTTTCAAGAGAGGACAACATATTAAAGATATGTTGGTCCACACCAGAACCAGAGAACAACCCAGAGAGACGAGACTGAGACGGGCTGACACGAGTTCACCTACATAGACCCTCCCCCCGGTAACAGGACATACCCGGTGTGGGACATGCGATGTGTGCCACCTTACCGCTAACACCAAATCCATAGACGTCGGCCTGACCTACCCATGGGAGCAAGGGAGGCACAGCTCTTTGACTTTCAGCATTCTATATGCACACAGTCCCTCTTCTATGTAGTGGCATATTTGCAAGCCCCTGTCCCCACAGGAATGTCCCTATTTCCGACGTTCCCATGTTCCTGTGGCGATAGGGGCTTCGCCTTATTCACAAGGAGGCATTAAGCCACTTAACGTGACTTAACGCTGCCTTGTGAATAAAACCCCCTGTCACGCTGCACTTAGCGTGAAAGGGGCGTGCAATGGGTGTTGCAGTGGGTATTCCGCAGCAACACCCATTGATTTTGACGCTGCCCCCTATTTACAAGGTTGACGTAAATATGGGGCAGCGGCAAAATTAAGACCCGGGAAAACCTGGTCTTAACATAGCAAAACGCTTTATTTCTCCTTGTTTTTTCTGTTACTGTGTGGGCTGCATTGTGAAACAGCAAAACTCCATTGATTGTATATGTGCAGGAAGGTGTCCCTTCCTGCACATAAACAATCATTAAAAAAATGACGAGTTGCAGCGCCTATGTGTGTTGCATTCTGCTACACACATAGAAGTTACAAAACGCCATTTCTGATTGTTTATGTGCAGGAAGGGACACCGGGACACCTTGCTGCACATAAACTATCTTTCCCTGCAATGCAGGCACCCTTTCACAATGGTGCAAGAGTTCCTGCAGTGGCGCTAGGCGCCTACATTTACCACCAACAGTAAGGGAAAGGCAGGGGTGCACTGTATTCCTGTGAATACGGCACATCCCTGCATTTGGAAACTGTTGGAGCGCGACGTTCGCCTTCTTGGCTTTAGACTGCGCTTCAACAGATTTCTACTACATATGCCCCCAACATACTTTGAGCAGACGCACTTTGTCGAGGCTCTACCGGCCGCTGCGTTTAGTTAAACCAACTTGTTCCTATTTTGCCAAATTCCTCTTGTCCTTTGGTATTTAAGGTAAATTCATATCCGAGGAACATTTTGGCAACCCAGCCAGGAGAGATTGGTTCTTCGAGCCAAACTGCTGTTGACATAAGGAGCCCCAGCCCGAACTGATTCACATATGCGCAAAAAGATCAGTGAGCAGGCACCATAGTTTATTAGAAGTTCTGCTGAATCCACGGGGCAGAGGTCCATCCAGAGACAGCCGTCATAGGGTAAGAGACTACATCTGATCCCCTAGTCAGAACGCTAGGAGAAGGCAAAGGTAGCTACAATTTTGGTATTTCACACTGCGCATGGAGCATAGAGTACGGTCAGTCCCCTGATGTCAGTAAGGGATAGCCTGGCCCACTGGGCATGGAACAGAGAGTCCGCCTCGTCCTAGGGTGCTCAGTAAGGGATCGCTTGGACAGCTGGGCATGGTGGCAAGTCAGTACACATAGGCGCGGGGTGTGATTTAGAGCTAACATCTCAACCTTATTTATTTTAGTCACAAAAGCTTTCTTAAGGCAATTTATCCCAACATTGGCATCATCTCAAAGAAGTGAGAGGTGTTCCCTCTTTTCTCTTCGTTTGGACCACTGGGCATCAGCCAGTCGGTATGCACAAACCCTCAGTGTGATATAGGGTGTAATTTGGAACTTAGTGAAAATTTGGACCTTGGTGAATCAGGTGTAGCGGGAACCATGGCCAAAATCCAGAAGAGACTACAAAACATACAGAACGCCTCCGCACGCCTCATCCTCGACATCCCCAGCCAAAGCCACATCACCGCCCACCTGAGGGACCTGCACTGGCTCCCCGTCAACAAGAGGATCACCTTCAAGCTCCTCACCCACGCTCACAAGGTCCTCCACAACACCGGACCAGCATACCTCAACAACTGACTCACCTTCTACACCCCGAACTGCCAGCTCCGCTCCGCCGACCTCGCCACCATTCCACGCATCTGCAGAACGACCACCGGCAGCAGATCATTCTCCCACCTCGCCGTCAAGACATGGAACACCCTACCCATCCACCTACGACAGACCCAGGACCTGCTGACCTTTAGGAGACTCCTCAAGACCTGGCTGCTCGAACAGTAGCTGCTCCCACCTCCCCCCCCCCCCTCCCCCCCCCATTAGCGCCTTGAGACCCTCACGAGTGAGTAATGCGCTCTAAAAATGTTTGATTGATTGGCCACAGAGGACCGATAGTTATCAGGTTACTCCTTTTTTTATCCGCTCAAATCGTTGCTATTTTCTGTCCACCAAGCCAATATTGGCAGTCTATAAGGCTCACTTAGCTCCACACAATAATCAGAGCATCCCCGCTCCTCGGGCTATAGGCACAAGGAGAGGGCCAAGCTTTTTGGGACAAAATACCTATTTTTTCTGTCAAACCTTTTCTCTTTTTAATATTTTCTACATTTTTTCCCATATCTGCATTTGTTGATGTTGTGGTGCTGTTGAAAGTTTGTAAATCATACTGCATGTTTAAATGTTATATCATGTTAGTGAGTTTATGCTTTATGAAATAACCATTTTTCCAAATCAGAAGTTCATGACTACTATTTTACTGCTACAAATCAACTCATACTGCTCTGAACTAACAATTGCATTCTGTTTCAATGTAGGAGGCTGGCTTAGTATATGGTGCACACTTATTTAAGTGAAGCACCATGCACTAAATCAGACAACCCTTATGGTGATTTTAGTGCTCTTAGACAACCACAGAAAGCTCTTTAAGTGGTAGCTGTGGACTAGAGAGCAACCTTCGGGCTTAGCCCAGAAGGAGTGTTAAGTAGCTTGTTTTACCAGAACTAATCATATAGTATAGGTTAAACGAAAAAGAGCCACAGTAGTAGTTTCAGAAATTGTTATATTTATTATGAACACTCACTAACACATTGGTATAGCTCCTACCCAGAGATATGAACACGATACACACAATATTTAAAAAGAAAACAGGTTAGTAAGCACAAATATTCAGTGGTCTCAAGGGGGAGACCAAACCATATACTAAAGAAGTGGAAAGGAAACTGCGACCAAAGTCAAGACTTGATCCTGAAGACTCAGAAGAGCTGGGGACTCAAGGAACCACCTAAGGTAAGCACCCAGGAACCCCACGGAGGCTGTGTGCAGAGTGGAAACACTACCGCATACTCAATGCAAGTTAATGGGGACACCTTGTTGCAGTTTTGAAGAAGGAGGACCCTTCACCCTGAAGAAACCATCTTGGAAGATGGAAGATTGGAGAGTCACCCCACCCATGGATACCCCAGGAACCTGGATACCTAAACCAGGGAAGCTGGGTGCATAGGTGCGAAGTGACGTTGGAAACCGCTGTAGACCACAATGGAGGACTTCAGTGAAGATGCCGCTGGCGAAGAAGGTGAAGAAGTCCGGTGGAATCCAAGGATGGATTCTTGAAGAGAAGTACCCGCAAGCAGAGGGGACAGAGTCTATGTCACTCAAGAGTGATCAGGTGGCATAGAAGACCAATGCCCACTGATGACGGAAGATGCAGGAGAGTTGACAGAGACCTTGTCGCTGCAGCTGTGAGGAACAGTCGATGCTGTGGAAGACCAGGAGCCATTCACAAGCTGTCCCACATTGGATGTTAAGAACCAGGGGGTCGGTGTCCGGCGGGAGCACCAACAAGCCTTGGCAGCAGCAACAGTTATGGTACACAAAGAAGGTGCAGTGATGGGACCAGAAAAGTACAAAGGACTCACCAAATGCAGGAGAGTCAGAGCAGGCCCGGGCAAGCAGGAGAGCCCACTGAAGCCAAAGAAGACCCTCAAGAGGACCCACAGGCCAAAGGCACAGGAGTCACCAGAGGACCTCGAACAGCTCACCAAGGATGCAGGCCCACGGTGCAGAGGATGTGGTGAGGATGAAAATCTTGGCAGGAAGAGATGCTGGTGTTCTTGTAACCCAAACATCTGCAGACAGAGCTAACAAGCCTTGGCAACGGCAAGTCGATACGGTAAATAGGGGTTCTGCTCCAGCAGATCCAAGAAGGGATACTGCCTCAAACTTGATGAGAAGACAATGCAGGCCTTGAGGGAGATGCAGAACCACCACCTGTGTTGCAGAGCCATTTGGAGTCCGTGGGACCTCAGGAGCAGCAGAACAGTCAGCTTTGTTGCGGTGCCTGCAGATGCAGGGGAGTGACTCCTTCACTCCAAGGGAGATTACTTCAGGTGTCTTAGATGCCCACAGCCCTGGAGAAGAACCTGGTTGAAGCACAGGCACAGATGACGCAGAAGACTGGCAGGACGACGAGACCAAGAGCAGGAGTCTTACTTGATGCAGTCTTGGTTCCAGACGAAGTCCAATGAAGTCCAAGGTGCCCAGACGGTTGAAATGGAAGTGGGTTCGGATCTGAATCTTGTCCCATGACGAATCTGAAGAGCCACCCACAGGTAAGCCCTTATGTATCGTAAGGAAAGGGTTGGGACAATTCAGGGGTTCCTCCCAGAGGAGGGCCTGGAGAGAGGGGAGGATACTCCTATGTCCTTTGTCCAGTTTCGCACCAGAGCAGGAACAAATGGCTCCCTGAACTGGTTACAACTGGAGCATGCAAGGAGGGCACCAAATGTGCCCTTCAAAGAAGTCTGGTGGCGCTGGCAAGTGCCCCCACTCCAGCCCAAAACATGAACTCTTGTCTGGGAGGTGGTCACACCTCTCTGTGACAGGAAACCTATTGTTCTACCTTCCCCTGCTCAAGCTCAGATCAGCAGCAGGAGGAGGACAGAATGGAGTCTGTGGTCGGAAGTAGCACTAGCTTGCTGTTAGACCCTTAAAGGCTGGTACCGGGAATTCAGGGGGGCAGTACATGGGATCCTACATCCAACACTGGAATCAGTGTTGGGGTATGATTCCAAAATGTTGGATACCAAACATGACCAGTTTCGGTGCAGCCAATATATAGTTAGATATCTCGTAATTGACTTGATGTCCACTATATGTATAAAATGGCTGACCGCACTTACAAAGCCTGGAGAATCTACTCCTTGTTTGTAGGGGGTGTCCTGCTCATGCAGGGCACTCTCCCACTTATAGCCTAGTACCCTGCCTTCAGGATTGAAAGGCCTGGCTTAAGGGTGACTCATAGGTTTTAAGTGCGGTGGCTTCAGATAATAAGGAAACATATCTGTTGTAAGTGGTGTTAGCACGAGCTCTCACACTTAGTCTGACTGGTATCCTGCTAATCAGGACCCCAGTCTATCTGCTTTCTCCCTAAATTGGTCGTTCATGTCCTTTAGGTACACTCCAGATTGGATTCTGGGGTACCCTTACAAGTCCCTAGTATATGGTACACTATGTACCTAGGGCATAGGTACCCCAGAGCCCTCTCAGGGGCTGAAGCATGTATTATGCCATCCCTAGGAGACCATTCAAAATGACACAACAGGTCTGCTACAGCAGCCTGTGTAAGGTGGTGCATGCACCCCTTACTTAGATATAGGTTTACCATATCTACTCCATATCACTGCACATATAAACCTATCAGTCACTCCTATGGCAGGCCTTATCAACCCTGAAGGCAGGGTGCTGGGTTTTATGTGAGAGGGTGCCCATGCATGAGCCGAGCCGGAACCTTTATTCTGGGTTTGTTATGTAGCCAACCATATATAATTAAGTGCATTATAACCTTGCGGTAAAACCTAACTTTAAAACGGCTGCATGGAAACATGTTGTGTTTGGTGTCAAACACCTTGGAATCATACCTCCACACCAGTAACTGGTGTGGGAGGTATGATTCCACCCTACTAGGGGGAGAAATATGACAGCACCGGTACACCCGATACCAGCTTTGCAAGCCCTGGCATCACAAAATGGATGCTGCCAGCCACAGACATGAATCTGTCCGCCTGCTGCTGGACGAAACTCCGGCAGGGGACGGCTGGACAATAGGTTTCCTGTCACAGGGAGGTGTGTCCACCTCCCAGATAGGCTTTAGTGTAGTGGGGCTGGGTGGGTACACTCAGAGTGCTTTGATGTCTGCACTGGGGGCACATTTGGTGTCCCTGTGCATAGTCCGACTCAAACCAGTTGCAGGAGCCATTTACTCCTGCTCTGGTGCAAAACTGGACAAAGGACATGGGTGTAGCCACCCCTCTGTCCTGACCCTCCCATAGGTGGGTCCCCCAAAGTTTGTCCCACCCCCTCCTTGGGTATAAAGTAGGAACCCCTGGCTACAGAACTTTAGATTTACCTGGACGAAACTCTGCTACAGAAACTAAGTACTTCGACTATCTACACTAGGTTGGATGACTGAAGAATCTCCCTTGGAGTAAAGGAGGTACTCCCCTGCAAGGCAGGCACCTGAAACGCATCTGACCGGTTTGCATCTACCCAGCTCCTGAAGGACTCCGAAGATTTTTGCAACACAGGAGGTGGGTTCCCATGGTCTCTGAGGTTGATCCGTGCTCTCAGCAATTCTGAGATCCGCATCCCTCGTGGGGACTGTGCAACCCAAACCCCTGGGCACCGTGTACATTTGAAGCAGCATATGATTTTTGGCGACCCCTGAGGCTGTGCTTTGGACTACTTGTAGTCCAGACCCCGAGCAGTATTTTCACTGAAGATTTCCGGCCTACACTCCACGTGTGTTCCGTGGGCTGGTAGTTTGTGATTCAGCTCGAGGTCCCTTCGCGATCCCTGGTCTGTCGACCTGTGGGTCCCTGAGAAGGGAACTTTAACTTTAAGTGGGCCATCCTGGTTGCTCCAGATGTGCCCTGACTCTCCATCGCTTGGGGAGTCCCCAGGACCTTGCTGTTCCCCGCCGAAGCATCTTTTCTCTGACCGCGTGGGTTGCAGTTGCCAAGGTTTGTTGGTGTTCAATCCGGACCCCCCCCCAGCACTCGACATCCTTTGTGGGACAGCTCGCATGCGGACTTTGGTTGTCGTCGACGTCTCCTGGTCCCCGTGGCTGCAGAATCAAGCTTCACCTCAGCTCACCTGAAACACCCGACATTGGTGGGCATTCGTCTATCGTGCCCCTGGTCACTGTGAAGTGACCCAGACTCTGTCCCCTCTGCTTTCAGGTTCTTCTCAGCTCCGATCCAGGCTTGGATCACACCGGACACTTCTCATCTTCTTGGCAGCAGCACTTCATTGCATCATGCCATTGAAATCAACGAGCGTTTCGGACACCATTTGACCCCTATGCACCCGGCTCTCCTGGGATAGGTAACACGGGTACCTCGGTACTCTCAAGGGTGCTGGCCTTAGAACCTTCTATATTCCAAAGGGTTTGCTTGAAGTCCTCTCCTAAGTGTCCTTAATCTTTAAAATTCCAACCGCGACTTTCTCATAGAGTTATACGCAGCTCGCGCCTGTGTTCTCACACTGCACGCGTCCCCCGTGGCTCCCCTGTGTCACTACCTTGGGTGGTTCCTTGCAGTCCCTGCGATTCTACGTGCTCTAGGCACTGTGTCTAGTCAAGTCGTGGTTGTTATACCACTTTCTTAGTATATGGTTTGGTCTCTCCCTGGAGCCCACTGTGTATTGTGCAATTTACTGTCGTTCTAGTGCTTTAATATTGTGTATCTTGCTCTCTAATCTCAAAAAGAGGTTAATAGAGAGTGTTTAGTAATTAATACATATATTTTATGTATACCTTGTGTGTTTCTCTTTTCATTTGGTCATTCAGAAGGTTATAATCTGGTAAACCAAGCTGCTTTACAATCTTTCGAGACTTAGCCTGAAGGCTGCTCTCCATAGCTACCACTAGGATAGCTTTCAATAAAGGTTGTCTGTAATCTAATCATCAATAAGGGTCATTTGGACAGGTGCAAGGTGCCCACTATAACTAGTGGACAGCATATACCAGGCCAACTTCTCACAATGGACTTAGAAGGGTACACCATGTTAGACGGACCGGGGGGGTCGGCCGAGGACAAGGGGAGAGGTCTCCGGGGAGAGCCGTCTCCAGCGATCGTACAGATGAGTAACTTCCCCCCCACAGATACACACCACACAAGGATAAGATTTAACGTTCTTTATAGGTGATTTCTTAAGGTACGATGAAATGGTACAAGGAGGTCTGGACTCAGGGGTCCCCTCGATTCTAGTCTCTTGGTTTGGGAAAAGGGGGTAGCGGGACAGTCTGGTTACCAATCTGGTAGCTGAGATGGTATGGTGGATAGCTCACAATCCTCGAGCTCGGTGTTCTAGCTTGGACGGGCCGCGGCAGCGCCAGCAGGTCCCGGTGAAGGTGGTCGTTACACGGTCCGCGGCAGCGCCAGCAGGTCCCGATGAAGGTGGTCGTTACACGGTCCGCGGCAGCGCCAGCAGGTCCCGATGAAGGTGGTCGTTACAACGGTCCGCAGCAGCGCCAGCAGGTCCCGATGAGGATGGATGATGCAGAAGGCCGCGGCAGCGCCAGCAAGTCCCGATGAAGGTGGTCGTTACAACGGTCCACGGCAGCGCCAGCAGGTCCCGATGAGGATGGATGATGCAGAAGGCCGCGGCAGCGCCAGCAGGCAGGACGATAATTCACAAGGCAGAGCTACGGCAGCGCCAGTAGTCCGTCAAGGCTGAGTTCTTCTCGGTGTCTCTCGACTCCAGTATACAACTGCCTTCCTGCTCTGGAGCTGCCCTAGTTATAGGTCTGGCGCCCTTTGATGTCCGGACCCTCGCACTTGGAGGTCGGGGGGGTCCGGGATGAGGGAGTCCAGACACCCAGCAGGGGGTGGAGCCAGCGCCTGGGGGAGCTGGAGGGCGATTGGCACCTGGCGGGGGAGAGCCATCGACACTTCTTTCTCCCATTGACCTGCCAAGTGGTCCGTTCACCTCCTGGGTGGAGGGTGGTGCCGGGATGTCGGGGCCGGGCCAGGCCCAGGGTTAGGGTCGAGCTGAGGCCACGCGGCCTCGTGGCGCAGTGTCCAAGATGGCGGCTGATCCGGCCGGGGGAGCCGGTAGTGGTTAGCCACTGCAGGGGTCGATGATCGGTTTGCACCCGGAAGTGGGTACCGAAGAGATAGGGCCGGAGCTTTTTGAGGGCCCACACTACTGCGAAGGCCTCCCTCTCGATTGTGCTCCAGCGCTGTTCTCGGGCCAGGAGGCGTCTGCTGATGAAGGCCACCGGCTGGTCAAGACCCTCGGGGTTCAGCTGGGAGAGAACCGCCCCGATGCCGTGGTCGGAGGCGTCCGTTTGCACAATGAATTCCCGACTGTAATCGGGGGCCTGGAGCACAGGGGCGGTGCACAGGGCGGCTTTCAGCTTCTCGAAGGCCGCTTGACAGTCGGGGGTCCAGTTAATCTTCTTCGGGTGGTTTTTGGACGTGAGACCCGTGAGGGGCCCCACAATGCTGCCATAGTCCCTCACGAACCGCCGGTAGTAGCCGGTGAGTTCCAAGAAGGCTCGGACCTCGGTCTGCGTGACTGGGGGTTGCCAGGACTGGATGGCAGCGATTTTGAGTTGCAGAGGGGCCACCAGACCGCTTCCCACCTGGTGTCCGAGGTAGGTCACGGACCCCTGACCAATTTGGCACTTGCCGGCCTTGATTGTGAGGCCGGCCCGCTGGAGGGCTTGCAGGACCTCTCGGAGGTGGTGGAGGTGGTCGGACCAGTGGCGGCTGTATACAGCGATGTCGTCCAGGTAGGCGGCGCTGAACTCTTCGAGCCCCGCCAAGACCTGGTTCACTAGTCGCTGAAAAGTAGCTGGGGCATTCTTCATGCCGAAGGGCATGACCTTGAAGTGGTAGTGGCCATCGGGGGTAGAAAAGGCGGACCGTTCTTGGGCCCGGGGTGTGAGACCGATCTGCCAGTAGCCCGCTGTCAGGTCGAAGATGCTGAGGTAGCGGGCAGCCCCCATGCGGTCGATCAATTCATCCGCTCGGGGGATGGGATGAGCGTCGGTCCTGGTGACAGCGTTCAAGCCCCGATAGTCGACGCAGAATCGGAGTTCAGGAGTGGTGCCGGGGGCAGCGGCTTTGGGGACCAGCACGACCGGGCTGGCCCAGGGGCTGTCCGAGGGCTCGATGACCCCGAGCGTGAGCATCTTGGACACTTCCTCTTGGATGCAGGCCCGCACCCGATCTGGTACGCGGTAGGCCCGGTGTCGGATAGGGGGACTGTCCCCAGTGTCCACGTCGTGCAAGCACCAGGGGGTGACCCCTGGGGTGAGGGAAAACAGAGTAGCAAACTGCAGCAGGAGGTCCCGGCAGCCTTGGCGTTGCTCTGGGGTGAGGGCATCGGAGAGCCGGACCCCGTCCACGGAACCGTCTTTCTCCTGAGTCTTCAGGAGATCAGGGAGAGGCTCGGAGTCTTCTTCTGCCCCACTGTCTGTAGCCATCAGGAGGCTGAGTTCCGAGCGCACAAAGTGGGGTTTGAGTCTGTTGGTGTGGAGGACCCGGAGGGGGTTCCGGGGAGACTCCATATCGATGAGATAGGTGACGGGGCTCTTGCGTTCGACCACTTTGAAGGGCCCCGTCCACTTGTCTTGCAAGGCACATGGTTCGGTGGGGGACATCACCCACACTTGTTGACCAGGTTCGAATTCGACGGAGGAGGCATTCTGATCGTACCATTTTTTCATGTCCTCCTGACTGGCCTCAAGATTCGCTTTTGCCATTTCCCTGAATCGCCGGGTCTGATTGCGTAGTGCCAGGAGGTACTTGAAGACGTCTGGAGGGGTCTTTAGGGGGGCCATCTCCCAACCTTCTTTGACTAGGCTGAGGGGCCCTCGCACAGGGTGCCCGTACAGGAGTTCGAAAGGGCTAAAACCGAGGGACTTCTGGGGAACTTCTCGATAGGCGAAGAGGAGGCACGGAAGTAGTACATCCCACTGGCGACGGAGGGGCTCCACCAGCACTCGACTGGCCCCTAACTACGCGATTCTCTGTTCACTGTATAACAGGTCGTTATCCCAATAGACCCAATGGGCTCCGGTGGAGTCCCCTGCGCTCTGGGCGATGGCTTGCTGGCGGAGTCCCTCGAGGGAGGGACAGGTCTTCTGCTCCTGGCGGAACTATTCCTGGGTGGGCCCCCCTTCTTGACGCCACTGAGCCAGGCCGGGAAGGTCCTGGGGCTGGACGACCCCTTCGGGGGTTGGCTCTGGGGGGTCGGTATAGTCGGTGTCCTCTACTGGAGCGATCGGGGGAGGAGGTGCAGGCCATTCTGGTTCTTCTGGTCGGGGGATGGCACGGGCGGCCATGGACCGGGTGGTTACGCACGCCCAGTCCGGGAGGCCCAGCATCCCCAGGTGCTCTCTTCTTTCGACGGCGGCCCACGGGGAACTCTCAAGATCATTCCCCAGGAGACAGTCCACGGGGGCATCATCCCGGAAAATCACCTTCAACATGCCGGAGACCCCTCCCCATTCGAAGGGGACGCAGGCCATCCGACATAGACTCTCGGAATTGTCGGCTGAGCGGACGGGGCAGAGAATGTTCGGCAGGATCTGCTCTGGTTTTACCAGGTGACAGCGGACGGCCGTCACACTGGCCCCTGTGTCACGTAGGGCTTCGGCCCGGCGCCCATTAATGTTCACCCACTGGCTATATTTTCTGGTGTTGGCGGGTAGGGGAGCCCGCGGGACCATGTCTTTTCCCCCTAGGCACGCTAGAACCATGGCGGCCGGTTCCTACTCTTGTTGTGCCTGCTCATATTCTTCTTGTTCCTCGGAGATTTGTTCTCCCCCCAGGGCGGCGGCAGCCACCTGGCGGGGTTTTTGCGTTTGGTTCTGCGGGCAGTTCGGGTCATTGGCATAGTGGCTGACTCGCTGGCATCGGTGACACGTGACGTTGGCTCGGAACCCCGGGCGCATTGGGGTGTTGCCCCGGCCGGCCGGGGGCGGGGTGCTGGCCGCGGGAGTGGCCGGGACGGTGTCTCTCCCTCGCCCCTGGCCTCCTCCTCCTCCTCGGGGACGGTGCTGACCTTGGTTGTTCCGGTTTTGCTCGTGTGGCCCTCTCCGGCCCACTCGGGTGCTTTCCCACCGGTCAGCTTCGGCGGCGAGTTGCCGTGGGTCAGTCAATTTACTGTCGAGGAGGTGCTGCCGGAGCTCGACGAAGCAGTTGTTAGACAGGTGCTCCCACACCATGAGATTAAAAAGTTGCTCGTAGGTCATTACGTGGCTTCCCTTGATCCACCCCTCGAAGGCTCGGCTGAAATAGTTGACATATTTCACCCACGTTGTACCCGGGATCCGGGTGCAGTCCCGAAACCTCTGGCGGTACATTTCGGGTGTGAGCCCATATCGGGTGAGGAGGGCAGCCTTCATGTGGTCATAGGATGACATCTGATGGTCTGGGAGCTGCAGTAGGGCATCGCGGCCTTCGTTGACGAACCTCCCCCATAGGCCGGCTCCCCAGTCACTCCGATCGATCCGGTGGGAGGTCATGGCGATCTCGTAGGCTTTGAACCACTGTTGTATGTCGTCCTCTCGGACATACTCTCGGACAACATCCTTGGGGATGTGGACTTTCTTTTCGGTTGCTCCCGGGGTGCGCGGTCGCTCGGGCACCTCCGGTTCTTTGTTCTGCTTCCGTAGTTCTATTTCTGCCAGTTTGCGCTCGTGTTCGAATGTTAGTCTTTTTTCTTCGAGCTCTCTCTGCCTCTGTTTTTCTTCCCGTTCTTCTCGGAGCCGCAGATGTTCTAGGTTCAGTTTTTGCTCGGCTAATTTTAGTTCACCGTCCATTTTGAGTCGTGCCATTTCCAACTCATGTAATCTGTTTTTTTCTCTTTCTTGGATCTCTTCCTGCGAGAGGCCCGTTCCTCGCTCCTCGGGAGCCGTGGCGTTCCTCTCCGATGCTGCACCGTTTTGGTCTGGGGATCCGGCGACCCCGGTTTCTGCCCACGACTCAATGGCGTGCTTAAAATCGTCTTTGGTACTCAGGCCGGTGGTAGCAATGCCTAGTTCCATGCAGAATTGTTTCAGTTCACGATGGCTATACTCTTCCAATTTATCCATCTGGAATTTCTCGGTGGATCCGCTCTCTTTGGTTGACATCGTGGTTTTGTCGTGGGGTGAGCTACTCTCTGTACGATTACGCGTTGATTCGGATCGCGCCGCTGGCCACCAATGTTAGACGGACCGGGGGGGTCGGCCGAGGACAAGGGGAGAGGTCTCCGGGGAGAGCCGTCTCCAGCGATCGTACAGATGAGTAACTTCCCCCCCACAGATACACACCACACAAGGATAAGATTTAACGTTCTTTATAGGTGATTTCTTAAGGTACGATGAAATGGTACAAGGAGGTCTGGACTCAGGGGTCCCCTCGATTCTAGTCTCTTGGTTTGGGAAAAGGGGGTAGCGGGACAGTCTGGTTACCAATCTGGTAGCTGAGATGGTATGGTGGATAGCTCACAATCCTCGAGCTCGGTGTTCTAGCTTGGACGGGCCGCGGCAGCGCCAGCAGGTCCCGGTGAAGGTGGTCGTTACACGGTCCGCGGCAGCGCCAGCAGGTCCCGATGAAGGTGGTCATTACACGGTCCGCGGCAGCGCCAGCAGGTCCCGATGAAGGTGGTCGTTACAACGGTCCGCGGCAGCGCCAGCAGGTCCCGATGAGGATGGATGATGCAGAAGGCCGCGGCAGCGCCAGCAGGTCCCGATGAAGGTGGTCGTTACAACGGTCCGCGGCAGCGCCAGCAGGTCCCGATGAGGATGGATGATGCAGAAGGCCGCGGCAGCGCCAGCAGGCAGGACGATAATTCACAAGGCAGAGCTACGGCAGCGCCAGTAGTCCGTCAAGGCTGAGTTCTTCTCGGTGTCTCTCGACTCCAGGATACAACTGCCTTCCTGCTCTGGAGCTGCCCTAGTTATAGGTCTGGCGCCCTTTGATGTCCGGACCCTCGCACTTGGAGGTCGGGGGGGTCCGGGATGAGGGAGTCCAGACACCCAGCAGGGGGTGGAGCCAGCGCCTGGGGGAGCTGGAGGGCGATCGGCACCTGGCGGGGGAGAGCCATCGACACTTCTTTCTCCCATTGACCTGCCAAGTGGTCCGTTCACCTCCTGGGTGGAGGGTGGTGCCGGGATGTCGGGGCCGGGCCAGGCCCAGGGTTAGGGTCGAGCTGAGGCCACGCGGCCTCGTGGCGCAGTGTCCAAGATGGCGGCTGATCCGGCCGGGGGAGCCGGTAGTGGTTCGGCCCCATGATACATGGATGTCCGGGGGCAGGAGTTTCGTTGGGAGACGGGGTGCGGGTTGCCCTTGTGGGTAACACCTGGGAGTCCGGGGCTTGGGCCTTGTCATGCGGGGAGGGAGCAAGCCCTTCATGTGGCCTGTCCAACACACCAGTAGCCAATCGGGAAGTTACCAAAGGACTTACCATAGTCACATTTAGGGAAAGAGCACACTGACTGGTGTCCTGATTAGCAGGATCCCAGTCAAACTTGTCAGAAAACAGAAGGACACCAGCAAAAAGTGGGGGGTAACCATGAAAGCAAATACTACTTTCCAACATCCAGGTTGTTACTATTTCATTTGACTTTTGTTTAGTGTTAAATGTCCATTGTTCAAAGCATTGATTGATTTTTTATAGAGCTTGTGACCAATAGATCGTTTTCGGTACCACCCTGTGTACACTGTTCCCCAGAATTAGAGTAGAATTTGTAATTATTTTAAGAATCTCAAGACATCCCACATTTTTTAAATCCTTAAAACAAGTTCCCCATTCCGTTATGGAGACTCCACTAAGCCACATGCAAGCGAGGTTCCCTACCCAAGCTAGGAAACTAGAGAAACACTGCAGTGAGTGGCACATCCATTCAAAAGCCCATGCATTTCCCTGGCCTAATGGGAGAACATTCAACACCAACACCATAGAACACACAAAGGCTCACATACAGACCAGGTATACAGACCCTAAGAAGGCTAAGTGGGAGGCCCTACTAGAACTATGGGCCATCTTCGAGGTGGCCCCAGCCTATAAGACTATCCCGAGTCTGTAAGTAAGGCATCTGCACCTCCCCCACCATACACTGGTAGGGATGTGCTCTCACTGATGCCGGCGATCCCAGTCGCTGCTGCGCTGGGTTACACCAATCCACCGGTTGAGGAGGCAGCTGGACCTCCCCCAGGGCAGCATGCTGCCAGACTGGAAGTGCACAGGGTCCCTGCTAACCTGGTCCCCTGTGCCTGATCTCCTTCTCTAAACTGTACCTTTTGTTTTCACAATTGAAACACCTTTAGCTCACATATAAGTCCCCAGTAAAAGGTGCCCCTGGCACCAAGGGCCTTGTGGTTGTGCCACCCGAAGCGACCCCTCACCAAGCACATCCACACTGCCACTGCGTGTCTTGGTGCGGTCAAAACTGAACAGTTGGCATGGCCCACATTCCTATGTGCCATGCCCACAGACACTGCATGGGATATAAGTAAGAAACCCCTCTATCAGGCCTTAGCCCTAAGGCAGGGTGCACTATATCTCCTGGGAGGGCCCATCTGCCTGAGCAGATCTGTCCCAGCAATATCCTTGTTGATTCCTGGATGTTGTAAGTGACCAAGGAAGCCATAGTAAGTACATGGGCTGGATACTCATCATTACAAGTTTCCCAGCTCCATGATGCCTTCACTGAAGCATGGGATGTTTGGTACCAAACATTTCAGCATAATAAACCTGCACTGATTCCAGTGTCAGATTTATTAAAAATTGCACAGAGAGCCCTTAGAGGGGTCCCCTGAAACTTACCAATCCTTAGTGTGGTCACTGACTGGCCCGAGTCTGCCGGCTACCAGCAACCAGTGTTCTGACCTCATGGAGAGCGTGCCAGCGCACTTTGAGGTCAAGAACAATATCTTTCCTGGGTGGAGCTTCAAAGGCCTTGTTGCCTTTGTAATGCGACCTCAGCCTCTCCTGTTAGAGGGAGCAGGCCCCCTTTCTGTACTCACCCCCTTTTTGGCAGGAGAACAGGTGGGAAAACGTAGATGGAATAGGAGGAGAGCCCCCTCCCCCCCTGCTAACTCCTCCCCTCAGGTGCTGGAGGCTAAGTGAAGTACACTTTTCAGTGTCCACCATCTTGAAGATAGTGGAACTCATCCAACCAGGGCTAGGTCTGTGTCCAAGATCTCCAGAGAACCCTCTTCAAAGTGAAGACTCTGTGACCTGAAGAACCGCAAAGCCTGCCCTCAGTTCCACCTCTGCACCGGACGGCTCTGGCCTGAATCCAAGTTGCCCATTGGTTCCAGCAAGGTTCCCCAGCACTTCAGACCCTGAGTCCACCGTGAGCTGACCTCTTCCAGACTCCTTGACGTCACCTGCAGCCTCTGCATGGGGACCCCTTCAACCGCAACCTGCTCCGTTACACCGTTTTGACACCGAAAGGCACCCGTGCACATGTCCATCCTGGGCTTTGGTGAAGAGGACAAAAGGTGTCCCTATATCCCCGAGCATCGCAACTTACCTCTACAGCTGTTGGCTTCTCTTGATTGGCCCATTGCCCTGAGCCTTCAGTCCTTTTCCGATTTGGCCTGCCTCCATTGCTTTTCATTGGGCACCCGACGCTGTGCTGGCACACCGCACCCGGCCGCCACTGGTGGTGCTCCCTTGGGCCATGTTCAGGGTTGGCCTAAATCCCCGGAGACTGGTCCCCCAAGCCACTGCTACTTACCTGTAAGCAGCCTCTGTCTGATTGCCCAAGTCCCCATTGATTTGTAGAGGGCACCCGACCTCAAACTTGCACCCTGCACCCGGCCGCCTCCGTGCCGTTGGTGGTGTAGTGCAGGTGCTGCCTTGGGCCCTGTCCAGTGTTGGCCTCAACCCCAGGAGACTGACCCCCCAAGCCACTGCTACTTACCTGTAAGCAGCCTCTGTTTCATTGCTCCAGTCTCCATTGATTTGTAGCGGGCACCCAACCTCGAATTTGCACCCTGCATCTGGCTGCCCCATGCCGTTGGTGGTGTACTGTTGGGGCTGAACTGACCCTTGCCTAAACTGCCGAAGACTGGTCTTGTAAGTCGATGTTGCCCATACGTATGCTGAATGATTTCTTCCTTCCTTAGGTTAACATTGCAAAGTCTGAAAATTGCACTAATTGTCCACTTTTTCTATTGAGAAGTATTTCTATTGCAAACTTACCTAAAGAACAAGTTACTTACCTTGGGTAACGATATATCTGTAAGAAACATTAGTTAGTTAGATTCCTTACCTTAGAATATCCCCAGGCATCAGGCTGGATCCGGAAAGATTTTTCGTCAGCAATACCCTTGCGCGTCGCTAGGCGTCGGCGTCGTGATCGCCGGGATGACGTTGGAGTACTTAGACGCCGCCCTTGCGCGCTGACGCCAGTTCTTGTACATAGCTTTCCGCACCAGGAACGCAGAGCCATGCAAGAAACCGACACTGGTGCCATGAATCTAGGGCCCTGAAAGGGATAACCTTAACCCTAGATATCAGTTTGCAGAACGGGGAGTATGGGTGGGGCGGTAAGGAATCTAACAAACTAATGTTTCTTACAGATATATTGTTACCGAAGGTAAGTAACTTGTTCATCTGAAAGAAACACGTTAGTTAGATTCCTTACCTTAGAATAGATACCCCAACAATACCAACCCCGGTGGTGGGTCTGCGAACCAAGATCACACCAGGAAGTCCTGGAGAACGGAACGGCCAAAGAAGCCATCTCTCCGGACTTGGCTGTCCAGGCAGTAATGCTTAGCAAACGTGTGCAGCGAGGCCCACGTTGCTGCCTGACAAATGTCCTGCAGAGGGACTCCCATCCCAGAGCAGTAGTAGCAGCCGTGGCCCAAATGGAATGGCCCCTCAGCCCCACAGGAGGTTCCTTCTTAGCCAAGGAATAACAGGCCTTAATGCACAAAATAACCCACCGAGAGAGGGTCCACTTGTGCACTTCCCGCCCCTTCTTAGTGCCCACGTAGCCAACGAAGAGTTGGTCGTCCACCCGGAACAGTTTCGTGCGGTCCAGATAGAAGGAGCACGCACGTTTTGGGTCTAGACGGTGAAGCCTCTCTTCCTCTTTCGAGGGATGCGGAGGCGGAAAGAAGGTGGGCAATGTAACAGACTGGCCGATGTGAAAGGCAGTTACCACCTTAGGGAGAAAGGAAGGACGAGTCCTGAGAACAACCTTGTCTGGATGGACAGTGAGGAAAGGAGGTTTAGAAGAAAGAGCCTGGAGCTCACTCACCCTTCTGGCAGAGGTGATGGCAACCAGGAAAGCAGTCTTAAGAGTCAGAAGACGGAGAGGACAATTAGGCTCAAAAGGAGCGCACATTAGATAGGTTAACACCAGGTTCAAGTCCCACTGAGGCATTACGAAATGGACAGGAGGAAACATATGAGTAATGCCTTTAAAGAATCTAGCAACAACAGGGGACTTGAAAAGAGAAGGCTGATCAGGAAGCCATAAGAAGGCAGAAACAGCTGAAAGATATCCCTTGAGGGTGCCCAGAGCAGAGCCCTGCTGGGGCAGGGAAAGAAGAAAGAGGAGAACTTCAGGAAGAGGGGCGGAAAGGGGATCCACAGCCTTTGCTGTGCACCATGCCACAAATTCGTTCCACCTGCAGGCGTATACCGTTTTAGTGGAGGGACGCCTGGCTGCCAGAATAACATCACAGACTTCAGGAGGCAAGTCAGATGGCATCAACTGTCGCCGCTCAATCTCCACGCATGGAGGTGGAGGCTGGACAGGTTCGGGTGGAGGACCGTCCCCTGCTGCTGCGACAGAAGGTCCTCCTGAAGAGGCAGTCGAATCGGGGGATCGATTGACAGACTGAGTAGCTCGGGATACCAGTATCTTCGTGCCCAATCCGGAGCCACAAGGATGACTTGGACCCAGTTGCGCCTGATCTTCTTTAGCACTCTGGGCAGAAGTGGTATAGGTGGAAAGGCGTACAACAGACCGCTGTGAGAAGGTGGCCTGATATATGCTGTCCACTAGTTATAGTGGGCACCTTGTATCAGTCCAAACAACCCCTAATGGTGAATGGTTAAAGACAACCTTATATGAAAGCTATCCTAGTGGTAGCTATGGAGAGCAGCCTTCAGGCTAAGTCTTGAAGGAATGTAAAGCAGCTTGATTTACCAGTCTATAATCTCTTGAATGATCAAATGAAAAGACAACCACACCAGGTATATATTCAAAATATATGTATTGTAGTTAACACACACCCCTCTAGTCTCTTTATGAGGCTGGAGTTCGAAGTATTAGTTTACAAGTGAGCAAGCATCAGTAAAAGCACAAATACATGTTTGGGCCCTATGGGCGTACCAAACCATATACCAAAAAAGTGGTATAAGAACCACGACTGGAATAGGCACTAGGCCTATTGCCTCTAGAATAGCTGGGACCCCAAGGAACCACCCAAGTTAGTGACACAGGGGACCCACAGGGACTGTATGCAGTGTGAAAACACAACCGCGGGTTCCTATTATCTTCTATGGGCAATGTCACGGTTGGAACTTTAAAGATTAGGGACACTTCTAATCGAGTCTGGACCAAACCCTCTTGGACTTAAGAAGTTCTAGGCCTAGCACCCACGAGAGCACCGGAGTACTCGAGTTACCTCACCCAGGGAAGCCGGGTGCATAGGTGTCTTTTGGTGTCGGGTCGCGTCGTCAATTCCAATGGAAGCCTGCAAAGAACTGCTGCTGCCGTGAAGAGGAGAAGTGTCCGAAGCGATCCAAGGCCGGATCTAGGATGTAAGGAACCTGAAAGCAGAGGGGACAGAGTCTGGGTCACTTGCCAGTGACCTAGGGCAGGATGGACAAATGCCCACAGATGTCGGGTGCTTCAGGTGAGTTGATGGGTGTCTTGACTCTTCAGCCACAAGTTCCAGGAGGGGTCGACGAAGTCCACAAGCCGGATTCAAGCTGTCCCACAAAGTCTGTCGAGTGCTGCGGTGTCGGCGACCAGAATGGACCCAACAAGCCTTGGCAACGGCAAGTCACTGGAATTCAGAGAAAGGACTGCGAGGCAGACCAGCAAGGTCTGTGGGACTCACCCAGCGAGGGGAAGTCGGGGCACGTCTGGAGCAACCAGGTAAGCCCAATCAGAAAAGGAGTCGCCTTCGTGGGGACCTGCTAGCAAACAGGCTAGTGATCGCGAAGGAGCCTCGAGCGGTCGCACTGGAAGCTGGCCACGGTTCACTCGTGGTGTGGAGGCCAACAATCTCCGGTGCAGGAGGTGCTCAAGGCTGGGGCTACTCGGAGCCCAAAGCACAACTTCGAGGATGACCAGGAAGATAGTGTTGCTGCAAAAGTTCACGGTGTCCAGGGGTCATGGTTCCACATCACCCACGATAGCCAGGGGCCTCAGCTTTGCTGTGGACTCAGGGTAGCCTCGGGGAAGTCTGGAAATCCACCTCTGGGGATGCAGAGACTTCGGCGTTTGGCGGGAGCTTCAGAATTGCAGACCGGTAAGTTGCTTCTTTGGTGCCTGCCAAGCAGGGGAGTCACTCCTTGACCCCAAGGGAGATCTCTACAGTCTTCTAATCAGGCTAGAACGTCGAAGGTCCAGTATGTATGTTGCAGAGTTTCGTCCAGGGTAATCTAAAATCCTAGGGACAGGATTCATATACTTATAGTGAGTATAAGGGATGGACTAACTCTAAGGTCCCACCTATGGGAGGGCCAGGAAAGAGGGGTGGTAACACCCATTTCCTTTGTTCAGTTTCGCACCAGAGCAGGGGCAGGTAGCCCCTGCAACCGGTTTGAACTGCAGTATGCACAAGGACACCAAGTGTGCCCCCAGTGCGGACTTCAAAGCACCAGAGAGTGCTCCCGCCCAGCCCCAATACACATCAGCCTGTCTGGGGAGGTGGTTACACCTCCCCTCGACAGGAAACCTATTGTCCAGGCCTCCCCTGCCGGAGTTTCGGTCAGCAGCAGGAGGCCAGACCCGTGTCTGTGGCAGAGGCATACATTTTGTGATGCCAGGGCTCAGGAAAGTCCTACCGGGTTTTGCCAGTGTGAACATGTCTCACCCTCTAGAAGGGTGGAATGCTACCCCCGGGGGAGGAAGGGGGGGGGGGGATAGTATTCCAAAGCGTTTGACACCAAACACGACATGTTTTGATGCAGCCATCCCAAAGTTAGCATTTACCGCAAGGTTATAATGCACTTAAGAGTATATGGTATGGCTGGATCACAGAACAGCCATAAGGAAGTATTTCTGAAAGCTGCAGAGGGGCTCAGCTCATGCTTGGGCACCCTCTCACATAAAACCTAGCACTCTGCCTTCAGTATTGTCAAGGCCTGCCATAGGAGTGGCTTATAGGTTTATATGTGTCTGTATAGGGTAGTGATATAGGTAGACTATACCACAGTAAGGGGTGCAAGCACACCCTTACCCAGGCTGCAGTAGCAGACCTGTGGTGCCATTTTGGAGTGCTTCCCAGGGGTGGCATAATATATGCTACAGCCCCTGGTAGGCCTCTGAGGTACCTATGCCCTAGGTACATAGTATACCATATACTAGGGGCTTATAAGGCACTCCAGAATCCAATTAGAAATGTACCTAATGTACATGGAAACCATTTTAGAGAGGAAGCAGCTAGGCTGTGGTCCTGATTAGCAGGGCCACAGCCAGACTAAGGTCGAAAAACAGTGAAACACCAGCACAAAGTGGGGGTACCCATGTGAAGCAGATCCTACTCTCCTACAACCGCAACTCCACTCGCGACGAAAAGCGACTCCGAGCGAGTGCCGCCTTGGAAATTCCAACGCGCAGAACTGATGACATTGCGTGTTCTCTTCGGTGGCAAAAAGATCTAACCAAGGCTCTCCCCACTGCCGAAAGAGGCCTTGCGCCACGTCCGAATTCAGACGCCATTCATGATCCATCATGCACCGGCGGCTAAGTTTGTCCACCCTGGCGTTCAAAGAGCCCGCCAGGTGTTGAACCACCAGGGTGATGCCCTGATGTTCCAGCCATGTCCAGAGGTGCAGAGCCTCCTGACAAAGGGTCCACGACCCCAACCCGCCCTGTTTGTTGCAATACCACATGGCGGTGGTGTTGTCCGTGAACACCTGCACTGCACTTCCCCGTACAGAGGGAAGGAATGCCTTCAGTGCAAGCCGGATCGCCCGCAGCTCCAATAGGTTGATATGGAGCCGGGACTCCGCCGGAGACCAGAGGCCGCTGATCTCTGCCTCTCCCATGTGGCCCCCCCATCCCAGGAGGGACGCATCCGTCACCACCACATGCTCTGGTTGGGGTAGGGAGAGGGATCTGCCACTGACCCAATTGCGGTCCGTGAGCCCCCACTGCAACTATCTTGCAGTGCCCTCCGAGATCAGGACGTGGTCGGACAGGTTGCCCCGATGTTGAGCCCACTGGAACTGCAGGTCCCACTGCAGAGCCCGCATCCACCACCTGGCGTGATGTACCAACAGGATGCAGGAGGCCATCAGACCCAGCACCCGCAGCACCAACCTGACAGAAACTCGGGATAAAGGCTGAAAGATCGGAATCAGAGCCTGAATATCATGAACCCGCTGTTCCGGAGTATAGACCCGAAACTGTGCCGAGTCCAGAACTGCTCTGATGAAAAGGAGCTTCTGGGAGGGACTCAGATGCGACTTCGGCACATTGATGGAGAACCCCAGCAAATGCAGGAGGTCGGCCGTAGTCTGGAGGTGGGAGACAACTGCCTGGGGTGAGCCCGCCTTCAACAAACAGTCGTCGAGATAGGGGAAGACTGGAACCCCTAATCTGCGCAGATGAGCTGTGACCACCGCCATCACTTTCGTGAACACCCGAGGGGCACTGGTGAGGCCGAAGGGGAGCACGGTAAACTGAAAGTGCTTGTGGCCTACTGTGAACCGCAGGTAATGCCGGTGGGCCGGCAGGACGGGGATGTGGAAATATGCGTCCTGCAAGTCCAACGCTACCATCCAGTCTCCAGGGTCTAGGGCAGCCAGA
The DNA here is from genome assembly GCF_964204655.1 of Triturus cristatus. Taxonomy (NCBI): domain Eukaryota; kingdom Metazoa; phylum Chordata; class Amphibia; order Caudata; family Salamandridae; genus Triturus; species Triturus cristatus. The sequence goes on from NC_140595.1 coordinate 797,295,298, forward strand.
ACCTGAGCTAAGGTGAGCATCTTGAACTTCTCCTTCCGGAGGAAGGCGTTGACGCACCTGCGGTCCAAGATAGAGCATAGGCCCGCTTTGTCCTTCTTATGAACCAGAAAGTAGTGGGAGTAACAACCCCGACCTACTTCTGGGCCAGGAGCACGCTCAATTGCCCCCTTGGCCAAGAGGGCCGTAACTTCCTCCTGCAGAAGTTGCAAGTGATCCCCCGACATGCGGTGGTACTGCGGTGGCATGGCTGGAGGGGTCACCTCGAAGGGGAGGGAGTAGCCCCTTCGGACGATTTGCAGTACCCACCTGTCCGACATGATGGTACGCCAATGGAGCAGGTGATGGCGAACTGCCTCCCACTGGTGTGGAATGGGCCTGAAAGGTCGGACTAGGAAGGCTTTGAGGCAGATGCTGCTGGGGCAGATGTGGGCTGACCAGCTCTCTGTCCCCCTGCTCCGCCTCAGCGGCATCCACTTCCGCGACCGCGTTGAGGCTGGTTCTGCGGCCTATTGCTAGGCAGATGTGTGGGGGCGCCCCTTCTGTGGCCACGAAAGGGGCGAAAAGCGGAAGTTCGTGGGCCCTGGAGTCCTTAAAGCGCTCCAGCGCACTATCCGCTTTGTCGCCAAAAAGGTGACGGCCATCGAAGGGCATGTCCATGAGGGTGCTCTGGACACCCCCGGAGAAATTCGTGGATCTCAGCCAGGCGTGGCGACGAATCGCCACAGTCGTCGCAATCGCCCTACCTAGCGAGTCCGTGGTGTTAAACCCACATCGAATCGAGTACCGTGCTGCATCCCGCCCCTCAGCAAGAGCCTGGGCGAGCCGTGTCCGGGCCTCCTCCGGACACTGGGGCAGCACGACCGCCACCGTATCCCACAAGGAGTGGGTGTAACGGTCCAAAAGGCACGCGGTATTAATAGACTGCAACCCCAAACTGAGGAAGGAAAACAGCTTCTTCCCAAACTGTTCCAACCTTTTGGATTCACGATCCGGGGGAGCGGACGGGAAGGCGGTCTAGGATGTAGAGGCCTGGATAACCAGGCTCTCAGGGGTGGGGTGCACCGACAGAAAGCTGGGGTCACCCGGTGCAGGGCGGTGGCGCCGGGCCACGTTCCGGTCCACAGGAGTGACTGTGGAGGGCTTGGACCAGGTGCCCATCAGAACGTCAGTCAGTGCTTCATTGAACAGCAGTAGAGGCTCCGAAGAGCTTACTGGCAGATGAAGCACTTCAGTGAGGAGGTTAGTCCTCACGGCCACTGCAGGGAGCTCCAGATGAAGGGCTTCGGCAGCCCTGCGCAGCACCACAGAATAGGTTGCACCCTCCTCCGTAGCCATGGAGGGAGGAGAGATGAAACCAGTGTCAGGGGAGGTGTCGAGACCACTGGCATCCCCCAGCTCTTCTGCCCAGTCCTGATCAAACTGGCACTGCTGTGCCAGAGGGTCCTCAGACCCCGCCCAGTCGTCCCCGTCATCCGACTCCTGGTAGACAGGTTGAAAGGACGAAGCCTTGCTGTAGATGAATTGATCATCCATCAGCGTCGGAGATGGAGCTGGGCGGTGCTGCTCCGACGCCGGACTGGGGCTGAAACTGGGGACGACATCGTCCGAAGACAGTGCCGGGGGCGGCACCATAGGGGTCGGCGCCGTAAGGTCAACCGGCGTCAACTGGGATCCCACGGGGGCCTGCGGCGTCGGGACCGGAGTCGACGATGGCGCCGGAGCAGCCGGCTCGCTAGACCTCCCAGTCGGACCTGCGGGGCACGAAGGTGCACCGGCAGGCCTCGACGGCGGAACGAGACTCCTCATGGCCACGAGGAAGGCTCGGATCTCACCCGAAGTCGCATTAGGCCCAGGGTCCGGAGGGTATGGGGCCGGATGCAACTCCTGCAGCCCCGACGATGCCGCGCGGGTGGTGCCACCCGAACCCTCAGCCGAGTCGCGCGACCGGCGAAGGGAGTCAGAAGAGCGATGTCGTTTCTTCAACTTCCTTTTACTGTGCCTCGACTTACCTGAATGCGAGGACTTCAAACCCGACGAGCGGTGATGGGTGCGGCTCCACGATCGGTCCCTCGACCTCCTCCTCGACCGGGACCTCGAGCGACGCGGAGCTGACTGCTGGACCTCGAGGAGCTTGCGGGACTGCTCCCGCCTAGCCTTCGAGGTCAAGGCCCGGCAGTCAGGGCACGACTCGGCATCATGGTCGGCCCCAAGGCAGTAGAGACACCGACGGTGGTGATCCGTAACCGACAACAGTCGGTGACAGGCGTCGCACGGGTTGAAACCGGGCATCCCTACCGGCACCAAGAGTTGAGGTTGATTCGAAAGATGAACCAAAAAAGTTTAAAAAGTTTAGTCAAAAAGTGACTAAAGGGTATGCTCTTCCCGGATCTGCACTTACTGGCGCGGAAAAAAGAAGCACTGACTTTAGCACGCGAGGGCTGCGTCTAAGTACTCCGACGTCGTCCCGGCGATCACGATGCCGACGACTGACGCGGAGCCGCAGACGACGCCTAGCGACGCGCAAGGGTATTGCTGACGAAAAATCTTTCCGGATCCAGCCTGGGGATATTCTAAGGAGAGAATCTAACTAACGTGTTTCTTTCAGATACGAAGTTCTATGGTTCTACAAAACAAATATAACCAAGTACTTTTTTAATAAATTGGTTTTGGATTTATTCATTGAGTGTGTGTCTCATTTACTGCCACTATGTGTACAAAAAATGCTACCCTCTGATAAGCCTAACTGCTCGCCCACGCTACCACAAAAGAGAGCATTAGTATTATTTACTTTAGCCTCTGTAAAGCCTCTGGGGATCCACTAGACTCTTCATATGACACCTCTTTTTGGTATAGTATTGTGCCGGGAGTTCTGAATGGCTGGAGATACAGCGTGAGCTTCAGTTCCCCCAGGGGCACAGATCACTGCCAGGTCAGCGTGTCAGTATTTGAGGATGCTGTGGTCAACCAGGTTAAAGAGGGTAGGGACTGGACTGATGCAGCACAGACAGACAGGACGGAGGCGGGAGAACAGGACACAGAGGAGGAACACGGAGCGTGGAGGAAGCAGCTCAAGGTCAGGAATTCATGAAGGACATCTGCAGGGATGGAGCCCCTGTCCTCACTGAGTAAGAGGCGCAAAAGAACTCGAGAGGAAGAGCCCGGTTGGAACCTGGTCGGGAGACGCGGAAGACGCCGAAAGCAGAACAGGAGGAGCCAGAGGCAGTTACCTGGGGAGAGGCATGCGGGGCATGGCTGCGGCGGCTCTGGGTCACAGCCATGGCCATAGGCAAATGCTGGATAGGGGGAAGGGGGACACAAGGTGGTGGGCAGGAGCACAGGAACAGTTATTTGGTGCGTAAACAAGCCTGGTCAAGGAGGAAGACTCCTCACTTGGAAGTTGGGTGTTTGCACCTGGGGGTCAGGCACATTTCTATAGTGTAACACAAGCCCTAACCAAGGGGGAGGAAGTATTCCTACACTTTAAAAACACAAACCTTTTGTGTAGTGGTGTTGGGACCAATACTGACCAGATAGCCTGAATTACTAAAGCTCTATGTCCTACCCTCCCCCCCCCGAGGCAATACCCCGCCCACAAACCAGGTACAGATTTCAAGAAATACCACTGCTGGAGCCAGAAGGAATCCCAGATGTCTGGTGGTTCGCACCTATTTGAGAGTTGCAAAGCTTTGTACCAATAAAAAGCAACCTAATCATCCCACCCCTATAGTAGAGTTCAGTCCTTTCTCCTGTTACAAGTATATAGAGAGGTATCTTCCTACTTCGTCCTTGGCCAGAAGAGAGATCCTTTGAACCTGAGGACATGGCTATTGCAGAGGACTGCACTCAGCATGGAGGGGGATATCTGAAATGGAACTACCCCTACATGCAGGAGTGCCTGAGATGATGGAAGCGCCACATCAGGGAGACACAGCTACCACGAGCCAGGATTTGTACCCTACTCCAGAAAGGTGCAGCAGGAACCATCTAAATGCCATGGGCACAGATGGCCAAAGAAGGGCTCAGGAATAAACTGCCCCCATTGATGTCCGGGGCAGGAAAATAGAGCACACAGCAGGTATAAACCTAGCTACAGGTGACATCAAAAGTCTGCTTAGCAGCCTCATTGGTGAGCAGATCGGCACGGTGTTCTCCCAAGCCCACATCCTGTAGTCACCATATCAACACCGAGCATGATGGGGCCGCATTTAACTCATTCAGACATCATATATTGACGGCCCTCAGGGAGTTGTTCTATGACCAACCAGATGTAGGAGTATTGATGGAAGAGAGCATGAAGCATGGGTAGACCATGACTAAACTCTTAGAATGAGAGAATGATGGGGGCAGGAGACAGGACAGCCTCGGACCGACACAGGTCTCCAGGTTACATTATTCTACAACATCCTAAAGAGGGGATTACCGACTGAGATCCAGACTGGGTTAGGCAGTGTAGTAGGGCTAGATACCGAAACTTGGTAGGAAATACAGGCCCACACACTACACTATTACCGGGAGAGACAGGAGAAGGACAAGTAAAAACAAGAGCAGGCCCAGAGAGACACTGCCAAACTGGTCCAACATAAGTTGAAAAAGACCGCCCTTGATGGGGCTGCGTTAGCTGCGAACGTCCAGATGGCACTCATCTCTAGGGACCTCTGCATATGGGCCCCTGAGGGTATCCCCTCAATCCTAGTGGCCGAGGTCAAGGAGGCTGGGCCCAAACCAGCCCCGTAGAGTGCCACTACTTTCACAGAATGGGCCACCTGGCTAACCGGTGCTGCCTACAATTATACCAGGATCAGAATGGAATAATACAGGGGAGGGCCCCCACAGATGGCACTGTCCAATCCATTAAAAGACTTGAGCGGGTGGAACGCATTCTTAAGGATGTCGCAATTAAAAATGAGGATCTTGAAGCGCACAGTGGGCGCAACAACATTCGCATTTTGGTCTTGCTGGAATCCACTGCCACTGGCCGTCTAGACACCTTTGAAAAATCTCTGCTGGCCGACATATTTGGGAGAAACTCCTTCAGCCCGGGCTTTGTGATAGAATGGGCCCATCACTCCCTTGGGCCTCGGCCCAACCCCGGATGCCCTCCGAGACCCATCATTGCACGAATCATGAACTATCGGGACCGTGACACCGCTCTGCGCCTGGCGAGGGAGCGCGGCAACGTCACCTGGCAGGGCTCCAAGTTATCATTGTATCCTGACTTCATGATAATGGTACAAGAGGCCCGCCGCAAGTACACTGGTGTCAAATCCACCCTCAAAAACCTCGGTTTAAAATATGGCATGTTATATCCCGCCAGAATGAGGGTGGACATAAATGGTAAGGCCCGTATTTTCGACAGAAGTCCAGGAATTTTGCCATGCCTATAAGTGGAATACTCAGCCAGTTGCGGATGGCGCTCGTCCCTCCCCGCCTCATAGTGGGTCTGATGCCAGCATGGAACTATTTTCGGGGACAGGCTCAGGCTGAATACCTTAAACGCTTCTCTTTCCATTGCTCTATGTCTGTTGGGGATGATGTCTTCCATTTTCACAAAATGTTTTCAATAGCTTGGTAACTGGTGTGGCGTTGCCACCCCCCCTTGGGTGTACACCCTGGTTTGGTTTTACCTATCATTGATGTACCGAATCTGAGTTTTGATCTCTCCACTGTTAAGCCGATTGGTATTTTGTATTCTACTACTAGTTATGGGTAGACCTCGCTTTATTACTAGTGAGGTTGGGTGGGGGTGGGACTATTGCGACTTTGTAACCGTTGTTGGATTTTCATGAGACTGTTCACTGTCCCGGATGTTGTTCACTTGCTACAGCCCTCATATATCAGTCACACCTCACCTTTCAGATTGCCCAGCTAGGTAATGTACAACTTCAACCTACTCCCTGACCTAGCACTAGACAGCACTTCCACCTCCCCTGACTCCAAACCTCACGCTCGCCGGGCCCTGTTTGACATCTGCGAGCACCTCACCTTATTAGACATTCGGTGCAAGCACAACCCCACCCACACAGAATTCACACGTTATGCTGGCCAATACAACCCTTGAACTAGGACCGATTACTGGCTGATTTCCCCGAGCGTCTCAGGTTGGTTTCATTCTCTCACGACGCTTCCTAGAACATATCCTGACCATTCTCCCATCTTACTACATCTCAAGGTCTCCGGTCCGGAGGGGTTCGAGCGGCAATGCTGCTTTCCAAGCCACGCCCTTTTTGATGACCTGTCCAATAACGAGGTATGGGAAGCCATCGAAGAATACTTGCTTATCTATACCGGCTCGGTAGACACCTAGGCAGTCCTATGGGAGGGATTTATGGAATACATCAGAGGCGTATGCATTGCCAAACACGCAGGAGTGCTAAAAGATCTGCGCAACACGTTAACCCGCATAGAGCGCGGATTGGCGGAACTCAACATTGCCATCGACCACTCTCCTGATTCGGAAATAGTGGGGCGATGTCTCACCCTGCTCTCCGACTATAGAGAAATGGCGGACCGTGAAGTCCTTTTTCTGGGAAGTACCAAACAGCTCGCGGTACGGCAAGGTTGAAAGACCTGCCCGTGTATTGGCCCAATGCTTCGGCCCCCATTACAGAGCCCTACACCCCCACTAACCAAACACTCACTAACACGTCAGACATTAGGGACGAATTTCTTGGCTATTTCAAGGCCCTCTACACTTCCAAAATAGGCCAGGACACCATGGCTCAAGAAGCCTACTTATCCGAAATTACATTAGTTTACCTCGAAAAGCACATGCAAGATTTTTTAGCAGAACCAATTTCCGTAGAGGTGATACTTGGAGCCATTGAAGCCCTTCGATCCTCCTCTGCCCCTGGGTTTGATGGCTTCACGGGAGACTTCTACAAGGACTATAAAGACCTCCTGGCACCACAACTCATCAAAGTATATGCGGAGGCACTGGAGAAACAGGTCCTGCCCCCCACTTTACGAGAGGCGGTCATCATTCTCCTCCCCAAACCTGGCAAGGATCCATGGCATTGCGGGTCCTATAGACCATTATCATTATTAAATTTGGATTATACAATTCTGGCTGAAGTTATTGCTATGAGATTGTCCCAACTGATAGAATTCATTATTTCCACCGCCCAATCTGGTTTTGTCCCCCACAGGTTTACATCGCTTAATCTCCGGACTCTCTTCTCTGTTCTTCATAGAATGAATCCGGATATCCCAGCAGCTGCCATCCTACTTGACACGGAAAAGGCATTTGGCGGTACACTCTCTTTACCACTCTCCCTATCCCGCGGTACAAGACAGGGCTGCCCTCTGTCACCTCTGTTATTCATCCTGGCTATGGATCCTTGAGTTCATCCTTTTCAGGAAAAACATTTACAGCGAGGCCTTCAATTCAACACTGGCCCCCTCCTTGTCTCGCTTTATGCGGACGACACAATCTTATACGTGAGAGATCCACAGGCCAATTTGGAGCCTCTGATAAGGTAAATAGTCAGATTTGGCCGTTATTCCGGCCTTGGCATTAATTGGCAGAAATCAGTGATCTTCCCCTTGACCTCCAGCACTACACCTTGGGAGTGTGAATTCCCTCTAGAATGGTGTGTGGACACCGTTAAATACTTAGGCATCCATTTGGACACAGACCCGATTATACGCCTCAACTATGGGACAGTTATCAACTCCCTTGAAGAACAAATAGAGCGATGGCTTAAGCTACCACTGTCCATCGCGGGTAGAGTGGCGATTCTTAAGATGGTGGTCCTTCCTAAGTTTTTATATCTTTTCAATAACATCCCGATGCCCCTCCCTAATCGGTTTTTCCTGACGTTACAGTCCCTTCTTATTAAATTAGTTTGGGGGGGCAAACAATCTCGTGTTCGATGGTAAGTACTTACACTTCCCTACGAGAGAGGGGGATACGGAGTTCCAGATTTCCATCTATATTATCTTGTAGCCCATTGCAGCTATGCTCACGCATGGTACCATCCTGATGCCAGAATCCCGTTCCTTTGCCCAGAATCTGACTTTGTCCTGCCTGAGAAACTAAATGCGGTGTTGCCCAGGGGCGTTTCCAGAGATCCAAGTGACATTCAAACTGTGTCCACCACCAGTTGGGCTTGGGAAAAGCTGCGACGCATTACTGGCACTACCGCGCTATACTCCACTTCCCGTCCGCTCCCCAATGCCCGGTGGTTACCAGTTACGGGGGAAAAGGTTGTACAGTGCACACTCTCTAAATTTGATATTACCAAATTGGGGGACGCCTTTTCGTTGGAAGATGATGACCGCTTCCCCGATGCCACGTTCATGGACCGCTTCACACTGACTCGGATACGCTCAGCCCTGCGCGCTGCACTCCCTGGTTTCCCACTCAAACCCGCATTATTCGCTCCACTGTCCCTGATCATAGACAGTGAACAGGGAGTTCACCTCATCTCTAAATTATAAAAAGCCTGCTCAGAGATCAACCTGGTAAACGATGACGGGCTCAGCAGAGCCTGAGAAACGGACCTCGGTCATTCAATCACGGATGATCAACGGGCTAAATGCTGTGGAGTCACGAAGGATGTCTCCCTCAATAGTAGACACAAACTGCTACATTTCAAATTCCTGCGTAGAATATACATTACCCGGGCAAATCCCAAAGACTTGATCCCTCCAGACCCCACAACTGTCGCAAATGTATGACACCTCATGCAGATTTTGCGCATCTTTCCTGGACTTGCCCACTCCTGCAGCCATATTGGGAGACAGTCCATAAGATACTGGGCAACTGATTAATCTGCCCCTGGTTCCCATCCCAGAGGTTGCATTGCTGGGCTATATGGTTAACTTTCCCAAAAAAGTGAGGAAATATGCAGCCCTTAGTCTACTGCTGGCCAAAAGGGAAATCGAAATTCATTGGAGCCGTAGGTCAGTCCCCACGCCACAGAGCTGGATGGATAGTTTGGCATCCTGCAACGCAAATAGTGAAATATACACTACCACTCTACCCTCGTCTTCTCGCTCCAAGGATATCTGGGGTCTGTGAGAAAGTGCCCTCTTTCTTGCATGGTATGCCCCCACTTTTTGCTGAATTGCAGATGTGCTTTGACTGAGTGTGCCCTGGGCTCCTGCCAATCAGGTACCCATGGCCTGTGTTCCTTCCCTAAAACTGCATTGAAGCCTAAACCCAATTTGCATCTCTGCCCACATGTCAGCCCCTGGTAAATGGTACCATAGGTACCCAGGGCACTGTGACCAGAGAAGGCCCCTAAGGATTGCAGCACTTATTGTGCCACCCTTATAGGCTCTGTACCCTGACACACACACACTGCCTTTGCAGGTTGAGTGTCTGGGTGCAGAACAAAACAAAGAGTCGACATGGCACACATCCCTGTGTGCTATGCCCACAAACCATTGCCCTGGCATACATCAGTCACCCCTCTAGCTGGGTGCCCTATGCCAGTGGTGAGGGTCCAGGTGCATGAGCCCTGTACCCCTAAAGTGCCCAGGTCCATTCCTGAGCACTGTAAGTGCAGTGCTGCCATTAAGAGTATATGGTGCTGGGAGGTTGTCATTACGAACTCCACAGCACCATAATGGCTACACTGAAGACTATGAAATTTGGTATCAAACTTCTCAGCACATTAAACCCACACTGATGCCAGTGTGGGATTTAATGTAAAATGCACCACAGAGGGCATCTTAGAGATGCCCCCTGAAAAATGATCAACTACCAGTGACGTGACTGAGTGGCTGCGCAGGCTGTCACCACCAGACATGTTTCTGGACCCCTGGGTCGAGAGCTTGTTGCTCTCGGGGGCCTGAAACAATGCACATCCTGGGACGAGGTGCCAAGCCTCCTCCCTAAGGATGGGCAGGGTTCACGAAGGAGATGTTTCAAAGGCATGCCGCCTTTGTGAGCCTCTCCAGACCATTTGCTGCTTTCAGCAACTGGTCCCCACTGGTTCTTCCCCCCACTTTGGGCGGGAGAACCAGCGGGAAAAACAAAGCGGGGAAGAGAGGTGTGCCCACCTCTGCCAACTCCACCCCTAAGGTGGGGTAGGCGAAGCACAACCTCGAGTCCCTGCCAACTTGAGGATGGGGGGACCCAGCCAACCAGGGACAGGCTCCTGCGCCCCTCCCACTGCAGAGTAGCAGAATAGGGGGTTTACCCACCCCATGGAAGGGACCCAATGGTCCCTGCCCTTTACCTACCTGTAACGCCCCCTAAATTTAGTATTTAGGGGCATCCTGAATCTTCCTTCCTCAGATCCAGCAACCACAAGAAAAGAAGAAAAGAATACGGACGAAAAGCCGTGCAGAGCTAACAAGAGGACGACGCTCACTGACTTGGCCCCAGACCTAAAGGCCTCTCTCCCCTCGAACCTGCTCCTGCAAAACCCCGGCATGTCCAGCGGCCAGCAACCTCAAAAACCCCAGAGGACTTGCCTGCATTCACTTTCCAAGCTGCTTATCCCATGAACACTGGACGTGTTTAAACGGCAGCTTCTGGTGCCAGCAAGAAACCGCAAATACAGCCCACTCAGCACCTGCCGAGCCCGGCCCAAGCTTGAGTGGAAAAACACCACGAGGAGGTCCCCCCGGCGATCCTGACCCAAGATCCGACGACCCCTGACCTGCCTCAAGCCTCCAGACAACGCCTGCAGCCTTAATCCAGAGGACCCCCCCCCTACCGCGACCAGACCGGGTAAGAAAATCCGACGTCCCAAGGCACTCCGGCACTCGACGCCCCACGGCCTTGTGTGCCCAACCCAGTGGTGCCTAACCAACCCTCAGCATCCCAACTTACCCCTCAAAGTGGTGGTCACTCCTGGAAGTTCCTCGTCCCCGAGCCTGCAGTGTTTCTTTGTCCTGGAGAATCTCCATTGAAATCAACGGGGCACCCGACTTCAAAACAGCACCCTGCACCCGTCCGCCCTACTGCAGCTGAGGGTGCCCCTTTTGTGCTAACCTGGTCCCAAACCTGCCCTGAGCTTAACCCTAGGAGCTTGGCTCTCACAACCCCGTGGCCTGCTTGGCAGCCGCCACCAACCGGAGCTCCCCTATCCTCCATAGGATAACATTGGGCCTCAACACCCTGCACCCGGCCGCCCTAGTGCCACTGGGGGTGCAACAACAGTGCATCACTGACCCTGGGGACCCCTAAGTCTTACCCCAGAACCCTAACTCAAAAGACCGATTACCTACCTGGAAACCGATAACCTCTTTTTCCTCATAGAATAACATTGACACTTTTTCTCCCAAAAAGTTTTTAAGTGGTGACTTTTGAAAATTGCAAATATTCCTTAAAAATCAGCCGAATAACCAAAACGCATTTTCTCAACTGTTTTCAGGATATGTCCCAGTGCTGAATCTAGGTATCCAGCACTGAGTAAGAAAAAGTATCATGCTAAGTGAATTTCCTCCGATAGGATAACATTGGTGATTCTATGTGAAAAAGTTTTTAAGTGTCAACTTCTGAAATGCAATAATATTCTTTCAAAATCGTACCTTTAACCAAAGCACATTTACTCACCTGTTTTCAGGAAATGTCCCAGGGCTGAATCTAGGATCCAGCCCTGTGTTAGCAAAAGTAATCTGAAAAGTAATTAACTGCATTTTTCTTAAAAAGCCCATTCAATTGAATGCACTATACCTGCAATGTGTTGCAAACTGCTTACTTCAAACTGTAACCAAAACCAGTACAAGCCATACTGCAATTTTGAACTGTGTTCATAGAAGTAATTTACTACTGCAAAGTATTTATATGCTTACCTGTACCAGGCTTACTTGGTTCTAGAAATAAAACAGTATGGGCCTCATGTAGGTAGCATACCAGTTACCACTTCTTAAATACCGAGCCGTACCGAATCGGTATTTAAGAATCGGTAAGATATATGTAGGTAAAAATTCGGTAACAAGTACCGAATCGGTAACGTTCGGTAATCAAGAATCGGAAATCACCGATTCGGTAAATACCGAGGTGGTAATTACCGAATCGGAAAATACCGAGGTGGTATTTACCGAATCGGAAAATACCGATTCGGTATTTACCCAATCGGTAAATAATATCACATGACTTGAGGAAATAGCCAATCCTGTGCAACCACACCCCACCCAACCAGGAAGTGGCAACACCCAGGCAGGTGCACATAATTAACAGACCCTGGAGAGGCTTGGAGTGCAGAGGAGAGGCAGGGAGCCAGTGCCTGTTCGTGCAGCAAAAAAACATCATGTCCAGCCAGAGGACACAGAGAGATGGAGGGGAAAGGAGGAGGAAGCTGAAATTCAGCCCCAAGGAACTCCAGGTGCTGGTGGAGGAGGTGGTGAAGCAGCACCAGAAGCTGTTTGGGAGGCAATCCCTGCAAGTGCCTGAAGCTGAAAAGCGCAACATTTGGCTGGCCATCCAGGCGCAGGTCAATGCTGTGGGAGTGACCCACAGGGACATAGAGGTCCTCAGAAAGCGCTGGTATGACCTGAGGATTGTAACCAAGAGGAAGATGGGGGACATCCAGAAGGAGGCCAGCCAGACTGGAGGTGGAACCAACAGGGCACCTGCCCTCACCGAACTGGAGGAGCTGGTGGGGGCCACAATCGAGCAAGAGAGCGTCGTGGGTCTTGGGGATGCTGACAGCTCTGCCAGAGCCGCCACCCAACAAGGTAAGACGAATGCACAGCAATGTAGCCCCCCCTACCCCTATCCCACATCCCCCATTGTGAAAGGAGAATCCCACTCCAGTCCACATGTGTTAGTGCAGACAGGCAATGCATTCTGGGAGATGTAGTCAGGGAAACACCAACCATGAAGTAAATGGCACAGGGCAACAAGGCATGTCACACACATGAGGCACAAGGAGGCAGAGGACATTTTGGAATGTGAAATGATTTATTGTGATGCTTGCAATGCAGCCCTTCGGGGACACTGAGCCGATGTTGCATTTCTGTCCACAGATGTGACATCACGCAGGACAGGTCATGCTGCAGGAGAGAGGGCACACCGGCCACAAAGATCACCTCTGGCCAGCACAAGTTCAGCCCAGGGAGCAGGGCCACAGGCAGCCGCACCACCAACACAGGCAGCCTCGCCTCACCCAGAGCCAGCATCACCGCACCCAGAGCCAGCATCACCTCACCCAGAGCCAGCATCACCTCACCCAGAGCCAGCATCACCTCACCCAGAGCCAGCATCGCCACTCATGTTTGAGTCACCGGCCACATCACCGCCTGCAGGTGTGAGAATGAGGAGGCGTCCTGCAGCCAGGCTGCGAGCCTTAGACACCTCGTCTGACGACAGCAGGGGCCCTGAACAAATCACCATGCCCCAGGATGTGAGCCATGCCACTGTGCCCTACACCTCACAGGCAGCACAGATGGGAGCAAGAGGGCGCCGCAGGTCGCGTGTCCAGAGTCCACCAGCAACCATTGACAGCCATGGTGTCTTCTCGGGGCTCGAGGGCCAAATGGTAAAACAACAGCGCCTGCAAACAAAGGCAGTCATGTCAGTCCAGAGGCACATGCGGGTCATGAAATCTACATTAGTCAACATGGACAATAACATCAGCGCTATGGCAGCGGGCATTCGGGACATGTCCCACTCAATCCAGCAGTTGTGCAGCAAATTAGATGCTGACATAGATGCACGGCGCCGGGAACGGCAGAGGAGGGACACTACCACCAGGGCACTCAACCGTCTGGCAACTGCCACTTCTCTACTCTGCCGGCGCTCTGTGTCGATGCAGGAGGGCCTGACACACTGCTGCAGCGACGTGTCTCGGGGGATGGTGCAGGTGACAAGTGCACTAGAGGTGCTATTAACTAGTCAGGCGGCGACAACTGCTGCAGGGGATGCTGCGGAGAGCATCGACACCAGCAGCCGGAGCAGCATTACACCCCCTGTTCCAGAAGGACGCAGGAGCAGCAGGCGGCTTGGGGTTGGCTCTAGTGAGGATGCTCAAGCCGTGCCATCCAACACTGCAGCGCGTATGCGCAAACATTGATGCAGCCCTGCGTGGCCACTACCCAATGGGTGACGTAACCCTGGACTTACTCCTTGTATATATGCTGTGTTGCCAGATTGGCTTGGTCTTGTGTTCATGGCGTAGTGCCGCATTAAACTACGTCATTACATACCACAACTGGCTGTGTCCCCTTACTTACTCAGAAATAGTTGCATGTGATCACTGCCCGTCTCTCTCTCCCATCTATTGCAGTTGGCACTCTAGCTGCGTTGCCCTCTGGCTGGCCTGACTCATCCTCGTTGTCCTCAAAATGTGTTAGTTCCACATCTGTACCTTTCTTCGTGGCAAGGTTGTGCAGCATTGCACAAGTGGCAATGATCTTGCAGCAGTTGATGGGTGTGTACTGGCGTGCGCCTCCGCTCTTGTGGAGGCAGCGGAACCTGCTTTTCAGTAGTCCAAACGTGCGCTCCACCACGTTGCGTGTAGATTTGTGTGCCACGTTATATCGTCTCTCACTCTGGGTTGATGGGTGTAGGTAGGGAGTGAGGATGAATGACCGGCAGGCATATGCACTGTCGCCTAGGTGAGTAAAAGGGAAACATCAGTCACATGCCTCTATACACGATGTATTGTAGGTTTCAAGTGGCGTCACTGTTACTTACCTAGCAGGTATCCCTCTCCAAATTCTCCGGCACTCAGTCGTGTGTAGATCCCACTGTTCTGGAAGATGTAAGAGTCGTGGGTGCTCCCAGGAAACTTCGCGACAATATCAGTGCTGATGTTCCCTGCATCACAGATCACCTGCACATTGATGGAGTGGGTGGACTTTCTGTTCCTGTAGATGTGCTCAGTGTCAGCTGGTGGGCAGATTGGGATGTGTGTGCCATCAATACAGCCAATGACATGGGGGAACTGTGCCATGTGATAAAAGTCAGTTTTAGTTTTCTGCAGTTCAGCCTGTGTGTTTGGGAAGCTGATGTAGTGGTGCATTCTCTGCATCATGGCATCCAGGAACTTCCTGAAGAAACGGGACAGGCAACTCTGGGATACACCACCCACCGCAGCTATCACCACCTGATAACTGCCGGATGCCAGTAGATGTAGGCTGCAGAGCACCTGCACATGTGGTGGTATGGCATGCGCCCTTCTAGTTGGCTGGTCCAGGAGTGGGTGCAGGTCCCTTATCAGGTCCATGATGGTTTGGGGGTGTAGCCTGTACCTTTCATGTATCTCTGCATCAGTCAGTTGGAAGAGTGTGATGCGCTGTCTGTAGATTTGTTCCTCCCGTCTCCATGTCCTCAGACCTGCTGCCTGTAGACGTAGGCGCCTTGCAATGACATACAGAGCGGCCATGTTGTCCACGCTGTTGCATTTTGGGATTGCTTATATGCACTGTTGATGGTTACCACCTGCTTTCAATCCGTGTTAATTACCGACTCTTAATTACCGATTTGCATAGATTTCTTAATTACCGATGGTTCCTACATGTCATTTTCCGTTTTACCACTTCATATTTACCGATTCGGTAAATATGTATTCGGTAAATATGAATCGGTATTTTTGGATTCGGTAATTATGATTCGGTATTTACCGCTTCATATTTACCGAAAAGTTGTTTTTGGACTCCTACATCTCACTTGTCTGAATACCGGTCGGTAACGGCATATTTACCGAAAATCGGCCGTTACCGACCGGTATTTGGCGACCTACATGAGGCCCTATATGTTTTTATACAAAACAATTTGCCTAGAGTTCGGTTCTTGAGTGTGTGAATTCATTTGCTGATTGAGTGTGTACATCAAATGCTTAAGACTGTCCTCTGATACTGCCTTACTGCTCGACCAAGCTACCACTTTAGAGAGTAAGGTTCTATCTAACTTTAACCTCTGCCAAACCTCTGGAGACCCTTGGACCCTATACACACTGTATCTCACTTTGTTGCAGTATATATAGAGCCAGTTTCTTACAGGGTCCATTCAGGGCATACCTTGAGTCACATCAGCAACCCTCTCCCACACAACTTGAACAGGGTATTGTCCCGTGCGGGGTGACCAGCCAGATGGATGAACGTACCATTCATTTAAGATATAGCGCATGTCTTGACCACAATGTTTTCTTAGCAGGGACAATGCATTGATGTCAACGATTTACCAGGAGTTATGATCAGCAAAGGGGCGGACAGAGAACTCCCCAGCATTGTGGGTCTGGCCGTGTTTATGGGACTTTATTTCTTAGTTCTTTTACATTCTTCACCATCTACTGGGACTTTTGGTATCTATATACATAATTTGCTTATACATCCTTGATTCCGTGCTAATCTGTGTATGGCCTGTGACAGTTTTGCTCATGTGTACATTGTTTCTATATGGAAATACCTAAATAAGTAAAAAAAAAAAAAACTAGCAATGCCCAAAAAACACAAGTTACCGCCCAACGTGGCCAGCACCAAACAGCCAAAGATTCTCAACCCTTCTAGAGGAAAGACGTGACCCAGTAGCTCAGCCTAAAGTAGGAGAAAAAAAACTTCATTCTATGCCACGTGCTGAAACCCAAGAGACTTGCAATTGTCAATGGAAACATAAGCTCACAATCAAAAATCCACCTTTCCTCCCAATTGCATAGCCCATGCAGGTCAAATACGACAACCCTGCACTGGTTAAAACTTTGCACCTTTAAATGGAGCAGCCTGCAGGAAAGAGTTCTGTCCCAGCTGTAGCAAGGAGAGGGGGGGGGGGCATAATACAAAGAGCATTATAACAGTTAGAAGTCACCATTTCTCCCCAAAATTCTAGCACCAACTAAAATTAAACCTCACCATTTCACTAAAATTCTATCACCTCCTTCCAGTACCACTAGGGAAAATTAGCTCCCCAGTAAAACCATGAAGCGTATTGTTTACAAATAAATGCAGGAATGTTCCAAAACTGCCTAATAATGTGCTTTTTCCAAGCTAACCTACAACATGCAGATCTTAT
Source organism: Triturus cristatus (assembly GCF_964204655.1). Taxonomy (NCBI): domain Eukaryota; kingdom Metazoa; phylum Chordata; class Amphibia; order Caudata; family Salamandridae; genus Triturus; species Triturus cristatus. Next base: position 797,312,207 of record NC_140595.1, read on the forward strand.
CCCACAGGTCTGTGATCAAACTACAAGTGCACCAACACTGCTGCAGCCCACTATTTCTTCACTCAAAACGTTCAAAAGACTTTTCACAAGGCCAATCGCTCAAGTAACACAGATTCCAAACTGACTTTTACAACCTTGTTTTTTGAGAGTGTTAGTTAGGGAAGAGGAACCCCTTATTATACAGAAACTTACAGCATACTCTATGTTTCATAGCGAAGAAACCATACTATTGGGCAATAACGAGAAATGGGGCATGGTAATGCACATACTGGACCTCTAATGGGGCACCTCCACGATGATGGATTTCTACTGGCAATGCAGTGACCTTGCCTACACCCAGCTGGTCCCTGGAAGGCGGGTCCTCTGCACCCTCCTAACCATACACACCCCAACCATTGTCGCCCCTGGAGAAGATCTGTCTGAGTTGTCAGAACATCTGTTACAGAAGAAAACAACTCTGTTGCATCAGGATCAGAGGAGAGGAACTGCTGATTATTTTGGCTGGGCCTTGTACAAAGACATTCCAGAAGAATTTAGACTGTTCACAGAGATTCAAGTAAACGCCGGACGGTCTATATCCTTCTTCACCATGCAAACAAAAGCGAACACCCGCTGGTTACGGATAACCAGGTGGGAAACGATGAAACAGATAAATAATACTGAGCTCGGCCTAAATGCTATAAATTTAGAAGTGAGGGCCATCCGCCACCTGGTGATGCAACATCGGTATGTGTTACACTTGATGACTGCGATGGAGGGTGAGGTGTATGCCACGATTGGTGCTTTCTGCTGTACTTTTATTCCCGGAAACAACATGGACAATAGGACATTGGCTTGTGCCATCCAAGAACTGCATCATCTGCAAGCTGACAAGAAAAAGGAGAGAGATGACCCGGAGCAGGACTAGTTGCATAGTATCTTTCCCCCTTATAGGGGTCCATACTATTCACATCATTTTTGCCAGTTCTCATTATTGTATGTCTAATGTGGTTTCCTACAAGTAGGGTTTTTTTCTGCTGTAAAAAACAAGCAGTCCTCAAATTAGGTAGTATGCACAAAGCTAGGGAAAAAGTAACAATCACTACAAACATACACTTATACACTTTCAAATAATGATATATGAGGAGAATAGAGTAGTTGAGGAATCAACCAGAGGGGGGAATGTTGGAATGGGTGAGTACAATGTCAATGAATACTTTGATTTATGCAGGCTAGACAACGTCAATGCCAATAAATGCAATGTAAATGTATGCCATAACCTGTGCCCGCATGACCTTTCCAATACCGGTCTATGCAATATCAATGTATGTGATAGCCTGTGCCCGCACAGCAGTGCCGACACTGGCAGTAACAAAATCAATGTAACCCATAATCTGTGCGCAACAACATTAGTATTACCAGTAAGAAAAATTTCAATTTTCATTATGACCTTTGAAAGCATAATCGTGTTAATACCAATAAGGACAATATCGTGAAACGCTATAACAGTATGCACAATGTTAAGAATGTCGATAAAATGATAACAGTAACTACCATATTAGTTTCAGGAGTTCTAATGAACTCTTTATCATTGCCGTAGGATTCACCCAACGTGATAAGTGGTTGGGCAGGACCTTCGACCCACACCTATAGAATACCAGGTCACAGGTGGAATCCCTCTTAACCCAAAGACAAACCCGCGCCCAGTGAAAACCCTGATCGAGCCCACAGACAGATAGTCGCACCACAAACAGGTCTGAAGCAAATGGCCCTAATAAAACACATTTGGCCAAAAGCTCTCGTTCCCCAAAAATACCACAAAGCTAGATACCACATGTAGATAGAAACACTCTGCCAATCAGAACATGACATGCACACCACATGCAGTGATCCACATGTGCCTCATGTCGGACATCCGGACACACACACACTGGCCCACCCTAGCTCTTTCTGAGGTCTGTGTCCTTATCAGTTTTATTGTACCTCATGAACTGTATATGACGGCCAAAACTTTGTTCACTGACAGACTCTGAGTAGAGGCTCTCCCAGCTGCAGCGTTTAATTAAACCAACTTGTTACGGTTTTGCCAAACTCCTCATCTTTTCATTTATTTAAGGTAAATTCTTATATGAGCAACAATTTGGGGAGCCAGCCAGGTGAGATTTGTTCATAGACCTAGACTGCTGTCAACGGAAGGACCCCAGCCTGAACAGATTCACATCTGCGCAAAAAGATTGGTGAGCAGACACCATCACTGATTAGAGGTTCTGCTGAATCCACGGGTTGAAAGTCCGTCAAGAGACAGCCGTCATAAGGTAAATAACTACATCTGACTCTTAGTTCCTGTATACGGCGTATGTCAAACTAGGACAAGCGCGTAGACCACTTTTTGTTTTTCCGCTAGTAAGCACGGCAGAAGGCAAAAGTAGCTACAATTTTTGGTATTTGACCCTGGGTGTGGAGTGGTCTTCATTTATTTAAGGTAGATTCATATCCAAGCAACAGCTGTTTATGTCCCACCCACCATAATAAAAAAAAAAGCTTTAACAAACAAGCATTAGAACAGGCAGGAAGAATTTGCCAGCATTGCAAGGACAAACAAACTAGAAGACGTTTTTATGTTAATGCTTTTTTTTCAATAGGGTCGTTCAGTTGTACATAATATCTTCTTGGTTATATTAAGGTAAATAAAATACATAGAACACTTTCTTGTTATAACTTTTCAACACGCTGAACAGCAGCCACCCTGCTCTCCAACATTGCTTAAACACACTGGCAAAGCCAATAGCTCTGGCTAAACCCTTAAGGTCCCAAAGGCGAGACCTATTGGTTATGCCAATGCTAGTTCTAGCTTGCAGTAGGGTCCATGGCGCTCCTGCTACGCCACTTCAACTATGGTTCTCTCAGGATAATTTAGAATCTCTGAAAGAGGTCAGGAGGTCCAAGCCACCTTGCCTGAGGAATAAAAAAACACAACAGATTTAATGTCCCATGTTCGACCATCAGATGTTAGTGTTTCCCCTGTTTAGATATCACTGCCGACTAAATATGCAGCCTGTGTGAATTTATTGTCTAATTACCATCACTCGATGGTGCGGTTTTCCTAGAGTCTTTTCCCACATTTTACCGTCAGATAATGAAATTCCCTTCACTATATCAAAGGCCACTGTGATCCTGCAGCTGAGGTGTTGAGCACATAATTCTAGATTTACCACGTTGCCGCATCATTAAGACTCCCAGTATTCGGTCTTTACAGATAAATACAGACAGACACCGGTTTGTATTTATTTTTTTTAAAGTGATAAAATACTAAAAATTGTCCTTCTAATGAGTGACTTTCCATGCTGTGAATTTTAAGACAACAGATGAGTAGATAGACAGCATGGGGAGTTAAAAAACAAGTTAAGATATCTTTAAATACAGGCATATGTTAAAATACATTTGTAGTACATTGCTACTAAAACACGACAGGCATCAAAGTATAAGTGCATGTTTATCAGTTAAATAAATGTGGAAATGTATCAATTTTGACTCCATTTATTTGCAAAACCACAAAACAAATATAGATAAATACTAATAAGATGGGCAAAAAATAAATATAGATGGAAATCTTAAAAAGATGAACACCATTAAACCGGTAACCCTATGCATAATCGATCATCTGCAGCATAAGTTGCAGATGTCCACAAAAACAAAGCTCCTAGCTCGAATGAGTCAACATTTCGACTAGCGCCTTGAAAGATGCTGAGCACTGGCAGACACTTTGTAAAAGTGAGTTAGTCGCCTTTCAGCTGCTGTTTCCAGGTGTACAACGGGTTCTAATCTGGTGAAACCTTTGCCCATAAGTATACCCTGTAACAATGACAGAACAGCAAAATAATTCAGTGTCCGAATTCACTGCATAATTTCCCTTTTCTTGTCACAGAAAAAAGATACTATTGACGTCCAGCAACAATATCTCTGGTGGATACATCATCTTACTGCGGATCCCTCACCATATGAATATCGTCCAGGTGCCAGACTAATTCAGGAAGCTTTTTTGCCCATCAATACCTCTCCAGCACCTACAGTTAGCACCATGCTGCTTTAGCCACAACTATGTCCACCACTCAGGGTGAGACCCCGTCAGGGCCTAGAAGTGTTGACTAGTGTGCTGGCACCAGTTTCTGGGTCTTTTTTTTCACTTTAGTGCTCAGTGCTGGGAGGAGCAGATAGTATAAATGACAACAGCAATAAAAGTAGCCAAGGACATCATGCAACACAGTCCTGGCAAAGTATCCAATACTATACACCTGGCGCCATCTCGCAAAAATGCTCAGCAAAAGTGCGAAAGGATGACCATGTAGCTGCACGGCAAATATCAACCACCAGGGCACTCCTGGTGATGGCTTTAGTTGCCACCATGGCTCTGGTGGAGTGGGCACAGGTGCCAGCTGGGGGGTCATCTTGGCCAGGGTATATCAGATCTTTGTACAAAGGTGACCCGAAAGTGATACTGTGCATTTTTTGTTTTTCACCACTGTAGGAGGATGGCTTAGTATGTGGTGAATACTTATTAAAGTGATGCACCTTGCACTAATCCAGGCAACCCTTATGGTGAGTTTAATGGCCTTTGATAGCCATAGAAAACTCTCAAAGTGGTAGCTGTGGAGAGCTGCAACACCACACTACACCTAGCTTATAATGTCTTTTGCTGGGGGAGCCAGTGGGTCCCAACCTTCTAGATACAGTGGTCTTACATTCCAGGAACGTAGGACCCTTGCTGCATCCAGGAAGTTAAAGACCGGTAGGAACCCTAACACAGAGTAACTCTGACAGATGCTCCTGAAGTATGATCTTCAGAACCATGAACGGCCAGAGGAGCAGGATAACTCTGGGTTGGGTGAGGCCCAAGAAGAGGGGTCAGGGGTGGGTCACTAACTGTAAGCCACCCCTGAGGCAGGTTTTTCAGTCCTGAAGGCAGGGTGTTTGGGTGTAGGTGTGAGGGTGCCCCTGCATGAGCAGGACACCCCTACAAACCCCGGAGTCGATTCTTCACACTTTGTACGTGCTGTCAGCTAATTTATACAAATAGTGGACATCAGTCATTACGAGATGTCTAACTATAGAGTGGCTGCACCAAACCTGCTCATGTTTGGTATCAAACATGCTGGAATCATACCCCAACACTGATTCCCACTGTCGGAAGTTTGATCCCATGCACTGGGTGGCTCCATTGAGGTACCCCCCTGTACTCCCGGTTACAGCTTTTCAGGGTTTGACATCAAGTTAGTGCTGCTGCCGACCACAGACACAATCTGCCCTCATGCTGCTCACCCAAGCTCGAGCAGGTGATGGTAGAATCATAGGTTTCCTGCGTCAGGGCGGCGTGACCACCTCCCAGACAGGACTTAGTGTGCTGGGGTGGGGGCGCTTGCTTACTCTAGTTTGATCCAGTTCAGGGGAGCCCTTGGCTCCTGCTCTGGCGTGGAACTGGAGGAAAAACATGGTCTCGCTTTTCTGCTAGTCTTGTTAGTCGTCTGTGTCTGTGCTTCTTCTTGGTTCTTCAACAGACCTGTGGGCGTCAAGGACACCTGAAGAAATCTCCTGTGGAGTGAAGGAGTCACTCCCCTGAATCTGCATGCACCACAATGAAGCTGACCAGTCTTCTACTCCTGTCATCCTACAGACTTCCCGATGCTCAGCAACACAGGCGGTGGTTCTGCAACTCCCTCGAGGCCTGACCTGTCCTCTGCAATTTTGAGGCCAGTATCCATCATCGGAACCACTAGGACTGAACCCCTGTGCACAGCATCGACTTGCCGTTGCAGAGGCTTGTTGGCCTTGCACTCCAGAGCTCTTCAGGTTACAAGAAGCTCCAACCTCCAGTATCTCTTCCCTCCAAGATCAGCGTCCTCATTGCATCCTCTGCACCGTGGGCCTTCATCTTTGGTGAACTGCTTGAAATACTCTTGCGACTCATGTGCCTTCAAGCCTGTGGGTCCTCCTGAGGGTCTTCTAATGCTTCAGTGGGCTCCCCTGCTTACACAGGGCCTGCTCTGACTCTCCTGCTGTTAGTGAGTCCCTTAGACCGTGCTGGTCCCAACGTTGCTCCTTCTTTGTTTCCCACACTAGTTGCGGCTACCAAGGCTTGTTGGTGCTCCGGCCAGACACCGACCACCTAGTCACTGATATCCAGCATGGGACAGCTCGTGCATGGATCCTGGCCGTTCTCAGCATCGTCTGGTCCCCACAGCTGCAGCCTCTTCTGAACCTTCTAATATCGGTGAGCATAGCGGCTTCGTGCCTCCGGGTCACTCCTAAGTGGCAACAACTCTGTCCCCTCTGCTTGCAGGTTCTTCACTTCCAGAATCCACCCTTGGATTCCACCGGATTCCTTCATAAACTTCTCCAGAGGCCCTTTCTTCCAAGTCTTCCATTATTGTCTACGGAGGTTTCGGACGTCTCTTCATCCCTATGCACCTGGCTTCCCTGGTGTAGGTAACCTGGTTACCGGGGCATTCACGGGTGGAGTGGCTCTCCCACCTTCCATCCTCCAAGGGAATTTTTCGGGGTCCTCCGAGAATGGTCCTTCTCTAAAACTGCAACCGCAACTTCTCCACTGACTTCCATTGGGCACACAGCTGTGTTTCCACTCTGCACACTGCCTCCGTGGGGTTCCTGGGTATTTACTTTGGGTGGTTCCTTGTGTCCCTGGATCCTATGGATCTTCTGGTCCAAGCCCCGTTCTCCTTTGCAGTTTTCATTCCATTTTTTTAGTATATGGTTTGGTCTCCTCATGTAGACCACTGTATTTTGTGCTACTGACCTCCTGTTTGCATTTGAAATATTTGTGTGCATTTGAGTTGATATCTCCTGGTAGGAGATATATCAATGTGTTAATGAGGGTTGTGCCATAAATAGAAGTATTTTTACATGAACATGATGGTTCTTTTTCATTTAACTTACAGTACAGATTAAACTGGTCAAATAAGCCGCTTAACACTCCTTCAAGATAAGCCTGACTGGTGCTCTACACAGCTACCACTTTGAGAGCTTTCTATGGTTATCAAAGACCACTAAAATCACCATAAGGGTTGCCTGGATTAGTGCAAGGTGCACCACTTGAATAAGTGTGTACCATATACAAATATAATACAAATTTGTTCCACTGGCAGGTGTACACAGTCTTGGTGGAGGGCTGCCTGTCTGCCAAGATAAAATTGCAGACTTCAGGAGGAAGGTCGATAGCTGTCAACGTTCAAACTCCATGCAAGAACAAGTAGGGTTGACCGGTTTGGGTGTTGGCGCTCCCCTGCTGCAACAGAAGATCCTCCCGTAGGGGCGGCCAGGTCAGAGGATCAGTGCTCATGCTGAGAAGCTGGGGATACCAGACCGTCCATGCCCAGTCTGGAGCCACAAGGATGACTTGGGCCCAGTTGTTCCTGATCCTCTTGAGAACTCTGTGCAGAAGTGGTATAGGCGGAAAAGCTTACGGGAGGCCTGAGCTCCATTTGAGATGAAACGCTGCCTTGGAAACTCCAGTGCCCAAAACTGCTGACATAGAAAGTTCTCGGAGCAGGCGAACAGATCACACCAAGACTCCCCCTACTGCTGAAAGAAACTTCGCGCCACCTATGGTTGGAGATGCCATACGTGATCTGGTAATGTTCCAGAAGAGCACTCTCGTGTTCTATACTGGCGCACTGCGAAAGATGGGAATCATTTCCCGCCAATATATTCCAATAATCCAAGTACTCCCATGTAAACTCTTTCTCCATAACATTTTTGTTGTCCGATATTACATCCATTAACGCTTTATCTTCATCACAACGGAGACAGCCTGATTGAATCTGTAATCTTTATTAAACTCTTCCAATACCAACTGCTTGCCACTCCAGGCTTTTAACAATGGTACGAACAGATCGCTCATGGTATGAAGTTAACACCTTGTGTGAATATCCAATGCATTTCGAGCCCATCTGGCTCTTCATCAGGGATTGCTAAAACAAATACAGTAAACAGCTTAGCCATAGATCTCATTTTAAACATAATAAATTGTGAAAAGACCCAACACCAATTGTGCAAATACATAATCTCCTCGATGTGCCAAACGTAAGTCACGCCTAATTTAACTGCTACTACTTTCTACCCCCACTCCCCCTAAAGCCTGTGATTACCTTAAAGATACTGTAAACCTTCAACAAACAAATAACAAACATACCGCAAAAGACTCAGTGCACCCCTCGTAATTCACCCTTGTCATCCACCCCCTTCTCTTCAACTCTCTCCCCCTCCGTCTCCCTATCTCTTGCCTTTACCTTCTAGAACGCTCTGGTCTCCTCGTGCTGTTCACCATGAGTACACTGCTTTCTCCCTCTACCTGACCGTTAGTTGAATTATCCGCTACACTCGCTTTCACGCTTAAATATTAGCGCTGTGTATTCCCGGGCCGATATCACATGACTCATCTCCCCAACAGCTGTGTTCAATTACCTCCGCTGTTCTACCAAAAAACTCGCGCTCCCATAATTCGCTGTGCTCCCAGCCGCTAAAAGCAACCTGCCCACTCTTCTACACTAAATCTTTTGCGCGTGGTGATACGTGATCTGGTAGGCATCGACAGCTGAGTTTGTCCGCCCCGGAGTTCAGAGAACTTGCTAGGGATTTAACCCCATATACCCTGCTTTCCAGAGATGCAGGGCCTCCTGACAGAGTCCACAACCCCACCCCACCCTGTTTGTTGCAGTATCACATGGCGGTGGTGTTGTCCGTGAACACCTGCACCAGCCTTCCCTTGATGGAGGGTAGACAGGCTTTAAATGCCAGTCAGATCACTCGGAGCTTCAGCGTGTTTATGTGGAGCCTATATTCCACCAGAGACCAGAGTCCTCTGATCTCCACCTCTCCCAGATGGCCGCCCTACCCCAGGAGTGACGCATCTGTTGCTACTGTGAGATCTGGCTGGGGAAGGTAGAAGGGTCTGCCTCTCACCCAACTACGGTTTGTTGACCACCACAGCAGGTCTTTTGAAGACCCCACCGAGATCTGGACCTTGTTGGAGCCATTCCCCTAGTGCTGCACCCACTGGACCTTTAGGACCCACTGCAGAGCCCGCATAAGCCATCTGGCATGTATCAGAAGCAGGATACAGGAGGCCATGAGGCCCAGCAGACTCAGAGTAATTCTCACCAAAATCTAAGATAGAGGCTGAAACATCGGTTTCATGGCCTGAATATCCAGGACTTGCTGCTCGGGAGGATAGGTCCGAAACTGCACTGTATCCAAAATAGTCGTCAAGATAGTAGAAGACTGGCATCTTTGATCTGTGCAGATGAGCTTCTACCACCATCAACACCTTGGTGAACACCTGAATGGCGCTGGTATGGCCAAAAGGGAGGACAATCAATTTCCAAGATTTACCAGTCCCTGGTGACAAACTGCTCCACTACACTAGATAAACTTAGGGAGACAGGGGAGGAAGACCTTGGTCCTCTGGATGGAGAAGACTGGACGGAAGCACTGGCTTCCCCTCGGGGGACGGCAATAGCAATGCACCTCCGGCTGATCCAATTCAATTACCTACACCGGGTCGATTATACTTGCGTTAGGCTGTGGAGGGTGGGTTTGATAGCGTCCCCACATTGTTTGCGTTGTGGTCAGGAGAATGGCACCCTGTTTCACACGATTTGGCAGTGTAAGGTGCTTGTGAGGTTCTGACAGGGGTACTGGCCTGTCTTGCTGAAGTTTTGGGGTGGGAACTCCCCTATAACCCAAAATTGGTGCTGCTTCATAAAATGGAAGGGGTGGGGGGAAATATTTATAAGCGCCACCTGATGCTATCGGGATTTACGCTTGCGAAACGAGACATTGCACGGAAGTGGAAGGCAGAGACCCCGCCCTCATTGTCAACATGGAAAAATGGTCTTCATTTTAATATGGGTCTGGAGGCTCCAGTTTTTAAAGCTTGAGGGTGTCCGCACAAGCACTTTAAGATCTGGAGGAGGTGGGCGAATTATAGAGGCCTATACCTTGAGCCCCTCTCCGGAGGATGTTGCGGTTCTGGGTTAATTGGGCAGGAATGTGGTACAGGGATCTAAAAGGTCCAGCGGGATTGTCATCTATGGGCGGGAGAAAACTCGCTGCTTACTGTGTGGTGCAAGGACGGTGCATGGGTGGGTGTTGGAAGGCGTTCCCCGGGGAGGCTGCGGAATGTGTTCCTGACCACCCTGAGGCCCACCTTTCCCAGAGTGAGGCCGAGCAAGAGCAGGGAGGCCCTTCCTGGAAGGGTCTCGCACCTAGGATCGCACACGCTACGCTTCTCTCTTCTTCGGATAGAGGGACACCACACAGTAAATCGTTGTAAGATAATAAGCTTTTATCGGTGGTTATCAGGGATCTTTATGATCCGGCAGGCAGGTGCAGAATTAATGCCACAAGCGGCAGCGATCTTATGATGGAGGGAAAAGGGGTAGCGGGACAGTCTTTCAATCAGTGTCTCTGCGAGGTATCCGGCGCCCAGCTCTCAATCCTCGAGCTGAGGGGATGTTGCTTCTCTCGGCGATCTCTGCCGATTCTCTTGGAGGAGCGGGCCGCGAGTCACTCAGCAGGCACCGGAGGGTCTTAGTTCAGGGAGCCGCGACGGCGTCAGCAGGGCTCAGATGGTTCAGAGTTCGGGGAGCCGCGACAGCGTCAGCAGGGCTCAGATGGTTCAGAGTTCGGGGAGCCGCGACAGCGTCAGCAGGGCTCAGATGGTTCGGAGTTCGGGGAGCCGCGACAGCGTCAGCAGGGCTCAGATGGTTCAGAGTTCGGGGAGCCGCGAAGGCGTCATCAGGGCTCAGATGGTTCGGAGTTCGGGGAGCCGCGACAGCGTCAGCAGGGCTCAGATGGTTCAGAGTTCGGGGAGCCGCGACAGCGTCCGCAGGGCTCAGGTGGGTTGGAGTTCGGGTAGCGTTCTTCTGTTCGGGGAGCGATCGAGCCGCGACCAAGTCCGCAGGCTCTCGTCAGTCCAGGTCTTCTCTGCCTCTCGTCCCCTCAGCACCCCTTGTTATACTCCCCCTCCTCTTTGAAGTCCGGAGTCCTCGCGGGGAGGGGTCTGGTGCCTGGGGGGCGGTGTGTCGGGGTTTCCTGTCGCTCGGCCCCTTGATCTGTTCAGGTGTGTCCGGGAGGGACTCCAGACGCCCAGCAGGAGAGGCGCCCGCTCACCGGGGGCCTGGTGGTCGATCGAAACCTCCCTTGGGTAAGAGACCAGAGGTGTGGCAGGGTCGGCGCCTCTCGGTCTGGTTTGGGGGGGGGTTTCGTTCTCCCTCGGCCGGGCATGCGTGTTGGGGATCTGGTCGGCCCTCGGGATGTTGGTCCACGGAAGCCGGGAGGCCGTGCCCACGAGGTTCGGCGTGGTTGTAGTGTAACTTGCTGGTCGGGAGGGCCCACGCCACGAGGCCGGTCTCACAGTGGGGGTTTGTTCCTTTATTACTTCATTTTTGTAAAATGCATATATTAAAAGTCAACGCAATATTCATGTTGTACTATGTAGCAGTCACAGCCTCTGAGTTACAGAGCTCTGCATTGTATTTGACAATTGGCGCAGTAAACATTGTTTTCCAAAACGGAGCACGATGAATTGAAAACTCTTGTGGCCTATCGTAAACCTCCGGTAACGCCGATGGGCAGGCAGGACAGGGATATGGAAATAGGCATCCTGCCTGTCCAATGCTACCATCCAGACTCCTGGGTCCAGGGCAGACAGAAACTGAACCAATGTGAGCATCTTGAACTTCTCCTTTTCAGGAAGAAGTTGAGGGTTCTCAGATCTAATATAGGGCAAAGACCTTTTGTCTTTTTGGGAATCAGAAAGTAGTGGAAATAGCAACCTGTGGTTTTTAGGTTTTGCATTTTGTTACTGTATTTTATTGATGCTCTTATTTTACAGGTTATACATGGAATCTTCTGTTTTGCTTGTGCTTGTATTCTATGTACTATTGTAGTTGGAATGTGTGGGTAAAGGGCTGTAACACCACAGTGTCAGTTGGTGCTGTCCCCCCTTGAGCCCTCAATACATTTGTACTTTTCATTAATCTTTTGTAATAAAAACCCTAAAATCACCTGAAGACTGTTTGCAAGTACTTGACAAAATTGGCGACAAGCATGGGATAAGAATTCGTCTGAGGTACCATCCTGAATGCCGGTTATTTTCTTTTCTTCATCCAGTCAGTCTACTTCCAGACTTCTGCCTCAATCTAAGGTACTGTACTCTTTTGTAATTTATTTACAATGAGGGCTGAGAGATTTCCCTCCTGGAGGCCGGAGAAGACACTGCATCTGTCACGGAGCCTTTATTTCCATAAAAAAAGGAAAAGGATGCGCAAGCCCTTGTCGAGCTAATAATCTCTAGCTGCATCTTCTTCTCAAGATATACATCCGGCAGCATTAGAGTTTTCCGCATCTCGACGTTTGCTCTAAGCGCCTCTCAAGGTGACTCTTGGTACTGCGTCAATTGGTTCATTTTCATGTTAACGTCAGCGATTAACACGCTTTTTTCATTTAGCAAAGTTTGCAGGTTCGTGTTAACTACAGCGATTAACATGCTCATGTGTTTTTTTTTATCTGCCTCAATTTCGTGTTAACAGCGATTAACATGCTTTATCTTCCTTCCAACGCAAATACAGACATTGATGTTTTTTTTAAATCTTATTTTTTATTGTTATTCATTGCATAACTTAGTCAATAATTCAATTGTTCACTGTATTACACGTTTACTTTTCTTTCTTCATAATTTTCTTTTCTTCTCTGTCAACACTATTTTTCTTTCCTTTTTCTCTCTTCTTTAATTCATAATGCAATCAGTTACTCCTCCAACTACTTTTTTTACAGGAACCTGGAGAACCCCCAATTAAATGACATCTTTGGTATAGATCTTTTAGTGTATATCTAGGGGCCATTGATGGTTTAAAATATAAAACTGATAGAAAATGCAGTCTTTTATATTACTTGGGTGTTGAGGGTCAGAATGTGTTTGACCACTTACCTGTTTACTTAGGTCAGGATAGTGGCGATCTCGAATTTCAATTGGCTGTAAGAACATTATCCATATATTTTGAAGGAAAAGTTAATCTGGTGGTTCACAGGTATAAGTTTTTTACCCGGATGAGTCTATAGACACCTATGTAACTGCTCTGAAGGCTCTTGCTGGTTACTGTGATTTTGAGAATTTCACTCCAGAATTAATTAGGGATCAAATAGTTTCCAGGTGTTATTCTAAAAAGCTTTTGTCTTGCAAAAATCCATCTTTAGCTAAGGCTATTGATATAGCAAAAAGCATTGAATGTTCACAATTAGATGCCAAACAATTAGAAATTGAATCCTCGGCTGCCAATGTTGTCAAATCCTCATCTACAGACCCACACACTCCTTACTCCGCTGACACGACTTCATAAAAGGCAAGGAGTTCCACGGATACCAGCACCAGAGGTAGTAGGGGTGTGTCTTCTGGTTGTCTTCTGGTTGTCCCAAATTGCAATGTTATAGGTGTGGATCAAACTCGCATGTTTCCAATTTGAAGAACTGTCCTGCTGTGGCACAAGAATGGTGGAAATGTTATAAAATTGGCCACTTTGGCAATGTTTGTATAGGAGGCAAACGCCCTCCTGTTTGTTATGTTCAAGATCATGTCGTAGATAGTGAACATGAGGTTGTTGAAAAGAAACTTGAAGAGTTACTTTCGGCTGGTGATTGTGTTGATATCAACGATGTCCAAGTAGATAAGAACATTAGCGATCCTTTGGTTCAGATAAAAATTGATGGTATGAATATTCCTCTTCTCATTGATTCAGGAGCAAGAATTACTATAATTTCTATTGACAAATACAAACAGTTCTGGGCACACAAAGTTTTATTACCTCCAGATGTTGTCACCACAGCATTTGAAGGCAGTAAAATTGACTTGACAGGGTATTTTTGTGGCAATATCACTTTTGAAACCAAAACCATTCATGGAAAAATGTATGTAGCTTACAAAGGTATTAATGTGCTGGGATGGTGGCACCAGGCAGAATTTGGCCTGATAATCAAACCAGGTCACAAGCATCCACTTTCACATACTAACGCTGTATCGGATCACACTTTGTGGAAGGAGAAATTTGGAGATGTTTTTAGTGATAAAATTGGCTTGATAAAAGATTTCTCTCACACTATTAAAGTTAAGGAAGGCATTTCTCCTGTGAAACAAGCATTATAATGTTCCTCATAGTGTACGAAGTGAGTGAACGCAAATTAAAAAAAAATATGCAGGATGACGGGATCCTAGAGAAAGTGGATGCCACATTGTGCTCGCATCGACGATTTAAACACGGCCGTGGGTCAGTCTAAATGGTTTTCTAAATTGGATCTACAGGCGGCATACCATCAGGTGGAATTGGAGGAATCATCCAGACATTTATCAGCTTTTGTCACACCTGATGGTACGTTTCAATTTCACAGAATGCCATTTGGACTGGCGTCTGCCGCATCCGTATTCCAAAAGGCTATGAGCAACATGTTTCAAGGAGTGTCCAATGTTGTTGTATTTCAAGATGACATATTAGTTCACACAGACTCAGAGGAAAAAAACAATGTAATCGAGCAAGTTCTTTCAATTTTGCAAAGTAAGCGAGTCACTGTCAGGGAGAATAAATGCATTTTTGCAGTTAATGAGATTGAATACTTGGGTCATGTACTCTCCAAAGATGGTGTAAAACCTAAACCAAGCATTGTGGATGGTATCGTTAATGCGCCACATCCCGTTGATAAGGATCAACTGCGATCCTTCATCGGTTTGTGTGAATTTTATTAAATATGTATTTTAAAAAATTGCTAGTCTTACTGAATGTTTTAGGAGTTTGTTAAAAAAAGGAACTGATTTTGTTTGGACATCTACTTGTCAAGAGCATTTTCAACTTATCAAAGAAAGTATATGATCTGCTCCGGCACTTCAAGCATATGTTGAAGGTCGCGATACTTACGTCACCATCGATGCTAGTTCATATGGCATGGGCCCTGTATTGTCACAGATTATAGGTAACAATGAGGTAACCATTGGGTTTGCTTCAAGAAGATTGACAGATGTGGAGTCAAGGTATTAAGTCATTGAAGAAGAAATGCTGGTGTGTGTGTGTGGGGAGTAGTGAAATTCAAATCTTACTCATGGGGCAGAAAGTTTTGGCTTAGAACGGATCACAAACCGTTAGTTGACATTCTTTCAGGCAATAAGAATAAAAAAGCCACTGCCAGGTTAGCCAGACTGGCTACCAGATTTTTGGAATTCAATTGTTCTGTACAACATATTGCTGGAGGTAAGAATGCTAAGGCTGATTTTTTATCCAGACTTCCTGTTCAAGATGTTAAGCTCAGTGTGGAAGAGGATATTGAAGAGTGCATTATTGCCACTGTTGATGACACTGTGATTTGTATCAATAAGGAAGATTGGTGCAAAGTTTTAGAAAACAACACAGTATTACAACAGGTCATGAACTTTTTTGTAGTAGGGTGGCCCAAAGAATGATCTATGCATCCGGTTTTACAACCTTTTTGCAAGGTTGCTAATGAGTTATCAATTGACAACGATTTGCTGGTTAGAGAGGGAAAATTAATTTCACCTTCTTGCTATAGGAGAAGAATCTTAGAAATGGCTCACTCTGGTCATTTGGAGATGACAGTGATCAAACGCAGAATTCATAATGATTTTTGGAGGCCCAGTGTTGATCATGAGTGTAGGAAGGTGGATATCTGACTATGGTTACCCCCAACTTTTTTGCCTAGTGTCTAGCTGGTTTTTCGACTTAGTTGGCCTGAGATCCTGCCATTCAGGGTCTCAGGCTGTCTGCTCTCTCTTTAAAATGGACTCCATGTACCCTAGGTACATAACCAATTGGTAAGGATCACCTTATTGGACCCTGTACAGTGTACCCTAGGTACCCAGGGCATAGGTGTACCCTAGGCCTCCCAGGGGCTGCAGCATGTATTATGCCACCCCTGGTCTGGCCTTCCAATCAGACACAACTGGCTGATCACTCAGCTGGGGCAAGGTCGTGTAATCACCCCTTGCTTAGATATAGTATGCCTATATCTACCCTTATATATAGACACATGTGTACCTATCAGTCACTCCTATGGCAGGCCTTAACAATCCTGGAGGCAGAGTGCTTGGTAACATGTGAGATGGTGCTCTAGCATGAGCTGAGCCTGTCTGCAGCTTTCGGAACCATGTCCTTATAGCTGTTCTATGATATAGCCTACCATATACTCTTAAAGTGCCTTATAATCTTAAACGGTTATGGTAACTATGGTTTGGCTTTATCAAAACATGTCGTGTAAGGTGTCTAACACTTTGGAATAATACCCCCATACCATTTCTGGTGATGAGGATATTATTCCTCCCTTCTAGAGGGAGAGACATGTTAAAATCATACTTCAACTGTTAGCCTCTGACCAAAGCCTCAGCATCACAAAATGGATGCTGCTGCCACGACACAAGTCTGACCTCCTGCAGCTGGGAGTGATCCCAGCCAGGGAGGCCTGGACAATAGGTTTCCTGCTTGGGGAGGTGCTAGCACCTCCCCAGACAGCCTTTAGTGTATTGGGGCAGGGTGGGCTGAAAGGAATGAGACATGCCTGGGGCACACAAGGTGTTCCTTGCATAGTCCAGTTCAAACCGGCGCTGGGGCACTCCAGCCCCAGCTCTGGCGCGAAACTGGACAAAGGGAAGTGGGTGTAACCACCCCCTCCCAGGTCCCACCCATAAGGCGTGACCTAGCAGGTATCCCAGCCCCCCAGATTAGTATAAGAGTGGGAGTTGGGCCTCAAGACTTTAGATTATCCTGAACCTGCAAAACTGAACAGAAACTCTGGACCTTCGACATTCGACGAAAGAAGAAGACTGAAGAATCTCCCTTGTAGCCAAGGAGTGGCTACCCTGTGCAAACAGGCACCATCAAGAGACTACCCTTTGCTTTGCCCACGTTCTACGAGGAACCGACTGCAGAGCCTGACCAGAGCCTTGACTTCCAGACTTCTCCGACCCTGATCCACATCTACAGCAGAGCTGAGATCCGTGGAGGCGACGAGCGACGTGGGACCGGCTACCTGGAAAAAGTGGCTAGTAACTTAAAGCGCAGCTTCTGAGGTACCCTCGAAGTTGTGCACCGGGGATTGAGAAGCCCCAACCCCAAGCACCATCTGCACCGAAGATCAGCCCCCCACACTCCACGAGTCCTGCGTGGGGCCCTTCAGCATTTTCCTGCTTGCCGCGTCTGTCCGGTTGCTTGCCCGCTGGCTAGTGGCCTTTGTGACGACGCACCCTGAAATCTTCTGCGCTGGTTTGGCTCCTCCAGACTGGCTCCCGCTTCTCTGCAAAGAAGAAGCACCCCAGACCTTCCTGGTCTGCACCAGAAGCAAGTCCTTCGTTCTTCGTGGGTTCCGCTTGCCAAGGCTTGGTGAGTCCTAGACCAACTTCGACGCCGCCGACAGCAAGAGCCTTCGTGGGACAGCTCGCCTCCTGGTCCTGGTCGTCCTCGACGCTTCCTGGTCCTCCTGGCTGCAGCGACAAGCTTCACCTTCAACTGCAATCTTCACGACATCGCCTGGTTCCTTCCTGGTTCCACGTGGTCACTGGCTAGTGACCTTGACTCTGTCCCTTCTGCTTGCAGGTTTCTTCTCTTCTTGATCCCAGCCTTGGGATCCACCGGACACTCTTCACTGACTGCCTGTCAGCATCTTTCTTCAGGCATCCATAGGAGTCGACGACGAAAACGACGCATCTTCACCCCTATGCACCCGCAGCCTGTGGGCTAGGTAAATTGGGTACTCCGGTGCTCATCAGGATAGTGACTATCCTAGTGTCTAGTTTTCAAGTCTCAACTTCCTAGCTACTCCGGAAGTGTCCTAAATCTACCGTTTTCTAAACTGTACTATTGCTATTGACTTTTACTCATTACGCGTGAGTGTTTCCACTCTGCACACGAATCCCGTGGGCCTCCCACTTCCTAACTAACGCTAGTTTAGTGTAGCCCCAGCGATTCCCTAGGCCTAGGCCTATTCTATTTCCGTGACAGTGGTTCTTATACCACTTACTTAGTATATGGTTTGCGTGGCCCCTAGGGCCTAACTGTATTACTTACCTGTGTGACTTAATGTATGCTTAAATAAGACTGTGTTGTACTTACCTCTAATCTCATAAAGAGTGCTGAGGGTTTGACTAGAATGAATACACTTTATTTTATATATATATCTGTTGTGGTGTCCTTTCATTTGGTATTCAAGGGATTATATATGGTATCACAGCTGGCTTCACATGCCATTCAGAGTTTAGCCTAAGGCTGCTCTTGTCCATGCTACCACTAGGATAGCTGGTCTATAAGGTTGACTTTACAACCAATCACCATAAGGGTATTTGGACTGATATAAGGTGTACACTAGAACTAGTGACATCATACATCAGGCCAACTTCTCACATTGGTGAGCAGCGGTTGGGATCTGAGCTTGCTGTTGTAATACCATTGTAATCTTGAGATACTAAATTGAAAGATCACACAGATATTGTCTAGGTACATATAACATAGATTATAATACTTAAGTCCTACTGGACTTTGTAGTTGTAGGTTGAAGGGAGTAACACACCCTGACTACAACTACTAGAGAGGTTTAGTAGATACAACTAGTGTAGGTAGGTGCACACACCACACCCTCACTAGATCATGTCTCTGAGAGGAGATCAAGTAGATGCTCCCTCAGGAGGATCAGGTCTGCAAAAGACCCCCTCTAGATATGATACCTTAACATTCCAGGAGATGAGACACTTGTGTACCTCCAGAGGAATAAAACAGGGTGCAAACCCTACCCTCCTTCAGTTAAGACAACTCCTAGAGGAGTATGACATTATTAGGGCATCTCAGGCAGGTACCCTAGGTACAGAGGAGGGCCTACCCACCACAGAGGAGTCAGAGGAGACTTCAGATGAAGAGGTAGACAGCCAGAGCCAAGTAGGAAGACTTAGCCAGGCTAACCTAAGCTTACATGGGAGTTTGCATGGGGTCCCCCCTTACAGACCCCCAAGTAGGCTTACACAGAGAAGCAGGAGGGACAGATCCCCTTCAAGGGAATCCATCCACTCCCATGTCTCTAACATCTCTAATGCTTCCTCTCACAGGGGAATGACTTCCCATGAGAGAAAGGAGCATGAAGCCAGAATGAGGGAAGCTAATCTGAGGATTCAGAGGGAAGAACTTGCCCTTGCCAAAGAGAAGCTTGCTCTGGCTAGAGAACAAAAGTTAAGTGGGTTAGAACCCACTGGTGGCAGCAACATTCCTAGAGATAGGGATAGGTCTTATGACCATAGAAACCTAAGCAAGATAGTCCCCCCCATATCAGAATGGGGATGACATCCACAAGTGGATGACTGCTTTGGAGAGGGCCTGCAAAGTACAGCAGGTTCCCCAGAGTCAGTGGGCAGCTATCTTGTGGCTCTCTTTTTCTGACAAAGGTAGAGACAAGCTCCTCACAGTCAGTGATGAGGATGCAAACAATTACAAAGTCCTGAAGAGTGCTCTGATAGATGGGTTTGGCTTAACCACTGAGCAATATAGGTTGTTGTTCAGAGACACCCAGAAGACACAGACACAGGACTGGTCTGATTTTGTGGATTGTGCCACTAAGGCTTTGGAAGGTTGGTTAGATGGCAGCAAGGTTCAGGACTATACAGGATTGTACAACTTGATTATGAGGGAGCAGATCCTTAGTAATTGTCAGAACCAGCTTCTCCATCAACACCTGGTAGACTCAGATTTGACCTCTCCCCAAGAATTGGGAAAGAGGGCAGATAAATGGGTCAGGACCAGGATTAGGCCTAAAAATCAGGGTGGTGACCAAAAGAAAGATACCACCAAGCCTCAAGAGAAGGGTGGGGATAAAGCAAAAGAGAAATCTTCCTCAGGGCCCCAACACTCCACACAGGGTGGTGGGTCCCAAGCTCCCTCCTCTACCACAGTTAAAAAGCCTTACTGCCATGTGTGTAAAACACCTGGGCATTGGAAAACTGACAGCAGTTGCCCACAGGCTAAAAACAAAACTGTTCCTCCAACTACTCCTGTCACACCACCTATTACTGTCAGCAGTAATCCCCCAGATGGTGGGAGTGCCCCCAAAAATTTGGTTGGGTTTTCTTGGGGAACACAGGGGGACTCTGGCTTAGCCAATTCCCCTACAGCAGCTACTCTTGTCTGTGATGGTGGCATGGGGTTTGCCAACTTCACTGCCTGTCCCAACACATTGGGTAGGTACAGACAGGAACCCTACATCAATGGTAGAAAAGCTGAGTCCTACAGAGACACTGGAGCTAGCATCACTATGGTGGCCCATAGGCTAGTTCCCTCTGAGCAGCTTTTGCCTGGTTTCTCATACCAGGTAACTAACATTGATGGCAAACAGAACAGTCATCCCATGGCAGAGGTATGTCTCAGCTGGGGAGGGGTCACTGGCCCTAAAAGGGTGGCAGTGTCTCCAACCTTGCCTGTGGACTGCTTGCTGGGGAATGACTTAGAACTCTCAGCTTGGGCTGAAGTTGAACAAGACACCCATTCTAAAATGGTAGGCCTTTCACAAAAGGGTAGTGGGGTTGTGCCAGCCACAACCCCTGTCCAAGTAGATTTCCTCCCTGAAAAGGTTGGAAGGGCAGTGTTAGCCACAGCCCAGGCAAAGACAGACTTCCCTGTAGAGATTGGCAGAGCTGTGACAGTCACAGCTCAAACACAAACTGAGTGCCTCCCTGAAAAGGTTGGCAAGGCTGTAATGGTCTCAGCCCATACTCAGACTGACATAGGTGTAGTGCAGCCTGAAACTATGGATCACTCCACACAAACAGAGAGTAGTAGGGAGGAAGAAAAGTCTCCCTCTCCCCAGACATTAGGAAAAGGTCAGCCTCCTCAGGGATCTGACCTCACCCCTTGTGAAGGAACTGCCCCAGAGGTAGCCAGGCCTGGCCTGGCAGAGCCTCTGATGTCAGTGGCCCCTTCCAAGGTGGGACCCAGTCTGGTGCAGGTAGCCTGCCTCTCTCTACCCTGCCTCAGTCAGCCCAGGGCTGCAGAGGTCAGGGAGGCCAGTGGACCCCAAGAGGGCCCCTGTCCACAAGAACCCCCCAATCAAAAGAATGAGGATTGCCTGGCTAGTAGCCCTAGCCAGGTGATGGGTAAAAACATTCCTGAGGGATCCCCTTTACAGGTAGTTAGGGACCTCCCCCAGAGGGATTCTGTTGAGCACAGGCAAACCTGGGACCTTAGGGCCCCAAACCTGACCTGTCCCTCCAGTAAGCCCACAAAAGGGACCCAGCCTCCAGCTTTAGGTAGCCAGAGGCTGACCCTGAGAGCACAGTGCAACTCAGTTAAAGAAAGAAAGGCATCCATGGTGGAGGATGATTGGAGGAAGCTGAGGCCTCACTTTGAGGACACTCACTTCAGTACTCCATCTCAACACCAGCCTTTTACTTTGCAAAGACACACCCAAGGTAGAGATTCCCTATGGTGGAGACCCTATGATACCTTTAGGATGAGGGATTGCTTAGTGGACCATGAGACAGGGGGTAACCATGCCAGTGCTGGTTCTTCCTTATATGGCCACTTAGGCAAAAGAGGCTTACCTTGTCAAGGCCAGCCTTATCTCCTTTCGTTTGGGGGGGGTTGTGTAGGAAGGTGGATATCTGACTATGGTTACCCCCAACTTTTTTGCCTAGTGTCTAGCTGGTTTTTCGACTTAGTTGGCCTGAGATCCTGCCATTCAGGGTCTCAGGCTGTCTGCTCTCTCTTTAAAATGGACTCCATGTACCCTAGGTACATAACCAATTGGTAAGGATCACCTTATTGGACCCTGTACAGTGTACCCTAGGTACCCAGGGCATAGGTGTACCCTAGGCCTCCCAGGGGCTGCAGCATGTATTATGCCACCCCTGGTCTGGCCTTCCAATCAGACACAACTGGCTGATCACTCAGCTGGGGCAAGGTCGTGTAATCACCCCTTGCTTAGATATAGTATGCCTATATCTACCCTTATATATAGACACATGTGTACCTATCAGTCACTCCTATGGCAGGCCTTAACAATCCTGGAGGCAGAGTGCTTGGTAACATGTGAGATGGTGCTCTAGCATGAGCTGAGCCTGTCTGCAGCTTTCGGAACCATGTCCTTATAGCTGTTCTATGATATAGCCTACCATATACTCTTAAAGTGCCTTATAATCTTAAACGGTTATGGTAACTATGGTTTGGCTTTATCAAAACATGTCGTGTAAGGTGTCTAACACTTTGGAATAATACCCCCATACCATTTCTGGTGATGAGGATATTATTCCTCCCTTCTAGAGGGAGAGACATGTTAAAATCATACTTCAACTGTTAGCCTCTGACCAAAGCCTCAGCATCACAAAATGGATGCTGCTGCCACGACACAAGTCTGACCTCCTGCAGCTGGGAGTGATCCCAGCCAGGGAGGCCTGGACAATAGGTTTCCTGCTTGGGGAGGTGCTAGCACCTCCCCAGACAGCCTTTAGTGTATTGGGGCAGGGTGGGCTGAAAGGAATGAGACATGCCTGGGGCACACAAGGTGTTCCTTGCATAGTCCAGTTCAAACCGGCGCTGGGGCACTCCAGCCCCAGCTCTGGCGCGAAACTGGACAAAGGGAAGTGGGTGTAACCACCCCCTCCCAGGTCCCACCCATAAGGCGTGACCTAGCAGGTATCCCAGCCCCCCAGATTAGTATAAGAGTGGGAGTTGGGCCTCAAGACTTTAGATTATCCTGAACCTGCAAAACTGAACAGAAACTCTGGACCTTCGACATTCGACGAAAGAAGAAGACTGAAGAATCTCCCTTGTAGCCAGGGAGTGGCTACCCTGTGCAAACAGGCACCATCAAGAGACTACCCTTTGCTTTGCCCACGTTCTACGAGGAACCGACTGCAGAGCCTGACCAGAGCCTTGACTTCCAGACTTCTCCGACCCTGATCCACATCTACAGCAGAGCTGAGATCCGTGGAGGCGACGAGCGACGTGGGACCGGCTACCTGGAAAAAGTGGCTAGTAACTTAAAGCGCAGCTTCTGAGGTACCCTCGAAGTTGTGCACCGGGGATTGAGAAGCCCCAACCCCAAGCACCATCTGCACCGAAGATCAGCCCCCCACACTCCACGAGTCCTGCGTGGGGCCCTTCAGCATTTTCCTGCTTGCCGCGTCTGTCCGGTTGCTTGCCCGCTGGCTAGTGGCCTTTGTGACGACGCACCCTGAAATCTTCTGCGCTGGTTTGGCTCCTCCAGACTGGCTCCCGCTTCTCTGCAAAGAAGAAGCACCCCAGACCTTCCTGGTCTGCACCAGAAGCAAGTCCTTCGTTCTTCGTGGGTTCCGCTTGCCAAGGCTTGGTGAGTCCTAGACCAACTTCGACGCCGCCGACAGCAAGAGCCTTCGTGGGACAGCTCGCCTCCTGGTCCTGGTCGTCCTCGACGCTTCCTGGTCCTCCTGGCTGCAGCGACAAGCTTCACCTTCACCTGCAATCTTCACGACATCGCCTGGTTCCTTCCTGGTTCCACGTGGTCACTGGCTAGTGACCTTGACTCTGTCCCTTCTGCTTGCAGGTTTCTTCTCTTCTTGATCCCAGCCTTGGGATCCACCGGACACTCTTCACTGACTGCCTGTCAGCATCTTTCTTCAGGCATCCATAGGAGTCGACGACGAAAACGACGCATCTCCACCCCTATGCACCCGCAGCCTGTGGGCTAGGTAACTTGGGTACTCCGGTGCTCATCAAGATAGTGACTATCCTAGTGTCTAGTTTTCAAGTCTCAACTTCCTAGCTACTCCGGAAGTGTCCTAAATCTACCGTTTTCTAAACTGTACTATTGCTATTGACTTTTACGCATTACGCGTGAGTGTTTCCACTCTGCACACGAATCCCGTGGGCCTCCCACTTCCTAACTAACGCTAGTGTAGTGTAGCCCCAGCGATTCCCTAGGCCTAGGCCTATTCTATTTCCGTGACAGTGGTTCTTATACCACTTACTTAGTATATGGTTTGCGTGGCCCCTATGGCCTAACTGTATTACTTACCTGTGTGACTTAATGTATGCTTAAATAAGACTGTGTTGTACTTACCTCTAATCTCATAAAGAGTGCTGAGGGTTTGACTAGAATGAATACACTTTATTTTATATATATATCTGTAGTGGTGTCCTTTCATTTGGTATTCAAGGGATTATATATGGTATCACAGCTGGCTTCACATGCCATTCAGAGTTTAGCCTAAGACTGCTCTTGTCCATGCTACCACTAGGATAGCTGGTCTATAAGGTTGACTTTACAACCAATCACCATAAGGGTATTTGGACTGATATAAGGTGTACACTAGAACTAGTGACATCATACATCAGGCCAACTTCTCACAATGAGGTTGAAGTTTCAGTGAATGAATGTACTCAATGTTTGTGCAGTGAAACATTTATCTACATCCTCTCTGTGCTCCAAGCCCGTTCTGTGTCCAAGCAAAGTATTTCAAAGGGTTGCTCTGGATTTTTTTAGGACCGTTTCATGTACTTCCTAATTGCATGAAATATTTTGGTGTTTTGATTGATCATCGTTCTAGATGGGTGGAAGTGAGAGGTGTTTTGGAACCCAATATTAAATCTGTTATTAGTTTTCTACAAGATGTATTTAGTAAGGAAGGTGTTCCCGAAGAACTTTTAACAGACAATGGAGTGCAGTTCACCTCTGTTAGCATGCAAGAATTTGTGGGGCGAACGTGGGAGTAAAGCACTTACGCACTCCACTTTATTATCCCCAAGCTAATGGAAAAGTTGAGAGATTTAACAGGGTTTTGGTTGAGTGTATTTAGAATGCGATTAAGGCTAGAGTTGATTGCGAGACTGTCAGAGATGTTGTGTGGGCATTGTGAGACCGGCCTCGTGGCGTGGGCCCTCCCGACCAGCAAGTCACACTACAAACACGCAGAACCTCGTGGGCACGGCCTTCCGGCCTCCGTGGACCAACATCCCGAGGGCCGACCAGATCCCCAACACGCATGCCCGGCCGAGGGAGAACAAAACCCCCCCCCAAACCAGACCGAGAGGCGCCGGCTCTGTCACACATCTGGACTCTTCCCCGAGGGAGGTTTCGATCGGCCACCAGGCCCCCGGTAAGCGGGCGCCTCTCCTGCTGGGCGTCTGGGGTTCCTCCCGGACACATCTGAACAGATCAAGGGGCTGAGCGACAGGAAACCCCGACACATCGCCCCCCGGGCACGAGACCCTCTCCGCGAGGACTCCGGACTTCAAAGAGGAGGGGGAGTATAACAAGGGGTGCTGAAGGGACGAGAGGCAGAGAAGACCTGGACTGACGAGAGCCTGCGGACCTGGTCGCGGCTCGATCGCTCACCGAACAGAAGAAACGCAATCTGAACTCTGAACCATCTGAGCCCTGCTGACGCCGTCGCGGCTCCTCGAATTCTGAACCATCTGAGCCCTGCTGATGCCGTCGCGGCTCCCCGAACGCTGAATCATCTGAGCCCTGCTGACGCCATCGCGGCTCCTCGAATTCTGAACCATCTGAGCCCTGCTGACGCCGTCGCGGCTCCCCGAACGCTGAACCATCTGAGCCCTGCTGACGCCGTCGCGGCTCCCTGAACTACGACCCTCCGGTGCCTGCTGAGTGACTCGCGGCCCGCTCCTCCAAGAGAATCGGCAGAGATTGCCGAGAGAAGCAACATCCCCTCAGCTCGAGGATTGAGAGCTGTGCGCCGGATACCTCGCAGAGACACTGATTGAAAGACTGTCCCGCTACCCTTTTTCCCATCATCGCAAGATCGCTGCCGCTTGTGGCATTAATTCTGCACCTGCCTGCCGGATCATAAAGATCCCTGACAACTACCGATAAAAGCGTATTGCCTAATAACGAACTACTGTGTGGTGTCCCTCTATCCGAAGAGAGAGTAAGCGCAGCGCGTGCGATCCTAGGTGCGAGACCCTTCCAGGAAGGGCCTCCCTGCTCTTGCTCGGCCTAATTCTGGGAAAGGTGGGCCTCAGGGTGGTCAGGAACCCATTCTGCAGCCTCCCCGGGGAACGCCTTCCAACATTTGGTGGCAGGCGACGGGATCCGAGCCAACACCTAGAGATCGTGCAGTAGACGGCTTACGCACCACCAAGAAGAATGGAAGGAGAAACTTCCCTAGGTGCCGCAGGCACCAACCCAAGCACGGCATTTCAAAAGGACCAGTTAGAATCGTATACGCACCGAGAACTGAAACAATTTTGCAAAGACTTTGGAATCGCTACCACCGGACTAAGCACGAAAGAGGACTTCCAGGGGGCATTAAAAACCTGGGTCGAGGCAGAAACTCCCCGGTCACAAGCAGAAGGAGAGCACCCCAACGAACCACGAAGCAGCCCGGGGAGGAACGGCGCCCCCGAGGGGGGCCTATCCCCAGAGGAACTAGCGGACCGAGAAAGAAGTCGCAACCACGAACTGGAACTAGCAAAACTAGAAATCGAAGGAGAGATAAAACTGGCTGAGAAAAAACTGGCAGTAGAACAGTTACGCCTACACGGAGAACTAGAGGAAAAGAAACGACAGAGAGAACACGAAGAAAAGAAACTCCAACTAGAGCACGAACGTAGCCTAAAAGAAATCGAGCTCAAGGCTAAGAGGGCGGAGGCCCGACCCTCGGAAACCCAACCCATCTCCTCCACCGTGGAACCGAAGGTCCACATCCCCAAAGATGTGGTGAAAGAATACTATAAGAACGACGACATTCAGCAATGGTTCAAGGCCTACGAAGTCGCCATGACCTCCCACCGAGTCCCGCAGAAAGACTGGGGGGCTGGGCTGTGGGGCCGGTTCCTGAGTGAGGGGAGAGATACCCTGCTGGACCTACCCTCCACCGTGATGAACTCCTACAGTCACATGAAAGAGGCCCTGGTAGCCAGATATGGGCTCACCCCTGAAATGTACCGGCAACGGTTTAGAGACTGCAAAAAGATACCCGGTACTACATGGGTGGAGTACGTGAACTTTTACAGCCGGGCCTTGGACGGATGGATCAAGGGCAGCAAGGTCTCCACCTTTGAGGAGCTGTTCGACCTGATCGCATGGGAACACTTGGCCGCTAATTGCTTCGTAGAGCTGCGCCAGCACCTCCTGGACAGCAAACTCACAGACCCTCGGAAACTGGCCGTCGAGGCTGACCGGTGGGTGAACACCCGGACCTCCCGGGGCCCCGTGGGAGACTACGGTCGCCACAATCAGGGACCCCCCCGCCAGAGGGGCGGAGGGAACCAAGGCCGGCAACGGGAGCTCCCGGGGGGATCCCCGCTCAGCCCTCCCAGAGGACAATCTCCGCCCTTTCCAGCTCCGCCTCCGGCCAGCACCGGGCCACCAGGGAGGCCGGGACCCCGAGGGAGAATCACATGTTTCCGCTGCCAGCAGACCGGACACTATGCCAGTGACCCTCAGTGTCCCCTGTACCAGCGGACCACCACCACAACCCCGCCGGCTCGACAGATGGCCTCTGTAGCCCTGGGGGAAGAGATGGAAGACTCCGAAGAATGGGAACCAGCCGCCATGGCCTTGGTCTCCCTAGGGGACCGGGAGATGGTCCCCGGAACGCCCCTGCCCGCCAACACGAAGAAGTACCGACAGCAGGTGACGGTCAACGGTCACTGCATCGAGGGGCTCCGGGACACGGGGGCGAGTGTCACGGTAGTCCACTGTCACCTGATTTCCGAGGATCAGATCCTGCCTGACGCCTTTTGCCCCGTCATCTCATCAGACAATTCTGAGAGCCTCTGCCGGATGGCCCTAGTCCCCTTCGAATGGGGGGGAGTCACCGGCAAGTTAAAAGTAGCGGTCCGAACCTCCCAGCCCGTGGACTGCCTCCTGGGCAACGACCTGGAGAACTCCCCGTGGGGACAAGTGGAACAAAGGGCCCACCTCGAGATGATGGGCCTACCCGAGTGGGTATGCGCCACCACGCGCTCGATGACTCTCCGGGCGCCTTCCTCCGAGGGGGGAGAGGCCATGCCCCTGAACACCGCCACCATCCCCGAGAGCCAGGATACACCACCAGAGGCCAACGACCCCCTTCTGGACGAACCAACCGCTCCCGGCGAAGAATCCGGGCCTTCCGACCCCGCAACCCTGACCAAACTCGGGGACTTGCCAGACCTGGCCCCGTGGCCCTGCGAAGGGGGCCCCTCCCGCGAAGAGTTCTGCCAAGAACAATCCACCTGCCCGTCCCTCATTGGACCCCGACAACAGGCCGAGGCCCAAGCAGCAGGCGACCAGACTGGCGCCCACTGGGTATACTGGGAGAACGGACTGCTGTACAGTGAACAGAAGTGGGCCGAGTTGGGATCGGCCCGAGTACTAGTAGTACCCCTACGCTTCCGAAGTCTTCTCCTGGGCCTGGCCCATGATGTACCCCTGGCCGGACACTTAGGCCAAGATAAGACATACCAGCGATTCGTCACCCACTTCTACTGGCCCAAGATGCGAGCAAATGTGGAGGCCCACTGCAAGTCCTGCCCCACGTGCCAGGCCAGTGGAAAGAGTGGGGGCAAGCGCAAGGCTCCGCTCCAACCCTTCCCCGTCGTCAGTACCCCTTTTGAGCGGGTAGGGATCGACATTGTCGGACCACTGGACCCTAAGACCGCCCAGGGCCACCGGTTCATCCTCGTCCTGGTGGACCATGCCACCCGTTACCCCGAAGCCATCCCTCTCCGCACCGTAACGGCCCCCGTGGTGGGCCGGGCCTTGATGGGGATCTTCTCCCGCATGGGGTTCCCCCGCGAAGTCGTGAGTGACCGGGGGACGAACTTTATCTCCCGATATATGAAGTCCCTCTGGCAGCAGTGCGGAGTATCGTACAAATTCACCACCCCGTACCACCCCCAAGGAAACGGCCTAGTCGAGCGCTTTAACAAGACACTGAAAGGGATGATCATGGGCCTCGAGGAACCCCTACGCCGGAGGTGGGACGTCCTCCTCCCATGTCTCCTGTTCGCCTACCGGGAGGTCCCCCAAAAATCCCTGGGGTTCAGCCCATTCGAACTGTTATATGGACACCCCGTCCGAGGACCCCTGAGCCTGGTCAAGGAGGGGTGGGAAGCAACCCCCCGGGGGACCCCTCCAGACGTGTTCCGATACATCCTGGCGTTCCGCAACCAGACCCGAAAATTCAGGGAACTCGCAGAAGCAAACCTCGAGGCCAGTCAAGAAGAGATGAAGCGCTGGTATGACCAGAATGCTACGCTGGTCGAGTTTCAGCCAGGCCAACAAGTCTGGGTCATGGCCCCGGTGAGACCCTGCGCTCTCCAGGATAAATGGACTGGACCCTTCAAGGTGATCGAGCGGAAGAGCCAAGTCACCTATCTCATCGATGTGCAGTCCCCGCGGAACCCCCTCCGGGTTCTCCACGTGAACCGCCTCAAGCCCCACTTTGTGCGGACCGAATTAAGTCTACTCCTGGCCACCGACGATGGGACCGAAGAAGACACCGAGCCCCTCCCAGACCCCCTGGGGGCGAAGGAAACCGATGGATCCGTGGAGGGAGTGAGACTGTCGACCGCCCTCACAGCCCAACAGACCGACGACTGCCGCCAGCTACTTGGGCAGTTCGCGGATCTCTTCTCCCTGACCCCCGGGGTCACCAGCTGGTGTGTCCACGACGTGGACACCGGAGACAGCCCGCCAGTGAGACATCGGGCCTACCGGGTCCCTGATCGGGTCCGGACCTGCATCCAGACCGAGGTGGCAAAGATGTTAGACCTTGGGGTGATTGAACCCTCCGACAGCCCCTGGGCCAGCCCGGTAGTCCTGGTTCCGAAGGCGACTACCCCGGGTGTTGCCCCCGAGCTGAGATTCTGCGTGGACTACCGAGGCCTCAATGCGGTCACCCGAGCAGACGCTCACCCTATCCCCCGTGCCGACGAACTCATTGACCGCCTTGGGGCCGCCTGCTACCTCAGCACCTTCGACCTGACCAGTGGGTACTGGCAGATTGCCCTCACCGAGGGAGCCAAGGAGCGCTCCGCCTTCTCCACCCCGGATGGGCACTACCGCTTTAGGGTGATGCCGTTCGGAATGAAAAATGCCCCGGCCACCTTCCAGCGGCTGGTGAACAGGGTCCTGGCCGGACTAGAGGGGTTCAGCGCAGCATACCTTGACGACATAGCGCTCTTCAGCTCCCAATGGACCGAGCACCTCCAGCACCTCCGTCAAGTCCTGCTGGCTCTACGCCGGGCCGGCCTCACCATCAAAGCTAGCAAATGTCAAATTGGGCACGGCTCCGTAACTTATCTGGGGCACCAGGTGGGGAGTGGGCAGGTCGCCCCCCTCCAGCCGAAGATCGACGCCATCTTGTCCTGGGAACCCCCTACAACCCAAACGGAAGTCCGAGCCTTCCTGGGCCTCACCGGCTACTACCGAAGGTTCATTAAAAACTATGGCAGCATCGCAGGCCCTCTCACAGAACTAACCTCCAAAAAACACCCCAAGAAAATACACTGGACTCCCGCCTGCCAAAAGGCGTTCGACACCCTAAAGGCCGCAATGTGCGCGGCTCCAGTACTCAAAGCACCCGACTACGCCCAGGAGTTTGTGGTCCAGACGGACGCCTCGGAACACGGCATCGGGGCAGTCCTCTCACAATATGACGACAAAGGCATAGATCAGCCCATAGCCTTCATCAGCCGAAGGTTACTGCCCCGGGAACAGCGGTGGAGCACGATTGAACGTGAGACATTCGCCGTAGTCTGGGCTCTCAAAAAGCTACGGCCCTACCTGTTCAGAACACACTTCCGAGTGCAAACAGACCATCGACCCCTGCGGTGGTTGATGCAGATGCGAGGGGAAAACCCCAAGCTGCTACGCTGGTCCATCTCTCTCCAGGGGATGGATTTCACTGTGGAACATCGCCCCGGGACTGACCACGCCAACGCGGACGGCCTGTCCCGATTCTTCCGCTTCAGCGAGGAGAACTCCCAAGTGGATGGGTAGTTCTCCCCGCCTTTCAGCTGGGGGGGGCACGTGTGAGACCGGCCTCGTGGCGTGGGCCCTCCCGACCAGCAAGTCACACTACAAACACGCCGAACCTCGTGGGCACGGCCTTCCGGCCTCCGTGGACCAACATCCCGAGGGCCGACCAGATCCCCAACACGCATGCCCGGCCGAGGGAGAACGAAACCCCCCCCCAAACCAGACCGAGAGGCGCCGGCTCTGTCACACCTCTGGACTCTTCCCCGAGGGAGGTTTCGATCGGCCACCAGGCCCCCGGTGAGCGGGCGCCTCTCCTGCTGGGCGTCTGGGGTCCCTCCCGGACACATCTGAACAGATCAAGGGGCTGAGCGACAGGAAACCCCGACACATCGCCCCCCAGGCACGAGACCCCTCTCCGCGAGGACTCCGGACTTCAAAGAGGAGGGGGAGTATAACAAGGGGTGCTGAAGGGACGAGAGGCAGAGAAGACCTGGACTGACGAGAGCCTGCGGACCTGGTCGCGGCTCGATCGCTCACCGAACAGAAGAAACGCAATCCGAACTCTGAACCATCTGAGCCCTGCTGACGCCATCGCGGCTCCTCGAATTCTGAACCATCTGAGCCCTGCTGACGCCGTCGCGGCTCCCCGAACGCTGAATCATCTGAGCCCTGCTGACGCCGTCGCGGCTCCTCGAATTCTGAACCATCTGAGCCCTGCTGACGCCATCGCGGCTCCCTGAACTACGGCCCTCCGGTGCCTGCTGAGTGACTCGCGGCCCGCTCCTCCAAGAGAATCGGCAGAGATTGCCGAGAGAAGCAACATCCCCTCAGCTCGAGGATTGAGAGCTGTGCGCCGGATACCTCGCAGAGACACTGATTGAAAGACTGTCCCGCTACCCTTTTTCCCATCATCGCAAGATCGCTGCCGCTTGTGGCATTAATTATGCACCTGCCTGCCGGATCATAAAGATCCCTGACAACTACCGATAAAAGCGTATTGCCTTATAACGAACTACTGTGTGGTGTCCCTCTATCCGAAGAGAGAGTAAGCGCAGCGGTTGCGATCCTAGGTGCGAGACCCTTCCAGGAAGGGCCTCCCTGCTCTTGCTCGGCCTAATTCTGGGAAAGGTGGGCCTCAGGGTGGTCAGGAACCCATTCTGCAGCCTCCCCGGGGAACGCCTTCCAACAGGCATACAGAACTACTCCTCATTCTGTGTCGGGTTCTGTACCTTGTGACTTAATGAGAGGAAGAAAAGTGGTATCCACCCTTAATCCATTTTGGAAAATTGAAGCATTGGACAAGGAGTGCAGTGGGGTGAGAGAAGCTGTCAAAGCCAAGCTTTTGAGTGATGAAGTTAGTCGCCACAGGTGTGAAAGGTCAAGACTTCCTGTTACAAGAAGGGAAGTCAAATTTTCCAGTGGGGATTGGTTTTGTGTCAAAGAACCCTATTAGTGCAAAAGGAGAAGTCAAAGTTCAGAGGCCCGGCATGCATTGTTGGCATTAGAGGCCAAGCTATGGAACTGGACAATGGTCAGTGATGGAATGTTTCTCGCATGGCCAAAGTCAAGAATAATGGTAATCATTCTGGTGAACAAATGCAAGTTCAAAACTTTCTGGTAGCTAGAAGAAGCTCTAGGATCAAGAGAGTTCCTAGTAAATTCAATGATTAATTTTGCCTGCTAATTCATTTTCGCAAATTTTTCTTTTGTTGTGTTCTCTCATTTCACTTTGTTCCCGTTAAAGGGGGGCAATATGTGGTGTTTAGGTTTTGCATTTTGTTACTGTATTTTATTGATGCTCTTATTTTATAGGTTATATATGGAATCTTCTGTTTTGCTTGTGCTTGTATTCTATGTAGCATTGTAGTTGGAATGTGTGGGTGAAGGACTGGAACACTGCAGTGTGTGTTCGTGCTGTCCCCTTGAGCCCTCAATACATGTGCACTTTTAATTAATCCTAAAATCACCTGAAGACTGTTGGCGAGTACTTTACACAACCATTGCCTACTTTTGACACAGGAACCCTCTCTCCTGCCCATGCACAATTTGGGAAGCTTGCATGGGGCGGTGGCTGGGATATGGTTGGCGCGGTTGGAAGCCCCTTATGTAGCATCGAAAGGGGTGATCAGTAGAAAGGGGATGACGTGGGGCAAATGCAAGGCCCAAGGACTTGGCCGTAACCTCAAAGTCCTTAAAGCGCACAAGCTTCCTTGTCTCCATCAAAAAGGCATGGCCATGAGGGAAGCCTGGATAATCCCGGGAAAGGCATATGTTCTCAGCCAGGCGTGGTGTCTAAGTGCCACCGTCATGGAAAGCGCGCTGCCCAGTGAGTTGGTCATATCCAACCCACACCTAAAAGTGAACTTTGCTGCAGCTCTCCCATCCTTGACCGCTTGGGAGAGAACAACTTGGGCCTCGTCCAGAAACTGTGGCAGCACTTGAGCAACCATGTCCCACAGAGTCTAGGAGTATTGGCCGCATAAGCATGCGCTGTTCACCGACCAGAAGGCTGGTAGAAGAATACAGCATCTTTCCTAAGCTATCCAGCCTCTTGGATTCCCTGTACGAGGGTGTGGCAGGAAATGCTCCATGGGATGTAGAGGCGTGGAGCACAAAGCTCTCAGGGGTGGGGTGTTGGATGAGGAAGTTTGAGCCCCAGGTGCGAGGTGGTGGTGGAGGCGGGCAATTGTCCTGTTCACAGGAGCACCTGGGTTGGGCATGGACCAGGTTTCCAGTAGGACATCTGTTAGTGTTTCATTAAGAGAGAGCAGGGGTTCGGAAGCGGAAGCTTTAGGTGTTAGACCCTTCCATCAAGATCTTAGCCTTGACTGCTACTGACAGCAACTCGAGATCCAGGACCTCAACTGCCCTCTTCAACATGGAATATGATACTCTCCCATCTGTAGTCACGGTAGGAGGAGAAAGCATACCAGTATCTGGAGATGTGTCCAGAACACTGGCATCACCAAGTTCCTTACACCAGTCCATATCCTGACCTTCTAACTAGTATACGAAAGGGTCCAGTGATCCCTTCCATTCGTCACCAAGGCCTAGCTCTTCAGAGTACGGCTCAGGCTCCAAGCTAGGACATAAGGGTCCTGTCAGTGCCAGCTGATGCGGCTCCGTGTTGTCATTTATCAGATTAGGCTGATGCTGCCTGGGGGTGCTGGGAGCATCGGCGTCGGGGGAGGTCACAGTAGCACTATAGGCGTCAGTAGGGATCCTTGGGGGCCTATTGGAGTTGAGTATGGAGCCGTTGGTGCAGAACTCAATAGAATCCCCTCAGACTCTGGGCTCAAACAGGCATAGGACGGGTCGTGTAGGAGAGTAGGATCTGCACTTATGTTGCCACCACTTTTTTCTGATTTATACACTGGTTTCTGGCTATAGTCTGGCTGGGTCCCTGCTAATCAGGGCCCCAGTCTCTCTGTTCTCTCTAAACAACTTGGAGTGCATACTAGATGCACTAGTGATTGGATACTGTGGTACCTTATGAGCCCCTAGTATATGGTACCCTAGGTACCTAGGGCATAGGTACTCCACAGGCCTACCAGGGGCTGAAGCATGTATTATGCTACCCTTGGGAAGCAGACTAAATTTGACACCACAGGCCTGCTACTGCAGCCTGGGTGAGGTGGTGTTAGCACTCCTCACTGAGGTATAGGTTTCCTATATCTCACCATACACACACATATAAACCTATCAGT
This sequence comes from Triturus cristatus, assembly GCF_964204655.1. Classification (NCBI taxonomy): domain Eukaryota; kingdom Metazoa; phylum Chordata; class Amphibia; order Caudata; family Salamandridae; genus Triturus; species Triturus cristatus. Next base: position 797,346,895 of record NC_140595.1, read on the forward strand.
CACCCCCAAGGCAGGCCCTATCAATCCTGAGGGCAGGGTGCTTGGTTTACAATGTGAGGGGGTGCCTCTGCATGAGCAGAACCCCTCTGCAGCTGGCAGAGTCTATTCTCTGTGGCTGTTTGTGAACGCGGTTAAACCATATACTCCAACGGTAAATGCTAACTTTGGAATGACTGCATCAAAACATGTTGTGCTTGGTGTCAAACCACTTGGAATCATACCCCCACACCAGTAACTGGTGTGGGAGTATGATCCCACCCTTCTAGAGGGGACGACATGTACCTACTGTGGTAACACGGTAGAAATCTGAAAGAGCCCTGGCATCACAAAATGGATGCCACCAGCACAGACACTGGGCTGCCCTCCTGCTGCTGTCTGAATCTCGCAGTGGAGGAGGCCCAACAATAGGCATCCTGTCACAAAGAGGTGTCACTACACTTCCAGACAGGATTTAGGGTATTGGGGCTGGGTGGGTGCACTTCTAGAGTGCTTTGAAGTCCTGCACTGGGGGAGCAGTAGGCTCCTCTGTGCATATGCCAGCTCAAACCGGTTCAGGGGCTACCTGTCCCTGCTCTGGCGCGAAACTGGACAAAGGGAAGTGGGTGTAACCACCCCCTACCCTGACCCTCCCAGAGGAGTGGTCATAGAGCTAGTCCCTCCCCTATCTTCAGTATAAGTTAGGAAACCTTGCCATTGCAAAGCAGATAACCCTGGACGACGCTCTACAAAGAAGAATCCTGGCCCTTCGATGTTCCACTCCCTTTGGAAGACAGAAGAATCTCCCTTGGAGTCAAGGAGTGACTCCCCTGCTTGGCAGGCACCTGAAACTCTAATCAACGGTCGCAAACTTTCCCGCTCCCGCCGGAGTTCGAAGTCCCTGCAGCCCGGAAGTGGAGTTCCTGACTTCGACGGCCATTTTGAGCCCCCAGCAGAGCTGAGGCGAGTTGACCCCACGAGTGACGAGGAACAGCAATACCAGGGTACCGTGCACTATTGTCGAGTGCAACCCCATTACGACGTTCTACGAAATTGTGCATTGGACCATTTGTGGCCCAAGCCTCCAGCAGGTTTTGCAGCGAAATTCAGAGGCCTACCCCGTCCCGAGTGACCGTGGGCTCCTGTAAAGCATTTCCTCACGAGGCGTCTTCGCGATCCCTTGCCCGTTGGCTTATGGGTCCCCCGAAGACTTTCTTATCGACTCAAAGGGCTCCCCTGGTTGCTCCAGGCCTGCCCTCACTCATCCTCATTGGGTGAGTCCCTCAGACCTTGCTGGTCTGCAACGCTGACCTTCTTTTTCCACTAGACTTGCTGTTGCCAAGGCTTGTTGGCTCCAATCCGATTGCCGACACGTCAGTAAGCTGCAGACGTCGTGGGACACTCCGAATCCAGCTGCTGGTCATCGTCGATCTCTCCTGGACCTCGTGAGCGAAGAGTGAAAAGACCCTTGATCACCTGAAATCGCCCGACTTCCGTGGGCATCCAGCTTCCTGGCCCCCGGTCGCTGGCAAGTGACTGTGAACACTGTCCCTTCTGCTTTCAGGTCATCTTCATCCTGAATCCACCCGTGGATTCCACCGGACACTTCTCCAGTCTTCGCAAGCAGCAAATCTTCTTTGGTCTGCATAGAAAACGACCCGACACCAAGAGACGCCTATGCACCCGGCTTCCCTGGGTGAGGTAACTCGTGCACTCCGGTGCCCTAGTGTGTGTTGGCCCTCGAATTACTTACCTTGTAAGTGGCTTGCTTGTAGACTTCCTCGAAGTACCCTTAAACTTTAAAAATTAAACAGCGACTTGCTCCATTGAAATCAATAGGGAACCCGCGGCTGTGTTCTCACACTGCACGAGTCTCCCGTGTGTCTTTTACTTACCTGCTTTTGCTGCATTAGTGAAGCCCCAGCGATTCTACAGGCCCTAGACCTTGTCATTCTGCAAGTCGACTTTCCTAAACCTCTTTTTAGGTCTCGCCTGGCTATCGCGTAAGCGATCGCCCAGCGAGACTTATGTAGGGGCTTCCGAAAATACTCCCAAAGGCTTTCCAGGCGGATCGGGTGGCGGTTACGCGCACAACCACGCGCATTCCATTTGCCACCAGCTACTTCCTGCGCCACCTCACGCATTCAGAGAGATTTAGTAAGGGGCACAAGACCTTAGGAATGCGGTTTATGGCCAGTGCATGTGAGGCATTCAAGCGCGAAGCTGGCATCTGGCATCGGACTTGAAAGCAGCAGACTGCTTTCGCCAGAACTTTCGTTATAACTCCATATGCTCGTTCCCTCCCACCCTTCCTTTGACATCCGCTTTTCTTGTTGTTTACAAACCACGCCACACACTGCTGCACGCCACACACTGCTGCACGCCGCACACTGCTGCACGCCGCACACTACCGCATGCCACACACTGCTGCGCACACTGCTGCATTACACACTGCTGCACGCCGCACACTGCTGCATGAAACACTGCTGCACGGCACACACTGCTGGACGGCACACACTGCTGGACGGCACACCCTGCTGCACGGCACACACTGCTGCATTACTCACTGCTGCATGCTGAACGACACTGCTGCACGCAGCACACTGCTGCACGCCGCTGCACGCCACACGCCACACAGTGTTGCATGCCGCACACTGCTACATGAAACACTGCTGCATGCCACACACTGCTGCACGCCGCACACTGCCGCATGCCACACACTGCTGCACGCCGCACACTGCTGCACGCCACACACTGCCGCATGCCACACACTGCTGCGCACACTGCTGCATTACACACTGCTGCATTACACACTGCTGCATGCCTCACACTGCTACACGAAACACTGCTGCACACCTCACACTGCTGTACGCCACACACTGCTGCATGCCACACACTGCTGCACGCCACACACTGCTGCACGCCACACACTGCTGCACGCCTCACACTGCTGCACGCCTCACACTGCTGCACGCCTCACACTGCTGCACGCCACACACTGCTGCACGCTTCACACTGCTGCACGCCGCACACTGCTGCACGCCGCACACTGCTGCACAGCACACACTGCTGCACGCCACACACTGCTGCACGCCACACACTGCTGCACGCCGCTGCACGCCGCACACTGCTGCATGCCGCACACTGCTGCATGCTGCACACTGCTGCACGCCACACACTGCTGCACGCCACAAACTGCTGCACGCCACACACTGCTGCACGCCACACACTGCTACACGAAACACTGCCACACGCCACACACTGCTGCACACCGCACACTTCTGCACGCCGCACACTGCTGCACACTGCTGCATTACTCACTGCTGCATGCTGCACAACACTGCTGCACGCCACAAACTGCTGCACGCCACAGTGCTGCATGCGTTACACTGCTACACGAAACACTGCTGCACGCCACACACTGCTGCACGCCACACACTGCTGCACGCCGCACACTGCTGCACGCCTCACACTGCTGCACGCCGCACACTACCGCACGCCACACACTGCTGCGCACACTGCTGCATTACACACTGCTGCATTACACTGCTGCATGCCACACACTGCTGCACGCCTCACACTGCTACACGCCTCACACTGCTACACGCCTCACACTGCTACACGCCTCACACTGCTGCACGCCTCACACTGCTGCACGCCTCACACTGCTGCACGCCGCACACTGCTGCACGCCATACACTGCTGCATGCTGCTGCACGCCACACACTGCTGCACGCCGCACACTGCTGCACGCCGCACACTGCTACACGAAACACTGCTGCACACCGCACACTGCTACACGCCGCACAATGCTACACGAAACACTGCTGCACGCCACACACTGCTGCATTACACACTGCTGCATGCTGCATGACACTGCTGCACGCAGCACACTGCTGCATGCCGCACACTGCTGCGCGCCGCACACTGCTGCGCCGCACACTGCTGCGCACCGCACACTGCGGCACGCCACTGCAAGCCACACAGTGCTGCATGCCTCACACTGCTACACTAAACACTGTTGCATGCCACACACTGCTGCACGCAGCACACTGCTGCACGCCACACACTGCTGCACGCCACACACTGCTGTACGCCGCACACTGCTGCACGCCGCACACTGCTGCATGCTGCACACTACCGCACACCACACACTGCTGCGCACCCTGCTGCATTACACACTGATGCATTACACACTGCTGCACGCCGCACACTGCTGCACGCCGCACACTGCTACACAAAACACTGCTGCACGGCACACACTGCTGCACGGCACACACTGCTGCACGGCACTCACTGCTGCACGCCGCACACTGCTGCACGCCGCACACTGCTGCACACTGCTGCATTACTCATGACACTGCTGCACGCAGCACACTGCTGCACAACGCACATTGCTGCACGCAGCACACTGCTACACGCCGCTGCACGCCTCACACTGCTACACGAAACACTGCTGCAAGCCACACACTGCTGCACGGCACACACTGCTGCACGGCACACACTGCTGCACGGCACACACTGCTGCACGGCACTCACTGCTGCACGCCGCACACTGCTGCACGCCACACACTGCTGCATTACTCACGACACTGCTGCACGCAGCACACTGCTGCACGCAGCACACTGCTACACGCCGCTGCACGCCTCACACTGCTACACGAAACACTGCTGCAAGCCACACACTGCTGCACGCCACACACCGCTGCACGCCGCACACTGCTGCACGCCGCACACTGCTGCACGCCGCACACTGCTGCACGCCGCACACTGCTGCACGCCGCGCACTGCTACACGCCGCACACTGCTGCACTCCACACACTGCTTTTATGCGAGTTTATGCTACTGACATTGTAAATGACAATGCCTTTTATTAATTTTAAAACCAAAACATAAATAAAAGGCATTGTAATTTTACAATGCCAATAGCTCAAACTCTTATAAATGCGAGACCTATTGCATTGCAAATACTTGTTTAGTATATGGTCTGGTATGCCCCTAGGGCCCCAGCCATATATGTGCTTAACTTATTGTGAAACGTTGATAATTGAATGTGTTCCTGACTTCTAATCTCATAAAGAGATTAGTAGAGTGTGTCTAGAAATAAATACATATATATTTGATATATATACCTGTGTGGTGTCCTTTCATTTGGTAATTCAAGAGATTATAAGGTAAAACAAGCTGCTTTACATTCCTCAGAGACTTAGCCTGAAGGCTGCTCTCCACATCTACCACTAGGATAGCTTTCAATAAAGGTTGTCTTAAACCTATCTACCAAGAGTCGAATTGGACTGATGCAAGGTGGCCACTATAACTAGTGACATGTGTAAAGAAAGCCGTTGCACACCTTATTATTCCTCGATGTACTCCTTTTGTTTTCCTTGTTGTTTTTCATCATTATTCCTTAATATGCATGCGATCCGGGATCGTGCCTCGCCTCATTGCACGTACAATAATCAGCAACATGCAGCATAACAATGCTGTATACCCATTCACACAGCTTTCGTGAAATTGCGTCACAAACTCTTAAACTTGTTCATGAAATTTTATTGAAGAATATTCAAATGTAATCCAGCTTGACTTAATTCATACACGATAAAACTGTCCACAATATCCTAATGCTTCACGTGAAATAGTTGTGCCAATCCAAGCCTCTTACTACTTCATGTCAGGACATTTATTTCATGAAAAGCAGCAACATCATGTTCCCAATGCATTTCCGGCATCCTTTCTTGCCCTTCGTCAGGGGAAGCTGTTTAGATACAATAAAACCTGTGTTACTTTTACACATCTTTCCTCCATGATCTCATTTCAAAATTAATCTCTGTAATCCCCACTAAAACTGCAAAAGGGAATTTTATTTGCAGTTTTAGTGGGGATTACAGAGATGAAGGGCAAGAAAGGATGCCCGAAATGCATTGGGAACATGATGTTGCTGCTTTTCATGAAATAAATGTCCTGACATGAAGTAGTAAGAGGCTTGGATTGGCACAACTATTTCACATGAAGCATTAGGATATTGTGGACAGTTTTATCGTGTATGAATTAAGTCAAGCCGGATTACATTTGAATATTCTTCAATAAAATCACATGAACAAGTTTAAGAGTTTGTGACGCAATTTCACGAAAGCTGTGCGAATGGGTATACAGCATTGTTATGCTGCATGTTGCTCACTATAACTAGTGACCAGTATATGCCAGGCCAACTTCTCACAGGTCGGGCCACGCAAATATGCGGCGCATGGCCTTATAATATTCTGTAACCTGAGAGGGGGTTACTGCTGGGAGTCTCGGAGTCAGCCCTGGCAATGATTACAAAGAACTGTGCCTCGAACGTCGATGCTCCTTCATTGTGTCAGCCGATGGATGAGGGGGAAGTTGAATCACACTTCGACTTCTTATGCTTCTTGTGCTTCTTTTCCGAATGTCTGATGACCTGGAATGAGAGGAAGAAGTCTTGGGGCTCCTGGAGCGGTTTCCTCTTGATCAGGACCGAGATTGCAGAGGCACCACCTGCCGGGCCGCTAGAAGTTTCAGACTGCTTCCTCAAAGCCTTCGGTCCCATGGCCTGGCAGTCCGAGGATGACTTGGAGTCGTGGTGGCACTCGAGACACCACAGACCCACGAGGTCACCAACATGGCACAATGACAGGTGCCACACAGTTTAAACCATGTCTCTTTCAAAGACATCCCTCGACAAAACCAGGATGAAGAATTCCTCAAAAAAGAACTCAACAAAACATCAAAAAAATTCTGTCAAAAACTGAAATGCGGTAGGCCTTTTCACCGGATCAGCACTAACTGGCGCAGAAAGAAAAGAACAAATGTCACCACACCAAACTGGCCCCTATATTGGTGACAAAGATGTCACTACCGATGCCGGGCAAGGTCAATCAATGCCACCTACCGGCACACGGGGGTACTGCTCACGCAAAAATCTTCTGGATGCAGTCTGATGCCTGCGAAATTCAAAGGTGTGGAATCGGCAGCTAGATGTCTATCAGATTACCCTTTTAATCTGATAGACTTTTCTAGTCACAGATTCCGTACCTCAGAATAAATACCCAAGCAATACCTCCCCGGAGGTGGGTCTGAGAAACTATTTCACATCATAAAGTAATGCAGGACGGAACAGGCAAAGTGCCCATCCCAATGGACCCGACTGTCCAGGCAGTAGCACTTTGTGAACATGTGCAGAGATGCCCACATTGCTGCCTAGTGGATGTCCAGGACCGGGACTCCACGTGCCAACGCAGTGGTTGCAGCCTTGGCTCTGGTAGAATGAGCACGCACGCCCTCAGGGGGTTGCTTCCAATGATTAGCAGATTTTAATGCAGTGCATGATTTATCGTGAGATGGTCCGTTTCTGCACAGCCTTTCCCTTCTTGATACTGACATACCCCATGAAGAGTTGGCCGTCCACCAGGAAATCTTTTGTGCGGTCAAGTTAGAACGACAACACTGTTTTGGGGTCCAGATGGTGAAGTTGCTCCTTTTCCTTGGACGGACATGGCAGAAAGTAAAAGGTAGGCAGGATGATGAAATGGCCTACATGAAAGGGAGTGACAACTTTCGGCAGAAAGGAAACTAGTGCGAAGAACCAGCTTGTCTGGATAGATGTTCCAGTACGGCTTGGATGACAAAGCCTGCAGCTCAATGACCCTACAGGCAGATGTTACTGCCACCAGGAAGACAGTCTTGATGGTAATGAGCCTTAGAAAGTTGTGCAACGGCTCAAAGGGAGCGCACATCAGAAAAGTTGAGACCAGATTAAGGTTACTCTGGGGCATGACGAAGGGCGAAGGTGGAAACAAGTGTTACAAGCCTTTCAAGAATCTATTTACAACAGGGGATTTTAAGAGGGGTGGCTGATCAGGCAACCACAGAAAGGCTGAAATGGAAGAGAGATAGCCCTTTAGGGTGCCAGAGCAGAACCCTGCTGGAAAAGACAAAGGAAAAAGAAAAGTGTAGGAGGCTGGTGTGTTTATGTCCCTAAAAATCAGAGCTCTCAAGCTCAAGGGGTAGCTGTGGAGAGCAGCTAGGGCTTATTCAGGAGGGTGTAAATCAGGTGCATTTACCACTATAGTCAGTCAGTAAGCTTTTCAAACAAAAAAGGAACACACCAGGTAAGTATAAAAATACTTTGTAATTATTTACTAACACACTAGACACTAACTTGGTACATCTCCTATCCAGAGATATCAGCTACACACAAGAGATACTTCAGAAACAGGTAGGTAGCAGAAGAAACACATAGAGCCAACCAGTGGGGACAAACCGTACACTAAAATAGTGGAATATGAGGTAAGTGACACTATCAAACATAACTTGATTAACCTTCTGCAATATAGGATGGGACTATCTGGGCCTGTCTTAAACTGGTTCTCCTCCTTCCTGCACAACCGAGCACAGAGAATCAAAGTCAACCAATCTTTGGCTGCTAGCACCCCGGTCACTATTGGGATACCTCAGGGATCTACACTCTCACCCACGTTCTTCAATCTCTTCATTGAACCGCTAACTGCTATTCTGAACGGGTCAAACATTCAATACCATATGTACGTGGACGATACTCAACTGTATTTGAAGATCTCCTCTTCAGATGACATTATAACTCTTAATGGAGCGCTCCAAAAAACTCAACAATACCCAACACTTAACGATCTGTTACTAAATTCATTCAAAACAGAATTTCTCCTGATTACACCCCGCAACCAGAAGTCCCCAATGCAACACTGGATCAAAAATATCTCTGCACTCAACTGTTCCCCGCACATGATGGACTCTGCTTGCTCTTTAGGTGTCACCCTGGACAAAGTTCTAAACATGCAAGGACACATCAGTGCCACTAATAAGAGTGCCAATCATCAGCTCAACACTCAGGAAAATCAAACCTTTCCTACCTCCCGAGGACATCCAGTCAGCAGTCCAATCCCTTGTTATCTCGCGAGTAGAATATGGCTTGGTGACCCTCGCAGGGCTTCCTAAAGCAAGGTTAGCTCGACTAAGAGCTACTCTGAATGCCTCTGCCAGACTACTCACAGGCTCCAGAAGCATGATCATATTACACCTGACTTAATTCAACTTAACTGGCTTCCCATTGAAGCAAGGATCCGCTTCAAGATAGCCTGTCTGACACAAAGCTATACACCGCAACAGCCCGGTTTACATGGCAAAGAAACTTGATCTCTCGAAACTTAAGCAGCTCCAATACCTTACTCCTGAAACCACCCAAATTCAACAAAAAAAGAACTTACAATCGCATCTTCTCAGGGCTGGCTCCAAGAAGCTGGAATGCCCTACAGACGGAAATCAGAGCCAACCCCTCAACTGCTTCATTCAAGAAACAAGTCATATGGCTACTTTTGGAAGAACTTCAGCAGCAGTAGCTTCTATGTCATGTGATAATCACTTCCCTCGAGTACTTGACAATCGTTTTTACTTTGTGTATTGGAATGTATGCCTGACAATCATTTTCTCTATATGGTCTGAAATCTGTACTTGACGCGAAATGTACTGTCTGGTTCTCGGGGCGTAGTGCGCTGCTTAAACTGCACAGCCTCGTCTAGTAGGGCCTTCACCTGATTCCTCCTATGCTACCTTTTTTGTATGGTACTTTTACTGTATCCCCATGGAAATGCTAATTGTCCTCTTTGTACATCGCTCTGATACCCGTTCTGGGTCTTGTTCGCACTTTATAAAACTTTTCAAATAAATAAGTACCAACACAGAATTAGTACCCAAGGATGGAGGACCCCTGGGGTAACACGGAACCACCCAAGGTAAGTACCCAGGGATCCCAAAGCGCCCAGGTGCAGAGTAGTTACACCGGGTCAAACATCCATAGGATAACACTGGATTAAGTTGCGGTTAGATTTTTACAGTACTAGGACCCTTCCCAAACGACCTTGAAGGAATCACTTGGATCAAGAAAGGTTAGAGAGGCACCCACCCATGGATAACCCGGGAACCAGGGTACCTACACCAGTGAGTGGTGTCGGAACAGCCCGTAGACACCAATGGTGGTTTGTGGAAGATCAGCAGCTACAGAGTTTCATGAACCAGGCCAGTGGAACCATGATGTGGAATACAAACGAGAAGAGCTGAAAGCAGAGGGAACAGAGTACAAACCACCCGGAAGTGATCAGGAGCACAATACCAGCCCTTGTTGGTGGGTTTTGCTGTAGCTTGGTGCGGTTGAAGCAACAGCTGCGGAGAACAGGCGACGATGCAGGAGCCATTCACGAGCGGTCCCATGCCGGTCAACAAGTGCAGGAAGGTCAGTGGCAGGCAAGACCTCCAACAAGCCTTGGCAAACACAAACAACAGTTGCAGAACAAGAAGAGGCTGTGTTGCAGACTAGCAAGGTCTGCGGGACTAGCCCAGCAAGGGAAAGTTAGAGCTGGCCCTCAGCACGCAGTAGAGCGAGCAGGACTTGACGGAGCCTCCTTGAGGACGCTCTGCCAGCAGGCACAGAGGGTCGCAGGGAAGCCTAAATAGCACACATGAGATGAAGGCCCTGATGCAGGCAGGACATTGTTCGTGTAGCTGTGCAATGCTGGAGCTTCTAGGAGCTTGAAGACCTTTTGTGGTGAGAGCCAACAAGCCTAGGCAAAGGCAATCAGACGAGGATGCACAGGGAGGCAGTTCACGTCAGCTGGAGAGGGATTTAGTTGCTCAAGTTGCAGGGAAGACTGGTCTGGCCTCGGGAGAACCAACAAACCACCACATATGTTGCAGAGCTAGGCGATGTCCATGGGACAAAAGAATCAGCAAACCATACAGAGGTGCCTGCGGATGCAGGGAAGTGACTTCTTCACTCCAAGGAAGATTCCTTCTGGCTAGGTGACTCAGAGGATGCACGGCCATGGAGTTGCAGAACTTGAAGAAGCACAGGGACGAAGGTGCAGCAGGAATCTTTCAACCCAAAGCAGTTGTTGTTGGGACAAATCTAAGGGCCTACCCTCAGGAGAGTCCCTCAGTAACCCTAAATAGGGGGAAGACCTCTTCTGTGGTGACCCACCTATCAGAGGGGGTCAGGGAGGCTACTCAGCTGGCCTTGCTAGCCAGATGCTCCCAAGGGCTAAGATTCAACATGGCAGAATCAAGTGGCCGCCTAGAGGAGCTCCTGGCACCTTCCTAGAGAGGAGCTTGACAGGGGGGTGGACACTCCCCTTTGTGTAGTTTCGCGCCAGAGCAGGAGACAAAGGATCACGAACGGGGCAAAACTGGTTGATGTAAGGAGGGCACTAAATATGACCTTCAATCCAGTCTGGTGGCGCTTGGAATAGCCCCCACCATACCCAATTCTAAAGGAGAGGTGGTCACACCTCTCCTTCGCAGGAATTCCTTTGTTCAACTTCCCCTGCCCGAGTTAAGCTCATCAGTAGGGGGAGCAGAACACTGTCTAGGGTCAGCAGCAGGGCGGGCTGGAGGCAGGCCCTGTAAGGCTACACAGGTAGGTACTGAAGGGTCCTCTAAGAAGCCCCCAGTACATGGTATCATGCAACTAACACTGGAATTGGAGTTGTTGCTCAATCCCAACATGTTTGATACTTTTCAGACACTCACCCTCAGTCACAGATCTGAGTTGAATCCATCATCGTTCTTTAGTTCACTTGGCAGTATTTGATTAATTTTTTAAAAATAAATTCTAATTGATTTATTTAAAAGAATACGGTCAATATATTCAATATGAAAATACAAGTTATTGTTTAAATATCTAATTACTTTTTAAAAAAAAACATATTGAGGTTTTTACACTTTGTTTCTGGCATGGGATGTTAGGAAAATATGGGCTTGGGTGAATAGTGTATTAATACTTAGGTATACATGTTAATACCCAAGTATTCATTTTTTAAACACTAAATGTATTTTTAAACTGTTGATTTTTTTTAAAGGGGCTTAGTCTTTTTTTCCTTGGCACTTGATGCCAGGGAAAAGGAGGTTTAGGGTGGGGTAGTGTATTAATACTTGGGTATTATTCCTAGTGCCCGAGTATTAATTTACAAAAGCACAATTCTTAATTGTAGTTCATCACTTATGAAAGATATAATTTTAAAAGGTTTATACCCTTTTTCTTTGCCACAGGAAGCCAGGGAAATAGGGGTTGTGGGTGAGATAGTGTATTAATAATTCGGCATTAATTTTAGTGCCCGAGTATTAATTTGCAAAAGCACAATTCTTAATTTTAGTTTATCATTTATGGAAGATATCATTTTAAAAAGGTGGTTACCCTTTTTTCTCTGGCACAGGATGTCAGGGAAATAGGGGCTTTGGATGGTGAAATGTTTTAATAGTTGGGTAAATATTTGTATACATAAGTATCAGTTTTTATTTGCACAACAAATATATTTTAAAAAATGTACACAATACATTTTATTTACATTTTTAAAAGGGGTTTAAAGTTTTTATTTAGCACGGAATGCCAGCGAAAAAGGGGTTTTGTGTGGGAAAGTGTTTTAAAACTCTGGTATAAATTAAAATTAATTTGTATTTGCAGAGAAATTACATTTAAACAAAATAAGTTTATTTAAATTTCTAAAAAAGTTTTACACTTTTTGTCTGGCCTGCGTCGCATCCCCTCCAGTTCCAGAGTACCTACCCTACGCTATCCCAGGACCTGTCAGCTATCACTCTACATAAGCGCAGGGAATTTCAGCCGATTACGCTGCTTTTGAAAGACCTGGGGATTGCCTATTCCTGGGGCCATCCTTTTAGGATTATCTTCCGATATGAGGGCAAGCTGCGGCAGATTCGCTCTCTCCAAGAGGCCACAGATGTGCTAAGTATTGCAAAGTCACAGTCCCTGGAGCCACAACACAAGTCTCTAAAAGGATCAGGCCACACCCAACTCCGATGGCTAAAAGAGGGGGAGACCTCATGAGCAACACCAAGACCAGTGGGGCAGCTATACTGCTTAGCGGAAAATTTGAAGGCAAAGTCCTCTCAACGCTTTATGAAGTGAGGGGAGGGTTCTTGACCTTAGGATACAGTGGGGCTCCACTCTCTATTCACCTAACATGAACCAGGAACCTTTTCTTATCAAGACTCTCACGGTAGGGCTAGCATTAGCTGATGCAGCGATTTTAGTAGGAGGCGATTTTAACTTCGTAATCGATAATGCCTGGGATCGATCTTGCCAGCATCAGGCCCAGACAGGGGCGATCTCGTCTGAGGATAAAAGATGGAACGCAGAGAGTGGGCTGCATGACGTTTGGCACCTTCACCATCCAGAAACACGAGATTACACACACTACTCCGGTGGCCATAAGTCCTATGCGTGATTAGATCACTTCCTAGCGTCGACAACGCTTTGGTCTAGAACACAGGAGTCTTCAATAGAGCCTCGCTCACTGTCGGATCATGCCCTAATCACAGTCACTATCCAAGCGGGGAAGGCCAATCGTACTCTGGCGCGTTGGCGTTTATGAGAGCGGCTGTTACAATCACCACACAGTGAAGGAGGTCCGTGGGAAAATTTGAGTACATAAAACACAATGATAGAGAGGACACCCCGATGGCTGCGATCTGGGAGGCTCTAAAAGTGGTGGTGAGGGGGGGTGTTTCTAGCCATATCCTCTGCCAAGAATAAAAAGCACAGGGAAACGCGACAAAGCATAACTCAAGAGGTGAGGGAATTGGAGGTGATACATAAGCGCGAACTGGTGCGCCGAGGGTATGGAGGGAGCTGGAAAGAAAGATTCCTCTTGAAGCGTCTTGACTTGGACAGGGCGGAGTATGAGTTATCGCGACTACGCTATATGTTTTACTTAAGTAGCGACAAATGTAGGAGAATGCTGGCCCAGGGGCTCAGGGCCAAGACACTGCCGGGAGCGATACCTATGATACAGACACCCTCAGGAGAGGAAGTGTACTCAGGTAGTCAGATACCTGATACATTTAAACAGTTCTATCAGTCCTTATACACCGAAGAGGGTATGGTGCAACCAGACGAGAGTGTGTACCTTGAGGCTAGCAATCTCATACCCCTTCCCAAGGCCCAGGCGAGTCAACTGGACGAGCCCATACAACCGGAGGAAGTCATTTTGGCCATAGCTAGGTTAAAGTTGAACAAGGTCCTGGGCCCCGACGGTTATCCAGCCTTGTTCTACAAGACCTACTGTGTAGAATTGGTCCCTCTGCTAACGAGTCTTTTCAACTCCTTTATGGAAAGTGGTACAGTCTCTAATTCCATGACGGAAGCGGCGATTTCAGTGATCCTTAAGCCTCATAAAGATCCAAGTCAATGTGGGTTGTACTGTCCAATTTCATTACTTAATTTGGACGTAAAGTATTTCACTGGGATACTCGCAGTGCGTTTAAGCCCAATGATGGCGGGGCTGACAGACCCACACCAGGCAGAGTTTATTCCCACTCGACAGGGTGGTGATAACATGAAGCACCTCCTACATTTTATGGACAGCGCTCGTAGATCTCAAAGGGAAGCCCTGCTCCTGTCAATAGACGTGGAGAAAGCGTTTGACAGGGTAAGGTGGAGCTACCTGTTCGACACTCTACGTCGCTTCTGTCTTGGAGAAGACTTTATAAAGTGGATTAGGTGTATTTATCAGGCACCTCAGGCTTTGGTTAGAGTAAATGGGATGTCCTCAACGTCCTTTCGGATAGTAAGGGGCACGAGGCAAGGGTGTCCGCTCTTGCCCCTCCTCTTTGCCCTATATATGGAGCCCCGGGCCCAACGGATCAGGGACCACCCCCAAATAAAAGTACTGCACTTCGGAGGAGACATCCATAAATTAAGTCTCTATACAGATTATGGAATTTTATCGCTCGCGCAGCCGCTCACCACCCTACCAGCTCTACTGACGGAGATGGAAAGTTTTTTTTTTATATATTAGCATTTTCCAATGTCCGAAAACAGAATAACGTACAGACTACAGTACAAATACATCTACCATCCAATACATTGCAAATAGTCAACATTACCATCAACCATACTGTTTCGCGTTATAGTACAATGCACAGTTAAACAGTTTGATTTACTTGAAGATAATCAACCAAATACATCCAATAGTCTTGTGGTTTGGAACCAGTGGGTAGCTCTTCAACATACATTTTTAGAGTATCTTTACAATAGGCCATATCTTTAAGCCATTGTTTGGTGCTTGGGGCCTCCCTGCTACCCCAGCATAGTGAAACTCTCCGTTTAGCCAGGAGTAAGGCTATCATGCAAAATTTACGCTTGGTGGCTCGCACATTATTGATGAGTCCCACCAAACATGTTTGAATTGTACACTCAATAGTAACTCCCACCATGTCACACAGCATCTTCACAACCTCTATCCAGTATGCACTAATCAACGCACAATGCCAAGCTAGATGAATGAAAGTGGCATTATCTGCACCACATCGTTGACATCGTGCATCTGAGCGGAGACCGTATTTGTATAGCCGGGCGAGGGTATGATATGTTTGATGCAGGTACTTATAGTGCAAGAGGCGCAGATAGCCATTTGGAGTGAGCATACTAGTTATGGTGCCGCAGATCGCCCATTCTTCCTCTGTGAGGTGATTTTCGAGCGCGTTGTTCCAGCACTCTAATGCTTTGTGCGTGTTATCATTAATGTCTCCTTTTAGTTGAGTGTACAATTTGGATACCATAGGAGTATTGTGTGGCGCGGTGATAAGCAGCTGTAGGGTGTTTAGTTGTGCCGGTTCGCTAGGATAGGTGGGATAGAGTTTCTTGATGGCTCCCTGTAATCTGCGATACGTAAACTGGTAAAGTAATGTCTGATTGCTAATGTATAGCAGTTCTTTAGGTTCTATGAAAGTACCGTTATTATACAAATCTCCCATTGTATCTATATCCACTTGTCGTAATAAATCTGTCCCCACTTTTTCTTGAGTTACTGATAACTCTGGATGATATTGTAAAGGCATCGCAGGAGCGTAGAGCGGTAATTTGCACGCCAGCTTCCCCATCTTCCGCCATGCTGCATTAGTAGCATCGATAGTGTTAATGTCATGTGAGTGAAGTGGGGCCCGACGGTAAGGTAAAATAGCATTTAGTGGGATAGGATGTGCATCTCCCTCTTCAATCGCCACATGCGGTAGGTAGGGGACACAGTGATACCAATAATGCGCATATTGCGCTTGAGCACACAAATTATAGAAGAGAAAATTCGGGACCTTAAAGCCTCCTTTGGAGAAGGGTAATGCAAGGGCACGCAGCTCAATGCGGGCTTGTTTACCCGCCCATATTAGCCGAGTCACCAAAGTATTCAGTCTTTGGAATAGCGGCTTTCGGTGGGGTGATGGGTATGTTATTAAAGAGGTACAAGAGCTTAGGCAAAATGACCATCTTGACAATGGCCAAACGGTCTGCCAGTGATAGCGGGAGTTGTATCCAGTGCTCTACTTTGTCTTCAAGCGTACTGATTGCTGTCCCGTAGTTTGTGCGAATTACTGAGTCTGGATCGCGATGATACCAGATACCGAGATATTTGACTGGATCCGTCTGCCATTCGAGTGGAAACTCTGCTAGATGTGGATGTGTGGTGTCTGTTAAGGGGAGAATAATGGATTTAGACCAATTAATTTGGAGGCTGGAGTGGTGGCCGAATTTAATATATTCTCTCAGAAGAGAGGATAAATTTGTAGCTGGGTCTCGTATATATAGCACCATATCATCTGCATAGAGCGAGATATTGGGTGGCCTTTGTGGAAATTGGAGAGCAGAAACTTTAGGACCCTGACATATTTTGCACGCCAGTGGCTCCAGGGCTATTGCAAAAAGTAAGGGGGACAGGGGGCATCCTTGTCTTGTACCTCTTGCAATTGGTATATCGTCGGACACATATTTATTAACTTCTATTCGTGCTGTGGGCGCTGTATATAATATTCGGATCCATTGTAGGAAGATCGGGGGGGAATCCCATTCTATTCAATATGGAGTTGAGATCGAATCGAATGCATTTGCTGCATCCAGAAGGACTGCAGCAGCTTGTGTGTCTGGAGTCAGATAGTGCGATAATGCAAACAGCGTTCTGGTATTGTGGGCCGTTGATCGACCGGGTATGAACCTCAACGGATCTGGTAGGATGAGATTGGACATTAGTGGTTGTAGGCGTTTTGCCAGTAGTTTGACCAGAATTTTAGTATCAGTATTTATTAAGGACAACGGCCTGTAGGATTCACACTGCTCAGGATCTTTATTTGGTTTCAATAGGGCAATCAGCATGGCTTCTCTTGGGAGGTAGAATCTGTTTGTCATGGGCGTCCCCATACATTTCCACAAGGTAGGGTGCGAGTTGTCCGATAAGCGCTTTATAAAATTTGCTTGTGAAGCCGTCTGGGCCTGGTGCCTTACCATTTGGGAGGGATTTGACCACTTCAATGACTTCTTCTACCGTTACCGGTTGTGAGAGGTATTCTCTATGCGCATCCGAGAGCCATGCTATCGTCACATCCTCCAGATAGGCCAGAATCTCAGGTTGTGTGGCAGTAGCTCTTGGTGCATATAGTTTCCATAAAGGCCCGAAGTATGCGCTTTGTGTCGTAGTGGGATGTACCACTACCGTCTTTTATGGGAAGGACCGTCTGTGGCGTAACTCCTGAGCAAATTTTATTTGCCAAAACTCGACCCGGCCTGCCCGCTTCGCCGTATGTGTGTGCTTTTTGACGTTTTGATAGATATTGGAGTTCATCGTCTGCAAGTGCCTGATATTCTGTCATGATCCTTCTAATGTCACTTAGTATAGTCGTGCGTTGCGTGCGTTCGTATTCACGCTCCAAATCGCTTAATGAACAAGTTACTTACCTTCGGTAACGATATATCTGTAAGAAACAATAGTTAGTTAGACTCCTTACCTTAGAATATCCCCAGGCGTCAGGCTGGATTCTGAAAGATTTTTCGTCAGCAGGACCCTTGCGCGTCGTCTGCGACTCCGCGTCCGTCGTTGGCGTCGTGATCGCCGGGATGACGGAGTACTTAGACGCCACCCTCACGCACTGACGTCAGTTCTGCACATAGCTTTCCGCGCCAGGAACGCAGAGCCATGCAAGAAACCGACACTGGTGCCAAAAACTAGGGCCCTGAAAGGAATGACCTTAACCCTAAATATCAGTTCGCAGAACGGGAAGGATGGGTGGGGCGGTAAGGAATCTAACTAACTGTTTCTTACAGATATATCGTTACCGAAGGCAAGTAACTTGTTCATCTGAAAGAAACACGTTAGTTAGATTCCTTACCTTAGAATAGATACCCCAGCAATACCAACCCCAGTGGTGGGTCTGCAAACCAAGATCACACCAGGAAGTCCTGGAGAACGGAACGGCCAAAGAAGCCGTCTCTCCGGACTTGGCTGTCCAGGCAGTAATGCTTGGCAAATATGTGCAGCGAGGCCCACGTTGCCGCCTGACAAATGTCCTGCAGAGGGACTCCCCATCCCAAAGCAGTAGTAGCCGCTGTGGCACGAGTGGAATGGGCCCTCAGCCCCATAGGAGGATCCTTCTTAGCCAAGGAATAACAGGCCTTAATGCATATAACGACCCACGAGAGATGGTCCGCTTGTGCACTGCCCGCCCCTTCTTAGCGCCCACGTAGCCAACGAAGAGCTGGTCATCCACCCGGAACTGATTTGTGCGGTCCAGATAGGAGAGCGCACGTTTTGGGTCCAGACGGTGGAGCCTCTCTTCCTCTTTCGAGGGATGCGGACGCGGAAAGAAGGTGGGCAATGCAACAGACTGGCCGATGTGAAAGGCAGTAACCACCTTAGGAAGAAAGGAAGGACGAGTTCTTAGAACAACCTTGTCCGGATGGACAGAGAGGAAAGGAGGTTTAGAAGAGAGAGCCTGGAGCTCACTCACTCTTCTGGTAGAGGTGATGGAAACTAGGAAAGCAGTCTTGAGAGTCAGAAGACGAAGCGGACAGTTATAGAGTGGCTCAAAAGGAGCGCACATCAGATAGGTTAACACCAGATTCAAGTCCCACTGAGGCATTACGAAAGGGACAGGAGGAAACATGTGAGTAATGCCTTTCAAGAATCTAGCAACAGAGGACTTGAAAAGAGAAGGCTGATCAGGAAGCCATAAGAAGGTAGAAACAGTGGAAAGGTTTCCTTTGTTGGTGCACATAGCAGAGCCCTGCTGGGCCAGGGAAAGAAGAAAGAGGAGAAACTCAAAAAGAGGGGCAGAAAGGGGATCCACAGCCTTTGCGGTGCACCATGCCACAAATTTGTGCCACCTGCAGGTGTATACCGTTTTAGTGGAGGCACGCTTGGCTGCCAGAATGACATCACAGACTTCAGGAGGCAAGTCAAATGGCATCAACTGCTGCCGCTCAATCTCCACGCATGAAGGTGGAGGCTGGACAGGTTCGGGTGGAGGACCGTCCCCTGCTGCTGCAACAGAAGGTCCTCCTGAAGAGGCAGTCGAATCGGGGGATCGATTGACAGACTGAGTAGCTCGGGATACCAGTATCTTCGTGTCCAATCCGGAGCCACAAGGATGACTTGGGCCCGGTCGCGCCTGATCTTCAGCACTCTGGGCAGAAGTGGTATAGGCGGAAAGGCGTATAACAGACCGCAACTCCACTCGCGACGAAAAGCGACTCCGAGCGGGTGCCGCCTTGGAAACTCCAACGCGCAGAACTGATGACATTGCACGTTCTCTTCGGTGGCGAATAGATCTAACCAAGGCTCTCCCCATTGCCGCAAGAGGACTTGCGCCACGTCCGAGTTCAGACGCCATTCATGATCCATCATGCACCGGCAGCTGAGTTTGTCCGCCCTGGCAATCAGAGAGCCTGCCAGGTGTTGAACCACCTGGGTGATGCCCTGATGTTCCAGCCATGTCCAGAGGCGCAGAGCCTCCTGACATATGGGCCACGACCCCACCCTGCCCTGTTTGTTGCAATTCCACATGGCGGTGGTGTTGTCCGTGAACACCTGCACTACACTTCCCCGGACAGAGGGAAGGAATGCCTTTAGTGCAAGCCGGATCGCCCGCAGCTCCAACAGGTTGATATGGAGCTGGGACTCCGCCGGAGACCAGAGGCCTCTGATCGCCGCCTCTCCCATGTGGCTCCCCCATCCCTGGAGGGATGCATCTGTCACCACCACTTGCTCCGGGTGCGGTAGGGAGAGGGATCTGCCACTGACCCAATCGCGGTCCGTGAGCCACCACTGCAACTGTCTTGCAGTGCCCTCCGAAATCAGGACGTGGTCGGACAGGTGGCCCTGATGTTGAGCCCACTGGAACTTCAGGTCCCACTGCAGAGCCCGCATCCGCCACCTGGCATGATGTACCAGCAGGATGCAGGAGATCATCAGACCCAGCAGCCATAGGACCATCCTGGCTGAAACCCGGGATAAAGGCTGAAAGATCGGAATCAGAGCCTGAATATCCCGAACCCGCTGTTCGGGAGGATAGACCCGAAACTGCACCGAGTCCAGAACCGCTCCGATGAAAAGGAGCTTCTGGGAGGGACTCAGATGCGTCTTCGGCACATTGATGAAGAACCCCAGAAAATGCAGGAGGTCGGCCGTAGTCTGGAGGTGAGAGACGACCGTCTGGGGGGAGCCCGCCTTTAACAGCCAGTCGTCGAGATAGGGGATGACTGGAACCCCCAATCTGCACAGATGAGCTGGGACCACCGCCATCACTTTCGTGAACACCCGAGGGGCACTGGTGAGGCCGAAGGGGAGCACGATAAACTGAAAGTGCTCGTGGCCTACCGTGAACCGCAGGTAACGCCGGTGGGCCGGCAGGACGGGGATGTGAAAATATGCGTCCTGCAAGTCCAACGCTACCATCCAGTCTCCAGGGTCTAGGGCAGCCAGAACCTGAGCTAAAGTGAGCATCTCCTTCCGGAGGAAGGCGTTGATGACCCTGAGGTCCAAGATAGGGCATAGGCCCCCTTTGCCCTTCTTGGGAACCAGAAAGTAGTGGGAGTAACAACTCCGTCCTACTTCTGGGCCAGGAACGCGCTCGATGGCCCCCTTGGTCAAGAGGGCCGTAACTTCCTCCTGCAGAAGTTGCAAGTGATCCCCCGACATGCGGTGGTATTGCGGTGGCATGGCTGGAGGGGTCGCATCGAAGGGGAGGGAGTAGCCCCTTCAGACGATTTGCAGCACCCACCTGTCCAACGTGATGGTACGCCAGTGGAGCAGGTGATGGCAAACTCTGCCTCCCACTGGCGTTGTATGGGCCTGAAAGCTCGGACTAGGAAGGCTTTGAGGCAGATGCTGCGGGAGCAGATGTGGACTGACCGGCTCTCTGCCCCCCTGCTGCGCCACGGCGGAATCCACGTCCCTGACCGAATTGAAGCTGGTTCTGTGGCCTGTGGCTGGTCGAACGTGTGGGGGCGCCCCTCCATTGGCCACGAAAGGGGTGAAAAGCGGAAGTTTGCGGGCGCTGGGCCGAGAGGCCCAAAGACTGGGCTGTAGCCCTGGAGTCCTTAAAGCGCTCCAGCGCATTATCCGCTTTGTCGCCAAAAAGGCGACGGCCATCGAAGGGCATGTCCATGAGGGTGCACTGGACATCCCCTTAAAATTTTGTGGATCTCAGCCAGGCGTGACGACGAATCGCCACAGTCATCGCAATCGCTCTACCCAGCGAGTCCATGATGTCAAGTCCACATCGAATGGAGCACCGTGCTGCATCCCGCCCCTCAGCAAGAGCCTGGGCGAGCCGTGTCCTGACCTCCTCCGGACACTGGGGCAGCATGTCCGCCACCGTATCCCACAAGGAGTGGGTATAACGGTCCAAAAGGCACGCGGTATTAATGGACCGCAACCCCAAACTGAAGGAGTTAAACAGTTTCTTCCCAAACTGCTCCAACCTTTTGGATTCCCGATCCGGAGGAGCAGACGGGAAGGTGGTCTGGGACGGAGAGGCCTGGATAACCAAACTCTCAGGGGTGGGGTGTACCGACAGAAAGCTGGGGTCGCCCGGAGCAGCGTGGTGGCGGCGGCGGTCCACGTTCCGGTCCACAGGAGTGACTGTGGAGGGCTTGGACCAAGTGCCCATCAGAACGTCAGTGAGGGCCTCATTGAACTGCAGTAGAGGCTCCGAAGAGTTTACTGGTGGTTGAAGCACATCAGTGAGGAGGTTAGTCCTCATGGCCGCTGCAGGGAGCTCCAGGTGAAGGGCCTCGGCAGCCCTGCGCAGCACCACAGAATAGTTGCACCCTCCTCCGTAGCCACGGAAGGAGGAGAGATGAAGCCAGTGTCAGGCGAAGTGTCGAGACCACTGGCATCCCCCAGCTCGTCTGCCCAGTCCTGACTTAACTGGCACTGCTGTGCCAGAGGGTCCTCAGACCCCTCCCAGCCCTCCCCTGCATCCGTCTCCTGGTATACAGGTAGAAAGGACGGAGCCGGGTGGTAGATGAAACGCTCATCCATCAGCGCCGTACCGGGGCTGAAACTGGGGACGGCGTTGTCCGAAGACGGTGCCGGGGGCGGCACCATAGGGGTCGGCGCCGGTGGAGGGGTCTTAAGGTCAACCAGCGTCGACCGGGATCCAGGCCTGGATACCATGGGGACCTGCGTCGGGACCGAAGACTACGGCGCCGCCGGGGCCGAAGCCGCTGGCTCGGTAGGTCTCTTAGTCGGACCTGCGGGGAACGAAGGCGCGCCGGCAGGAGCCAGACTCCTCATGGCCACGAGGAAATCCCGAATCTCGCCCGGAGTCGCATTAGGCCCAGTACCGGAGGGTATGGGGCCAGATGCGACTCCTGCGGCTCTGACGGAGCCGCGCGGGTGGTGCCACCCGAACCCTCAGCCGAGTCTCGCGACCGGCGAGGAGAGTCAGAAGAGCAGTGTCACTTCTTCGACCTCTTCTTACTGTGCGTCGACTTATCTGAATGTGAGGACTTCGAACCCGACGAGCGGTGATGACTTCGGCTCCTCGAACGGTCCCTCAACCTCCTCCTCGACCGGGACCTCGAGCGGCGCGGAGCCGACTGCCGGATCTCGAGGAGCTTGCGGTCCCGCCTAGCTTTCGAGGTCAAGGCCCGGCAGTCGGGGCACGACTTGTCATCATGGTCGGCCCCAAGGCAGTAGAGACACCGATGGTGAGGGTCAGTAACCGACATCAGTCAGTGACGGGCGTCACACGGCTTGAACCCGGGCATCCCTACCGGCACCAGGAGTCGACGTCGACTCGAAAGAATATACCAAAAAAGACCAAAAAGTTAGTCAAAAAGTGACTAAGAGTATGCTCTTCCCGGATCTGCTGGCGTGGAAAAAAGAAGAACTGACGTCAGCGCGCGAGGGCCGCGTCTAAGTACTCCGACGACGTCATCCCGGCGATCACAACGCTGACGACGGACGCAGAGTCGCAGACGATGCCTACCGACGCGCAAGGGTACTGCTCACGAAAAATCTTTCCGGATCCAGCCTGACGCCTGGGGATATTCTAAGGTAAGGAATCTAACGTGTTTCTTTCAGATGTTGCCTCCCGTTTGGCGAGTTGGGTACGAATATCCTTTAAAATTCCAGCATTAGTGCTAATACAGACTCCCCGCACGATGGCTTTGAAGGCTTCCCATAGTTAATTGGGATCATCAGTGGATGGCTGATTGAGTGCAAAGTAGTCAGTAATGGCCTGTCCAATGATATTAGTGTATGCGGAGTCTAGTAGGGCTTTTGCATTGAACCGCCATACGTACGGTGGAGGCGTATAGTGGGGGAGTTCTACTGTCAAGAGCACCAGATTGTGATCAGAAAGGGTTATGGGCAGGTGTCATATGCTCCGTGTCCAAGAGGCTATCTCCTACGTCCCCAGCCAATCATCGATACGAGACCAGCTATTATGGATCACGGAGATATGAGTTGCCTCCATGAGAAGCGGATAACGCATCCTCCAGATATCTACCAATTTAGTTTCGGTCATATCATCTCGCATCACACTCACCGCCAGTTATGTGGTTCCCTGGAGAGGCCCGATCTGTCCAATTACTCATTTAAGGAGAGGTTCAGATAGCCACCCCATAACAAGGCCATTTCAGGTAAATCATTGAGTTTAAGCCAAAGTGATTTAAAAAAAAGTCAGGCTCGTCCACATTCGGCCCGTATGTATTTATTAAGCCGACTCGCTGCCCTCTAATATGTCCAGTTATAATAACATACCGACCCAAGGTATCCGTAATGGTGTTATCTATATGAAATTGCGTCCCCTTCTTCACTAAAATTAACACGCCTCTAGAGTATGAGAAGTATGTGGAACTCAGTACCGTTTCCGCCCACCTGATCCCTATGGTACTTTTATGCGTAGGAGCTAGATGAGACTCCTGCAGGAGGGCAATATCTACATGATGTCGAAATAAGCAAATATCTTTTTCGGGTTATTAAGCCCTCTGACGTTCCATGTTAGCAAGTTAAGATGTGCTGGTTGTAGTCTATGTACGGTGGTGTGAGCTATATATATGGCGTGGCTGTGTCCACTGCATTCAACGTGTGCACTTGTTGTAGTTATTAAATACATGGTGAGAGAGAAATGATTAATAGTCGCCTTGATGGTCGCAATGCATTTCAAAGACGGTAATCTGCAAAACAATCCCCATTTCCATTCCTCCCACCCCCGCCCACTTTGGCATCCCAATCACGCCAAAGACACACCCTTATTAACATTTTCAACATAACCAAAACTCTTTTGGGGAGCTCCCGCATGGGGGGGGATTCGCCGAGTACGGGCAACACCATCCATCTAAGTGGATGTGGTCGGGTATTACGTAAGGAGATCGGGGTGCTTAGTTCGACACAGAGAAAGCGCCCAATTTACTAGAGATATCACTGAGTTAGCTCTTACAGTTGTGTATGGTAGCTCACAATTCTGGGCCTATATACACCGCTTAGCTATGCGTCATTGTGCGCCCACTAATCCATTGGGAAGTTTGTCATACCAGTACATAGGATATATGTCCATCTGGGTCACCTTTAATATAGATATGGGGCCATATTTCCGCAACCCTTACGTATAGCAGCCAGCTAACAGTATACAAATAGATTCAACTGTATATCCCAGCCGATGACTATCAACTGTATTTTTAAGGACAAATGTCTTATTGGTGAGCCAAGGCTATCAGTATATCTATCAATAGCGTCTTATCTTGGAGATGGGTTAATAGATGTACATTCTATACAATACCACCAGCGGAGCTCAGCACACGCCTCGCCTGTTAGCCGACCAAAAGTGTGTATGCAACCGTCAGCAGGGTGTGCTACAGAGAAGTCCACCTTAATCCCCGATTCAAAAGTTTCAGTATCCAATCGTCAGTTTAGAAGTTCAATCGGGTCCTGGTTGGCACACGTGTCGTAGTGTCATAGAGTAGATGGCGGGGACTTTGATTAGCGCCCGTCTTCCCGGCAGCTTGTGGTTTAGTTAGTTCAAAGAAGATTATTGAGTTGTTCGTGGCCTATTAAGAATCCTGGTCCGATTCTTTACGATTCTGCGCTTTTTGTCTAGTGACAATTTTTTTTATGAATTCCTGCGCAGCTTTCGGTGTCTGAAGCACTGCTGCTCGCCCATCACACGTTACCCGCAGTCTGGCTGGGTACAACATCGCATATTCAATGCCCAGTTCTCGGAGCTTCTTTTTTGCAGGGTTAAAATCTTTGCACGCAGACTGCACCGTCAGTGTGAAGTCTGGGTAAAAGGTCAGGTTATTGCCTTGGTAGTGGATTTGTTGTTTTTTCTAGCCATCCGCAGAATTGCATAACGGTCCCTGTAGTTGAGAACCCGGGTGATTATGGGTAGCGGTGGAGCGCCCGGCGGAGGTTTGGGAGCCAGTGACCTATGAGCCTGCTCTATAATTAGTACAGTGGAGAAATTGTTGGTTCCGAATATATTGCGTAGCATATCTTCCACATACGTTTCCATTCTTCCCGTGTTTGTGCTCTCAGGAACTCCCGCAATTCTAACATTGTTGCGGCGCGATCTCGCTTCCAAATCTTCGGCTTTGTTCTTTATGACCTCCAGGATCTTCTCCATGTCTGTGCATTTACCGGTCGTACTATGTGATTCATCTTCCACTGCAGTTATGCAGCCTTCGGCTGCATCCAGGTGTTCACCTTGTTTATCCAATTTGGCGGATATATTATCCACTCTTTGGGTGAGCGAGTCCAGTTTTCCATTGATAGCCTGGAGACTTTGCTGTATAGCTTGGAGGGCAGCCTCCATGGCTTTGCTCGTTGTTTGTTCCATCTCCGATTCTGTGTCCGAATGTGCAGTTGCGCCTTTAGGGTTGCGCTTAGTATCGAAAGTTAGTTTCGGTTGATGTCTATCTGGCTTTCCCATTATAGCAGGGGAGATGAGGAATATTTGGCGACACCAGGCTGCGTATAAGAACTCCTCGGAGTGGGATCCTCGGCGCACCGCGCAGCAGCTTTGCTGCGATGTTGCTGTAGAGAGTCCAAAACTGGCCACGTATTCGGTATTGGAGCGCTTGAGCAGTGTTTGGCCGCTATCAGGCAATATGGATGGTTAGTCCGTGAGTAGCCACAGCAGTGGCAGGTATGGCTATCTCAGCAGGGGCACGTCACCAGCAGGATAAGTCTCCAGAGATATGGCAGGGGATTTGCGCCGTCCCTCAGTGTCCTGGAGAGTCTGCAACTCGTACTGTGATCTACTCCCCCCCCCCACCCCCCCAACAGGTGTTACAGGATCCTTTTAGAGGGCCCACAGCAGTGTCACTGAGCTGCCCGCACAACGCGCTATCTGGAGTTCCAGGTTGAGGGTTTCAGGAAGTTAGATGCTTGCCAGCATCCAGGACAGCCATCCCGCAGGACACGACGTCCTCCACAGTTCCCAGCCAGTTCATTATCCGTGTGCAAAGTTAACAGATTCGCCCCAGCAATCTGCACCTCAAGTTTATCGGGCCGTGCTGACAGTTTGGGTGGTGGGTTTACCAGTATACTTCAGGACCCACATTCAGTGGCGGTGAAGCTACGGTGCAGGTGAGCGAGGAGTTGGCAGCCGTTACAGCGTACCACCCTGTGTGTACGCGGTGATTTAAGGCGCTGCAGCAGCATAGGCTATCGCAAAGCACTATGCAGAGGGATTCGATCACTTGCCTGACCCACCGTTGTATCGTGCTGTCAGCCAGGCCGTCCGCCCACACAGTTCACAGGTATAACCCCGGGTGTCTTTGCCGCTGCTCAGGCCCACCATTTTGCGTTACGCCATTTCGTGTTCTCCGCCGTGATGGATTGGAGGCCCGTCTGGGGGTGTACAGTTCACTACGGTTATTGACAGTCAGCACACCCTGAGCGCTGGAATGTCGGCTGCGTTGTACAGCCCGTTCTTGGCCGCTTATTGCACTAGGAAGCGCACGGAGGTCATCACCCGCTCCTGCTGAAAAGCACGTAGGGCGCCGCCATCTTGAGAGCACCAGCAAAACAGAACAAATAGTTCAAGCTAAGACTGACTAAACCTTATGCTTTTATAACTCCTAAAATGAAATGAAACATGAGAGGAGGGTTTTATAAATTTCCTTTTTAGTCGATGGAAATGTTTTTAATTAATTTCACATTTCAAAATAATTTTGCGCTATAACATTGCTTCATTGCGCATTTATCTTATGTACAAATCAATATCTGACATAACATATAATACATCAACATAACACTCATGATCCCCTAAGTGAATAAAACAAACATACATGCACTCCTCAAACAATCATGGCCAATATACTCATGCATACACCAAACTATACACACACTCTAAAAGACTTGGTCCTTGTAGCAACCTTTCTTCTCTGGTAGATTGATTACAACTCAATTTGAACAACAAAAAACGTTCTGTCTTTTCCGTTGAAACAATAAAGTTCCAGTATTATTTTTGAAACACACAAGAAGAGAAAAAAAATTTTGGGACGGTGCAACACAAGGACCGAACTGGTCGACGCGTTTCGAACCACTATATTTTGGGTTCTCCTCAGGACCAACCAATTTCTGCAATAAACAATAAAAAATACGTTTTAGGTATTATACTGCAGCTCAGAATTCCTACAATGCACCACCACGACCAAACATCACCCACCTTAGAAATGGAGATCTATCTGCCTGAAATATATCCAACTCGTTCCAAATGATGAGGAACCTAAACAAAAAACCATTTGAATTATCGTTTCTTGCTTAACTAAATCAGGCTGTACATACAACACAGGACAAACAACAGACTTTTGGACAAAAATGGGGTGCTAGCTCAACTTACCGGATCAGGGGATGGTGCCCTCTTTTCCGGCTAACAATGCTTGTTTGATTGTAGCTTTGCTAAAACCAAAAATGAACTACGATTACTAAAAACGTCATTCACGTTCACTTGCCGATACTCAACCTGCCTTGCGAATAGAAAGGCTTACCTAGGTGAGTTCGTTTGTTCGTCTCACGTGGGGTGCCCGCGCCGGATTCTAAAAACAAACAAAGCGGTATAAGTCGTCGCAAAGGCTACTCCGCAATCCGTACTGAAGTCCTCTAAGCTTCCTAACCCTTAGTGTTCTTTCCTTAGTCGCCAGAACGCTACGGTGCAGGTGAGCGAGGAGTTGGCAGCCGTTACGGCGTACCACCCTGTGTGTACGCGGTGATTTAAGGCGCTGCAGCAGCATAGGCTATCGCAAAGCACTATGCAGAGGGATTCGATCACTTGCCTGACCCACCGTTGTATCGTGCTGTCAGCCAGGCCGTCCGCCCACACAGTTCACAGGTATAACCCCGGGTGTCTTTGCCGCTGCTCAGGCCCACCATTTTGCGTTACGCCATTTCGTGTTCTCCGCCGTGATGGATTGGAGGCCCGTCTGGGGGTGTACAGTTCACTACGGTTATTGACAGTCAGCACACCCTGAGCGCTGGAATGTCGGCTGCGTTGTACAGCCCGTTCTTGGCCGCTTATTGCACTAGGAAGCGCACGGAGGTCATCACCCGCTCCTGCTGAAAAGCACGTAGGGCGCCGCCATCTTGAGAGCACCAGCAAAACAGAACAAATAGTTCAAGCTAAGACTGACTAAACCTTATGCTTTTATAACTCCTAAAATGAAATGAAACATGAGAGGAGGGTTTTATAAATTTCCTTTTTAGTCGATGGAAATGTTTTTAATTAATTTCACATTTCAAAATAATTTTGCGCTATAACATTGCTTCATTGCGCATTTATCTTATGTACAAATCAATATCTGACATAACATATAATACATCAACATAACACTCATGATCCCCTAAGTGAATAAAACAAACATACATGCACTCCTCAAACAATCATGGCCAATATACTCATGCATACACCAAACTATACACACACTCTAAAAGACTTGGTCCTTGTAGCAACCTTTCTTCTCTGGTAGATTGATTACAACTCAATTTGAACAATAAAAAACGTTCTGTCTTTTCCGTTGAAACAATAAAGTTCCAGTATTATTTTTGAAACACACAAGAAGAGAAAATTTTTTTGGGACGGTGCAACACAAGGACTGAACTGGTCGACGCGTTTCGAACCACTATATTTTGGGTTCTCCTCAGGACCAACCAATTTCTGCAATAAACAATAAAAAATACGTTTTAGGTATTATACTGCAGCTCAGAATTCCTACAATGCACCACCACGACCAAACATCACCCACCTTAGAAATGGAGATCTATCTGCCTGAAATATATCCAACTCGTTCCAAATGATGAGGAACCTAAACAAAAAACCATTTGAATTATCGTTTCTTGCTTAACTAAATCAGGCTGTACATACAACACAGGACAAACAACAGACTTTTGGACAAAAATGGGGTGCTAGCTCAACTTACCGGATCAGGGGATGGTGCCCTCTTTTCCGGCTAACAATGCTTGTTTGATTGTAGCTTTGCTAAAACCAAAAATGAACTACGATTACTAAAAACGTCATTCACGTTCACTTGCCGATACTCAACCTGCCTTGCGAATAGAAAGGCTTACCTAGGTGAGTTCGTTTGTTCGTCTCACGTGGGGTGCCCGCGCCGGATTCTAAAAACAAACAAAGCGGTATAAGTCGTCGCAAAGGCTACTCCGCAATCCGTACTGAAGTCCTCTAAGCTTCCTAACCCTTAGTGTTCTTTCCTTAGTCGCCAGAACACTTACCGGGAGTTCACCTCTCGTAGCTCGATGTCCGTGTCAATCCATTGGTGAAGTTCATTTTGCATTGTGGGAAATGATGACGATTTAAACAAAACCAACTGCCGGAAGCCCGAAGATTGCTGGTAGATGTAGTTTTACTTGGCGGCCTTCGAGTTAGGTATAGGAAAAATAGTAGGAAAGGTGGCGAGGACTTGTAGACAATTGCTTAATAATGTTTGGAAAACTAAAGAGTAAAGGCGCATTAACCAAACAAAGTTGAAATCGCATAGTTGTCCACAAAAACCAGGTGGCTGCTGGGGAATGTGGTTTGAATTTCCCTCTAACGAAAGTGTGGAGTTTTTTGGGTTTTTTTTCCCGGGGGTTTGTTATGTGTTTAAGTATACGCTAAAACAATTTTTAACGTGACAAACAGCGGAAGGCATTCCATAAGGACCAGGGGTTGGGTGGCTGCATGTCAGCTGGCACCGTCAGCAAACTTTTGTAAACGCACTCAGTTGACAGAAATCCGTACATTGTCTGTTATATTGGAACAGCAAAACGAACAGGAACGGCAGTGGGTACATCTGAACAATGTTATTCTCCCATTAGACAAATGGTCTGAATATCTCCGCTACTTCATTCAGGCCGTTAATCGCCGTGTTGAATTTCATGTTGTTATATATGAAATTATTTTCATATAACCCCATAAATAACACAGCCAACTCCGGGGCACAAGGACATCCCATCGCCACGCCTCTTGTTTGGTAAAAGAACTGCGAATCGAATGAAAAATAATTTTTGGATAGTGCAAACTTTGCCAAAGTCAAAAGAAATTCCGTCGGAACTTGAACTGGTCGCTCTCTTTGCCCTAAAAACCACTCTAAAGCCTCCAAAGCTTGATCCTGAGGAATCTGGGTGTAAAGTGACACCACATCCAATGAAACCATCAGTTGTTTAGTCTTGTCGAACTGCACGGATGCTATTCTATTAAGGAAGGCAGTAGTATCTTTCAAATTTTCATTCGATTCGCAGTTCTTTTACCAAACAAGAGGCGTGGCGATGGGATGTCCTTTTGCCCCGGAGTTGGCTGTGTTATTTATGGGGTTATATGAAAATAATTTCATATATAACAACAACCCATTTGTTGCAAACATTTCCAGCTATATGCGCTATATCGATGATATTTTCCTAATTTGGACTGGCACACAGGAATCATTGGATGAGTTCGTTGGTTGGCTCAACGAAAGATCTAATGATATCAAATTCAGCAGTGTATCATCAAACGAATCGATTACATTTTTGGATGTTAAGGTAGTGGCTTTTGATGGGGAGCTAGAAACCACACTTTTCAGGAAACAGACAGACAGGAACAAGGCATTACATTATACCAGCAACCATCCTCGGAGTCTGAGACAAAATTTACCTTATGGTCAGTTCTTGCGAATTCGTAGGAACTGTACAAAAAAAGAGGAATACTTCATGCATGCCAACAAATTAAGAGATCGCCTTCTGGAGAGGGGATACCCCAAGAAACTACTCAAACACTCTTTGAAGAGAGCTTGGTGGACACCAAGAGAGACATTGTTGGAGCAAAAAACTAGGAACAAGGGCAGTAGACCAGTTTGTGTAACGACATTCTGCCCTAATAGCCACCAACTCCGGAAACTCATCCTAGGTAATTGGCATTTGATTAAGGACCTCCATGAAGAATTTTCTACCCCTCCCATGTTTGCATATAAGAAGGAGAAAAGTGTAGCCAACTATATAGTCCGGGCGGCTCTACCAAAATAAGAACATCGGACTTTAAGGAGCATGCTGGATTTACCGCCAGTTGTTGGTCACCACAAATGTGGAACATGTATATGTTGCGAGCAAACCATAGAGGGTGATGTCTTTGCATTTAATACTACCCACTGGAAACATAAAACGTTTAGCAATTGTAAAACGAAGAATGTTGTCTATGCAATAATCTGTCCTTGCCCAAAGCTGTATATTGGGAAGACAACCCAGGAGGTCCGACAACGTATCATCCAGCATAAATCAAGGATTAGACGTCGAGTGGAAAATGCCCCATTAGTCAGCCACTGGGCCACAATGACACACAGTGAGGTGGATTTGAAATGGACAGTGTTGTCCAAGATTGAAAGAGACCCGCGTGGAGGCGATTTGGAAGGCCAATTAAGCCAACGTGAGGCATTACTCATCATGAAATTCAACACGGCGATTAACGGCCTGAATGAAGTAGCGGAGATATTCAGACCATTTGTCTAATGGGAGAATAACATTGTTCAGATGTACCCACTGCCGTTCCTGTTCGTTTTGCTGTTCCAATATAACAGACAATGTACGGATTTCTGTCAACTGAGTGCGTTTACAAAAGTTTGCTGACAGTGCCAGCTGACATGCAGCCACCCAACCCCTGGTCCTTATGGAATGCCTTCCGCTGTTTGTCACGTTAAAAATTGTTTTAGCGTATACTTAAACACATAACAAACCCTCGGAAAAAAAACCCCAAAAAACTCCACACTTTCGTTAGAGTGAAATTCAAACCACATTCCCCAGCAGCCACCTGGTTTTTGTGGACAACTATGCGATTTCAACTTTGTTTGGTTAATGCGCCTTTACTCTTTAGTTTTCCAAACATTATTAAGCAATTGTCTACAAGTCCTCGCCACCTTTCCTACTATTTTTCCTATACCTAACTCGAAGGCCGCCAAGTAAAACTACATCTACCAGCAATCTTCGGGCTTCCGGCAGTTGGTTTTGTTTAAATCGTCATCATTTCCCACAATGCAAAATGAACTTCACCAATGGATTGACACGGACATCGAGCTACGAGAGGTGAACTCCCGGTAAGTGTTCTGGCGACTAAGGAAAGAACACTAAGGGTTAGGAAGCTTAGAGGACTTCAGTACGGATTGCGGAGTAGCCTTTGCGACGACTTATACCGCTTTGTTTGTTTTTAGAATCCGGCGCGGGCACCCCACGTGAGACGAACAAACGAACTCACCTAGGTAAGCCTTTCTATTCGCAAGGCAGGTTGAGTATCGGCAAGTGAACGTGAATGACGTTTTTAGTAATCGTAGTTCATTTTTGGTTTTAGCAAAGCTACAATCAAACAAGCATTGTTAGCCGGAAAAGAGGGCACCATCCCCTGATCCGGTAAGTTGAGCTAGCACCCCATTTTTGTCCAAAAGTCTGTTGTTTGTCCTGTGTTGTATGTACAGCCTGATTTAGTTAAGCAAGAAACGATAATTCAAATGGTTTTTTGTTTAGGTTCCTCATCATTTGGAACGAGTTGGATATATTTCAGGCAGATAGATCTCCATTTCTAAGGTGGGTGATGTTTGGTCGTGGTGGTGCATTGTAGGAATTCTGAGCTGCAGTATAATACCTAAAACGTATTTTTTATTGTTTATTGCAGAAATTGGTTGGTCCTGAGGAGAACCCAAAATATAGTGGTTCGAAACGCGTCGACCAGTTCGGTCCTTGTGTTGCACCGTCCAAAAAATGTTTTCTCTTCTTGTGTGTTTCAAAAATAATACTGGAACTTTATTGTTTCAACGGAAAAGACAGAACGTTTTTTGTTGTTCAAATTGAGTTGTAATCAATCTACCAGAGAAGAAAGGTTGCTACAAGGACCAAGTCTTTTAGAGTGTGTGTATAGTTTGGTGTATGCATGAGTATATTGGCCATGATTGTTTGAGGAGTGCATGTATGTTTGTTTTATTCACTTAGGGGATCATGAGTGTTATGTTGATGTATTATATGTTATGTCAGATATTGATTTGTACATAAGATAAATGCGCAATGAAGCAATGTTATAGCGCAAAATTATTTTGAAATGTGAAATTAATTAAAAACATTTCCATCGACTAAAAAGGAAATTTATAAAACCCTCCTCTCATGTTTCATTTCATTTTAGGAGTTATAAAAGCATAAGGTTTAGTCAGTCTTAGCTTGAACTATTTGTTCTGTTTTGCTAGTCAATTGGGCTCAGTTCAGCTGAGTGTTTTGAGCCAAAACCCGGTTTTGTTTTTTCGCTTGAGGAGCGGGCAGATGCCCGCGAGGTTGAGTAGAGTGGCAAAATAGCCACGATCCTTCAGAGATCTTTATTGTTCACTTCAGTGGAGTTTGGAGTTTCACTTGTCAGTATTGTTAATTGAATGTTCAATGTGTAGTTTGTCTTTGTCTGTTTGAGTCTTTGTTATTCCCCATTGTAGTCTGTGATGGCAGAGAATGATGCCTTCGCCTATAGCGAAGAACACATTCAGAATTTAATACGAGCACCGCCGGTCTTTGCATCGACCACCTTGAGTGTCACAGCAAAAACACAGAATGAGTCGGACAAACTGACAAGATTACGAAAAAAACAAATACGCACGGACCTTCACGGACATTTTTTATTACAACACCTAAAGGAAGGCACAATTCCATCGGGGCTTCAGATACGGAACATTCCGGTGGTTTTTATTGACGACCCAATCTATAAGAAAGGATATAGCTGCATAGAGACGAAATGCAGCAGGGACCTCATGGTCCTAACAGTGGAGACAGCACATAGACTGTCGTTGATACAACTACAAGAGATCGCCGACTTGGAAACTGAAATCAAAAATAACCCTAATCTAACTGATGCAAAAGCCCTATTAGAAAAGGTTGAGAAAGAAATTTTGGAGTTTAAAGACTACACGGTAATCCAAAAAAGTAATAAATTTGAGCTGGACAAAAAGAATTTTTCGTTGGAGTCCACTTATCCCTACTTGAACAAAGACTTTTATACCACCAACGATTCAAGAAATTACCTTCAAAACTATCAAGGACGATCACGGAAGAGATTTATTAATTTCTCGGAATCATCATCATCATCGAGTGAGACCACAGATACTAATACTAGGGCTAATCAGAATCAAAGGGTAAACCAACATAATCAGGACCCGCAAACATCTAATCAGGAGGTACGTTTTTTAGGCCGAGGCCAACGACAAGGCAGAGGACGGTTGCGATATTCCCAACCATGGGAAATGAGGACACGCCGCCAATATTACAGGAGCTAGTTTCATCGCCAATTTTCAACCTGTCTGATAAAATCCTTACAGGTGCGGAAATTTCTATTTTACAAAAAGGACTTAGTTTTGTTCCTTCTAGAACAACAGACTTTGTAAAAATGAAGCTCGAAACCATGGAGTTCTGTCGCAAAATCCGTCTAAAAACGTTCTTTTCGGATACAACTGAAACAGTCACGGCTGAAATAACTGGACTCAAAAGAAAATCAACCTTTTGTCCAATAGGACCCAAGGTCCCCAAAGAAATTACCACTTTTGAGAGAACCACCTTATCTGGAATTCAGGCAATGGAAAGTAAAAAAAGCTTCGTCAAGTTCAACTTAGCTAAACAGGAGAAAGATGCCCTGATTGACCTGCAAAATGATAGATCAATAGTGGTGAAGCAGGCGGACAAAGGTGGGGCAATTGTCCTATGGGACGTGAATAAATATAAGAAGGAAGAACTACGCCAGCTAGAAGATGTGACATGCTATCGTAAAATTAAGAAAGATCCAACAAAAGAACTACAAGATCAACTTTTCCATATTATCGAAGAGGGTTTTTCACAAGGTTTTGTAGGCCCCAAAGAACGCCTCTTTCTTAAGAACATGAATCCGAGGATACCGGTCTTTTATGCTTTGCCCAAACTGCATAAAAATGAACTTGACCCCCCAGGACGGCCCATAGTGTCTGGGTGTGAATCACTTATTGAGCCAGTGGCTCAATATATTGATTTTTTCCTCAAACCATTTATCAATGAAGTTCCGGCCCATTTGAAAGATACTACTGCCTTCCTTAATAGAATAGCATCCGTGCAGTTCGACAAGACTAAACAACTGATGGTTTCATTGGATGTGGTGTCACTTTACACCCAGATTCCTCAGGATCAAGCTTTGGAGGCTTTAGAGTGGTTTTTAGGTCAAAGAGAGCGACCAGTTCAAGTTCCGACGGAATTTCTTTTGACTTTGGCAAAGTTTGCACTATCCAAAAATTATTTTTCATTCGATTCGCAGTTCTTTTACCAAACAAGAGGCGTGGCGATGGGATGTCCTTTTGCCCCGGAGTTGGCTGTGTTATTTATGGGGTTATATGAAAATAATTTCATATATAACAACAACCCATTTGTTGCAAACATTTCCAGCTATATGCGCTATATCGATGATATTTTCCTAATTTGGACTGGCACACAGGAATCATTGGATGAGTTCGTTGGTTGGCTCAACGAAAGATCTAATGATATCAAATTCAGCAGTGTATCATCAAACGAATCGATTACATTTTTGGATGTTAAGGTAGTGGCTTTTGATGGGGAGCTGGAAACCACACTTTTCAGGAAACAGACAGACAGGAACAAGGCATTACATTATACCAGCAACCATCCTCGGAGTCTGAGACAAAATTTACCTTATGGTCAGTTCTTGCGAATTCGTAGGAACTGTACAAAAAAAGAGGAATACTTCATGCATGCCAACAAATTAAGAGATCGCCTTCTGGAGAGGGGATACCCCAAGAAACTACTCAAACACTCTTTGAAGAGAGCTTGGTGGACACCAAGAGAGACATTGTTGGAGCAAAAAACTAGGAACAAGGGCAGTAGACCAGTTTGTGTAACGACATTCTGCCCTAATAGCCACCAACTCCGGAAACTCATCCTAGGTAATTGGCATTTGATTAAGGACCTCCATGAAGAATTTTCTACCCCTCCCATGTTTGCATATAAGAAGGAGAAAAGTGTAGCCAACTATATAGTCCGGGCGGCTCTACCAAAACAAGAACATCGGACTTTAAGGAGCATGCTGGATTTACCGCCAGTTGTTGGTCACCACAAATGTGGAACATGTATATGTTGCGAGCAAACCATAGAGGGTGATGTCTTTGCATTTAATACTACCCACTGGAAACATAAAACGTTTAGCAATTGTAAAACGAAGAATGTTGTCTATGCAATAATCTGTCCTTGCCCAAAGCTGTATATTGAGAAGACAACCCAGGAGGTCCGACAACGTATCATCCAGCATAAATCAAGGATTAGACGTCGAGTGGAAAATGCCCCATTAGTCGGCCACTGGGCCACAATGACACACAGTGAGGTGGATTTGAAATGGACAGTGTTGTCCAAGATTGAAAGAGACCCGCGTGGAGGCGATTTGGAAGGCCAATTAAGCCAACGTGAGGCATTACTCATCATGAAATTCAACACGGCGATTAACGGCCTGAATGAAGTAGCGGAGATATTCAGACCATTTGTCTAATGGGAGAATAACATTGTTCAGATGTACCCACTGCCGTTCCTGTTCGTTTTGCTGTTCCAATATAACAGACAATGTACGGATTTCTGTCAACTGAGTGCGTTTACAAAAGTTTGCTGACAGTGCCAGCTGACATGCAGCCACCCAACCCCTGGTCCTTATGGAATGCCTTCCGCTGTTTGTCACGTTAAAAATTGTTTTAGCGTATACTTAAACACATAACAAACCCCCGGAAAAAAAACCCCAAAAAACTCCACACTTTCATTAGAGTGAAATTCAAACCACATTCCCCAGCAGCCACCTGGTTTTTGTGGACAACTATGCGATTTCAACTTTGTTTGGTTAATGCGCCTTTACTCTTTAGTTTTCCAAACATTATTAAGCAATTGTCTACAAGTCCTCGCCACCTTTCCTACTATTTTTCCTATACCTAACTCGAAGGCCGCCAAGTAAAACTACATCTACCAGCAATCTTCGGGCTTCCGGCAGTTGGTTTTGTTTAAATCGTCATCATTTCCCACAATGCAAAATGAACTTCACCAATGGATTGACACGGACATCGAGCTACGAGAGGTGAACTCCCGGTAAGTGTTCTGGCGACTAAGGAAAGAACACTAAGGGTTAGGAAGCTTAGAGGACTTCAGTACGGATTGCGGAGTAGCCTTTGCGACGACTTATACCGCTTTGTTTGTTTTTAGAATCCGGCGCGGGCACCCCACGTGAGACGAACAAACGAACTCACCTAGGTAAGCCTTTCTATTCGCAAGGCAGGTTGAGTATCGGCAAGTGAACGTGAATGACGTTTTTAGTAATCGTAGTTCATTTTTGGTTTTAGCAAAGCTACAATCAAACAAGCATTGTTAGCCGGAAAAGAGGGCACCATCCCCTGATCCGGTAAGTTGAGCTAGCACCCCATTTTTGTCCAAAAGTCTGTTGTTTGTCCTGTGTTGTATGTACAGCCTGATTTAGTTAAGCAAGAAACGATAATTCAAATGGTTTTTTGTTTAGGTTCCTCATCATTTGGAACGAGTTGGATATATTTCAGGCAGATAGATCTCCATTTCTAAGGTGGGTGATGTTTGGTCGTGGTGGTGCATTGTAGGAATTCTGAGCTGCAGTATAATACCTAAAACGTATTTTTTATTGTTTATTGCAGAAATTGGTTGGTCCTGAGGAGAACCCAAAATATAGTGGTTCGAAACGCGTCGACCAGTTCGGTCCTTGTGTTGCACCGTCCAAAAATTTTTTTCTCTTCTTGTGTGTTTCAAAAATAATACTGGAACTTTATTGTTTCAACGGAAAAGACAGAACGTTTTTTGTTGTTCAAATTGAGTTGTAATCAATCTACCAGAGAAGAAAGGTTGCTACAAGGACCAAGTCTTTTAGAGTGTGTGTATAGTTTGGTGTATGCATGAGTATATTGGCCATGATTGTTTGAGGAGTGCATGTATGTTTGTTTTATTCACTTAGGGGATCATGAGTGTTATGTTGATGTATTATTTGTTATGTCAGATATTGATTTGTACATAAGATAAATGCGCAATGAAGCAATGTATAGCGCAAAATTATTTTGAAATGTGAAATTAATTAAAAACATTTCCATCGACTAAAAAGGAAATTTATAAAACCCTCCTCTCATGTTTCATTTCATTTTAGGAGTTATAAAAGCATAAGGTTTAGTCAGTCTTAGCTTGAACTATTTGTTCTGTTTTGCTAGTCAATTGGGCTCAGTTCAGCTGAGTGTTTTGAGCCAAAACCCGGTTTTGTTTTTTATCTTGAGAGCACCAGGCAGTCTCTTTGCGCGTTCCCTTCACCTACAGTTTTCTCTACGCCAGAGTCTCCACCGGCGATTTCAATCTCTCCCAACTGCTGCTGAGGTGTTACGGTGCATTGGGCAATATTTTCTTTACATCCTATTACCCGTAGATAGGCTTTACAGTCGGATAGTTTCCCCGACCGGCGGAGCTGCCTCAGGAAGCGGCCATCTCGCAGCGCGCCCTCTAGAGCCCCCCGACGAGATGGAAAGTTTTGGGGGAAATATCAGGTTTCAAAGTAAACCTAAGCAAATCGCAGGTGCTTAACCTCTCTAACTCGCAAGGGCATGAGGAGACTCTACGAGAGAGATTTCCCCTACAATGGGCCTCTCAGCCAATAATATATCTTGGTATCCTATTAGCCCCTACGATATCAAGGACGTGGGGATGAACTATTCAGCATTGTTAGAACAAACAACGAAAGCCCTAGCCGGGTGGGAGAGACAGACTAGCCTGGTTCGGCCGTATAGCGGCTGTCAAAATGAGAGTGATGCCATGGATCTTATATATTTTCCAGATGTTACCGCTGGTCCCCCCTCCGAAGGTGCTGTGCTCCTTACAATTTGCCACAATACATTTGTTTGGGGAGGGAAGAAGACACGTCTGCCCTTTTCTCAGATGTCAAAACCCGAACATAATGGGGGTGTAGCCCTCCCTGTCATACAGAGATACCTTCAAACCTCTCATCTTCGATATATTGTTGAGTGGAACCGACCACTCTCTGAAAAACACTGGACCTTCATGGATCAGGCAGTAGCTGGAATAAATATCTGGAGAGAAGCTTAGCTGCCACGCAAATTAAGGGCATGGGGTCTCTACTCGTCCCCAGTTACAGCAGCCACGCTGAAGGTGTGGGATGCTGTGGCACTCAGACAGGGACTAACTACTTTCCCCTCCCCTATGTCCCCAATAGTCGACAATCCGGATTTCCCCCGGGCTGCAAATCTGAGGTCTTTCAGAGATGGAGAGAGGCAGGGTGCAAGTGAGTAGGTTCGCTGTTTGAGGTCCAGGGTATCCTCCCTTTTGAACAATTAAGACAGTACTACGATTTGCCTAAAGCCGATGAATTATACTATCTCCAACTCAGACACTGGGTCACTTCCCCCATCATACATAGTGCATGCCTCTTGACGGCTTACTCCCTTCGAGAAGTGGTTGGTAGGTAAAACAGACGACAAACGCCTAATTTCAGATCTATACACTATTTTAGCTGACGGGCTGGAAGGTGGGGGGGGGCAAGGGGTCAACTCCGCTGAGAGGAAGAGCTGGGCAGAGCTTTGTCACATAAGGAATGGGTGAATATCCACCACAGGGCTCACCATACAGCCCATAATACCGCTGGAACCGAATCAGCTTTCAAAGTCACATCATATTCGTATCCAACACCGGCACGTATTTATAGCTGGGACATAAACCATACAGAGAAGTGTTGGAGGGACTGCGGGCTCACAGGTTCTTTAGCACACTTGCTTTGGCATTGCCCACGTTTAGAACACTTCTGGGAGGGAGTGTTGAACGACATTGACAAAGCTTTTGACACACAAATCCCATGATTTCTGATATACACCTTCATGGGGCTGCCAAATGCACTGACATTTCCCCTGCGATCATTGAGGGGTAGGCAGATGGTGCTGGTGTTCTTGGCGGCACGTCAGACACTCTTGGCACAGTGGGGCACCACAAATGTCCCAGACAAAGCAGCATGGCTACACAGGCTTTGGCTAACCCTCACCATGGAACGTCTCTCATTGGTCCAAGATCCCAAGGGGGAGGCTTATACCAAATTGTGGGCCTCTTCTATCCGAATATTGTTGAAAGAATTCAGGGAGGTAACGTGCCCCAAATATCTCCAAATACTACATCTGCTTCCTGAAGCAAAAGAAGCGACATCTCACACATAATGGGGCGGTTTGGATTTAAGGGCCATCAGTTCCAGTGGAGCGCTCCCGCAATAAGATGGACTCATACTGGTGCAGGCACCCCTATTTCTTTTTCGTTGGGGGAGGCGAGGGAGGGTTCTTTCCTTTTCGTTGTTTCAATAATTTTATTATTGTAGGTAGTTTGGTTCATGCAATCCAGAAAACACTGCCGGCCCTAAAGTTGTAGGCAAAGAAGTTGTGTTCTGGCATTTATGTCTGAGACTTTTGCTGTCGGCCTTTATGGTTGTAGGCATACAGCTGTGTAATTAGACAGGATTCTCATTTAGAACGAATATAAGATTGGTTCCATAAAAAATGTACACAAAACGTTTAGTTACATTTTTAAGAGGGGTTTAAAGTTTTTATTTGGCACGGAATGCCAGCGAAAAAGGGGGTTTGGGTGGGAAAGTGTTTTAATACTGGAGTATAAATTAAAATAAATTTTTATTTGCAGAGAAATTACATTTAAACAATTTACAAAATAAGTTTATTTAAATTTCTAAAAGGGTTTTACACTTTTTGTCTGGCATGAGAGGCCAGGGAAAAAGTGGTTTTGGGTGGGGTAGTCTACTAATATTTGGGTATTCATAATAATACCCTAATAATTTTAAACAGCATAATCAGTCATTTAAACGTTTTGTAATTTAGACTATCAAAAATATTTAAAGGCTTTTCCACATTTTTTCTGCCATGGCATGCAAAGGAAATAGGGGTTTTGGCTGGGGAAGTGTATTGACACTGGGGTATTTATTTTAATACCCTTGTATTCATTTATTAATAATGATTTTTAAATTTACAATTGCTATTTAAAAAAATGAAAATAAAATATAATGTAAATGTTATTTTTTAAAAGGGGTTTATTAACATTCATTCTTGGATATTTAGTATTTTAATATTTAAAAAGATTTTAAAGATGAGGCATAGTTATTTTAAAAACTATAATGAATAAAAAAAGTTTTCCAAATCTAAAAATACTGGTTTTAAGTACAGAGCAACTCTGTAAAAAAAAAAAGTACAATAAAAATGTAGTTTTTGCTAGTTTAGATTTTTCATACTAAACAAATATGACAATTTAAATACTTTGAAAGTATTGTTTTATTAAAAAAATATAAAGTAGTTAATTACAGGTATATTTATATATTCATGTTCAAAAATATAAAGTTTGAAAAACATGCACAATAACATTTTTTAAACATTTTTCCCACGATTTACAATTGGATTCAATGGGCAAAATTGTCCTTTTTTCCTATTTACTTTTACAGGTGACGTATGCGGTTGGGCGTTTCTTTCTACAGTCTGGAGCATCGCAGTGAAGATTGGATGCAAGGAAGAGCTGTGTTCAGATAAGTCAAATAGTTTTTTTAGAGATTGTAGCTGGCCAACTTCATTGTAAGGAGATTGGAGGGAGGTATGTAGATGGATGCAAGTATCCAGAACTGTGTTCTTACGTTTATAACAACAACTTTATTCCTATGCAGGTTGCAGTTGTAAGCTTACGTCCGGTGATTGTTAATTTTTTTACACTGTTGGTTTAAAATAAAAAATAGAAGAACTCTATGAAGAGAGGTAGTATTTCTTTTAAAAGTGTAAAAGAAACAATATTTTATTATAAACTTTGAGTGTGTTGCAAACTTGGTTTAAAAAGAAAATACATTTTCATGGATTTTTAAGCATGTGTAATTTGGAAGTACACAGATGGCATGGATCACCAGAACGTACCTGTGGGATACTTTAGAGTACTTTTGTAAATGTTGTTTTTTTTTTGTTTTTTGCTGCATTATAGTTTTTGAAGCATTGAAAGGCTTTTGTTTTGTGTTTTCTACGCACCGTGTGAAAGAAATCGAAGGAAAAAGGATTTCAATGCTGGATTTGTTGTTGTGTTTTTTGTCAATCTTTTAAACTTTTTCTGGATTTTTTTTGGGATGAGTTTTTTGAGTGATCACAGATTTATTTGCAGTATTTTAATTGCAGATAAAAATGGCTATGCCAATCTCAGAATTGTTTTATAGTCCTTACTGCTTTGGATTAAATTGTGGATTATGGAGATACAGATTGGATATTTGGGGAACTGGTGACTCTTGCAGGATTTTGGATTTTTACAGAAGAACAAGAGTCAGAGAAGGAAGATAACTAAATGTAGGAACCCGTTTTTTCAATTGTTTGTAAAAAAAAATGTTTTAGTAAAAGTTCCAATTTGTATTTAATTTAAAAAAATGCAAAACAGGAAAGTAACATAGATCAGGTGTTAGAGTTAGAAGTATAGTATGTCTGCAATATTGTCTAGGTAGTCTGAAGTCACCATCAACGAAAACTGTTGGATCTGTCCCAATAGTCTCTCAGACATTTCTTTTGTTCCTTTAGAAATTTTTGTGTTCAGACTACCATTTAATGATTGCGCTATTAATTTTCTTGGAAACTTTGCTCATACTTCAAAATGTCCCCAAAATTATAAACGTTTGGGTGAAATTTTCCGATTGATTTGTTGGAGTTATGCCATCCCTCTATGGCATGAATGGTCTTTGCTCCACCCTCTAAACAGGTTTTGTAACACTTCCACCATTTGACAGAAAAGGTCTGGTTCCTCCTGCAACCCGACCTGCTTAGATGGCTTATCAAAGTGTCTTCAAAGTAATTTAGTAGGGTGCCCAATTT
This sequence comes from Triturus cristatus, assembly GCF_964204655.1. Classification (NCBI taxonomy): domain Eukaryota; kingdom Metazoa; phylum Chordata; class Amphibia; order Caudata; family Salamandridae; genus Triturus; species Triturus cristatus. The sequence goes on from NC_140595.1 coordinate 797,390,588, forward strand.
TTCTTCATTTGCAGTAAAATAATCAGATTCAGTAATTGATGTGTAGTATTCATCGACACAGGTAGAATAAAGCACAATAATGTTTTTAATTCAAACTGCAGTTTACTGTCGGATATGTAATCCTCAACTAAAGATGTTTTTTTAATTTTACACCAACATGCCTGTGAAAAGTGAGAAAAACACTTGAATTTGGGGTTCTAGATACATTTTAGTAATGGTGTTAATCATTGATAATTCAAAGTCAATTATCATTTTTCGAGGACTTCTGTTTTGTGTTTTAGATTTTAGCACTGTTAATTCAGTGTATGTTGCGTATTGCTTATCAGAGTAAACTGCACACAAAGGGAACTACAGTGTTGTTAATGTAGGCAAGTACAGTGTATTTTTGGGTGAATGGATGGGGTGTCGATTTAAACGTCCCATCCATCGTCCAAACATCACTAGTCTCCAATGTTACAAGGCTGCAGGGTGTGCTAAATATTAGTATTCTTTTTGAGGGTTTTTGTTGTCGTGCAATAGAAAGCTTTCATTAGTAACAATGACAGTTAATTCAGGAGGAATTATAATAGAGTATGTTTGGGGTGTTACATGTTGTGGGTTACTTGCCTGTTTTTTTAGTTGTATAATTCGTCTCAAAGTTGGGATTGTAGGCATAGAACTTGCTACAAGCATAGGAATGTGTTGTAATACCTCCCTCAAACAGCGGTTCATTGGAGGTGGATACCAGGTCTTTCATTTGATTTATATTTTCTCTAAGCTCAATCTCCAACGGAGCGGCAGAGTGGTTATGCTCTGTGGTCCTTTCAACAGTGACTCCCAGAGTAACCACTGTGCCTGTGCAATGGGATGAGTAATACTGCACACACCTCTAATGACTCCTGGGCTCAGTTAGTCTCTCTTTACAATAAAGGTAGCCAGCATGTTTAAGGAGTTGATTCCTTCTTTGGGATTTGACATACATGGCTTCTCTTCCTGATGCCATTTTTTCAGTGTCTGAAAAAGAGGGGAGAAAAAGTGTTCGAGTTTTATTGTTTAATAACAGCGTTTATCCTATAGAGAACATTTTGTTGGTTTTATAGGTTTTTTAATGTTTATTTCAGAATAAAAGTTTTACAATGTTTTGCTGTTAATAAAAGAATGTTTGCAACCTGCAAAAAAATATGGTCAAAAGAACATTCGATGTGTGTTACATTTTCAAAGAACATGTTGTTTTGTGCTTTTATTTATTTTTTCCCACCAGTTATTAGATGATGCTTATTGTTGATTCCTGGAAAAATATAAATTGGTTTTGTTATTTACTTGAGGTGGTATGCATTACCTTTGTAAGGATTCTTTGTTTGCTTGTTCTTCCTTTTGATTGTGTATTTTGGTCTCTTCAGCTCCTTTTGCTGATTTAGTTCGATACCTCCTGGCGGCTGCGGTTCGGTAGGTCTAAAATGTAAAGTGGAATTTTAATGGTTGATGTTTACTTGGCTTTTTGATTTCTGTAAAAAAATGATTTTTTGTTAGTTTTGGTTCCCCCATTATGTTTTTGATCTACTTTAACTGTTGAAGGGCTTATGATTGATGATCCAGTCTTTGAATGGATGTTTGAATTTCTTGGTGATGGTTTTGATTTTGTGGGCTTATGAAGATGTTGATTTAAGCTGTGTAATACAAAAAAATATGATTGTATGTTTCAAAATTTTTATGTTGCATTTAATAAGGCAAGAAGTAACATGTAGAGTTAACGTGGGACGATTAGTAAATTTGCTGCATGCACTGACTAGCACCCTCCCTGAGGCATGCATCCAGTGAAGTTCGAATAGTTATTTTGCTCACTACCACTATCTAGCACCTTCCCTTAGGTAAGCACCATGCAGAGTTAGAATATTAATTTTGCACCCCAACAGGGACTCACCTTCCCCAACGCCAGCACTTTGTAGTGTTAAAATAGTATTTTTGCCCCCCACCACTGACCAGCACTTTCCCTGAGGCAAACACCTGTTTGAGTTAGAATAGTATTTTTGCACCCCACCACTGACCAGCACTTTCCCTGAGGCAAACTCCTGTTGGAGTTGGAATAGTAATTTTGGCCACCATCACTTACCAGCGCTTTGCCCTAGACAAATATATGCTGGAGTTAGAATACTATTTTGCCCCCACCACTGACCAGCACTTTCGCTTTGGCAAACACTTGTTGGCGTTTGAATAGTAATTTTTCCCCCTACACTGTCCAGCACTTTCCCTAAGGCAAACACCTGTTGGAGTTTGAATAGATATTTTGCCCCCATCACTTACCAGCACTTTCCCTACAGCAGACACCTGTTGGAGTTATAATAGTTATTTTGCCCCCAACCAGTGACAAGCAGTTTCCCTGTGGCAAATCTAAGAGGAAAGGTGGAATTTTATTAGTTGATGTTTACTTTGTTTTTTGGTTTCTGAACAGAAAGATGTTTTGGTAACCACAGTATGTTTTTGATCTACTTTACCTGTGAAAGGCCTGATTGATGAGCAAGTGTTTTATGGTTGTTTCAATTTCATATTAATGGTTTTGAATTTGTTGATTTCACAAGATGTTGAATCAAGCTGTGAAAAAATATGATTGTATGTTTTAAAATGTTTATTTTGCATTTAATAAAACAAGAAGTGATAAGTTCAGTCAATGAGGGAAGATTAGTTTTTTTGGCCTCTACCACGGACCAGCACCTTCCCTGAGGCATGCATCTTGTGGATTTAGAATAGTAATCCCCCCTCCCCCAACACTATCCTGCACCTTCACAGAGGGAATCACCCTGTGGAGGTATATTATTAACTTTGCACCCTAACAGTGACCATCACCTTCGCTGAGGCCAGCACCCTATGCAATTTGAATAGTAAATTTAATCCCCTCCACAGACAAGCACATTTCCTGAGGCAAACTCCTGTAGGATTTAGAATAGTTATTTTGCCCCCTATCACTGGCCAGCACTTTCTCTTAGCCAAACACCTGTCGGAGTTAGAATGGTATTTTTGCCCCCCACCACTGACCAGTACTTTCCCTCAGGCGAACACCTGTTGGAGTTACAATAGTATTTTTGCACCCCCAACCACCACCTGGCACTTTTCCTGAGGCAAACACCTGTTGGAATTAGAATAGTAATTTTGCCCCCCCCCCCCACTGACCAGCACTTTCCCTGAGGCAAACACCTGTTGGAGTTTGAATAGCATTTTGCCCCTCACCACTGTCCAGCATTTTCCCTGAGGCAACACCTGTTTCAGTTAGAATAATATTTTTGCCCATCACCACTGACCCCCATATTTCAAGAGGTTAATACCTGTTGCAGTTCGAAGAGCTATTTTGCTACCCACCACTGGTTGACACTTTCTCCGAGCCAAACACCCTGTTGAGTTAGAATAGAAATTTTGCACCCACTGGCCAGCACTTTCGATGTGGTAAAAACTTTGCAGAGTTTGAATAGTAATTTTGCCAACATCCACTGACCAGCAGTTTCCTTGAGGAGGCAAACTCACTGTGGTGTTAGAATTGTCTTTTTGAGCTAACTTAAATTAGAGCACCTTCCCTGTGGCATGGACCTGAGCCTACATTACAGTTTTTCAAATATTTTAGGCTAAACATATATTCTGCTTTGTATTAATTTTAATTTGTAGTATACTCACAGTACATTTCCTAATGGATTTTTGGGAGAAAATGGATTGTGATTATTTTTTGGGCAAAATCCTGTTAAAAGTGAAAAAAAAAACATTGTCTGTTTTGGAGTTTAAAATTTAACTTATCTGTACTTCAGAATGTAAAAATATATTTTCCGGGTGGGTCTGTTTTTCAAAAACTGTGAATAATTTAAAACGAATTTTATTTTAAGTATAGTATTAAATGTAATGCATTAAGAAGCTGCTTCTTTTAATCCATACACTTAGTTTGGTCAATAGATGGCAGTGTTTGAATTGTCGAGTGCCAGTTGTCTCCTGCAGCTCTAGCTGCGTGTGGTCACCATGGAAGTCAGTGTACCACTGAGCACAAAATGGGGGACAGCTGTATTTATACTTTTTTGGGGGTAAACAAAAAATAAAAAAAATATGTTTTGGAAATTATTTTTGGATGCGATTTAGAGGCTGACGGAATGTATATTTTTAATGTACCGAGTGAAAATGTGTTTAATATGTTCAGTTTCTAAATGGCAGCCATTTTGAGTAGAGGATGGGTTGGCTGGTGCAATGGAAACAGTGGAAGGATACTTGCTTTGTTTGCTTCTATGACTCATACTTAGAGGCTGCTTCTGGCACTGACTCGTGTTTTTTTGGAAGAAACGTTGTGTGTATACATGAATGTAAGGTATCAAAAACAATTAAGGCAATGGCTAGGTTTGACAGGCGCACTCTAACACACTGATCTTATGGGAAGTATTGTTCATTCATATATTATTGGGGCAAATTTATAGACTATATACTTATGATATGGACCGGTTCTGTAGAACAAAAACAAAACTTTGAGGGACACTTGATTGACAATCCCTACAACATGTCAGTTTCCATGAATTTTGACCTCCGCAAGATTCCATTTCTTGACATCGAACTTTACAGTCATAAGTCCAAAATATTGAGTGGGAGGTTTAGAAAGGACACATCCCGTAACGCAATACTACATGCCAGCAGCGCCCACCCTAGGCACCAACTATAAGCAATACCTTACGGTGAAATGGTTAGGGCCAGGAGAAATTGTAGTACAGACAATGAATTCACTAAAAACTTGGTGGATATCAAACACAGATTTATTGTCAGAGGTTATGACAGAAAAACAATTAAGGAGGCCAAGAGCAGGACTGTCAAACTTGAGAGCGCTAAGACACTGGCTCACAAAAAACCTGAGATAAAGACTAACAGAAATGATTAAACCAATACTCCCATATGGCAATAAAACTGGCAGTATTAGAAAAATACTAAACAGACACTGGCACCTCTTGAGGGAGGACAAGATTCTTGCACAATACATAACCAGAAATGGTAACATCACATTACGGAGAGAAAAGACGCTCAAAGGGCCAATCGGTCCAAGCTATACGGGTACCACTACTAAACACAATTGGTTGACAGCAGAGCAAAGGTTCCTACAAATGTGGTCACTGCTCATTTTTTAGACTTGCCAAAGAAACCTCTTGCTTCAAATACAACAATAGTTGTACATACTACATCACCCAGAATATCAACTGTTGTATACATTCTAATATGCAAATGTGGAAAGGTATATGTGGGCAGTACCATTAGAACTGTGGAAGATAGGATAATGGAACACCTAAGAGCCATAAAACAGGGAGATCCTAATTACCCCATTGCTCTTCATACACTCACATGTGACAGAAGCAATAGAGGACATTTCAATTACATGTTCTAGAAATGGTTTACCCTAATGAAAGGGGTGGCAATGGAGAACTACAATTGAGATGACTAGAAGCTATAAGGATATTGTGTCTCAAAGCTGCTGATTAGTTGGTCTCTATAATAGTGGATGTGTACCTGCTGAAATATACAATGAAGTTTGTGTTAAAGCATAGGCTATGATTATTGTTTTAACATTTGAATTTGAAAATGAATATGCTATCTTATATATATTCAGTGACCATATAGGAACAACATACTAACTTTCTGGGGATCACTGTGCCTTTCTCACAATCAACGGTTCTCTTATGCATCACTTCACGTTCCTCAATCAGCCCTCCTATGAGAAATAGGAGATGGGACGGAATACATGACCCCACTACTCACTCAATTGATAACATAGCACTATGGTTTCACTAATCCATCGCTCATTCAACTAAAAACATGACACTATAACTTCCCCAACCTGGACACTCTACCTCCTTTCATCACCCAATAGGCCATCTTAATTATATTCGGTGAATATTTGACATAGATATTATCCCAAAATATACTTGTTTTGTTATTGCAATGGTCACATTTACCAAAGAAAAATCTTGTCAATATACATTGCAGGATGGAAGCTTACTTACACCCAGAAGCATAGAGTCTCTCTAGGAGGGTGGCTGACATACTTTTCATTAGAACATATACCAATAGTCACCGCCGATCTATACAGAAGAGTGATATACTCAATCACTGCCAATGGACATCACCCTAATCTATAAAGTTGGAGTTGCTAGGTCAAATAGTATTAATCCTATATTTTCTAGTTGGAATTCACCAAATATATATATTGTAATTAGATGCATTGGGAAGATGATCGTAAATTCCCAATAGAAACCCACGTAGAGTTTCTAATCTTTTGATTGTGAATAACCCAATCTGCACTTGATCAACCCTTTCGACCAACTGTAGAATTGACTGCTAGATCTTGACTTAACCTCCTAAGATGACCAAAACACTCTTAAAAGGGTGATATTCTCAACATTGGGAGAGATTCCAATATGGCCACCGCCTATTCTTACCTAAGTGTGGGACACACAACCACTGTGGAAGGCGTCATCTATTTCCGCAGTACATATAAGCAAAGCAAGATGGCAGGCAACCACCACGCCGGGCGCACATACCTAGCGGACCCAACATGAATAGAGAACGTTACAGATAAGATTTCAAGAAGTAAGTGAAATCCACTCGCTCGGTTATTTTCAATTTGTTTTGTGGACTGGGACGATTAGTTTGTAAGTCCGATGCCACGAAACGTAAACTCAGCACCTTGACAACCACTTATAGAATTTATGGTCGATCAATTGGTTGAATATCGTTTCTTGCTATTCTTGATGTGACCGTTGTATTAATGGCATCAAATGATTTAGCCCACGCCGATTGTTACAATAGTAGGTGACCATTGAGCTACTTATGAATTTCATATCAAGTGGTAAAACAGCCAATCGATATACTAGTCAGTATATACACCCGCTGTTTAGAGTTGGCGTTGTCCATGCACTGAACTCATGATGTCGAGATCCAAGTGATGTTTTCTTGTCACAATCCAGATATACAAAATCTGATGTAATATTGTCAGTAATGAATTGACACTTACTGACTTGACAGATATAGCAGGTGTAATAATATGCTACTTCCATATATAGGTGACCGGACTATACCTACGTGTCATTTGTTGTAGATCACCACCACACTTGATTAGCAAAAGAAAATAAGGACTCTAAGGCAAGACCACTATCATATTACCAAGTCTAATGTGCATTTAAAAGTCAGCAGGGACTTTTGTATAATCAAATATAATATCGTCCTCTACAGAATACGCATGAATACTGTATGGAAATTCTTGATCTGGACAGTTGTACATTGGTCATAATAGGACCAAGTGAGTATGAGATCCCAATCTACCCCCCCCCCCTCCCACTAGTCCCTAACCCACACTTGGTGGTAAAATAACAAAATAGATGCACTATACTAACATTACCTAAGAGAATACACTTTCTTGCATACCACAAAAAGACCTCCCCTCCAAAACACGAGGCACCACATCAACAACAGTTGTTCACCAATGGATGAGGCACTAAGTACAGCATCCAGTAATATGCACGATCTAAATTGATTCAAACCACACTTTCGGGCTAAACTCTGGGGTCATTTGACCCAGGTGACGGTTAAAAGAAACTATAGTAATACTCCTCCTGAATAGAACATACCTCTGTTGTAGAAGCAAAGCCCTGACGAAGTCTGCTGTGATTGGAACAGCAATAGACGAAACACGTGTTGACGAAGGGGCGTGTCTAATATGATTGAATAAAAGACAACTGAAACCTTGGACCTCAGCTTTGGATTTCTGTGTGCTTGGAGACATCGTTTTTTATGAATCTAAGGTAGGTTTCAGAATCTTTTCATATCAATGAATATGTTGAAAATGTTACACAGGTATTAAAATTAATACGGACGTATTCAAATTAGTACCTGGGTATTTAAAAACACATTTTAAGGATTAATAATCAAGTGTAAAAAATAATACTGTAGTATTAAAATGAATAGCTGCGTATTAATATACTCCCCCACCCAAAATCCCTATTTCCCTTGCATTCCGTCCCAGTGGATGGGTCACAATTTAAAAAATATATATATATATTTTCTCTAATCTATAGTAGGAAATGTTATAATTGTAGTAATGGTATGTGTTGTAAAAGAATGCGTTGTGAATACATGCGTTGTAAAGATAAATTAAATATAACTATTATCATGCATTGTAATGGGTTTCGTTGTAATCATGTTGTAAAAGTTTTGCTGTAAAGGTATGCGTTGTATCATCATATATTCATTCTCTCCTTGGTTAGGTTAGGGGGCTTATGGTGGCACCGTGAGCTAGATGGTTTATAGGCCGACATTCTGCGGGGTAGTCCGAAATCAGTCTTGACACCAAGCCCTTAGTTTATGTTGTCCAACAAACACGCAAATCCTATGTATTTTAAGGGACAACACAACAGGAGGGCAGCTCAAGAAGCCCTCCTGCTAGATATAAAGAGCGAGAAAAGACAGGCCTAGGACCCATCTGTGGTGGCAGCACAATCATAAACATGGGGAAGAGTAGATCCTTTTGACCCTAAAATTTCAAAAGAAATTGTCCCAAAATTCTTTGAGAGTATCACCAAGTGGTTCATTGCTTTTGAGAGGGCCGGTCTTAGCAGACAGGTCTACAGGAAGCTATGGAGTGCTATCCTGTGGGAAATGTTCTCAGGAAAGTGCAGGGATAGACTCCTGACAATCAATAGAAAGAGGCTGAATCCTATGATCTCATGAAGGGTACCCTAAGTGAAGGCTTTGGATTCACCACTGATCAGGATCAGATTCAGGGAGGCTCGACAAACCCAGAGCCAGACCTGGGTAGACTTTGTAGACTACTAAGTAAATGACTAGGAGGTTGGTTAGAAGGTAATAATGTGCATGACTTTAAAGGCCTTTATAATTTGATAATGAAGGAGCATCTTAAGTAATTATTACCAAGAGAAGTTACATCAATTCCTGGTACACCTAGGTCCACTTTCTGCTCAAGACTTGGGGAAGACAGACAGACCACTAGGTCGAAACAAGTGTAGGAAGGTGGATATCCGACTATGGTTACCCCCAACTTTTTGCCTAGTGTATAGCTGGTTTTTCGACTTAGTTGGCCTGAGATCCTGCCATTCAGGGTCTCAGGCTGTCTGCTCTCTCTTTAAAATGGACTCCATGTACCCAAGGTACATACCCAATTGGTAAGGATCACCTTATTGGACCCTGTACAGTGTACCCTAGGTACCCAGGGCATAGGTGTACCCTAGGCCTCCCAGGGGCTGCAGCATGTATTATGCCACCCCTGGTCTGGCCTTCCAATCAGACACAACTGGCTGATCATTCAGCTGGGGCAAGGTCGTGTAATCACCCCTTGCTTAGGTGTAGTATTCCTATACCTATCTTACATATAGACACATGTGTACCTATCAGCCACTCCTATGGCAGGCATTAACAATCCTGGAGGCAGAGTGCTTGGTAACATGTGAGATGGTGCTCTAGCATGAGCTGAGCCTGTCTGCAGCTTTCGGAACAATGTCCTTATAGCTGTTCTATGATATAGCCTACCATACTCTTAAAGTACCTTATAATTTTAAACGGTTATGGTAACTATGGTTTGGCTGTATCGAAACATGTCGTGTAAGGTGTCTAACACTTTGGAATAATACCCCCATACCATTTCTGGTGATGAGGATATTATTCCTCCCTTCTAGAGGGAGAGACATGTTGAAATCCTACTTTGCTGTTTAACTCTCACCAAAGCCTCAGCATCACAAAATGGATGCTGCTGCCACAGACACGAGTCTGACCTCCTGCTGCTGGGAGCCCTCCCAGCCAGGGAGGCCTGGACAATAGGTTTCCTGCTTGGGGAGGTGCTAGCACCTCCCCAGACAGACTTTAGTGTATTGGGGCAGGGAGGGCTGAAAGGAATGAGACATGCCTGGGGCACACAAGGTGCTCCATGCATAGTTCAGTTCAAACAGGTGCTGGGGCACTCCAGCCCCAGCTCTGGCGCGAAACTGGACAAAGGAAAGAGGGTGTAGCCACTCCCCTTCCTGGTCCCACCCATAGGAGGGACCTTGCAGGTAGCCCAGCCCACTAGCCCAGTATATTAGTAGCTAGTTGGGCCCTGCTAAATTGGATTATCCTGAACCTGCAACTTGAACAGAAACTCTGGACCTTCGACATTCGACGAAAGAAGAAGACTGAAGAATCTCCCTTGTGGCCAAGGAGTGGCTACCCTGTGCGAACAGGCACCATCAAGAGACTTACCCTTTGCTTTGCTGAAGTTCTACGAGGGACCAACTGCAGAGCCCGACCAGAGCCTTGACTTCCAGACTTCTCCGACCCTGATCCACATCCACAGCCGAGCTGAGATCCGTGGAGGCGACGAGAGACGTGGGACCGGCTACCTGGGAAAAGTGGCGAGTATCTTCCAGCGCAGCTTCTGAGGCACCCTCGAAGTTGTGCACCGGGGATTGAGAAGCCCCAACCCCAAGCACCATCTGCACCGAAGATCAGCCCCCCACACTCCACGAGTCCTGCGTGGGGCCCTTCTGCATTTCCCTGCTTGCTGCATCTGTCCGGTTGCTTGCCCGTTGGCTAGCAACCTTTGCGACGACACACCTTCACTTTTCCACTGCTGGTTTGGCTCCTCCAGACTGGCTCCTGCTCCTCTGTAACCGAGAAGCACCCCAGACCTTCCTGGTCTGCACCAGAAGCAAGTCCTCCATTCTTCGTGGGTTCCGCTTGCCAAGGCTTGGTGAGACCTAGTTCGACTTCGACGCCGCCGACAGCAAGAGCCTTCGTGGGACAGCTCGCCTCCTGGTCCTGGTTGTCCTCGACGTCTCCTGTTACCCGTGGCTGCTGCGAAAAGCTTCACCTCTTCACCTGCAATCTCCCGACATCGCCTGGTTCCTTCCTGGTTCCACGTGGTCACTGGCTAGTGACCCTGACTCTGTCCCTTCTGCTTGCAGGTATCCTTCCTTCTTGATCCCGGCCTTGGGATCCACCGGACACTCTTCACTGACTGCCTGTCAGCATCTTTCCTTCAGGCATCCATAGGAGTCGACGACGAAACCCGACGCAAGTTCACACCTATGCACCCGCAGCCCGTGGACTAGGTAACTTGGGTACTCCGGTGCTCATAAGGGTATTGACTATCCTAGTGTCTAGTTCTCAAGTCTCGACTTCCGAGCTACTCCAGAAGTGTCCTAAATCTTAGTAATTCTAAACTGTACTATTTCTATCGATTATACGCATTACGCGTGAGTGTTTCCACTCTGCACCTGAATCCCGTGGGCCTCCCACTTCCTAACCTTGGGTAGTATAGTGTAGCTCCAGCAATTCCCTAGGCCTAGGCCTATCCTATTTCCGTGACAGTGGTCCTTATACCACTTACTTAGTATATGGTTTGCGTGGCCCCTAGGGCCTAACTGTATTGCTTACCTGTGTGACTTAATGTATGCTTGAATAAGACTGTGTTGTACTTACCTCGAATCTCATAAAGAGTGCTGAGGGTTTGACTAGAATAAATACACTTTATTTTATATATATATCTGTTGTGGTGTCCTTTCATTTGGTATTCAAGGGATTACATATGGTATAACAGCTGGCTTCACATGCCATTCAGAGTTTAGCCTAAGACTGCTCTTGTCCATGCTACCACTAGGATAGCTGGTCTATAAGGTTGACTTTACAACCAATCACCATAAGGGTTGTTTGGACTGATATAAGGTGTACACTAGAACTAGTGACATCATACATCAGGCCAACTTCTCACAACAAGGGTGACCAAGACTACCACTACTGGTGGAGACCCAAAGAAAGAAGTAAAAAAGCACCACCCCTCAAGGGAAAGAGAGTAACCCTAAAAACAAAGTCTTCTTTAGGCCCCAAAATCCTGTACAGGAGGGTGGGCCTAGAAACTCGCTAGGGTACCAGGCAAAGGTAGTCACTGGGGCACCAAACTAGAGGCTCTGACTGTAAAAAAACACATGCAAAATGCCTCTAGTCCACCTGCAGTATATGGAGTGACAAATCTCCAGAGGGGATCTTAGGAGAGCACTGACCAGGTCAGAGAGCTCACTGAGGTGAGTCTAGTAGGGGATGTAGACTTAGCCACCTTAGCTCTCTGGCAAACTAACATGCAAAAACACAGAGCGAATCCTGTTATTAATGGAGTGAGGGTGGAAGCCTTGAGAGACTGGTGCCAGCATCACCATGGAGACTGAGCACTTGGAGTCCTCAAAACAGTATCTGCCTGAAAGGACCTATCCAGTCACCAATGCAGACAAAAACCCATCCCATGACAATGGTGTCCTTTGACTGGGGAGGGGTTGCTGGAAAGAAAGAGGTAGCAGTCTCATCATCGATACTAGTTGATTGTTTGCTTGGCACGGATTAGGAGTCCTCGACCTGGGCTGAGGCAAAACTGAGGATCGATGCAGAAATGATTGGAACCACACACTGGTTGTGTGTAAAAACTAGAGCACAGAGCAGAGCCCAGGGTGCAAAAGAGGTGCTGACGTCTGGAAAAATGGTCCAGCTCTCCAAGAGAAAAGGCAGAAGCTTTCAAGCATACACCAGACCCTTCTACTCAGGAGGAAGAAAAGTCAGCCCCAGAGGGAACTGAGCCACTGGAGCCTTACCTCACATATATTTCCCCTGAACGCATTCCATTTTCCCCAGACGTGGTCTTATTTCCGGGGGCAACCTCTGGTTTTATATACTTCTGCCACCATACACCAATCCATATCCCACATCCATTCAGCGAGAGTAGGCGCTCCCGCCACCCCCCACCTCCGAGCTATGTTTCGTTTCCCAATCATTAATCCCATGGCAGTCCACAGCTGTCCTGCACGGTCAAGATCCATAGGGTCCCACACATTCAGGAGGCACACTACGGGTGTCAAGGCAACCGTCTCTCCATACGCATCTTTCATACATGCAAATATTGCGTTCCAGTATCTTTAGATCGGTGCACACTCCCAAATGATGTGAAAAAAGGTGCCGAAACCACGACATGCCCTTCTACACCCGCCTCTTCGGGTCTGCCCATTTTAACCAGTGCAGTACATGGGACATATGACCTATGGAGTATCTTTAATTGGACAAGTCGTATTCTCAACAATATTGCCACTCTCGAGGTGACGCGAGTGCCTCCAGCCAGTCTTCTTCCTTCAGCTCTCCCACGTCTGCTTGCCACTTTACGTAGAGATTTAGCAATGGGTCGGATTGGTTGATTTTTTTTGTACATCAATGAGATGGCCTTACTCGGCATGTATTCAACGAGGAGCCTGTCCTCCAAAGGAGATGCCTCCGACACAACCTCCCCCTCTACTATTGCCCCCCTGAGAGCATGCCTTATTTGGGAATATCGAAATAATTCCCTATCGGCCATCTCATATTCTCTTTGTAACTCCGTGAATGGGATAATTGCCTCAGTACCCACAGGTCCTTAACCTTCGAGATGCCAATGATAACACACTCACGAAATCTCTGGCACCCACCCAGTTTCCCCAGGTTCTCCACCCACCACGGTGGTGTTTCGAGCGTCACCCTGCCATTCCACCCCAACTGTTTTGTTACTTTATGCTAGATTGCAGCGGTCTGTGCTGTCGGTCCTGTGAGTTGGGTTGGTTTATAGTGCATTGCTGACCCCCTTTGCTGTGCACCATGCCACAAATTTGTATACCGATTTTGTGGAGGGACGCCTGGCTGCCAGGATCACATCACAGACTTTAGGAGGCAAGTCAAATGGCATCAACTGTCGCCGCTCAATCTCCACGCATGGAGGTGGAGACTGGAAGGTCCTCCTGAAGAGGCAGTCGTATCGGGGGAGCGATCAACAGACTGAGTAGCTCGGGATACCAGTACCTTCGTGCCCAATCCAGAGCCACCGAGATGACTTGGGTCCGGTCACGCCTGATCTTCTTCAGCACTCTGGGCAGAAGTGGTATAGGCGGAAAGGCGTACAACAGACCGCAACTTCACTCGCGACGAAAAGCGTCTCCGAGCGAGTGCCGCCTTGGAAACTCCAATGCGCAGAACTGCTGACATTGCGCGGTCACTTCGGTGGCGAATAGATCTAACCAAGGCTCTACCCACTGCCGAAAGAGGCCTTGCACCACGTCCGAGTGTAGACGCCATTCGTGATCCATCATGCACTGGCGGCTTAGTTCGTCTGCTCTGGCGTTCAGAGAGCCCACCAGATGTTGAACCACCAGGGTGATGCCCTGATGTTCCAGCCATGTCCAGAGGCGCAGAGCCTTCTGACAAAGGGTCCACGACACCACCCCGCCCTGCTTGTTGCAATACCACATGGCGGTGGTGTTGTCCGTGAACACCTGCACTACACTTCCGCGGACAGAGGGAAGGAATGCTTTCAGTGCAAGTCTGATCGCTCTCAGCTCCAAATGGTTTATATGGAGCCGAGACTCCACCGGAGACCAGAGTCCCCTGATCTCTGCCTCTCCCATGTGGCCCCCCCATCCCAGGAGGGACGCATCAGTCACTACTATGTGCTCCGGTTGGGGAAGGGAGAGGGATCTGCCACTGACCCAATCGCGGTCCTTGAGCCACCACTGCAACTGTCGTGCAGTGCCCTCCGAGATCAAGACATGGTCGGACAGGTTGCCCAGATGCTGGGCCCACTGAAACTTCAGGTCCCACTGCAGAGCCCGCATTCGCCATCTGGCGTGATGCACCAACAGGATGCAGGAGGCCATCAGACCCAGAAGCCGCAGCACCAACCTGACCGAAACCCGGGATAGAGGCCGAAAGATGGGAATCAGAGCCTGAATATCCCGGACCCGCTGTTCCGGAGGATAGGCCCGGAACTGCGCCGAGTCCAGAACCGCTCCGATGAAGAGGAGCTTCTGGGAGGGACTCAGATGCGACTTCGGCACATTGATGGAGAACCCCAGCAAATGCAAGAGGTCGGCCGTAGTCTGGAGGTGGGAGACAACTGCCTGGGGCGAGCCCGTCTTCAGCAACCAGTCGTCGAGATAGGGGAGACTGGAACCCCCAATCTGCGCAGATGAGCTGCGACCACCGCCATCACTTTCGTGAACACCCTAGGGACACTGGTGAGGCCGAAGGGGAGCATGGTAAACTGAAAATGCTCTTGGCCCACCGTGAACCGCAGGTAACGCTGGTGGACCGGCAGGACGGGGATGTGGAAATAAGCGTCCTGCAAGTCCAGTGCTACCATCCAGTCTCCAGGGTCTAGGGCAGCCAGAAACTGAGCTAAGGTGAGCATCTGGAACTTCTCCTTCCGGAAGAAGACGTTGACGCTCCTGAGGTCCAAGATAGGGCGTAGGCCCCCTGTGCCCTTCTTGGGAACCAGAAAGTAGTGGGAATAACAATCACAACCTAATTCTGGACCAGGAATGCGCTCGATGGCCCCCTTGGCCAAGAGGGCCGCAACTTCCTCCTGTAGAAGTTTCAAGTAGCCCCTTCCGACGATTTGCAGCACCCACCTGTCCGATGTGATGGAACGCCAGTGGAGCAGGTGATGGCGAACTCTGCCTCCCACTGGCGTGGAATGGGCCTGAAAGCATGGGCTAGGAGGGCTTTGAGGCAGATGCTGCTGGGGTAGATGTGGACGGGACGGAACGGAACGGCACGTTGTCCCCCTGTACCACCTCTGCGGCCTGTGGCTAGGCAGATGTGAGGGGGCGCCCCTTCCTTGGCCACGAAAGGGGCGAAAAGCGGAAGTTTGTGGGCGCGGGGCAGAGAGGCCCAAGGACTTGGCCGTAGCCCTGGAGTCCTTAAAGCGCTCCAGCGCACTACCCGCTTTGTGTGCTCCGGACATCCCCAGAAAAACTCGTGGACCGCAGCCAGGCGTGGCGACGAAGTGCCACTGTGGTCGACATTGCCCTACCCAGCGAGTCCGTAGTGTCCAGTTCACATCGGATGGCATGTCGCACTGCATCCCGCCCCACGGCAAGAGCCTGGGCGAGCCGTGTCCGGGTCTCCTCTGGACACTGGGGCAGCACCTCCTCCACCGTATCCCACAGGGAGTGGGAGTAACGGTCCAAGAGACAAGCGGTGTTAATAGACCGCAGTCCCAAACTAAGGGAGGAAAACCGCTTCTTCCCAAACTGTTCCAACCTTTTGTATTCCCGATCCGGGGGAGCGGACGGGAAGGCGGTCTGGGATGTAGAGGCCGGGATAACCAGGCTCTCAGGGATGGGGTGTACCGACAGAAAGCTGGGGTCGCCGAGTGCAGGGCGGTGGCGCCGGGCCACGTTCCGGTCCACAGGAGGTACTGTGGAGGACTTGGACCAGGTGCCCTTCATAACGTCCACTAGTGCTTTATTAAACTGCAGCAGAGGCTCCGAGGAGCTTGCTGACGGTTGGAGCACTTCAGTGAGGTTAGTACTCACGGCCACAGCAGGTAGCTCCAGCCCAAGGGCTTTGGCCGCCTTGCGCAGCACCACAGAAAATACAGCACCTTCCTCCAAAGCCACAGTCAAGACCACTGGCATCCCCCAGCTTGTCTGCCCAGTCCTGTGATAACTGGCCCTGCCGGGCCAGAGGGTCATCAGACCCCTCCCAGTCGTCACCGTCATCCGATTCCTGGTAGACAGGTGGAATGATCGGAGCCGGGCGGAAGATGAAATTGCCGCCCATCGGCGTCGGGTGCGGCGCCAGGCCCGGACCGGGACTGAACCGGGGAACGGCGTCGTCCGAAGGCGGTGCCGGGGGTGGCACCGGAGTCGGCGGAGGGGTCGTGAGGTCAACCGGCGCCGACTGGGATCCAGGCCTGTATCCCGCGGGGACCTGCGGCGTCGGGACTGGAGTCCACAACGGCGCTGGGGCCAGAGCCGCCGGCTCGCTAGGCCTCCCAGTCGAGCCCGTGGGCCCGAAAGCGTGCCGGCAGGCGTCGACGGTGGAGCCAGGCCTCTCATGGCCGAGAGGAAGGCAGTGATCTCCGCCGAAGTCACGTCAGTTCCAGGGACGGGCGGGTATGGGGATGGATGTGACTCCTGCAGCTCCGACGGAGCCGCGTGTGTGGTACCACCCGAACCCTCAGCCGAGTCACGCGACCGGCGAGGGGAGCCCGAAGAGCAATGTCGCCTCTTGGACTTATTATGCTTCGACTTACCCGAAGGCTTGGAACCAGATGAGTGGGGGTGATGGCTGCGGCTCCGCGACCGGTCCCTCGACCGGGACCGTGAACGGCGCGGAGCCGACTGCTGGAGCTCAAGTAGCTTGCGGGACCGCTCCCGCCTAGCCTTCGAAGTCAAGGCCCGACAGTCGAGGCATGACTCGGCATCGTGGTCAGCCCCAAGGCAGTAGAGGCACCGGCGTTGGTGGTCCGTAACCGACATCAGTCGGTGACAGGAGTCACAAGGTTTAAAACCAGGCATCCTACCGGCACCAGAGTCGAGTCGACGAGAATAGACCAAAAGAGTCCAAAAGGTTTAGTCAAAAAATGACTAAAAGGGTATGCTTTTCCCGGATCGGCGCTGTCTGGCGCGGAAAAAAGAAGAACTGACATCAGGGCGCGAGGGCAGCATCTAAGTACTCCGACGACGTCCTCCCGGCGCACGACGCCGACGGACGCGGAGCCGCAGACGACGCCTAGTGACGCGCAAGGGTATTGCTGATGAAAAAATCTTTCCGGATCCAGCCTGACGCCTGGGGAAATTCTAAGGTGAGGAATCTAACGAACGTGTTTCTTTCAGATATATGAATCTGGAATCTCATAGGGCGTATTTTGCCAGGCATACAGGAATCGTGGCAGTGCCATCATTTTAAACAATCCTGCCCTTCCCAATACGGACAGCGGCAGGGCCCGCCAATGTTGTACATCCACCTTCAGCCTGGTTAGTGTGGCGAGAAGGTTCCTCTCGTAAAACACCCTCAATGGAAGGGATTTATATGCCCAGGTAGGTGAAACCTTCTGCCTCCATTTTTGCTTCGCATCCCCTCGTCAAGGTCAGGGCTGCGCCCCGTAGGGGGAATACCACTGACTTGGACCAGTTGATGGTGTATCCAGAATATTGTCCAAAGGTGGAACAAATCTGGAGGATCCTGGCAATGGAGGATCTTAGCGACACCACATATAACAAGACATTGTCTGGATACAACGAGATTCTGTCCTCTCTCCCCTCTGTCCACCTTAGTCCCCTGATTATTGGGTCCCCCCCTTATCCAGCTCGCCAACGTTTCCAATATCAAAGGGAATAAAAGCAGGGACAGCGGCAGCCCGGTTGTGTTCCCCTGTTTAGGGGAAAGGCACAATATGTATGCCCATTGACAACCACTTGGGCCAGAGGGTCGGTGTATAGCAAATGTAGCTATGACAAGACATTTTTCCCCAGACCCATACGTATTAGGACCGCAAACATATGGACACACAACGGTGTCGAAGGCCATGCGGGCCTCCACCGGTAGTAAAGTGTTCCTTTGGCCCAGAACTGCATGGAGCCGCCTCAAGTATGAGGCGGTATTTCATCCAGGCATAGAACCGGACTGGTCAGGATGTACGAGCTTAGTCACCACTGGGATCAATCGACGAGTGAGCACCTTGGCTAAAATTGTAACCTCTACATTCAGGAGGGAAATGGGCCTGTAAGAGAAGCACTCCCCTGCTTGGTTACCAGCCTTATGGATGACCACTACCGATGCCAATCTTTGGGCAGTTCTCCCACACGCTTACTTTCTTCAAACATATTTAAAGAGCTGGGGTGCCACCTTAGTGGCAGATAATTTAAGGAGTTCTATTGGGAAGCCATTAGGCCTCATGGCCTTACCGGAGGGTATGCTCTGTATGACAGCTCCTATTTCTTCCACTATAAGGTCTTCCCTCTAGCTCGTTCCCTGTCCACCTCTGGGAGAACTGGGAGAACTGGGATTCAGACGTCTTTTAATTGGTTTAATGGCTCCTCTATCGTTCTGGCTGACCCAGAGGAGGAGCTAGCGGTGTGCGCTCCATTGCGGTTGTTTATAAAAATGGCTCCCTCGAGCTTTGAGCTGACGAGCTCCTGGACGACGCACCTGCGTGCCTGTGCGGGCACTGAGGCCCTTGACGGTTGCTTGGCGGCCCTCTCTTCCACCCCTAACTATTTTCTCTACTGAGGAGGGAAGTTATCCCGAAACCCGAGCCATGTCTCGGGCGATATTTTAAAACCCGGGACATGTATTGGGTCTAGAGATTATTAACAAGTACTTACTTGCACCCACTGGGGTGAACCACTTAAGAATTTCACGCACCAGCTTCCCATGGGGCGACCCGGAGGAGGAGCTAGCGGTGTGCGCTCCATTGCGGTTGTTTATAAAAATGGCTCCCTCGAGCTTTGAGCTGACGAGCTCCTGGACGATGCACCTGCGTGCCTGTGCGGGCACTGAGGCCCTTGACGGTTGCTTGGCGGCCCTCTCTTCCACCCCTAACTATTTTCTCTACTGAGGAGGGAAGTTATCCCGAAACCCGAGCCATGTCTCGGGCGATATTTTAAAACCCGGGAGATGTATCGGGTCTAGAGATTATTAACAAGTACTTACTTGCACCCACTGGGGTGAACCACTTAAGAACTTCACGCACCAGCTTCCCATGGGGCGACCCGGAGGAGGAGCTAGCGGTGTGCGCTCCATTGTGGTTGTTTATAAAAATGGCTCCCTCGAGCTTTGAGCCGACGAGCTCCTGAACGACGCACCTGCGTGCCTGTGCGGGAACTGAGGCCCTTGACGGTTGCTTGGCGGCCCTCTCTTCCACCCCTAACTATTTTCTCTACTGAGGAGGGAAGTTATCCCGAAACCCGAGCCATGTCTCGGGCGATATTTTAAAACCCGGGACATGTATCGGGTCTAGAGATTATTAACAAGTACTTACTTGCACCCACTGGGGTGAACCACTTAAGAACTTCACGCACCAGCTTCCCATGGGGCGACCCGGAGGAGGAGCTAGCGGTGTGCGCTCCATTGCGGTTGTTTATAAAAATGGCTCCCTCGAGCTTTGAGCTGACGAGCTCCTGGACGACGCACCTGCATGCCTGTGCGGGCACTGAGGCCCTTGACGGTTGCTTGGCGGCCCTCTCTTCCACCCCTAACTATTTTCTCTACTGAGGAGGGAAGTTATCCCGAAACCCGAGCCATGTCTCGGGCGATATTTTAAAACCCGGGACATTTATCGGGTCTAGAGATTATTAACAAGTACTTACTTGCACCCACTGGGGTGAACCACTTAAGAACTTCACGCACTAGCTTCCCATGGGGCGACCCGGAGGAGGAGCTAGCGGTGTGCGCTCCATTGCGGTTGTTTATAAAAATGGCTCCCTCGAGCTTTGAGCTGATGAGCTCCTGGACGACGCACCTGCGTGCCTGTGCGGGCACTGAGGCCCTTGACGGTTGCTTGGCGGCCCTCTCTTCCACCCCTAACTATTTTCTCTACTGAGGAGGGAAGTTATTCCGAAACCCGAGCCATGTCTCGGGCGATATTTTAAAACCCGGAACATGTATCGGGTCTAGAGATTATTAACAAGTACTTACTTGCACCCACTGGGGTGAACCACTTAAGAACTTCACGCACCAGCTTCCCATGGGGCGACCCGGAGGAGGAGCTAGCGGTGTGCGCTCCATTGCGGTTGTTTATAAAAATGGCTCCCTCGAGCTTTGAGCTGACGAGCTCCTGGACGACGCACCTGCGTGCCTGTGCGGGCACGGAGGCCCTTGACAGTTGCTTGGCGGCCCTCTCTTCCACCCCTAACTATTTTCTCTACTGAGGAGGGAAGTTATCCCAAAACCCAAGCCATGTCTCGGGCGATATTTTAAAACCCAGGACATGTATCGGGTCTAGAGATTATTAACAAGTACTTACTTGCACCCACTGGGGTGAACCACTTAAGAACTTCACGCACCAGCTTCCCATGGGGCGACCCGGAGGAGGAGCTATCGGTGTGCGCTCCATTGCGGTTGTTTATAAAAATGGCTCCCTCGAGCTTTGAGCTGACGAGCTCCTGGACGACGCACCTGGTTGCCTTTGCGGGCACTGAGGCCCTTGACGGTTACTTGGCAACCCTCTCTTCCACCCCTAACTATTTTCTCTACTGAGGAGGGAAGTTATCCCGAAACCCGAGCCATGTCTTGGGCGATATTTTAAAACCCGGGACATGTATCGGGTCTAGAGATTATTAACAAGTACTTACTTGCACCCACTGGGGTGAACCACTTAAGAACTTCACACACCAGCTTCCCATGGGGCGACCCGGAGGAGGAGCTAGCGGTGTGCGCTCCATTGCGGTTGTTCTCCGTAACTTCTTAGTTAGGCTGTACTTTGCCCATAGTGGAGCATGGTCTGAGATTCCCCTAGCTAGGTGTTTAACTTTCGAAAAGTGCTGTTTACCACCAGCAGCAGTTAGTATATGGTCAATCCGGGACATGCTCTCATGTGCACTGGAATGGAACGTAAACTGCTGCCTATCAGGGTGGGATTCACGCCACACATCTATTAACCCCATGGTTGACAGGAACTCAGCCATGATATTGCGTGAGCGTTTATTAACACAGGGCGGGAGTCTATCTAGTTGATCATTAAGGGTCATATTCAGGTCTTCCCCCTATTATCAGTCCCCCTTCAGGGAATTCCAGAATCATTTTACTAATGTTCAGTAGAGCAATACTGTGTAGGGCGGGGGGATATAGGCCACCAGCATATTTATGTTTGTGCCCTCCCAAGACCCAGTCAATCCTGCGAATCGTCCCTAAGGATCAGTGTGTATGTCCGTCACTGTGAAGAAGAACCCTCTATGCATCAGGATCCCCCACCCCTCTGGAGCCAGATGTGAACCCTGAGTGCACTACCACTTCATACACCCATCTGTTAAGTGCCTCGCATGCATTCCCTATCAAGTGGGTCTCCTGGAGTAGCACCATATCTGGGGCTTGTCGTTTGATACATTGGAGCACTATCGATCTCTTGAGTTTGTCCCCAAGCCCGTTTACATTACAGGAGAGTAATTGGAAGGATGCTACCTTCTAGTCTCTCCTCCATCAGTGCGCACTCCATACGCTATCTCATTCGCCATCTGTACTTTCCCAAATGGTGATGGACAGAACGGGTTTGCTCATGACCTGGGTGCATTCCACCCTTGCTCTGGGTTGTCCTGACGTCTCGGAGACCTGCCATGCAACTGACCCTGGGTGTGCGGCTAGCATTGTGGTACCTTGCTGTGTATTAACTGTAAAACTAACAATTTCACAACCCCGCCCGAACCTACCCCCTCCCTGCATGATGGTAACCATATGCCCGCCTCCCCAACTATGCAGTGTGTTCGTCGCCCTCCCATCCCCATTTTGGAGGAGTCGTGAGCCAAGCCACTCCCCCCGCGCCCCGACAAACGATTCGCTACAGGAGATACAAATATACAGTCATCGTTATACTCTGCCACTCCTTTCTCATTGAGTCCGTCTCTCCCCAGGCGCACCGCAGCAATCTCTTGAACAAGGCCTCCAATCCATAAGGATGCCGGGGGGCAGCATCCCTGAGTCTCGTTGCAGAGCAGCGGGACGTGTCATCTCACGTTTCCGTTGCTCACATGATGTTGACCCTCAGTTCTAATGTGCAAATTAGAGTCTATTCACAGCTAGTTGGTCCTCATTTTCCTGGGTAGGATCTTGGCGCTTCTGTGGCTTCCCTGCCCCCTGCTCCTGTCGGTTTCCCACTCGCCTCCAGCATCTAGCCAGTCCCAGACTTCTCCCGGGTCTGTGAAGAACCAACCTTTCCCGTCAGCCTCAACTCTCAATTTCGCCGGGAACAGCATGTCATATTTAAGTTCCCTTTCCCTAAGGATTTTCTTGACCTCTAGGAAGGAGCGCCTTTGCCTCTGCACCTTGGCGGTAAAGTCTGGGAAGAATTGGATAGTGCTGTTCTCATATTTGAGGAGCGGAGCATTGCGTGCTGTTTGAAGAATGGTGTCTCGGTCTCTAAAGTTAAAGACTCGAGGATAAGCCTGGGGGGTGCACCGGGCCTAGGCCTGCCTCCCAGCATACGATGCACTCTCTCTATTGAAAAGTAGTGTAGGAGAGTAGGGTCTGCTTTCTATGTTCACCCCCACTTTTTGCTTTTGCTTCACTGGTTTTCGACTTAGATGTGGCTGTGGGCCTGCTAATCAGACCCACAGCCCAGCTGTTCTCTTTAAATTCATACTATGTACTTTAGGTACATAACCCAATTGGTAAGGATCCTCTTCTAGGGCCCTGTACAGTGTACCTTAGGTAGCCAGGGCATAGGTGTACCCTAGACCTACCAGGGGCTGCAGCATGTATTATGCCACCCCTGGCTGGCCTTCCATTATGACACAACTGGCTGATCACTCAGCTGGGGCAAGGTCGTGTAATCACCCCTTGCTTAGGTGTAGTATTTCTATACCTACCTTATATATAGACACATGGGTAACCTATCAGTCACTCCTATGGCAGGCCTTAACAATCCTGAAGGCAGAGTGCTTGGTAACATGTGAGATGGTGCTGTAGCATGAGCTGAGCCTGTCTACAGCTTTCGGAACCATGTCCTTATAGCTGTTCTATGATATCGCCTACCATATACTCTTAAAGTGCCTTATAATCCTCGCAGTTATGGTAACTATGATTTGGCATTATCAAAACATGTCGTGTAAGGTGTCTAACACTTTTGAATACTACCCCCACACCATTTCTGGTGATGAGGGTAGTATTCCTCCCTTCTAGAGGGAGAAGACATGTTGAAGACCTACTACCCGGTTAAAGTTAACCAGAGCCCCAGCATCACAAAATGGATGCTGCTGCCACAGACACAAGTCTGACCTCCTGCTGCTGGGAGTGATCCCGGCAAGGGAGGCTTGGACAATAGGTTTCCTGCCTTGGGAGGTGCTAGCACCACCCTAGACAGGCCTTAGTGTATTGGGGCAGGGAGGGATGAATAAAACGAGACACTGCCTGGGGCACACAAGGTGTCCCATGCATAGTCCAGTTCAAACCGGTGCTGGGGCACTCCAGCCCCAATCCTGGCGAAGCTGGACAAAGGGAAGGGGGTGTAACCACCCCCCTCCCTGGTCCCACCCATAGGAGGGACCTAGCAGGTAACCCAGCCCCCCAGATTAGTATAAGAGAGGGAGCTGAGTCCCTAGGACTTTGGATTATCCTGATAACTGAAACTTGAACAGAAACTCTGGACCTTCGACATTCGACTACGGAAGAAGACTGAAGAATTTCCCTTGTGGCCAAGGAGTGACCACCCTGTGCAAACAGGCAGCATCAAGCGACCTGCCGTTTGCTTTGCTCAACGTTCTACGAGGAACCGACTGCAGAGCCCGACCAGCGCCTTGACTTCCAGACTTCTCCGACCCTGATCCACATCCACAGCAAAGCTGAGATCCGTGGAGGCGACGTGGGACCAGCTACCTGGGAAAATTGGCTACTTGCTTCCAGCGCAGCTTCTGAGGCATCCTCGAAGTTGTGCTCTGGGGATTGAGAAGCCCCAACCCTGAGCACCATCTGCACCGAAGATCAGCCCTCCACACTCCACGAGTTCTGCGTGGGGCCCTTCTACATTTTCCTGCTCGACGTGTCTGTCCGGTTGCTTGCCCGTTGGCTAGTGACCTCTGCGACGATGAACCTTTGACTTTCCACCACTGGTTTGGCTCCTCCAGACTGGCCCTTGCTTCCCTGTGAAAGAGAAGCACCTCAGGCCTTCCTGGTCTGCAACAGAAGCGAATCCTTCATTCTGCGTGGGTTGCGCTTGCCAAGGCTTGTTGTGTCCCAACTCGACATCGACGCCGCCGACAGCAAGAGCCCTCGTGGGACAGCTCGCCTCCTGGTTCTGGTCGTCCTCGATGCCTCCTGGTACCCGTGGGTGCTGCGACAAGCTTCACCTCTTCACCTGCATCTTCACGACATCGCCTGGTTCCCTCCTGGTTCCTTCCCGGCTCCTGGCTGGTGACCTAGACTCTGTCCCCTCTGCTTGCAGGTATCCTCCTTCTTGATTCCATCCTTGGGATCCACCGGACACTCTTCACTGACTGCCTGTCAGCATCTTTTCTTCAGGCATCCATAGGAGTAGACGACGAAACCCGACGCAAGTTCACACCTATGCACCCGCAGCCCGTGGGCTAGGTAACTTGAGTACTCCGGTGCTCACAAGGGTATTGAATATCCTAGTGTCTAGTTTCCAAGTCTTCCGAAGTGTCCTAAAACTGTTAATTTCTAAATACTACTATTTCTATAGACTTTAACACATTACGCGTGAGTGTTTCCACTCTGCACCTGAATCCCGTGGGCCTCCCACTGCCTAGCAACTGATAGGATAGTGTAGCCCCAGCGATTCCCTAGGCCTAGCCCTGTTCGTGACAGTGGTTCTTATACCACTTACTTAGTATATGGTTTGCGTGGCCCCTAGAGCCTAACTATTACTTACCTGTGTGACTTATGTGTGCTTAAATAAGACTGTGTTGTACTTAACTCGAATCTCATAAAGAGTGCTGAGGGTATTTTGACTAGAATAAATACATTCTATTTTTATAATACATCTGTTGTGGTGTCCCTTCATTTGGTATTCAAGGGATTGCAAATGATATATCAGCTGGCTTCACATGCCATACAGAGTTTAGCCTAAGACTGCTCTTGTCCATGCTACCACTAGGATAGCTGGTCTATAAGGTTGACTTTACAACCAATCACCATAAGGGTTGTTTGGACTGATACAAGGTGTACACTAGAACTAGTGACATCTTATATCAGGCCAACTACTCACAAGTAGTTGGAGTGTTTTAGGCTGCAGGTGTTTCGTTATCAACTCCTCGACAAAAAGGTCTGCTGCTGGTCCCGCTTTCTCTTGCGTTCTCAAAATTCGTATATTGTTTCGACTCTATCTACCTTCGTAGTCATCTAACTGTGCTGTTAAGGTGTTCACGCGGGTCAGTAGCTCCGAGACTTGCTTTTTGAGGGTTGCCGTGTCTGCTGCTAGGTCACAAGAGACATCTTCTACTTCTGTGACCCCGAAGTCCATCTTTCTGAGGTACTCCAGGAGCAGTGATATATCCGTAGAGACAGTCTAGACAGCTCTCCAAAAAGGTGCGCACATTGGTGATCGCCGCGTTTACATCATGCAGGATTCCTGCTCCGTCAACTTTTTCTGTGCTTCCTGGTCCAATCCGGGGCACGACGTTACCCCTTCCTGCAACTTCTGCCATGAAAGCGTATCTATCTTGGGCTGTTGCGAGCTGCGCCCCCCTTTGCCGGTCGCCATTGTCACCTCTGGGGCAGCAGGGGTTGTGGCCAGCTACAGAGTGTGATGGGGTACTCGCTACCGCCTACGGTGGGGAGATTCCCACGTGGCCTGTCGGTTTTCCCCTTTGAGGCTCACTGGTTGTGATATATGGCAGAGAGGGTTTTGCGCCTTGTGTGTTTTGCCGTTATTTTAAGCCTCTAAAGTGCATAGGTCTCGTCTCACCCCAGATTGGTGAGCAGTCTCTCCACCGTTGCTGAGTGTCAGAGAGTATGGGCTGGGAAGGTTCTCACAGATCACACTCCGGGGCCTTTACACCCCAATGCTCAATCGCACTGTCCCCCAAAGCAAGCCTCGCTTCACGCGTCCCGGGAGTCCTCCTCACTCTAAAATTCAATTTGCGAGGGCTCTCACCTCAATTGCGCCTGAGATACAAGTCACCTTTGTCCAGGCCCCAATTCACACTTTGTCACCGCTTAGAGGGAGTTTATACAAAGGATGGTGCCTTAAGTCCCTTCTCTTGATTGCGCTTGTCCCCGGCTGAATCTTTCTCCTCTCGTTGCGGTGCAGACCACTGGGGCGGAAGAGAGTTTTCTGCTGCGGTGGCCCCGACGCGCCCTCGCCGCAATGTCAAAGTTTCTACCTTGTGGTCGGGCCTCACATCTACGCCACACCACGGCTTCCACACCTCACTAGGCTGCAATCACGCGTGCACCCAGCTGCCCAATCGGCCATCTTCCTTCTCCCGGAGCAGATTCTTTAGGCTCCCAACGTCAAGCCGCTTATCTTCCCCCTGTAGCCGGATATATGCCAGGATATTAATGGAGAAGTGGTGGCGGAGCCTGGAGCCGCTCTACAATGTGGCCATCATCTCCTGCAGTTGGCCACGCCCCCAACATTGTCCCACTCTTGAAAGCCTGCGCTAGCAAGCTGCTACAGAGGAACAAGGTGATGTCAGTAGCAAGACAAGAGGGCACCCAATGGCCCTCTTAAACCCACTTTCAGTGGTTGGGGTTCCCTTTGAAAGGGTAGAGAATCAACATTGTTGGTCCCCTTGACCCTCCTATAGCATCAGGAAACAGATATATTCTGGTAGTAGTGGATCATGCCACCAGGTACCCTAAGGCTATTACCCTTTGTAAATACCACTGCCAATACAGTGGCTAGGGTCCTCATAGGTATCTTTACCAGGGTGGACCTCCCTAAAGAGGCTGTGTCAGACGGAGGTACAGACTTCATGTCGAGCTACCTGAAACATGTGGAGAAAGTGTGGAATAACCTACCGGTTCACCACCCACAGTGTAATGGCCTTGTTGAAAGATTTAACAAGACCATGAAATGCATGATTGGTGGACTCCCTGAAAAACTCAAAAGGAGATGGGATATCTTACTTCAATGCCTGCTTTTCCCCTACAGAGAAGTGCTACAAAAAAGAGTGGGGTTCTCCCCATTTAAACTTCTGTTTGGTTATATTGTCAGGGGACCACTGGGTTTTATGAAGGAGGGATGGGAGAAACCTGTTGTTGACCCTAAGCAAAACCTAGTGGTCTATGTGCTTGGCCTCTGCTCCAGGATGGCTGAATACATGGAAAAAGCAAGTAAAAACCCTGAGGCCAGCTAGGAGCTCCATAATCATTGGTATGGTTGAATTCCAACCAGGGCAGAAGGTGTGGGTTTTGGAGCCAGCGGCTCCTACGGCTCTCCAAGACAAATGTAGTGGGCACTACCCTAGCCTAGAAAGAAAAGGGGAGGTCACCTTCCTGGTGGACCTTGGCTCTGACAGGAAGGCCAAGAGGCTCCTCCATGTCAACTGCCTTAAACCCTATTATGATATCTGACAACAATGTCTCAACGTGGAATTCAATGGAAGGACAAGTTATTCAAAGGTGAGATGTATCTTAAAGTATCAGAGGAGTGAATCCATACAGAGAGGACAACAGGAGACCAAGTTTGTAGGAAAGAGTTGTATTTTCAACACATGATGAACATATTACGTCATATGTATATATCATATAGGTTAAAAGCACTGCGTGACACTTAGTGAAAGTGTAACCGAAAGAATACTGTGCACAAGTGCTCGTGGAGTTTGTGACGGCGCAAGTGACACATAAAGTGGTATATACAGCGGTGAAACGGCGCAACAGGGAGAACAATGGTACTATGAATATGCCAAAGTTAGGGCATTTACACAACAAATGTATGAGATTTCAAAGAACAATAGAGCAAATGCCCATGTTTATAAATGCGCCAACAGTAACGCTGTTGAAGTCGACGGCGTTTCGGCCCGTAACACTCTAGGCCATCATCAGGACTGGTTACACATATTTTGAACAGTGCTAGGGTAAAGGAAAAACAATTCTCAAAAACTGGACCAAAGAGGGAGAAAAGGGGACAGTCGTGCAAAGGGTGGTGACCACGGCGACGTATTGCGGTCGTAGGTACGAGTCTTCTGAGTGGCCATAGGTGCCGGTGCTCAGGAAGGCCAAGGAGCAGTGATCGGTCGAGTTGTGAAGACAAAAGCGGGTATCACAGCGGCACAAGAGTAAAGTAGGCAGTGCCCGAATTGGCAGAAAAGTCCAGGTATAGAGTAACTAGAGACCGGGGCCAAAGAATGGTGAGCGGTGTGGTCGATTTGAGTGCCAGATACCGGAGTGAAAAGATGGCTGGATTTGAGTACAGGACCGCGCGGCGTGAGGGTAAAGGGGTTGGGATGGGAAGGAGTGCCTCGGTGGGGGAATAGTGGAAAGGCCGAGAGAAAACGGGAGATGACAGCGGGCAACACACAGGGAAAGAAGAGGGACAGAAAACTTACTCGCACGGAAAGGGCGAGCCGAGTTAATCGGCAAGGCTGGACCCCGTGTGGAGTCAGACAGGTCCCGGGAAGTCCAAACTAGACGGGGGGAGAAAGCAGGGGGTGAGGAGAAGGGCAAAAGGGACCGGTGGAAGGGAGACAAACAGGGAAAGAAGAGGGACAAAAAACTTAAAACTTTTTACTTAAAAAACGTACTCGCACGGGAAGGGCGAGCCGAGCTAAACGGCAAAGCTGGACCCCGTGTGGGGTCAGACGGGTCCGGGGTAGTCCAAACTAGACGGGGACAAAGGGCAAGGAGTGAGGAGAAGGGCAAGGGGGAACAAAGGAAAGGAGAGGGAGTAAGGGTAACACTTACTTCGGGAGGGAGGCGAAGCGCAATCAATGAAGAAGCTGGAAAGGAAAGGCGAGGTTAGAAAGCGGGCCAGCTGGACGGGTCATGGGGAAGGGAGTCGCGGGGAGAGCATACTCACATTTAGGCGAGGCGAGTAAATCACCGAGAGGGGGTCCGTGAAGGGGGGGCGTGCCGGTACGAGTCAGGCAGAGAGTGAAGATGGAAGAACACTGGCGAGAGTTATACGGTCAGTGCTTCCGGGTCACGGGAAGCGTCAACCAATCCACGGGAGGGAGCAGACGGCAGGACGCGCGCGGATGGGTGCTGGGGGATGATAGGCTGGGA
The DNA here is from genome assembly GCF_964204655.1 of Triturus cristatus. Classification (NCBI taxonomy): domain Eukaryota; kingdom Metazoa; phylum Chordata; class Amphibia; order Caudata; family Salamandridae; genus Triturus; species Triturus cristatus. The sequence continues at coordinate 797,420,240 of NC_140595.1, forward strand.
GGTGCTGGAAGGGGAGTGAAGCAGAAGGGCCACCAATGGAAAGGGGAAGGAGTCATGGTAACCGATGGTGAAACAGCTCGCAAGTGGCGCGTGTATCGCTCGAGTAGAAAGAGGAGGAGTAGAAAAAGGTGACAAATGAAGGGAAGACAATTGAAACAATGGTCATATCCATAGACCCAAGGCGAGCCAAATTAGGATGGATAACAGCTTATGCAAGAAATACAATAATTACAATACAATCGTTTCAATAGAGCAATGGGTAAACGAAAGGCAGCATTTCCGATAATACACCATGGGTAGACATATTTAAAGGGGGGGGGGGCGGGAAAAAGAGAGGGGGGAGGGGAAGGAAGATACAATACAACATCTCATGGAGAACGCGACCGGATCAAGAAAACTTGTCGGCGAACGCAGGGATTCAGGTAAGGCGATCGCGCGCGCGCGAGAATGTATTATTTTACAGCGCAAGCAAGAAACAAATTATCGCCAAGCTGCGGAAACCGGAATTTTTTACATTTTCGCGCTCTCCGCGGAACGCAAAAATGTCAAATTATCGCAATTTCCGCGAACGGAACGAAATTTTTGCCCAGGCCTACTTCTTAGTGAGTCATTCCGGTTGTATCATATGAGAGACGTTCAGAACGAAAATATTCCGTTGGAAGGTACTCAGTTATCATCAGCCGTATTCCAACTCTAGAGGGGGGACTAATTCGAGAGAGGAGTTGCAATTAGACAATGTCTATCAGGCTGATGGCCATACTTTTAGCAGCTTTGTTAGTCAACAGCCTATTGCGGCAGCCCCTCGAGGAGCAGCGTCTAGAAGGCACAGGGTCCGAATTTCAACACCCTTTGAGTAGGCTGCAGAGAGAATCAAGTCAGATGCCAACTCCCTCCAGATTCCACCCCTTTTGTGGCCCTTTTTGTGAATGCTCCTAGACTGTATTCCAGGGGCGTTAGAGATGCTCCTACACACCGCTTGACATGGACTTGACTTTTGTATTAGAATTGCTTTATGCTTGCTGCACGGTCGGAAACCTCTACTTGAACGGCGCTTTAGCCACACTGGATGAGGCGCTGACTCTTTTTTGGCCTCCACCACGACAGGTTTTGCAATACGTTAAGATATCTTTATGAATAACTATTGCAAATACATCACCTTCCGCCACAAGTACAGTCCTGGCAATATGATATTACTTGCGGCGGCCTCACGTTACGTGCCGTCACGTGACTCTCTATTTTCCAACAGGAAGAGTCACTAGTAGAAATGCGGCAATTAAACGCGGGCATTAATGTTTCTCGGGCGCACTACTTCCAGCCTGTGTGCCGCCCGTAGTTTGCTGCCCCATCACGCGGGACCACAGAGCACTCAGCAGAAGAGGTCAGACGGTCATCTGTGCAGAGGGAAGATCTCTAGAAATCTGAGTGCCTCCACAATGCTGTGATGAAAGAAGAGAACCCTCTCGTCCCAGCCGCAACTCAGGTCTGACAATTCATGTTGCTTTCTGACATTATGATGTCGATTTACAACATTAATAATAATTCAATTTTAGGAGGCTGCCTGAGCCTGCAAGTTAAGTAGAACTGCGCGCTGGACCCTGCAGGACCCTGTCATGGGGCCTCTGTAGTTCGTTCCCTTTGCATATGTACATTAATCCCCTGGGGGTGGCACCTTCCCTGTTGCCAGCAGCTGTTTTTACGGCTTGCAGTGCTCACTTTCCTTACTACTTCGGGGACGCAGAAAGGCCTGTCTCCTTAAATGCTGGTTACAGTCCAGCAATTAAAAATCTGGGAGTTCGTTGTTCACTTCACAGCACATCTAGTGTAGAAGCTCTGTAGGTTTTAGGCCTCGCTCCGTGAGCGTAGGGATATTTCATTTTAATCCAACAATGCAGACGAGGAGTTTAGGCCTGAATGAACTATGGCTACTAAAGTACTGGTGAGGAAACATTACAAAAAAAAAAAAATACTGCGAAAAATGCAGACGTTTTTATTGTGGGAATTGCAGCTAATGTAATGTAAATAGCAATGCACTTGAAAAGTGAAGCGATTAACAATGAGAAACTAACAAATGCAATGCATTTTTTGTGTATTATAGAAATTACTAAATTTACTCGATGCCTTTAACTTCAAATACAGAAAGGCATTTCATTTTCACTTGAGTGCTATTGAGTGACCAAAAAGTCCTCTCAGTATAGGTTAGAATAATTTTTTTAAGGAAATTAAGATCTTTTTGAGTCAAAGGTTAGTGGTTATGGCAGTGGTGTTTTTTGTTTATTTGTGCCTCTGCAGTTTGTTGCTGGGGTGTATGAACCAACCCATGTACCAGCCCACCACAGATTACAGTGAGCAATGCCATCACTGCTGCACAAGTAGACTAAAGGAGTGAGAAAGAAAAGATGTAGGAGGAATCAAACGAGAGGGTAGAGGACAGAACTAGGTAAGAAAGCATGAGAGAAAGGTAGTGAGGATGGAGGAGTGAGAGAGAGAGAAAGTGTGCAACAAAAGTAAGAAGTGAAAGTAAGAAGGTGAACAAATAAAAAGAGGAAATCGAGTGGAAAAGAAACATATAGAAGAAACAGGAAAGTGGATGGAGGGGAGACAGATGAACAGAGAATACAGGGGAGAGAATAAAAGTTAAGGAGAAAAAGCGGGCATAGAGAACAGCGTGAGAAAGGAGAAGAATGGATGGAAGCGCTAGGAAGGAGCATGCAGAGAAGAGAAAGGAAAAGGAGGAAAAGCAAACAGTGAGAGAAGTTTGAGAAAGGAAGAGTGGATGAAAGAGCAAGGGAAGAGAGCGCAAGTGAGAGAATGGGATGTGGTAAATTGGACAGAAAGAGTGGGGAGAACTAGACCAGCTTCAGTGCATCCAGCTGGTTCCGGTTAGCAAGTGTGCTGATCTCTCAAGGTGGCATTTATTTCCATTACCTCAAGTTGCACTCTGTAAAGCAGTGCTCCTTTACCCTGTTACCTAAGTTTGAACCATCACCTTGCAATGCTACGACAGAACTAATGGGCAGATTAGCACATATTTAGGGGCATATGTATCAAAATCTCTATTTGCGATTCTCAAATAGCGATTTTTTTGAGAATCGCTATTTGGGAATCGAAAACGAGATGTAAGTAAAAATTTGCAAATTGTTAGCGATTCCTTGGCATTCCTTAATTGCGATTAGCAAATTGCGAATTGCAATTAAGGAATACCTTCCCATTCATTCCTATGGGCCAGGAGGCCCATAGGAATGAATGGGAAGACATCCTCAATTAGCGATTCGCAATTAGAGAATCGCAAATTGAGAATAATTTCATAAGGACACCCTGATGCACCCCTGAAATGAGCATGTGTGCGCAAGTCGCACACATACATGCCCTAAGGGCATGTATGTGCGCCACATGACACTTTGAAAAATGCCAAAAAGTGCATCTTTCAAAGAAAGAAATTGCAAATTACCACCAACTTGAAGTTGGTGGTAATTTGCGCTTTCTTAAGGAGTAATCGCACAACTTGGATCCTTGCTACATCTCATTTAAGGAATCGCAATTTGCAATTCCTTAAATGCAATCGCTAAATGGAGAATCGCAAATTTGCGATTCTCTAATTTGCGATGCCCTTTTGGGATGATACATCCCAAAAGGCATTTTCCCGTTTGCAAACGGGCCGATTCTGAGAATCGTCCTTTTTGCAAACGGGAAAAGGGCTTGATACATATGCCTCTTAGTGATTGTGCCGGTCTGTAATAGAACAGCACTGTTTTGCCTGCTGTACATTGCACCCCTCTCATTTTGTCACCATACTGCATAAATTATTTCAACATTTTCAAAAGGGCAGGGGACACAAACTCAAGCGGTCTCTAAACAACACCATTCATTTTTTTCTTCAGAACAAACTCTTTTAAAAATTCAGATTTATCTTATTGAAAGAAGGATTTAAGATATTGCCCTTAAATGAGAAAATGAAAGATGCTGATCTCTATTATGGGCATTTCTAGACCATTACATTGCACACAAAAAAGTCATTTCTATAGTTTATCTCTTTTTTTAAAAAAAAATGTTATTAGAACATATCCAGAAAAACACAGATACAGATTCATACAAATTCAGAAAACAAAAAAAAAGAAAAAGAAACCAAGAGCAACAAGAGTTCAATTTGCAAATTACAGAAACCGATCCTAAACCAAAAGTAAAAAAAAAAATCATTTTTTTTTTTAAATTAGGAGGATCAAAAGAGCAACAAAGATTTCATTGCAAGATCTTCAAAATAATATTCCCTACCTTTGTTCCCCGTCCTTATCCCCCCCTCTACTCCATCCTTACTTCTCTGCTCCATTCTGCCAAGTGTGCCCAGATCTTCCTCCCCCGGGCTCTAGCCTGTCTACCTCGGCATGAATATAGAGATAGCTCTTGTTTATATATTTCTAGGATTCTAGCAAGCCATATATGGAAGCTTGGTGGCTCGGCATCTTTCCATCTTGCGGCTAGTAGTATCCTAAAAACCGCTGCCCCCAGGAACAAACCGTATTCTTGTTCGGTACTAAGAGCCAACGAACTATCATAGCCGAGAACCAGCAGGGTTGGAGTTATTTCCAGCCTACAACCAAACAGAGCTTCCCAAAAGCACCGCAGCCCTTCTTTCAATGGGGTCAGCTTCTCACAATCAAACATATGTAGCAGGTCCTAAACCACATCTAGGACACTTATCATCTGCCCTTTTTCCCCATAGAAACAATTTAGCAGGGGTAAAATAAAGGTTAAATAGTGTTTTATATAATTGTGCTTTTAGGCTCGAGGATACCAAAATGTTTGAGGATAAGGAAAGGCACATATAGATATCCACATCTGGATTTCCCAGAAAAGTATTTTATAAAAATCTCTAATTCTACAGGTGTCCCTTGCTGCTACTTCCAAGAGCGGTAATTTATCGAAAATGATTTTGGGGCGCCATAAAGTAAGAATGTTCTTAATCTGAATAAATTTGAAATATTGGTTGTCTAAGATTCCAAACATCTGTTGTAACCTAGAAAATTGGAAGTCTTGTCCTCCCCCACAAAAATCCCCTATTAATCTTACCCCATCTTTTTCCCATTTTTTACCCATATCATCATTAGCCAAATGGGGCAGTAATTGCGAGCGCCAAAGGGGGGTGTATCTAGAGATTCTCGGAATTGCCATAAATTTAGAAACCTGCTTCCAAACTTTCCATGAGCTAGAGATTACTTTAAACCTCACCTTTTTATAGTAGCTAGGTTCCAATTGCCTCAATAGCAGCCCAGGGGCTTCCTTCCCCATGGAGAGCTCATAAATTGTCGGTATTCTTAATCCCTGCGCTAGCTCCCTGGTGTTATTTACAGATAATAGGGGGGTCATCTGGTGTAGAAAGGCTGCCCAGTAGTATAAGGTAATATTAGGAACTGCAAGTCCACCCCTGTCTGAGGGTAATGCTACATATTTCAAAGCTCTTCTGACCTTCCCATATTGCCGTAAAAAGCTGGAAAAAGTAGATTCCAGCGCCCTTAATAGATTATCCTCTACGACCAAGGGAATTGCCCGAAACAGATATAATATTTTTGGCAGAAGGTGTCCCTTCCTGTACATAAACAAACCTTTTTTAAACATGCCCTTTTGTAACTTATGTGTGTGCTGCATGAAGCAGCACACATGTAAGTTACAAACTGGCATTTTAGGTTTATCTGCAGGAAGGGACATCTTCCTGCACATTAACAAACCTCCCTGCTTGCAGACACCCTTGCACTCTGGTGCAAGGGTGCCTGCGTTGGCGCTAAGTTGTGAAACTTAGCGGCATCGCAGAGGGAAACGCAAGGCTGCACAATATCCTTGTGAATATGGTGCAGCCTTGTGTTTCCGAAGTGGCGGAGAGAGGCGTTAAGCCAAGAAGGCTAACGCCTCTCCCCCACTTCCTTGTGAATATCCCCCCTGGTTATTACATTTTGCTATTGGTCTTGTGACCCCGAAACTTTCGGAAATTTGTAATAAGTCTCTGACCTCTGCTGAACTCCTGCCAAGATGGAAACATGCTTTTATTAAAAAATCTGTGGATATGACTATCCTCTCTACTTTCAGACCTATTTCTTTATTAACATTCCAAACTGAGCTATTTGAAAAGTTTGTTAACTCTGAGTTAGAGTGACAAACAGTCCGTAAATTTCACGGACCGTACCTCATTTTGGTGTCATGTCCGTTGTCCGTAATCATTCCTTTTACGGATGCCTTTTGTCCGTAATTTTGAAGATCAATTACAGCGAGATGTGCTATTCCCCTGAGAAGCGCCAGGAGATTAAAAGTTCTCAGGGGCCAGGTCGCACTTCTCTGCTGAACTCCAGAGACTGCAGCAGCCCCTCACTGAGCTTGCACACACTGTAGACAGGCCCATTGTCATTCTGACTGAGACTGATTATCCCCTTTTGAATGACAATGCTCCGTCTGCCTTTAGCATATCGTGTGAGTGAGTGCCTTCGAGGCCAGTGACTCACTTGGAGCCAGTAGATCATAGTTGGTGATTACAGAGGAGCTTTCCCCAAACAGAGTACTGTGGGGAACTTGCGGCCTTGTGTAATTTGCCAATGTTGTTCACTGAGACTTAAGGGGCAGGAGCTGTGACGGGACAGGAGAGGTGACGGGGCAGGGCTGGAGAGGTGACGGGGCCAGGAGCGTAACACAGGCCCCCGCGGTGCGGGGTCCAGCGAGCTGCAAGGGACCCCATCAGCACAGTACTCAGGCCTGAGACCTCAGGATTAAATCCGGAGCGGGGGCCCCTCCGTGTACCTTGCAGGGGGCCCCCTCAACTTTCGTTACGCCACTGCTGTATTCAGGGGTGGAAAAGACAACAAATGAACTTATCAGGAAAGCCTCACATTGGTGTTCTTCAAAGGGGGGTTCTGTTTGGTTGTGACTGTGGGAATATCATCATGGCCAGGCAAGTGGCCTGGCTGAGTTTTTGCTAGAAGCTGTTCGAAGGGCACTGTATCATGTTAAATTTTAGGCAACCAGATAGAGTCAGGCGATTGTTTTTTGGTAGCTCTGCAAAGCTGGAGTCCGGCTCAGGTATTCAAGTTTTTCCGCTAGGTTTTTTCTACCCTCCAGTTGTGGAGCACATGTCAGCTGGGAACAGGCCTATACTCCCTAGATACATTAGTAGGCCAGTCCTCCAACATATACGCCAAATGCCACCACTGGAGTGGAATAGATTCCAGGTGTTGGGAGATATGGAGGGTAATGATTGACTTAAAGTGGAAATTAGTCAACCCAATCAGAGTAATGTCCTACCCCCTGATAATTTTCAGGTGAAGACTCGTTCTTATTTTAATATTTGTTGTTGGAACATTGTGAGGCTAAGTAACAAAAGGGAAAAAGTTAATTGGTTAAATATAATTGAAGAATTTGATATAATAGGCGTCCAAGAATCCTGGTAAACAGACCAACATTTCTCTATAAATGGATTCTCTTCCTTTTTTATGCCGGACAAACCCTGCTGGTAGGGAGAGCCAAAGGGTGCCTTCTTACATGGATCTCTCTGGGGATTGGGTGCTTTCCTACGCAGATTGCCCCTGGATTGGAAAATGTACTTCCTATTAAATTACATTTTGTGGGGTCACCAAGTATTTTTGTGTTGAACTTGTATAATTCATTTGATTGAGTAACTCCCATGGAACACTTGGGCTCCATACGATCCCTGTGTTGCAGACTACTGAGGGGAAATTTTAAGGTTTTCAGAGGAATATATGCCAGTACATTTTCCCAATTACCTTTCTTCTCTGGTATAAAACCTTTTTTATGGCAAGAACTAAATTTGATAGAGAAGAAAGGGAATTGGGAAAATGTACTGTGAGGGTGTATATTCCTCTGAAAACCGTCCCAAGTATTGAACCCTACTTGCAGGAGATGTCTTTACCCCATCATGTTTTACTAATGTGATTTAGACTAAATCTTCAGCATTGGTTCTTAGCTGAAACTGGGGGCTACCATAATGTTGAAAGTAGAGGGCCATGCTCATGTGATAATTTTTCAACACAAGACACAACTCATTTCGTCTTACTTTGTGATTATTGAACAAGTTACTTACCTTCGGTAACGATATATCTGTAAGAAACATTAGTTAGTTAGATTCCTCATCTTAGAATATCCCCAGGCGTCAGGCTGGATCCGGAAAGATTTTTCGTCAGCAATACCCTTGCACGTCGCTAGGCGTCGTCTGCGGCTCCGCGTCCGTCGTCGGCGTTGTGATCGCCCGGATGACGGAGTACTTAGACGCCGCCCTCGCGGGCTGATGTCCGTTCTTGTACATAGCTTTCCGCGCCAGGAACGCAGAGCCATGTAAGAGACCGACACTGGTGCCAAAAATTCTAGGGCCCTGAAAGGGATGACCTCACCCCTAGATATCGGTTCACAGAACGGGGAGGATGGGTGGGGCGGTGAGGAATCTAACTAACTAATGTTTCTTACAGATATATTGTTACCGAAGGTAAGTAACTTGTTCATCTGAAACACGTTAGTTAGATTCCTCACCTTAGAATAGATACCAACCCCGGTGGTGGGTCTGCGAACCAAGATGTTAGACCTGGCACCTTGGCGTGAGTCTCCCTTCCTCTTTTCGTCGCTGTGCCTCATGTGTTTTTATGGTGTTGGCCGCTCAGCGCGCTGTGCCACTGCCAACCAGTGTCGCGGTGCGAGTGCTCCCTATGTAAATTGTATATGTTGGTTGGATTCCATGATTGGATTGTTTGATTTACTGTCAGACCCCAGTAAAGTGCGCCGGGGGCGCCAGGGCATGTAAAGGCGAACACCGCTGGTGGGCTTGCAGCACTGGTTGTGCCACCCACAGAAGCGGCCGGTAAAATATGTCTGAGGTCTGCCATCGCAGAACCTGTGTGCAGTCTGGTACTGACATGCTGACCAGCAAGTGCCCACACTTGCCAGTCCCTAAAACCTTCCCTTAGCTGCATGTTAGTCACCCCTCTGGTAGGCCCACGGGCAGGGTGCGTTGTAAGCCTAAGGTAGGACAAGCCCGGATGCGTGGCATGTCCTAGTAGTGAATTACCGCCATCTTGTTGTTCACTACTGCAAGGCTACCCTGTTCTCATAGGCCAGTATGGGCGGCCTGGATTATTACACCCTATGATCCTAACCGACCCAGGGAACATGGTAGAAGATCGAGTTTAGTATGCCTGAACTCGGAATAATAAGGTACATCTTTTCGCAAGGTTTATTTTAATATTCCGGGTTTGCAAATGCCGCTTTTAGAAAGTTGGCCTTTGCTTGCCTAAACCTTTCAGCCGCCTCTGCATGATGTGTATCTGATGTCTGGCTGGTGTGAGTGACAGGGCTGGGGGAACCCAGATGGGCAGGGCTAGGTAGCCTGGTATGAATAGGACGATCGACAGGTAGATGGGTGGGAGGAGTGCTCCTAGGCTCTGAATAGGACAGTGCTCTGCTACCTCAATGCCGGCTCCGCCCCCTGTGGAGCGTCTGATGACTCTGCCCTGCACTCTGAAAGGAGAAGCCTGCATCACGTAAACAAAGTGCTCAGAAACCGGACTGAACTAGGCAAGGGCCCCCCTGGCCTGGGAGAACAAAAGATTTGCTGTATAAATGGAGGAGCCCTGCTCCTGAGAAAGTAGATCCGCTTTTGACCAAGAAGAATCTCTGCCTGAGGAGGAGGCACCGGGAAAGCTGTAGGAGGAAGACTGTCCCTATCCTGGGGGATTGGCCTGCAGTGGTGACCTTGCTGCCAAAGGAGAGAAGAGAAACTGTTGCTGAAGACTTTTACCTTACTTTTACTTTCAAGACTTGTGCTTTTCCAAAACGATCTCCAAGGGCTTGGAACTGAGCTTGCCCCCTGAACTGAGCCCCAGGACCATTGGGCTCTACCTGATCTTCACTCGCCTGCTGCTGGACTGTGGTGTCCTTTCCCTCGCCGGAGCTGTGACCCTCGTGCCCCAGTCCCTCCTTGAGCCGTGACCAGGTCTGCTTAGCCGCCCCCGCCTTGGGAAGAGCCTCGCTCGATCGGAGCCGCTCCCCCTACGCTGTGCTGGGCTGCCCCGTCACCTCGCTCGTTGGAGGCTCGCTGTGCACCTTCACCCTCCCGCCGGAATCGGCGTTTGTGAGCATCTCCAAGCCTCGGACGGCCCGGACGCATCTGCGTGCCCGGCTGCCCCGCTTTGTTCACCCGCCACCTGCAACACCCCGCTCTTGTCGTGAGCCTGAAGATCAGACCCCCCTCGTGAAGTGTGGGAGCCCCGGACGCCGCCTCGCTCTTCTGTCGAAGAGCCGCTGAAATCCCGCACCCGCCTTTGCGTCAAGAAACAAGGTACTGTACTTACGAACTCGACCGCGAGCTCGCATCGGATCCAGGGTCCGCAACGTTCTTATTTCCCTGTCATCTGCTGTGTGCTCCCTGGGCGCTGCCTCAGCCCGAAGTGCGCTGAGGCCTACAGTTACCTTGTGCCCGCCTAAAGAACTTTCCGTAACACAAAGAGAACTTTACCGTACTTCCAAGAATTGTGGCCCCATCAGTTCAACGTTACTGGGCCTTGTATTTGAATCTGCTGAAAACTACATAAAAGCTTATTTTTATATACTTCCTGATTGGTGTCCGTTTGTGGTGCATGCAAGGGGTACTGTATGTGTAATTGCATTTGCTTAACCGTGTACGCCTGAGACTTAGCCTAGACTGCTCGCGCCACGCACCTAGAGGGTGAGCAGGGGTTATTCTGGGGAGTCATCCTTCGCCCTGACGAGAAGTAAGGGGTCCCTGCTTGTTGTGGGTTCTCACCTGCGTCAACCAGAGCCCCCTCATTTCTAACATTGGTGGCAGCGGTGAGGATTCACGGATTTGCATTTGTGGTTTGCGTATAGTGAATCACTGATCACCACGTAGTGAGAGCAGACCAGTAACACAGCCACAAGGCTAGCATTTGTTTTTGTTTTGCCAAGAGTCTCCGTTGCTAGAGCCATGCCTGGTTCACTTTCAGCCGGAAGGGCGGCTTCCATAATCTCTGGATTTGAAGACGTAGATTGGGAGGAAGACGCACTTCAGAATCGTACCAATGAAGACTTGAAAGGTCTTTGCTCCAAGTTCAGGATTGCCCAAACTGGATTGAAAAACAAGACCCAATTTGTGAAGGCGCTGAGGGCCTGGTATGAGTCAAAGGCACCAGAGAATCAGGTGGAAGTGGTTCCACCAGAAAGTGTCCATGAGTTTGGCAGATGCCTGTCACCAGAAGAATTGGCGGACAGGGCAGCAACCCGGGCACACGAGGTGGAAATGGCCAAACTTCATGGGCAGATGGATATGGAAAAACAAAGATTAGCCATGGAAGAAAAGAAACTACAATTAGAGCATGACATGAAGCTGAGGGAGCTGGAGCTGAAAGCAAAAAGTTTGGAGCTTAATCCCTCTGGTGGCAGCACACCGCCAGTACCGGCGGAACCAAGAGTTTATATTCCCAAGGATGTAGTGAAGGAGTTCTTCAGGAATGACGACATCGGGCAGTGGTTCAGAGCCTACGAGGTAGCCATGTCTTCCCACCGGGTCCCTGAGAAAGATTGGGGAGCGGGGTTGTGGGGAAGGTTCCTGAGTGAAGGGCGGGACACCCTGTTAGATTTACCTGTTGATGTTCGTAATTCTTATGCCCATATGAAGGAAGCATTGATGGCTAGGTATGGGTTGACCCCTGAGTTATATAGACAGAGGTTCAGGGGTTGCACTAAGATTCCCAATAGTACGTATGTGGAGTATGTGACTTTCTTTTGCAGAGCGCTGGATGGTTGGGTGAAGGGTAGTAAGGTGAACGATTATCAAGGGCTTCTTGATCTAATGGCATGGGAGCACTTGTCCAGTAATTGTTTTCCTGAGCTACGCCAGCACCTGATAGATAGTAAGCTGACTAACCCGAGGAAGCTTGCTGAGGAGGCGGACCGCTGGGTCAGTACCAGGGTCCACAAGGGTACCGTGGGAGATTCCGCCAAAGGTGGGCAGGGTCCCCAGCAGAAGAGTGGGGGGGACAGGGGTAAACAGAAGCAGTTCCAAAAAGGGCCCCAAAATAGTCCCCAAGGGAACCAAGGGAAGGGTTCTCAGCCTCCCCCACCCCAGAAACCGACCGGGGCCCCGACAGGTCCTCCTGTTCCAAAGGGGCCCGTAAGATGTTACAGGTGTAACAATTTGGGGCATTTTGCCTCTGATGTAAAGTGTCCATTGTTTGGTAAACCAGCACCCACTGGTGCTCCATCCCGGCAGGTGACTAGTGTAGCCTTGGGGGAGGAGAGGGATGTCCAAGGTGGGTGGGGTCCCGCAGAGATGTCCCTGGTCTCGCTAGGAGACCGTGAAGTGGTCCCTCCAACCCAGCTGCCTGAGAACACTAAGAAGTACAGGCAGTGGGTGACCATAAATGGCCATAGAGTGGAAGCTCTTAGAGATACAGGAGCCAGTGTGACAGCTGTCAGGTGTCACCTGGTGTCTCAGGAGCAGGTGGTCCCCAATGCATTCTATCCCGTTGTTGCCGCTGACAACACAGAGAGACACTGCAAGGTGGCTCAGGTTCCCTTTGAGTGGGGGGGGGTCTCTGGTACTCTTCAGGTAGCTGTGAGGCCCGCCATGCCTGTAGACTGTTTGTTAGGGAACGATTTGGAGAGCTCACCTTGGGCTAAGGTGGAGCGGAGTGCTCACCTGGAGATGTTGGGTATGCCGGATTGGGCGTGTGTCACCACACGGTCCATGGCAGCCAGTAGAGGTACTCAAGAGGTCCTGGAGCCTGAGAGGGAGGCCCAGGAACCGGCCTCAGAGAGAAGGAGCAAGGGGCGCGGGAAGCCGGCCCCTGAAGTTCCCACGGTCCAGGAGGAAGCAGACCTTGAGGGGGATGCCCTGGAGCCTACAGGGGAGCAGATAGCTGAACTGGGAGACCTGCCGGAGCTGACCCATTGGCAGCAGGAAGGGGGTCCCACCAGGGAGGACTTTTGCAAGGCACAGAAGGAGTGCCCTTCTCTCGTGGGTATGCGGCAGCAGGCTGCAGACCAGGCCGCAGGTGATCAGTCAGGATCACATTTCGTTTACTGGGAGAACGACCTCCTATATACAGAGCCTAAGGTTGCTGAGCCTGGGTCAGCCCGTGCGCTGGTGGTACCCCAGGACTTCAGAGCCTTCCTACTGGGGCTGGCTCACGATGTGCCATTGGCAGGGCATTTGGGGCAGGACAAGACCTTTGAAAGGCTTGTCACCCACTTTTATTGGCCTCAAATGCGCAGGAGTTCAGATACTCACTGCAGGACATGCCAGACTTGCCAGGCAAGTGGAAAGAGTGGAAGGAAGCAGAAGGCTCCACTCCAGCCATTCCCTGTGGTCGGTACCCCATTCCAGCGAGTGGGGATTGACATTGTAGGGCCACTGGACCCCAGGACAGCGATGGGCAATAGGTTCATCCTGGTCCTGGTGGACCATGCCACCCGGTACCCGGAAGCCATTCCTCTAAGGACAGTGACGGCCCCCGTGGTGGGACGGGCACTGATGGGAATTTTCTCCCGAGTGGGATTCCCTCTAGAAGTGGTGTCTGACCGAGGTACCAATTTCATGTCCAAGTACATGAAATCTCTTTGGCAAGAGTGTGGTGTAACCTACAAGTTCACCACCCCTTACCACCCCCAAGGAAACGGGTTGGTTGAGAGATTCAACCGAACCCTCAAAGGCATGATAATGGGCCTAGAAGGAGCCATGAGGCGTAAGTGGGACGTCCTCTTACCATGCCTTCTCTTCGCTTACCGTGAGGTGCCACAGAAGTCTCTGGGGTTCAGTCCCTTTGAGCTTCTGTATGGTCACCCAGTCAGAGGACCTCTAAGTCTGGTCAAAGAAGGCTGGGAGCAATCTCCCAGGAAGCCTCCCCAGAATGTATATAGTTACATGCTGGCCTTCAGGAATCAGACTAGGCGATTCAGGCAACTTGCTGAGGCAAATCTGGAAGCCAGCCAGGAGGAGATGAAGCGGTGGTACGACCAGAATGCCACTCTGGTAGAGCTTCAGCCTGGACAGAAAGTATGGGTCTTGGCCCCCGTGGAGCCGTGTGCGCTCCAGGATAAGTGGACCGGTCCCTTTGAGGTGGTGGAGCGCAAGAGTCCTGTTACCTACGTGGTGGACCTGAAGTCTCCTAGGAACCCCTTAAGGGTCCTACATGTCAACCGCCTCAAGCCCCACTTGGAGAGGTCCCAAGTGGGCATGCTCTTGGCAACAGATGCTGGAATGGAAGAGGAGACGGAACCTCTTCCTGACCTCCTGTCAGCCAAGGAGCAAGATGGGTCAGTGGATGGTGTCATCCTCTCTTCCACCCTGACCCCTGAGCAACAGAATGATTGTCGCCAGTTGCTGGGACAGTTTTCTGACCTGTTTTCCCTGGTCCCTGGTGTCACTGATTGGTGCGTCCATGATGTGGACACTGGGGATAGTCCACCTGTGCGGCACAAGGCCTACAGGGTGACTGACAGGGTGAGGACCTGCATCAAGGAGGAGGTCTCCAAGATGTTTGCCCTCGGGGTAATTGAGTCTTCTAGCAGTCCTTGGGCCAGCCCCGTGGTCTTGGTCCCAAAGGCTGCAGCGCCGGGAGCCACACCCGAACTCCGGTTCTGTGTGGACTACAGAGGACTCAATTCGGTCACTAGGACCGACGCACACCCCATCCCCAGAGCTGATGAGCTCATCGATCGGCTAGGGGCTGCCAACTACCTCAGCACGTTTGATTTAACGTCTGGGTATTGGCAGATCGCCTTGACCGAGGGGGCCAAAGAGAGGTCAGCATTTTCCACCCCAGATGGGCACTACCAGTTCCGGGTTATGCCATTTGGGATGAAGAATGCCCCTGCCACCTTCCAGAGATTGGTCAACCAGGTGTTGGCTGGGCTGGATTCGTTCAGTGCAGCCTACCTGGATGACATCGCAGTGTTCAGCTCCACTTGGGAGGAACACTTGCGTCACCTCTGGGAAGTGTTGATGGCGCTGCGCAAAGCAGGCCTCACGATCAAGGCGAGTAAGTGCCAGATCGGGCAGGGTTCCGTGGTGTACTTGGGACACCAAGTTGGGAGTGGCCAGGTGGCACCCCTTCAGCCCAAGATAGAAACCATCCTGAATTGGGAGGCGCCCAAAACCCAGACGGAGGTGAGAGCCTTCCTAGGTCTCACCGGATACTACAGGAGGTTTGTCAAGGGGTATGGCAACATGGTTGCCCCCTTGACAGCGCTGACTTCGAAGAAGCAGCCCAGGAAGGTGATCTGGACTGACACCTGTCAGAAAGCTTTTGAGGCCTTGAAAACTGCTATGTGCACGGCGCCCGTGCTCTTGGCTCCCAACTTCTCCAAAGAGTTTATCGTTCAGACAGACGCTTCAGAGCATGGTGTGGGGGCTGTTCTTTCACAGATTAATGAGGAGGGCCTAGATCAACCCGTAGCCTTTCTTAGCAGGAGGTTACTTCCACGGGAACAAAGGTGGAGTGCTATTGAGCGTGAGGCATTTGCTGTGGTCTGGGCGCTGAAGAAGCTAAGACCCTACTTGTTTGGGTCTCACTTCCGGGTTCAGACGGACCACAGGCCCCTCAGATGGTTGATGCATATGAGGGGTGAGAATCCAAAGCTGTTGAGGTGGTCCATTTCCCTACAGGGTATGGATTTCACGGTGGAACATCGCCCTGGTACAGATCACGCCAATGCTGACGGTCTGTCCAGATTTTTCCGCCTTAGTGATGAGGAACTCCCTGGGGTAGGGTAGTTCTCCCCACTTTTCAGCTGGAGGGGACACGTGTTAGACCTGGCACCTTGGCGTGAGTCTCCCTTCCTCTTTTCGTCGCTGTGCCTCATGTGTTTTTATGGTGTTGGCCGCTCAGCGCGCTGTGCCACTGCCAACCAGTGTCGCGGTGCGAGTGCTCCCTATGTAAATTGTATATGTTGGTTGGATTCCATGATTGGATTGTTTGATTTACTGTCAGACCCCAGTAAAGTGCGCCGGGGGCGCCAGGGCATGTAAAGGCGAACACCGCTGGTGGGCTTGCAGCACTGGTTGTGCCACCCACAGAAGCGGCCGGTAAAATATGTCTGAGGTCTGCCATCGCAGAACCTGTGTGCAGTCTGGTACTGACATGCTGACCAGCAAGTGCCCACACTTGCTAGTCCCTAAAACCTTCCCTTAGCTGCATGTTAGTCACCCCTCTGGTAGGCCCACGGGCAGGGTGCGTTGTAAGCCTAAGGTAGGACAAGCCCGGATGCGTGGCATGTCCTAGTAGTGAATTACCGCCATCTTGTTGTTCACTACTGCAAGGCTACCCTGTTCTCATAGGCCAGTATGGGCGGCCTGGATTATTACACCCTATGATCCTAACCGACCCAGGGAACATGGTAGAAGATCGAGTTTAGTATGCCTGAACTCGGAATAATAAGGTACATCTTTTCGCAAGGTTTATTTTAATATTCCGGGTTTGCAAATGCCGCTTTTAGAAAGTTGGCCTTTGCTTGCCTAAACCTTTCAGCCGCCTCTGCATGATGTGTATCTGATGTCTGGCTGGTGTGAGTGACAGGGCTGGGGGAACCCAGATGGGCAGGGCTAGGTAGCCTGGTATGAATAGGACGATCGACAGGTAGATGGGTGGGAGGAGTGCTCCTAGGCTCTGAATAGGACAGTGCTCTGCTACCTCAATGCCGGCTCCGCCCCCTGTGGAGCGTCTGATGACTCTGCCCTGCACTCTGAAAGGAGAAGCCTGCATCACGTAAACAAAGTGCTCAGAAACCGGACTGAACTAGGCAAGGGCCCCCCTGGCCTGGGAGAACAAAAGATTTGCTGTATAAATGGAGGAGCCCTGCTCCTGAGAAAGTAGATCCGCTTTTGACCAAGAAGAATCTCTGCCTGAGGAGGAGGCACCGGGAAAGCTGTAGGAGGAAGACTGTCCCTATCCTGGGGGATTGGCCTGCAGTGGTGACCTTGCTGCCAAAGGAGAGAAGAGAAACTGTTGCTGAAGACTTTTACCTTACTTTTACTTTCAAGACTTGTGCTTTTCCAAAACGATCTCCAAGGGCTTGGAACTGAGCTTGCCCCCTGAACTGAGCCCCAGGACCATTGGGCTCTACCTGATCTTCACTCGCCTGCTGCTGGACTGTGGTGTCCTTTCCCTCGCCGGAGCTGTGACCCTCGTGCCCCAGTCCCTCCTTGAGCCGTGACCAGGTCTGCTTAGCCGCCCCCGCCTTGGGAAGAGCCTCGCTCGATCGGAGCCGCTCCCCCTACGCTGTGCTGGGCTGCCCCGTCACCTCGCTCGTTGGAGGCTCGCTGTGCACCTTCACCCTCCCGCCGGAATCGGCGTTTGTGAGCATCTCCAAGCCTCGGACGGCCCGGACGCATCTGCGTGCCCGGCTGCCCCGCTTTGTTCACCCGCCACCTGCAACACCCCGCTCTTGTCGTGAGCCTGAAGATCAGACCCCCCTCGTGAAGTGTGGGAGCCCCGGACGCCGCCTCGCTCTTCTGTCGAAGAGCCGCTGAAATCCCGCACCCGCCTTTGCGTCAAGAAACAAGGTACTGTACTTACGAACTCGACCGCGAGCTCGCATCGGATCCAGGGTCCGCAACGTTCTTATTTCCCTGTCATCTGCTATGTGCTCCCTGGGCGCTGCCTCAGCCCGAAGTGCGCTGAGGCCTACAGTTACCTTGTGCCCGCCTAAAGAACTTTCCGTAACACAAAGAGAACTTTACCGTACTTCCAAGAATTGTGGCCCCATCAGTTCAACGTTACTGGGCCTTGTATTTGAATCTGCTGAAAACTACATAAAAGCTTATTTTTATATACTTCCTGATTGGTGTCCGTTTGTGGTGCATGCAAGGGGTACTGTATGTGTAATTGCATTTGCTTAACCATGTACGCCTGAGACTTAGCCTAGACTGCTCGCGCCACGCACCTAGAGGGTGAGCAGGGGTTATTCTGGGGAGTCATCCTTCGCCCTGACGAGAAGTAAGGGGTCCCTGCTTGTTGTGGGTTCTCACCTGCGTCAACCAGAGCCCCCTCATTTCTAACACAAGATCACACCAGAAAGTCCTGGAGAACAGAACGGCCAAAGAAGCCGTCCCTCCGGACTTGGCTGTCCAGGCAATAATGCTTGGCAAACGTGTGCAGCGAGGCCCGCGTTGCTGCCTGACAGATGTCCTGCAAGGGCACTCCACGGCAGTGGTCGCAGCTGTGGCCCGAGTGGAATGGGCCCTCAGCCCTACAGGAGGTTGCTTTTTAGCTAAGGAATAACAGGCCTTGATACACAAAACGACCCACCGAGAGATGGTTCGCTTGTGCACCGCCCGCCCCTTCTTAGCACCCACGTAGCCAACAAAGAGTTGGTCGTCCACCCGGAACTGTTTGGTGCGATCCAGATAGGACAGCGCCCGTTTTGGGTCCAGACGGTGGAGCCTCTCTTCCTCTTTCGGGGGATGCGGAAAGAAGGGGGGCAGTGTAACAGACTGTCCGATGTGAAAGGCAGTTACCACCTTAGGGAGAAAGGAAGGACGAGTCCTGAGAACAACTTTGTCCAGATGGACAGAAAGGAAAGGAGGCTTAGGAGAGAGAGCCTGGAGCTCACTCACCCTTCTAGCAGAGGTGATGGCCACCAGGAAAGCAGTCTTAAGAGTCAGAAAACGAAGGGGACAATTATGAAGTGGCTCAAAGGGAGCGCACATCAGATAGGTCAATACTAGATTCAAATCCCACTGAGGCATTACGAAAGGGACAGGAGGAACTCGAGAAACAGAGGATTTGAAAAGAGAAGGATGATCAGGACGCCGTAAGAAAGCAGAAATAGCTGAAAGATATCCCTTAAGGGTGCCCAGAGCAGAGCCCTGCTGGGCCAGGGAAAGAAGGAAGAGGAGAACCTCAAAGAGGGGCGGAAAGGGGATCCACAGCCTTTGCTGTGCACCATGCCACAAAATGTGTTCCACCTGCAGGCGTATACAGATTTTGTGGAGGGACACCTGGCTGCCAGAATAACATTACAGACTTCAGGAGGCAAGTCTAATGGCATCAACTGCCGCCGCTCAATCTCCACGCATGGAGGTGGAGGCTGGGCAGGTTCGGGTGGAGGACCGTCCCCTGCTGCTGCGACAGAAGGTCCTCCTGAAGAGGCAGTCGGATCGGGGGATCGAGCGATAGACTGAGTAGCTCGGGAAACCAGTATCTTCGTGCCCAATCCGGAGCCACCAGGATGACTTGGGCCCAGTCGCGCCTGATCTTCTTCAGCACTCTGGGCAGAAGGGGTATAGGCGGAAAGGCGTACAACAGGCCGCAACTCCACTCGCGACGAAAAGCGTCTGAGCGAGTGCCGCCTTGGAAACTCCAACGCGCAGAACTGCTGACATTGCGCGTTCTCTTCGGTGGCAAATAGATCTAACCAAGGCTCTCCCCACTGCCGAAAGAAGCCTTGCGCCAGGTCCGAGTTTAGACGCCATTCGTGATCCATCATGCACCGGCGGCTGAGTTAGTCTGCTCTGGCGTTCAGAGAGCCCGCCAGATGTTGAAGCACCAGGGTGATGCCCTGATGTTCCAGCCATGTCCAGAGGCGCAGAGCCTCATGACAAAGGGTCCACGACCCTACCCCGCCCTGTTTGTTGCAATACCACATGGCGGTGGCGTTGTCCGTGAACACCTGCACTACACTTCCCCGGACAGAGGGAAGGAATGCCTTCAGTGCAAGTCGGATCGCCCCCAGCTCCAGAAGGTTGATATGGAGCCGGGACTCCGCCGGAGACCAGAGGCCTCTGATCTCCGCCTCTCCCATGTGGCCCCCCCATTCCAGGAGGGACGCATCCGTCACTACTACGTGCTCCGGTTGGGGTAGGGAGAAGGATCTGCCACTGACCCAATCGTGGTCCATGAGCCACCACTGCAATTGTCTTGCAGTGCCCTCCGAGATAAAGACATGGTCGGACAGGTTGCCCCGATGCTAGGCCCACTGAAACTTCAGGTCCCACTGCAGAGCCCTCATCCGCCACCGGGCGTGATGTACCAGCAGGATGCAGGAGGCCATCAGACCCAGCAGCCGCAGCACCAACCTGACCGAAACCTGGGATAGAGGCCGAAAGATGGGAATCAGAGCCTGAATATCCCGGACCCGCTGTTCCGGAGGATAGACCCGGAACTGCGCAGAGTCCAGAACCGCTCCGATGAAGAGGAGCTTCTGGGAGGGACTCAGATGCGACTTCAGCACATTGATGGAGAACCCCAGCAAATGCAAGAGGTCGGCCGTAGTCTGGAGGTGGGAGACGACTGTCTGGGGCGAGCCCGCCTTTAACAACCAGTCGTCGAGATAGGGGAAGACTGGAACCCCTAATCTGCACAGGTGAGCTGCGACCACCGCCATCACTTTCGTGAACACCCGAGGGGCACTGGTGAGGCCGAAGTGGAGCACGGTAAACTGAAAATGCTCGTGGCCTACCGCAGGTAATGCCGGCAGGATGGGGTTGTGGAAAAAAGCGTCCTGCAAGTCCAACGCTACCATCCAGTCTCCAGGGTTTAGGGCAGCCAGACCTGAGCTAAGGTGAGCATCTTGAACTTCTCCATCTGGAGGAAGGCGTTGACGCTCCTGAGGTCCAAGATAAGGCGTAGGCCCCCTTTGCCCTTCTTGGGAACCAGAAAGTAGTGAAAGTAACAACCCCGACCTACTTCTGGGCCAGGAACGCACTCGATGGCCCCCTTGGCCAAGAGGGCCGTAACTTTCTCCTGCAGAAGTTTCAAGTGATCCCCCGACATGCGGTGGTGCTGGAGGGGTCGCCTCGAAGGGGAGGGAGAAGCCCCTTCAGATGATTTGCAGCACCCACCTGTCCGATGTGATGGTACGCCAGTGGAGCAGGTGATGGCGAACTCTGCCTCCGACTGGTGTGGAATGGGCCTGAAAGCACGGACTAGGAGGGCTTTGAGGTGGATGCTGCCGGGGTAGATGTGGACAGACCGGCTTGTTGTCCCCTTGCTCCGCCTCGGCGGATTCCACGTCCGCGACCGCATTGAAACTGGTTCTGCGGCCTGTGGCTAGATGGATGTGAGGGGCCACCCCTCCCTTGGCCACGAAAGGGAGGAAAAGCGGAAGTCTGCGGGCGCGGGGCTGAGAGGCCCAAGGACTTGGCCGTAGCCCTGGAGTCCTTAAAGCGCTCCAGCACACTGTCCGCTGTGTCGCAAAAAAGGCGACTGCCATCGAAAGGCATGTCCATGAGGGTGCTCTGGACATCCCCGGAGAAACTCGTTGACCTCAGCCAGGCGTGGCGACGAATCGCCACCGTGGTCACCATTGCCCTGCCTAGCGAGTCCGTTGTGTCCAGTCCACATCGAATTGCATGCTGTGCTGCGTCCCGCCCCTCGGCAAGAGCCTGGGCGAGCCGTGTCCAGGCCTCCTCAGGACACTGGGGCAGCACGTCCTCCACCGTATCCCACAGGGAGTGGGAGTAACTGTCCAAAAGGCACGAGGTGTTGATAGACCGCAACCCCAAACTAAGGGAGGACAGTTTCTTCCCAAACTGTTCAAACTATTTGGATTCCCTGATCCGAGGGAGCGGAAGGGAAGGAGGTCTGGGAGGTAGAGGCCTGGATAACCAGGCTCTCTGGCGTGGGGTGCATCGACAGAAAACTGGGGTCGCCCGGTGCAGGGTGGTGGCGCCGGGCAACGCTCCGGTCCACAGGAGGAACTGAGGAGGGCTTGGACCAGGTGCCCTTCAGAACGTCAGTCAGTGCTTCATTGAACTGCAGCAGAGGCTCCCAGGAGCTTGCTGGCAGTTGAAGCACTTTAGTGAGGAGATTAGTCCTCACGGCCACAGCAGGCAGCTCCAGCCCAAGGGCTTCGGCCGCCTTGCGCAGCACCACAGAAAATGTAGCACCTTCCTCCGAAGCCACGGACGGAGGAGAGATGAAGCCAGTGTCAGGGGAGGTATCAAGATCACCGTCATCCCCCAGTTCGTCTGCCCAGTCCAAAGATAACTGGTATGTAAAAAAGAGAGATTCTCTTGGGTGTATAAGACCACCTAGGCTACAATCATGTCAAGTTGACTCAGAACATGCAAACCAACTCAACTAAGGGTCTAAAGTACCCACAACAATAGCCGCATATATCTCAAAGACAAAGAACCAAATTGAGTAAAAATTAATATTGTGATTTATTAATAACAATTTATCCACATATCGGTGATTGTATACTCAAATTCATATAAACAGTCAAAAAAAGAACATAAACAATGTCTAAAAACATAAAAGTTAGAGAGCAAGGGTACGATGTGAAATCAATACATTCATCACAGAATGGTATAATTCCAGTGTACATTAATATGTATGTGTGTATCACAGGTCTATTTTTAATACAGTAGATCCAAGTGTGAGACAGTTTCTGGATTTTAGACCAATTCTGAGTGGTACAGGCGTCGACGCGTTTCGGTGGTAAATTCTAATTAAAATCCACCTTCTTCAGGACAAAGATAAAAGCTCTCCAATATTTTTGAGCAATTTAAAAACCCCTATTGCGGGTGCGGTCCACTTTGAAGAACAGATGTATGAATATTATCTGTTGCAAGAAAGTTCTTAATGTAGTCCTCAAAAAGTCCCAGTTTATTCAGACTATAGGGATCTCAATAATTATAGGTTACTGCGGAAAATGGGGGACTCTGCCCAGTAGGATCCGGTCCACTCATGCATCAAGATACTGCATCGATACTGCACGGTTGCCACTGTCCAACGTTAGCTCCTCGTAGGGGAGTTTATTCCAAATGTACACCTTCGTAAATTGGCGGTGTCTGCTCGCGGTGCGGCGTTCTACGATCCTTTTTGGATATCGTGCCGTCTCCCCGTATTTCTCATCCCCGGGTCAGTAACCGGTTACTGAGTGGACCGGATCCTACTGAGCAGAGTCCCCCATTTTCCGCAGTAACCTATAATTATTGAGATCCCTATAGTCTGAATAAACTGGGACTTTTTGAGGACTACATTAAGAACTTTCTTGCAACAGATAATATTCATACATCTGTTCTTCAAAGTGGACCGCACCCGTAATAGGGGTTTTTAAATTGCTCAAAAATATTGGAGAGCTTTTATCTTTGTCCTGAAGAAGGTGGATTTTAATTAGAATTTACCACCGAAACGCGTCGACGCCTGTACCACTCAGAATTGGTCTAAAATCCAGAAACTGTCTCACACTTGGATCTACTGTATTAAAAATAGACCTGTGATACACACATACATATTAATGTACACTGGAATTATACCATTCTGTGATGAATGTATTGATTTCACATCGTACCCTTGCTCTCTAACTTTTATGTTTTTAGACATTGTTTATGTTCTTTTTTTGACTGTTTATATGAATTTGAGTATACAATCACCGATATGTGGATAAATTGTTATTAATAAATCACAATATTAATTTTTACTCAATTTGGTTCTTTGTCTTTGAGATATATGCGGCTATTGTTGTGGGTACTTTAGACCCTTAGTTGAGTTGGTTTGCATGTTCTGAGTCAACTTGACATGATTGTAGCCTAGGTGGTCTTATACACCCAAGAGAATCTCTCTTTTTTACATACTTGTGGTACCCTGTCTCTTGGGCAGTGGGGTCCCTCCCATGTTTTTTACATACAAAGATAACTGGCCTTGCCGTGCCAGAGGGTCCTCAGACCACTCCCAGTCGTCTCCGTCATCCGATTCCTGGTACACAGGTGGAAGGATCGGAGCCGGGCGGAAGATGAACCTGTCACCCATCAGCGTCGGATACGGCGCCGGGCCCGGACCGGGACTAAACCGGAGAACGGTGTCGTCCGAAGGGGGGTGGGGGGGGAGATGGGGGTCGATGCCGGCGGAGGGGTCGTGAGGTCAACCGGTGCCGACCAGGATCCAGGCCTGGATTTCGCGGGGGCCTGCGGCGTTGGGGCCGGAGACGGCGCCGGGGCCGGAGCCGCCGGTTCGCTAGGCCTCCCAGTCGAGCCTGCAGGGCCCGAAGGCGCGCCGGCAGGCGTCGACAGCAGAGCCAGGTTCCTCATGGCCACGAGGAAGTCCCTGATCTCTGGCGGAGTCGCGTCAGACCCAGGGACCGGAGGGTATGGGGTCAGACGGGACTCCTGCGGCTCCGATGGAGCCGCACGGGTGGTGCCACGCGAAGCCTCAGCCGTGTCGCGCGACCGGCGAGGGGAGCCAGAAGAGCGATGTCGCCTCTTCGACTTCTTGCTGTGCTTCGACTTACCGGAGCGCGAAGACTTTGACCCCAATGAGCGGTGATGACTGCGGCTCCGTGACCGGTCCCTCGACCTCCTCCTCGACCGGGACCTTGAGCCGCGCAGAGCCGACTGCCAGAACTCGAGCAGCTTGCGGGACCGGCTAGCCTTCGAAGTCAAGGCCCGGCAGTCGAGGCATGACTCAGCATCGTGGTCGGCCCCAAGGCAATAGAGACACCGGCGGTGGTGATCCGTGACCAACATCAGTCGGTGACAGGCGTCACAAGCTTTGAAGCCAGGCATCCCTATCGGCACCAGAGTCGAGGTCGACTGAAAATGGAACCAAAAGAGTTCAAAAAAGTTTAGTCAAAAAGTGACTAAAAGGGTATGCTCTTCCCGGATCTGCGCTTACTGGTACAGAAAAAAGAAGAACTGACGTCAGCGCGCGAGGGCGGCGTCTAAGTACTCCGACAAAGTCATCCCGGCGATCACGACGCCGATGACGGACGCGGAGCCGCAGACGATGTGAGAAGTTGGCCTGATGTATGATGTCACTAGTTCTAGTGTACACCTTATATCAGTCCAAACAACCCTTATGGTGATTGGTTGTAAAGTCAACCTTATAGACCAGCTATCCTAGTGGTAGCATGGACAAGAGCAGTCTTAGGCTAAACTCTGAATGGCATGTGAAGCCAGCTGTGATACCATATATAATCCCTTGAATACCAAATGAAAGGACACCACAACAGATATATATATAAAATAAAGTGTATTTATTCTAGTCAAACCCTCAGCACTCTTTATGAGATTTGAGGTAAGTACAACACAGTCTTATTTAAGCATACATTAAGTCACACAGGTAAGTAATACAGTTAGGCCCTAGGGGCCACGCAAACCATATACTAAAGAAGTGGTATAAGGACCACTGTCACGGAAATAGAATAGGCCTAGGCCTAGGGAATCGCTGGGGCTACACTACACTACCAACAGTTAGGAAGTGGGAGGCCCATGGGGTTCAGGGGCAGAGTGGAAACACTCACGCGTAATGCGTAAAAGTCGATAGAATCACTAGCAGTTAGAAATAAGCAGTTTTAGGACACTTCTGGTATAGCTAGAAAGTCGAGACTCGGAAACTAGACCCTAGGATAGTCAATACCCTTGTGAGCACCGAAGTACCCAAGTTACCTAGCCCACGGGCTGCGGGTGCATAGGTGTGAACTTGCGTCGGGTTCCGTCATGGACTTCTATGGATGCCTGAAGGAAAGTTGCTGACAGCCAGTCAGTGAAGAGTGTCCGGTGGATCCCAAGGCTGGGATCAAGAAGAGAGGATACCTGAAAGCAGAAGGGACAGAGTCTGGATCACTAGCCAGTGACCACGTGGAACCAGGAAGGAACCAGGCGATGTCGTGAAGATTGCAGGTGAAGAGGTGAAGCTTGTCGCAGCAGCCACGGGTACCAGGAGGCGTCGAGGACGACCAGGAGGCGAGCTGTCCCACGAAGGCTCTTGCTGTCGGCGGCGTCGAAGCCGAACTAGGACTCACCAAGCCTTGGCAAGCGGAACCCACAAAGAATGGAGGACTTGCTTCTGGTGCAGACCAGGAAGGTCTGGGGTGCTTCTCTTTTGCAGAGGAGCGGGAGTCAGTCTGGAGGAGCCAAACCAGCAGTGAAGATTCAAAGGTGTGTCGTCGCAAAGGCCGCTAGCCAACGGGCAAGCAACCGTACAGACGCGGCAAGCAGGGAAATGCAGAAGGGCCCCACGCAGGACTCGTGGAGTGTGGGGGGCTGATCTGCGGTGCAGATGATGCTTGGGGTTGGGGCTTCTCAATCCCCGGTGCACAACTTCGAGGGTACCTCAGAAGCTGCGCTGGAAGATACTCGCCACTTTTCCCAGGTAGCCGGTCCCACGTCTCTCGTCGCCTCCACGGATCGCAGCTCGGCTGTGGATGTGGATCAGGGTCGGAGAAGTCTGGAAGTCAAGGCTCTGGTCGGGCTCTGCAGTCGGTCCCTCGTAGAACTTCAGCAAAGCAAAGGGTAAGTCTCTTGATGGTGCCTGTTTGCACAGGGTAGCCACTCCTTGGCCACAAGGGAGATTCTTCAGTCTTCTTCTTTCGTCGAATGTCGAAGGTCCAGAGTTTCTGTTCAAGTTGCAGGTTCAGGATAATCTAATCTCCTGGGGCCCAGCTACCACACTTATACTAATCTGGGGGACTGGGTTGCCTGCTAGGTCACGCCTTATGGGTGGGACCTGGGAGGGGGGTGGTTACACCCCCTTCCCTTTGTTCAGTTTCGCGCCAGGACTGGGGCTGGAGTGCCCCAGCACCAGTTTGAACTGGACTATGCATGGGACACCTTGTGTGCCCCAGGCAGTGTCTCGTTTCTTTCATCCCTCCCTGCCCCAATACACTAAGGCCTGTCTGGGGTGGTGCTCCCACCTCCCAAGGCAGGAAACCTATTGTCCAAGCCTCCCGTGCCGGGATCACTCCCAGCAGCAGGAGGTCAGACTTGTGTCGTGGCAGCAGCATCCATTTTGTGATGCTGGGGCTCTGGTTAACTTTAACCGGGTAAGTAGGTTTCAACAAGTCTTCTCCCTCTAGAAGGGAGGGATAATATCCTCATCCCCAGAAATGGGCTGGGGGTATTATTCCAAAGTGTTAGACACCTTACACGACATGTTTTGATAAAGCCAAACCATAGTTACCATAAACGTTTAAGATTATAAGGCACTTTAAGAGTATATGGTAGGCTATATCATAGAACAGCTATAAAGGACATGGTTCCGAAAGCTGCAGACAGGCTCAGCTCATGCTAGAGCACCATCTCACATGTTACCAAGCACTCTGCCTCCAGGATTGTTAAGGCCTGCCATAGGAGTGGCTGATAGGTACACGTGTCTATATGCAAGGTAGGTATAGGAATACTACACCTAAGCAAGGAGTGATTACACGACCTTGCCCCAGCTGAGTGATCAGCCAGTTGTGTCATAATGGAAGTCCAGGCCAGGGGTGGCATAATACATGCTGCAGCCCCTGGTAGGCCTAGGATACACCTATGCCCTGGGTACCTAAGGTACACTGTACAGGGGCCAATATGGTGACCCTATCCAAATGGGTTATGCACCTAAAGTACATAGTATTAATTTAGACAGAGAACAGCAGGGCTGTGGGTCTGATTAGCAGGCCCACAGCCACATCTAAGTCGAAAACCAGTAAAGCAAAAGCAAAAAGTGGGGGTAAACATAGAAAGCAGACCCTACTCTCCTACAGACGACTTCTAGCGACACGCAAGGGTATTGCGGATGAAAAATCTTTCCGGATCCAGCCCGACGCCTGGGGATATTCTAAGTTGAGGAATCTAACTAACTTGTTTTTTTCAGATATAGTGCTTTAAGGCAGCATTATATTCTACCATTTTTCAAAGCTTAAGGGTTTTTCAAGGTTAAACCTGCTTTAATTTACTTATAGATGTCTGCAGTCTCCTGTAGATGAGTTTAATGTGGCCTGTTTTTTGTCAGGTGAATTGAGACTAAGAAGAAAACATTCACCCTTTGAAGGCTCAGACGTCCAAGCTGGTCTTAATGGGTAATTGGCGACAAAGTTGGGACAAATATTAGATTGGCCCTTGTGTACTGTAGTGACGGGTATTTTGTTGGGCATAAGATTTAATGAGTACAATATAAGTTACCTTATGCCGATGTGGTGGTATGCCCAGGGATATCTGTATTGTGTTAATGTCCATTTTATCTGTTTTTTAGAATATTTTTAGGACCAATGTTTTTATGAATTTTATGTTTTGAAATAAGCTTTATTTCGATAAAAAAAGATATCTTAAAAAGCACATACAAATATAAAATATACAAACATGTGGCACCAATATAAGAATCATATAAATATAAACTCATCATATTCCCAAGATCTACAAGATTTTCTATAAAAAACATGTAAACATTATAAATAGGACAATATAAAAAAAACATACGCAGGCAAGTAAAAGAAACAGCCAGGCTACTTAGCCAAGAACTGCAAGAGCTTTAGTTCTTAGGAGCCAGGCCCACCTTAAAAATTTTGATAGAGCGCAAGCGTACATAGATCGCGTGTCTGATTTAAGAATACGCAGCGCTATAAGGTGGTCACGTGTGCCCAAGGTTCTGCATAGAGGTTTAAGCCAATATGATCTTGGGAATTTATATTCTGGGCATGCGAAAAGCACGTGTGCAATAGATTCAATTTTGGTTTCACAGAAAGGACAAAAAGGTGAAGTTTGAGAGGGAAATTTCCAGCGAGCGGTCAGCTCGCGCACCGGGAGGGTACCAACCCTAAATTTAAAATAGAGGGCACGGTCATATGGCTTCTGAATAATATCGAGGTAAGGCTCAAAGCAAACTACATCTTTGAGAAGAAGGAACTCAGTGGTGCATCTACCTAGTTGGGAACTAGAATTCCTTTTACCTATAACCCAACTCCAGTAGATTTTCTTCAACTCAGCTTTCGGGGGCGAAGTTCTGTTTATCCAAGCATCTTTAAGACCAAGATCGTAGAGAAGGGTCTTAACATCTTTCAGCCATTTGATCTTATTCCAAGAAGGCATGGAAAGTATTTCGGACAGGCCCTCCGCATACTTAGTTAGCTCCGGGGTCCGCCAGAGCCGTGCCCAGAGAAGTAGAGGGCGTACTTTTGCCAGGTCTAACAGCGCATGGCACCCTAAGTCCGACAATAGAGGCACTATAGGTGTACTCTGTGGAAGTGCCATCAGTTCCTTGTAGAAGCTGGAATCGGATTTAGCAAGTTCCTCAATATTGTTTGAGCCCCATAGTTCAGCACCGTAGAGTGCTGAGCTCACGCCCTTTGCCTTGTATATATCCAGTGCTGGAGCTATAGGCCTAGTTGAGGAGGAACGATGCTCTCTGAGAAGGGCACCAGTGACCCTCTTGTGGGTTAAGAGCATCTTTTGTACATGGGATGCCCAGCGCATGGTATCTGTGATGCGGATGCCCAAATAATCAAACTCTTTGACCCTTTCGAGAGGAACTGCATTTAAGGCTGGAGGCCGACCTAATTTCTTCGGAGGATTCAAAATTAGGTATTTTGTTTTGGTGGTATTAATAATAAGGCCTCTGTCGTTGCAGAAAGATTGAAAACTGTCAAGAAGGGTTTGCAAGCCCATAGGTGTCTTAGACAAAAGGAGAGTATCGTCAGCAAACAGGAGGGTTGGAACACGTTCGCCCGCCAGGGAAGGTGCATCAGCCGGGACTTCCCGCAGGTGGTCCACCACCCCATTCACATAGAGTGAGAAAAGGGTGGGAGCGAGAACACAACCCTGGCGGACGCCCCTGTTTACTGGGATTCTCTCAGTTTTCTGGCCCTGAGGACCCCAACGTACTTGGGCATAATTGCCATCATGGAGTTTTACTAGCAGGGCCAACAGATAAGAAGGGATGTTCATAGTGGCCAGGACACGCCAAAGATTATCTCGGGGAACAAGGTCAAATGCTGTTTTTAAATCTATGAAGGCTAGATAGAGACTGCCCTTTCCGAGAAGGACGACCTTCCAATAGATAAGAAACAACCTAAAGACCTGTTCTATAGTGCCTGTTCCGGCCCTAAAACCCGCTTGATAATCAGAGAGGATGCCATTATCATCCACCCAAGTTAGTATCCTCTCCAATATCACTTTCCCGATGACCTTCTGGGAGGAGTCGATCAGGCTAATTGGCCGGTAATTAGCTGGATCGTCACGGGCACCCTTTTTGAAAATGGGAACGACCTCGGCCCCCTTCCAAGATTCGGGGACCGGGGCGCCATTTAAGATGGCATTAATAAGGGTAGAAAGTAGCTTCCCCCAGTTAGATGGATCAAGCTTGAGGACATCTCCAGGAATGCCGTCCGGGCCAGCTGCTTTCTGCGGGACGATGGACTGGATAGCACTATGAACCTCTTTTTCCGTGAAAGGGTCAATATTCAGGGGGTCCACGAGGCGGAATAGCTCCTCGGGCGGAAACTTCGCCACATTCTCCGAACCAGTGGAATATAGTTTATAAAAATGCTCGTACCATGCTATACCAGTGATATTATATGTCAGGAGTTCATGGACTGGTCTATTCTTTAATCTAATTGCGTCCCAGAAGACACCGGGGTTGCGCTTGAGGGAAGCCTCTCTTAAGGTCTGCCAGTACTCCTCCTCCCAGGACTTTTTGGCATTAGAGACAGAAGTCTTATAGTCTTTCCTAGCTTTCTGTATCGCAGATGCAATCCCACTTTTTAGGGCCACTATTAAAGCAGATTTCTTGATTCTGCAACTTTGCGTGTACCAGCCATTCTTGGAGATAGGTTTTAGCCCTCCCTTCAATGGGCCACCCTTGTTGTGTATTCGAAATATATTTCCCAGTTTGAAAATGGTGTCTTGAAAGACAGAGGGAGCCCTGTTGAGGGCAACCTGATGGATATTTGGTTGAGCCAACTCGACCTGTGAGGCATATAAGATTGACCTTATTAGTTCAACCTTGCCATCATTCAGCATGACTTTGCGCCATTTAAGGCGCCTCTCGCAGTTGGCAGGATAAACCTCAGAGGTTTGTAGAGAACTAACCGCTGGAAGAAGCAAGGACCCTTGTGGATCTACCCATGGTGATTTAATACAAAGAGATAGCTGATTGTGGTCGCTATCGTGGGAGGGGATTATTTCCATGTCCACCATGAATACCCAAAGTTTAAGGTCGAGAAATATATAGTCGATCCTTGAGGTGTGGTTAGGCCTGTTGTAGGTGTGCGCACCCTGGGGGTCAGAGGGTGTTCTACCATTGGCCGCCCTTAAGCCAAATTCCATGGTCATGGTGTTCAAGAATACAACAGACTTAGTCCATCTCTTGATAGGAGGCAACGTTAGTGACGGAATGCCACGTTTAGCGTCATCCTCAAGTAGATCAGGAAGATCTGCTGAGGCTAAGGGCTCGAAGGAGCAATTAAAGTCTCCTGCTACCAGGACGTAAGATGCGTGATGACACTTTCGTAGTTCGTCCTCTAGGAGTACAAGTGTAGGTGACAAAGCTCCTCCACTAAGGCCTCTTGCGTAAATATTAAATATGTCAAGAGACTTGTTTCCCTGGGCTCCCTTGAGGGTAAGTCTTAATAAATCTGGGGAGGCTATATGGGCCTGCCTAATGGTGCACCCAAGTGAAGTACTAACCCAAATCAACAGGCCGCTTGAGGGTCGACCTCTTCCTGTCAAGGATGGAGTGGCTGGTATGCAAAAGGTGGTGTAGCCAATCATATGGTGCGGCTCTATTGCCCAAGTCTCCTGGAAAATACAGATACTATAAGTTGCTATGAAGGAGTTCCAATATGGGAGGTCTAATTTGTTGGCAAGGCCAGCTACATTCCAATTTATAATCCTAAGGGAAGGAAAGGTAGTAGTTGTGTCTTGCAATACGGGTGAGGTGGAATAATTAGGAGTAACCAAGATCGGGGTACAAGAAGAAGGCAGTAGAAGATGGTTAGTATCCTGAAAGGTTAAAGTGTGATTGAAGCAGTGCTGTTGAGTATGAGAACTTGAATCAGTTTGAAGAGGATCCCTATCAGGGTCAAAAACTACTTCAAGGTCTTTTGAGATGGCATTAATTCCAACAGCAGGAGGAGTGTCTACCACTGCTGGGATTCCATGTCAATAGTGCTCGTAGCAGCTATAGGTATCATAGTATCTGCTGGGAGCAAAAGTAGGAAAGGCTTTTTCATTGATGTTTCCAACTCCCTTGGAATAACCATCATAAGATGATTGGAAAAAAGAAGAGTGCAAATAATGAGGGTAAGAAGTTTCAGAGTAAAAGTGGTTTAGATCTAGACATCTTATGCCACTCATAGTGGGTTGTTGATAGTTACAAATTAATCTTGTGACCCGGGGGTCCCTGAAATTTATGATGACACAATCACCAGACGTATTTTTCGGTTTATTGCCCACCCAGGATACCCTTCTGACATGAAGAACCTGCCCATCCAAGTGTTTCGGGAGTGGCCTATTAATATTCAGCCAGTGTATTGTTTTGTTATGTAGTTCGGTGTAAGATTCTGGCTTGGCAGCTTTAGGGTGCGGGACTCCAGTCAGAATGGCGACAAATGGTAGGCACTCCGGTGGAAGATTAACACAAGGTAGGGTGAGCCAGTAGGGGGGACTTTAGATTGAATTTGTATGGATTCATTGGTGGATGGTTTTGGAGGATTCTGAGCAGATTCAGCAATGTATCCCAATTCCCCGGAGATTGGATGACTATTAGTCGAGCCAGAGGCTGATTTTTTATTTTGGAGAAAACTACCCGAGGATGACGTGGGTAATGAGGGCCTTAAGTCGGGTGGAATAACTCCATTCTTTGGGCCTAGATTTGAGGCAACATTTGGTTTCGACAGGGCAGCTTGAGGTATAGATTCGTTAGGGGTAGTTAGAGATGGATCAGTAATGGTATCATGGTCCTTACCTAACCTTGAGTGCAACTTGATTAGGGATTTAAGAGAAAAGAAATTGTCAAGGGAGGCCTGCTCAAATCTCTCGAGCCTCTCGGACAATAATTTTACTCTTTCCATCATAGGAAGTAGAAAAGATTTAATAGTTTTTTCAAGTTGACCAATCAGTACAAGCTGAGGATCGAGGTCATTTTGGGATACAGATTGTTGGGGAAATTGCTCTGCGAAAGTATCAGTGGCTGGGTTGACCGGGTGAACAGGGGATGGTCTTATCCTGAGCTGGCGGTGTGTAGGTGAAGCTGTTTGACCCACTTTCTTACCCATGCCAGTACGTGATTTACTTTTACATTTCTTATGAACTTTTGTTTGATCCTCCCTGTTACCGCTACCCACTCTTTTCCTTTTATTTGGAACGATTTTTGGGTCCACTGCAGTAGGTGGCTCAGTAGTCGCAGGGGTTACAAGAGATGGAGGGGCAGTATTAGCAGTATTAGGTGTAGCTTGAGAAGCAACTAACAGGGGAGAGTATGAAAGGTCCAGCAATGTCACGGGGACAGGATCACTAGGACCAGGAGAATTTGTATCCACACTCATCAGTAGGTGTGGTAAGTTCCCTGTTGGAGTGTCGACCACTTGGGTGTTGACTTGGGCGGGTGAAGCAGCTAGCGCAAATGCGCCCATTGAGGAGCGCTTGTCTTTTATAGCGTCCAGGGAAAGGCGTCGCTCTGTGATTGCAATTTCTTTCTCTAATACAGAGCAGGCACGAATTATAAAGTGGTCAAGAGTGCCACTTACAGAGCCCCCACCCAATGTGCTTCCCCTGCCCGAGCGTGTGGACATTGCCATAGCTACTAGATAAATGGGATAATCACAGCGGGAGATGTAAGCAAACAGTCTGTTGTGAAACACTACACCGAGTCTGTCCAGCAGCAATAATAACGTACCAGTCAGGGGTATGCTGTGGGAGCAAGAGGGGTGGCCCAGCCCGGCCTCCTTTGGCCCCTGACGGCCTCAGACGGCCCGCCCTTTGTCCGGGCTTCGTCCGGCGCCCGCCCGCACGCGTCCCGCGACGCGGAGAGAGCGGCGTTCTTTTGAGCGCCTCCGGGCGCTTGGGTGACGTCGATGGGGCGCTAGGGCGCCTGGGAGCTGTAGTCTCCTCTCACCGGGGCCGCAAGATGGCACAGCGGCAGCAGCAACGGCAGGGTTGGACACAGCAGAGCACCAGCGGAACTCCAAGGTGAGCGAGGGAGGGCAGGACACCAGCAGTTTCCCCGTCGCGAACCAGGCTCTCAGTGGTTTTCGAGTCTCCAAGATCAAACTTCGATTGTCGGGTCTCCAGGTTCAAACTTCCCGCTCCACCGAGGGAGCGGCGTTCTTTTGAGCGCCTCCGGGCGCTTGGGTGACGTTGATGGGGCGTTAGGGCGCCTGGGAGCTGTAGTCTCCTCTCACCGGGGCCGCAAGATGGCACAGCGGCAGCAGCAACGGCAGGGTTGGACACAGCAGAGCACCAGCGGAACTCCAAGGTGAGCGAGGGAGGGCAGGACACCAGCAGTTTCCCCGTCGCGAACCAGGCTCTCAGTGGTTTTCGAGTCTCCAAGATCAAACTTCGATTGTCGGGTCTCCAGGTTCAAACAGGTTATGTAAAGAGTGTTTGAGTGAATTTGATTAATTGAATTTGTTTTTATCTATTGTATGTTACACACGTAAATGCTTGAATAGTTTGTATGCTTTTATGGATTGTCTAACCCGCATAAAATCTATTACTACTACTCTCCTTGTCAGGAGATGGCACATTTTCAGTGCCTTGTGATGCTACTCTTTTCCCAGCAGTTGTGACCACTAGGGAGTCTGCTGGTGGGTGACCCCTGATATATATTGTGTCTGTAGGTGAAGGCCTGTATTTCCTTTCAATGTGGGGTTTGAGTACCCTGGATTTTACTGGATCTTTAAATATGTCCTTTGAGACATGCAAGATAGATCCAATCATTAGATGGTATTGCACTTTGCGATCAGTAATACGGTCTCTACTAAAAAGGCAGTTTATTCCTCTGTTGTGTGCATAGGAAGTTTGTGACACACTGCAGCCCTTTGGGTGATACTATGAAAGGATGAAATGTCATCTGCTGGTGATGCTTTTGTTGGGAT
This sequence comes from Triturus cristatus, assembly GCF_964204655.1. Lineage (NCBI taxonomy): Eukaryota > Metazoa > Chordata > Amphibia > Caudata > Salamandridae > Triturus > Triturus cristatus. Next base: position 797,455,010 of record NC_140595.1, read on the forward strand.
TGGTGGTTCAATATCATTATCAGGCAGAACCATGTCAATCATCGCATGGGTCTGGGCTGTGATGAGTATTCCTGTGTGAATCATGTGGGTCACAATCCTGCTGTGGTATATCCCACTCCTCTTCCTTTGTTGGCGAGGGTGATCTTGTTTCTGGGATTACTGGTTGACTGAATATTCCGTGTATCTCGGAGACAAAGTGAGCACGAGTGACTGAGTGAAAAGTACTGCACTGTTTCCACGATCCCTGATGGGACAGGATTGTCATGTGCGATGGTTGTAAAGAACTATACTCTCCTTGGTAAGAGGGGTTTCTAGTGGCACTGTGAGCTAGCTGGTATACAGGCAAACCCCTACGGTGGGGGTGTCTGGAATCAGTCTGGACCCCAATCCCACAGTCTATGTTGTCTAAACACGCAGATCCTATATAGGTTTATAGGAACTGCACGACAGTCTCTGCCGATTTGAAGTATTTTTGCCTCTTTTCCATATATTTATGCAGTTCTTCAAACACATTACCATGCTCTTCAATTGGTACTTGTGTTTGTGCTTCGCTAGCATTGGTGGTAGGGCTGTGGAAGGTGTCTGTCTTGAGTGCACAGGAAGCATGGCTTTTCTTTCGTATGCCTCCCTCTATCTGGGAATGTTTAAAAAGGTCTAACCAAGCTTCAATCAATTCAAAATGTTGCTGCACACCTAGTCTTCAACCTCCCAAGAAGAGCATCTACCGTGAAGGCTCGGTCTACTGTCCACTTGCTTCCATTCGAGAACAGGATTATTTTTAAAGCCATGTGCTACTGCCACAGAATTCTGTGGAATAAGGGGCTGAGCTATCTTCGCTCGATGATAACCTCTTATACACCAGCACGTAATTTAAGATCTACAGGAGCGTATTTGGTCAAGGTGCAGAGAATTGAAAAGGTTAGGATGGGAGCGCGATCTTTTGCCCATCTTGCAGCCAAAAGGTGGAATACTAGGTTCACTCTAAAAAGGCGAACCTTGTGAAAGCACTTTTCGCAAGGGATTAAAAACCTGGCTTTTCTTATCTTTAAAATAGAATATCTAGCTCCTGATCTATGCTCCGGTTCGCTCTAGCACAGGCAGTTTCTCTTTCTGCTCTCTTTGCTGGAGTCCTAAATCCTAGCGCGGGGACACACCAGTGGTGTAACCAAGCGCTTTACAAATGGTAAAATCAAAATCATGGAAGTTTGACAATGTTCCTTCTCTTTTCTCTGTATTGATGCTTTTTTGGAGTCCAAGTGGCTCGAGCCGGAGTTCTTCTTCAGACATGATAGCTTGTCTGGTGTCGAAGCCTTTTTGGCTTTCTTCTGTGCTGAAGCACAAGTTACTTTCCTTCGGTAACGATATATCTGTAAAGTTAGTTAGATTCCTTACCTTAGAATATCCCCAGGCATCAGGCTGGATCCGGAAAGATTTTTCGTCAGCAGTACCCCTGCGCGTCGGTTCGCGTCGTCTGCAGCTCTGCGTCCGTTGTTGTGATCGCCGGGATGATGTCGGAGTACTTAGACGCTGCCCTCGCGCACTGACGTCAGTTCTGTACATAGATTTCCGCACCAGGAACGCAGAGCCATGCAAGAAACCGACACTGGTGCCATGAAACTAGGGCCCTGAAAGGGATGACCTTAACCGTAGATATCGGTTGGCAGAACGGGGAGGATGGGTGGAGCGGTAAGGAATCTAACTAATGTTTCTTACAGATATATCGTTACCGAAGGTAAGTAACTTGTGCATCTGAAAGAAACACGTTAGTTAGATTCCTTACCTTAGGATAGATACCCTAGCAATACCAACCCCGGTGGTGGGTCTGCGAACCAAGATCACACCAGGAAGTCCGGGAGAACGGAACGGCCAAAAAAGCCGTCTCTCCGGACTTGGCTGTCCATGCAGTAATGCTTGGCAAACGTGTGCAGCGAGGCCCACGTAGCTGCCTGACAAATGTCCTGCAGAGGGACTCCCCATCCCAAGGCAGTAGAAGGCGTTGTGGCCCGAGTGGAATGGGCCCTCAGCCCCACAGGAGGATCCTTCTTAGCCAAGGAATAACAGGCCTTAATGCACAAAACGACCCACCGAGAGATGGTTCGCTTGCACACCGCCCGTCCCTTCTTAGCGCCCACGTAGCCAACAAAGAGTTGGTCGTTCACCCGGAACTGTTTTGTGCAGTCCAGATAAAAGGAGAGCGCACGTTTTGGGTCCAGACGGTGGAGCCTCTCTTCCTCTTTCGAGGGATGCGGAGGCGGAAAGAAGGTGGGCAAGGTAATGGACTGCCCGATGTGAAAGGCAGTAACCACCTTAGGAAGAAAAGAAGGACGAGTCCTCAGAACAACCTTGTCCGGAAGGACAGAAAGGAAAGGAGGTTTAGATGAAAGAGCCTGGAGCTTACTCACTCTTCTGGCAGAGGTGATGGCAACCAGGAAAGCGGTTTTAAGAGTCAGAAGATGGAGAGGGCAATTATGAAGTGGCTCAAAAGGAGCGCACATCAGGAAAGTAAGAACCAGATTCAAGTCCCACTGAGGCATCACGAAAGGAACTGGAGGAAACATGTGTGTGATGCCTTTCAAGAATCTATTGACAATAGGGGACTTAAAAAGAGAAGGCCGATCAGGAAGACTCAAGAAGTCTGAAACAGCTGAAAGATATCCCTTGATGGTGCCCAGAGCAGAGCCCTGCTGGGCCAGGGAAAGGAGAAAGAGGAGAACCTCAGAAAGAGGGTCAGAAAGGGGATCCACAGCCTTTGCTGTGCACCATGCCACAAATTTGTTCCACCTGCAGGCATATACCGTTTTAGTGGAGGGACGCCTGGCTGCCAGAATGACATCACAGACTTCAGGAGGCAAGTCAAATGGCATCAACTGCCGCCGCTCAATCTCCACGCATGGAGGTGGAGGCTGGACAGGTTCGGGTGGAGGACCGTCCACTGTTGCTTCGACAGAAGGTTCTCCTGAAGAGGCAGTTGAATCGGGGGATCGATTGACAGACTGAGTAGCTCGGGATACCAGTATCTTTGTGCCCAATCCAGAGCCACAAGGATGACTTGGGCCCGGTCGGGCCTGATCTTCAGCACTCTGGGCAGAAGTGGTATAGGCGGAAAGGGGTACAACAGACCGCAACTCCATTTGCGATAAAAAGCGTCTCCGAGGGAGTGCCGCCTTGGAAATTCCAACGCGCAGAACTGATGACATTGTGCATTCTCTCGGTGGTGAATAGATCTAACCAAGGCTCTCCCCACTGTCGAAAGAGACCTTGCACCACGTCAGAGTTTAGACGCCACTCGTGATCCATCATGCACCGACGGCTGAGTTTGTCCGCCCTGGCGTTCAGAGAGCCTGCCAGGTGTTGAACCACCAGGGTGATGCCCTGATGTTCCAGCCATGTCCAGAGGCGCAGAGCCTCCTGACAAAGGGTCCACGACCCCACCCCACCCTGTTTGTTGCAATACCACATGACGGTGGTGTTGTCCGTGAACACCTGCACCACACTTCCCCGGACAGAGGGAAGGAATGCCTTCAGTGCAAGCCGGATCACCCACAGCTCCAATAGGTTGATATGGAGCCAGGACTCCGCCGGAGACCAGAGGCATCTGATCTCCGCCTCTCCCATGTGGCTCCCCATCCCAGGAGGGATGCATCCGTCACCACTATGTGCTCCGGTTGGGGTAGGGAGAGGGATCGGCCACTGACCCAATCGCGGTCCGTGAGCCACCACTGCAACTGTCTTGCAGTGCCCTCCGAGATCAGGACATGGTCGGACAGGTTGTCCTGATGTTGAGCCCACTGGAACTTCAGGTCCCACTGCAGAGCCCGCATCCTCCACCTGGCGTGATGTACCAGCAGGATGCAGGAGGCCATCAGACCCAGCAGCCGTAGGGCCATCCTGACCGAAACTCGGGATAAAGGCTGAAAGATCGGAATCAGAGCCTCAATATCCCGAACCCGCTGTTCGGGAGGATAGACACAAAACTGCGCAGAGTCCAGAACCGCTCCGATGAAGAGCTTCTGGGAGGGACTCAGATGTGACTTTGGCACGTTGATGGAAAACCCCAGCAAATGCAGGAGGTCGGCCGTAGTCTGAAGGTGGGAGACGACTGTTCGGGGTGAGCCTGCCTTCAACAACCAGTCGTCGAGATAGGGGATGACTGGAACCCCTAATTTGCGCAGATGAGCTGCGACCACCTCCATCACTTTCGTGAACACCCGAGGGGCACTGGTGAAGCCGAAGGGGAGCACGGTAAACTGAAAGTGCTTGTGGCCTACCGTGAACCGCAAGTAACGCCGGTGGGCCAGCAGGACGGGGATGTGAAAATAAGCGTCCTGCAAGTCCAAAGCTACCATCCAGTCTCCAGGGTCTAGGGCAGCCAGAACCTGAGCTAATGTCAGCATCTTGAACTTCTCCTTTCGGAGGAAGGCGTTGACGCTTCTGAGGTCCAAGATAGGGCATAGGCCCCCTTTACCCTTCTTGGGAACCAGAAAGTAGTGGGAGTAACAACCCCGTCCTATTTCTGGGCCAGGAACGCGCTCGATGGCCCCCTTGGCCAAGAGGGCCGTAACTTCCTCCTGCAGAAGTTGCAAGTGATAGCTCGACATGCAGTGGTACTGCGGTAGCATGGCTGGAGGGGTCGCCTCAAAGGGGAGGGAGTAGCCCCTTAGGATGACTTGCAGCACCCACCTGTCCGAAGTGATGGTATGCCAGTGGAGCAGGTGATGGCGAACTCTGCCTTCCACTGGCGTGGAATGGGCCTGAAAGCTCGGAGGCAGATGCTGTGGGAGCGGATGTGGACTGACCAGCTCTCTGTCCCCCTGCTCCGCCACAGCGGAATCCACGACCGCAAACGCATTGAGGCTGGTTCTGCGGCCTGTGGCTGGACGAACGTGCGGGTGCCCCTTCCTTGGTCATGAAAGGGGCGAAAAGCAGAAGTTTGCTGGCGCTCGGCCGACAGACCCAAGGACTTGGCCGTAGCCCTGGAGTCCTTAAAGCGCTCCATCTGCTTTGTCGCCAAAAAGGCGACGGCCATCAAAGGGCATGTCCATGAGAGTGCTCTGGTAATCCCCTGAAAAGTTTGTGGACCTCAGCCAGGCATGACGACGAATCGCCACCGTCGCTGCAATCGCTCTACCCAGCGAGTCCGTGGTGTCAAGTCCACATCGAATGGAAGTGCTGCATCACGCCCCTCAGCAAGAGCCTGGGCGAGCAGTGTCCTGGCCTCCTCTGGACACCGGGGCAGCATGTCCGACACCGTATCCCACAGGGAGTGGGTGTAACAGTCCAAAAGGCATGCGGTATTAATAGGCCGCAACCCAAGACTGAGTGAGGAAAACCGTTTCTTACCAAACTGTTCCATCCTTTTGGATTCCCGGTCCGGAGGTGCGGACGGGAAGGCGGATTGGGACGTGGAGGCCTGGATAACCAGACTCTCAGGGGTGGGGTGTACGGACAGAAAGCAGGGGTCACCTGGACCTGGGTGGTGGCACCGGGCCACGTTCCGATCCACAGGAGAGACTGTGGAGGGCTTGGACCAAGTGCCCATCAGAACGTCGGTGAGGGCCTCATTAAACTGCAGCAGAGGCTCCGAAGAGCTTACTGGCGGTTGAAGCACCTCAGTGAGGAAGTTAGTCCTCACGGCTGCTGCAGGGAGCTCCAGGTCCAAGACCTTGGCCACCTTGCTCAGCACCACAGCATAAGTAGCACCCTCATCCGTAGCCACGGAAGGAGGAGAGATGAAACCAGTGTCAGGCGAAGTGTCTAGAACACTGGCCTCCCCCAGCTCATCTGCCCAGTCCTGACTTAACTGGCACTGCTGTGCCAGAGGGTCCTCAGACCCCTCCCAGTCCTCCCCTTCATCTGTGACCTGATAAACAGGCAGAAATGACGGAGCCGGGTCATAGGTGAATTCCCCACCCACCGACGCCAGTGACTGCGCCGCTCTGATGCCGGACCGGGGCTGAAACCAGGGACAGTGTCGTCCGAGGACGGCGCCGGGAGTGACACCATGGGGGTCGGCGCCAGCAGATGAGTCATGAGGTCAACTGGCGTCGGCCGGGATCCAGGCCTGGATCCCACGGGGGCTTCGGCCCCGGCGTCGACTTCGGTCCCGACGCCAGGGCCGAAGCCGCCTGCTCCCTACGACCCCCATTCGGACCTGTGGGGCTCGGAGGCGTGCCGGCAGGCCTCGACGGCAGGAAGAGAGTCCTCATGGCCACGAGGAAGTCTTGAATCTCGCCCGTAGTCGCATGAAGCCCAGGGACCAGAGGGTGTGGGGCCGGATGAGACTCCTGCAGCTCCGGCAGGGCTGCGCGGGCGGTGCCACCCGAACCCTCGGACCAAGTCGCGTGAGGGGAGTCAGAAGAGCGATGTCGCTTCTTCGACTTCTTTTTGCCATGCCTCGACTTACCTGATTGCGGACTTGGATCCCGATGAGCGGTGATGACTGCGGCTCCGTGACCCGTCCCTCGACTTCCTCTTCAACCGGGACCTCGAGACGACTTGTCATCGTGGTCGGCCCCAAGACAGTAGAGACACCGATGGTGGGGGTCGGTAACCAGCTTCACACGGCTTGAACCCGGGCATCCCTACCGGCACCAGGAGTCGAAGTCAACTCGAAAAAGATAGACAAAATGTCCAAAATGTCCAAATAATTAGTCAAAAAATGACTAAGGGTACGCTCTTCCCGGATCTGCGCTTGCTGGCGCGGAAAAAAGAACTGACGTTAGCGCACGAGGGCGGCGTCTAAGTACTCAGATGACGCCGACGACGGACGCGGAGCCGCAGACGATGTCTACCGACGCGCAGGGGTACTGCTGACAAAAAATCTTTCCGGATCCAGCCTGACGCCTGGGGATATTTTAAGGTAAGGAATCTAACTAACGTGTTTCTTTCAGATGCATCAGTCAATGCAGATTTGTGCTTCAGTGGCAGTGTTGTGTCGGTGCCATCCCCGTGTTTTGGCCTTGTCGCTAGACAGGATAGAGAACGTTATCGTCCTTTCTTGGCTCAGGCATGCTTGTGGAGTCAACCTGAGCCCAAAAGATGTGGAGCACTGTTGCGTGGAGTGGGAGAGGTGTGTGTGCATCATTTTCTTAACAGGTGGTGGTGGGTCAAGGGTTACTCACAGCCCTTGGCGTCGTCTTTGTTTTTCAGTCCCGATCCCAGGTACCGGAATCATCTGCGTGGGGTCCTCGATGTGCACCAGTGCCTTTTCGCCGCTGGACTCATCAGAGGCGACATAGTGGGGGCTTGTAATGACTACCCCACCTTGTGCAGTCACACCGGTGTCAGTATCTTCTGTGCTGTGTGAATTGTCAAGTGAGAACTGTCCACACAAAGGCGCCAATACCTTCTAATCCGCAGCGTCTTTTAGTTCTTGAAGAGGTTGCACGCTACGCACTTCTTTTCCTTGTGCTCAGGCAATAAGCTCAAGTTACACACTTTGAGTGTCCGAGTAAGCATACATAGCCCCGCACCGAGGGCACCTGTAAAATAAACTTTTTTTCATCTCCATTACCTGGAGACAAATTCTCGACGAAAATAACAAGTTACTTAACTTCGGTAACACTTTGTCTGGTGGATACAATATCTGCCTGTGGATGCCTCACCTTTTGAATGTACCCTATGTGCAGCATTCCATGGAAACTATTTGCCATAGCTCTCCCACATCGATGAGGACGTCTTAATACCACGTCTCTGCACGAGACTCAGCGTGATGTCATCAGAGCCATAAGAAGGCCTAGTCTGGTGTGACTGTTGGGGATGGGCGCCTGTGTGGGGGGATTGCCGGGAGGTGGGGGGCTGCACTGCTTCAGACTTTGTTATATGCTGAACAACGATTGAATGATCGACAATTGCTGTACTGTACTGTGTTAAAAGAAAATAATAATAATTGTTTTAAAAAAAAAATAAAAAAAAATAAAAATAAAAAATAAATAAAAAGAAGGCCTAGTCTGCGTGCTGACGTCCGTTCCACCCATATTTTCTGTGCCTTTGAGGCGAATGAGTGAACCGATTAAGAAATATTCATATGAAAAATGCGTATACAGAAAATAAGTGTGTGTGTGTATATATATCAATCCCTCTTGTTTTAGATTTTGTGGCTCTTTTGAACCAATTAGCACTTTCTGCACCTTTTTCAAATTACTGAGTGCCTCATGTTTGCATTAATGAATTTACAATTTGTAAATATGGGAATTTTATGCAATGATTACTTATCAATGCATTTTTCTATTGTATTCAACATAGACGCCCTTAATACAGACAATTGTCATTAAATTGCAACCGAGGTAGCACTCAAGAAGTAGTTTATATAGATAAATGGCAAGTAGATTTTAATCATTCACTAAAATTATTCTTTTTCACAATCACGCATGTAATATAACGACTGAAAATATTTCCATGAAGGATATTCATTTTTTTATCTGTATTTAAACAGTTATTTGATAAACACCATATTGATTGAGACTAGCCCTATGTGGGATATTTACCATTCTGTATTCAAACAGTTAATCAAGGGAAAGTATAAATACCATCAATGTTTTTCTAATTGTTATAATGGCCTTCATGGGCATGTATGAAATGTACTAAGGAGGTATTTTACCAATATTGTTTTTTAATTGCATTCTTGCAATCAAGTTTATTGTACATGAACTACATAAGTGGATCCTCAATTATAGGATGTTAGTTCAGTCTTTCTTCACTGTTCACGTATTTCTACATGTGTGATAGGTTGGTTTTGGAAGCACTAGCACTTTAAATAATGGAAAAAATGTCTGAACATTGTCATGTGATCAAGGCCGCTTTTGACGGCTGAAACGCGTAATGGCGGACAAGGAGAAATAACATTTTGAATTATACAACGAGGTCCACGTTCGTTCTTGTTTCTCTTGGAAGAAACGTGTGAGCGAAGCAAAGCATATATATATATATATATATATATATATATATTCAACATAAGCAGGTAAGCCCCAAAAGGAAGGAAGCCTCAGGCAGAATAATTCGCTCTTGGTTTATTGAATGACAACGTGCACGCAGGCAGACTCTCAGAGCTTCAGCATCAAAGGTAAACATGTTACGCCATACGCGTTTCGGGAGTCTTGCTATTCCCTTCTTCAGTGGCGCGGAGAGTAAAGACTGGCAGCAAAGTTTATTTCACACACCTTCGTATTGAAGTACTATGTCTGAACATTGTCATGTGATCAAGGCCGCTTTTGACGGCTGAAACGCGTAATGGCGGACAAGGAGAAATAAAATTTTGAATTATACAACGAGGTCCACGTTCGTTCTTGTTTCTCTTGGAAGAAACGTGTGAGCGAAGCAAAGCATATATATATATATATATATATATATATATATATATATATATATATATATATATATATATATATAGACAGGCAACACGGAGGTGGAGCAGTCTGTGAGGAATCCACAGGCAGATACTGTATCCACCAGAAAACACGTTACGGAAGGTAAGTAACTTGTTCTTCTGATGGATACATCTGCCTGTCGATTGCTCGTCTTTTGAATAGAATCCACAAGCAGTCCCGCACTCGGAGGAGGGTACCTGCCTATACCAAACAATCCTGTAACACAGAACGAGCAAAATGGCCATCCCTCCTCACTTCCGAATCCAAACAATGCTTTGCAAAAAAGTGTAGGGAGACCAAAGTTGCAGCTTTGCAGATGTCAATCACAGGGACACCTCTAGTCAAAGCAGAAGATGATTTAGCTCTGGAAGAATGAGCTCGAATACCTTAAGGTGGCTTCTTCTTAGCCATGGCATAGCACATCTTGATGCACAGGATTATCCACCTGGATAAAGTTCTCTTGTGGACTGCTTTTCCCTTCAATTTGCCCACATATACAACGAACAGCCGGTTGTCTAATCTGAACTCTCAGGTTCTGTTCATATAGAAACTCACTGCTTGAGGATCAAACGATGAAGACTCTCCTCCTCAGATATGGGGGAGGATAGAAAGTAGGCAAGGTACTGGATTGTCCCAAATGGAGCAGATTTACCACCTTAGAAAGGAAAGCAGCTCAGGTCCTCAGCACCATCTTATCTGCATTAAAGGAGGCTTGGAGCCAAGGGCCTGCAACTCGCTCACCTTTCTAGCAGATGTAATAGCAACTAAAATATAGTTTTAAAAATGAAAAACCTCAACAGGCAACTATGCCAGGGCTCAAAAGGAGAACCCATCATAAACTTATGAACACAATTAAGATCCCAAGGCATGATAAACAGAGTAGGAGTGAACTTATTAGTGAGACCTTTAATAAACCTCTTAACTATAGGAGACTTAAAAAGTGAAGGCTGATCCAGAAAACAAATAAATGCCGATAAAGAATATAGATATCCTTTAACAGTTGTAACAGCACAACCTTGTTGAGCCAGTGATAGAGCAAAATTTAAAACATCTGATTAATGGACTTCAAAGGACCAATTGACTTCTCTCTACACCATTTAATGAATTTCGCTCATCTGCCAGCATAGACCATCTTGGTGGAGTTGTGGTAAATATTTCATTACCGGTACTATTTTTTATGCGGTAAAGTCTAGGAAGAATAACTCAGTAAATATAAGAGGCAGAATCCGTGGTATTAGAGGTTTAAAAAGGCTTTATTCCTATACAAAGGAATGTAATTCGAATTACAGGCTTCTATTCCATCACCACGAAAGTTCAGGAAGGAAGGGCATACATTATTGACAGATAAAAGGCTTTATAGGAAAATGCATTTACAGTGAAACAGATGCAAGAGACGTAACAGCTGATAAGAGAGATAAAATATGCATACGTAACCAAAAAAGGCGTAAACATGGGTGTAACTAAAATACGTCATTAAACATGATGTCACAAATGGGTGGATCCATAAGAGAATCCTGCAATGTCAGCAGAAATATTTGGCAGAGATGCGTGCGCAGCCGCATGACGTGTGATTGACGTGCAACTAGAGGGTGAAGGGGACTTGACATTTAGCTCTACATGTGGAGACAGAAGTCTGAGGGTCATGTCAACCTAATCCCAAATCATATCTAGTATCCTATGTTTAAAGAACTGTATTATCCAAAAGGAAAGGTCTCTCGGACGGAATCTATTCTATACTGACTGTTAGTGCGTGTACGGGCGTCTAAGTGTCTACGTGAGATGCGAGGGGGAAGGAATCTTCCATGGTAACGGGGTTATGAATTACTTGCACGAGGACAGTGAGGCCTGGCCCCTTGCACGGTAGCTTGGAGGAATGTTTACCTAAACTACTAGACAGGAATGCATCGGATGAGGAGCGAAGCAGATAATCTTGAAGGTGAAATACAGTTTTTGGCAGGCAACAGGCTGGTTCAGGCACCGTTAGCCGCGCAGGGAGTAGGACAAAGTTCATGGATACAGATGCAGGCTCAGACTGGAGCTTTCAGAGGCAGAAGGCAGGAAAAGGCTTGATGACAGAATTCAGGGCCTACTCGCCTGAATCTGTAAAATGTGGAAAGTGAACCACATAAAGTCGGTGGCCTTTCATACTTAGGAATGGAATATCTGACCCATTCATGGTGGATCTGAAAGAGGACATGTTGACGGTGGACGCACATGTATTTGCGTCTTCAGAGCTGGAACTGGAGGGAACATACATGTACTTGTAGCATGCACATGGAGCCGTTGGGGTCTACGATAGGGGACATAACTGATCACAAAATTCATATTTCCTCATTCCCTCCTTGTCCCCTACGGACCCTCAGGAGATATCGATCTTCATCAATCCATCGATCTGTTCATATAGCATCATTTGTTCTTCTTTCTTCTTCCGGGATTTTGAATGAAAACTTGGAGGTGGGATACACGATGTGGCACACAGACCACAAATCGCTGGCCCACATTGTAGACATAAGCAGCAACTGAATAGTATGAGAAAGCCAATACCTAGGAAGGATAGGATTCTCCATCCCCAGGCTGACAACACGCCCCAGAACCAACCGGACCAAGTCCAGGTGCCTGGACTCTGGTGTATCTGGCTTATAATCTTATGAAGGCGGGTTATGGCTTTATATACTGACGGCGAATTTTCTGGTATGAAAATGCAGCAACTTGATCCGATGACCCTACAAGCTCCGCCCCTATCGGCCAGGATGACGTCAAGGACAAGACGATTTTGAAGCACAACAATCCGCATAGCAGACTGCTCTTCTGTTAAATTGCCTAAGGCGGAAATAGTCTCGTTCACTACTGCTTCAAGGGTTCTGGTTAATCTACGTATCAGCTTACTATTAGTGACTGTACCTATATAGGGAAAGAACCCTTTATTGAAATCTGTGTATTTTTCCCATGCTGTTTCAGTGTAATCGACAATTGGGAGATCTCTCTGTTGTCTATTGTGTACTAAATGGGTATTTCTGTGATAATCAGGAGGAGCTAGGAAAACAGGTGGCAGAAGGAATGCTATGTAACAGGTACCATCCCAATCTAAAGGTAGACATATATATGCGGTCTGACCACATATGAAGTAGGAATGATGGGAAGCTCTAAATGTAGACTTGCCTTGATCACTGAATTTTATTACAGTGATGCATTTACTATGGCCCATGTGTATGGAACCATTCTTTTGTACACATAATTCCCCTTTTACTGGGAATACTGACATGGCAGGCAAGATTGGTGTAGCTTCAGATTCAACGTTCAGGATCATGAGGTTAAGTGTAAAATTACCTAATCCATATACTTCATTTTCTAGATCAGTTCCTGTTCTTTTGGGAAGTCCCTCCTTGTTAGGGTAGCAGACTTTAAGCAAAACTAAGTTCAGGTTTCCCCATACCCAGTTGTCTTGATAAACTGCGGAATTTGAATCTAGGGAATTAATCAAACTAAACCATGCTCCACAGGAGCCATTGTGTGTGAACGGATATGGAAAGAGGGGCAAAACTCCTTTATAGTTTTGATAGGGAGGGAGTCGGCCACATATCCAACAATTGGTAGCATTGCTGGTCTGATGAGAATGATGTAACATACTAATGAATGTGTTGTTGCGCAGCGCAAATCTATAGGACAACTCATGCGGAGGTAATTCGCTAAAAGAATGTTCTGCAGTTACATTGTAAGCACGCTTAAGAATAGGGTAATACATATGCAATAGTATGCTGAAAATAATGATCAGAAGACTTAGAAAAAACAAAATTAATAGTGTTACTGTGCAGTGACTACGAAGTGATTTACAATACGCATGTTTTTTAAGCTGCGTCTGCTGATTTCTTTCTCTATTCCGGTCTAGAGGATACATGTCAGAAACAAATTCAACCGATTCACCTTGGAGAGGACTTAAACAATCAAATTGTCTGACTTGCTAGACCTCAATTTTAGTTTATAAAGTTCTGGTTTTGATTGCTCAACCAAGGGGAGCTTTGAGTCTGTCTGTGAGGGAATACAAGGTTGAGTATTCACACTGGATGGTAGTCCATAAAATTTCTTGATATGACTCGAGTGCAACCACCCTTTGCGACCCTCAATCTTCACGGCTGTCCTTGTAGTGAGTAGAACCAACTTAGGCGACTTCCACCTAGGCTCCAGTTGGGTCTTCCGGTCGAAATTCCTGACCAAAACCAGGTCACCAGGAACCACGTCATGGGTCTTCCCCTCAGTATTATCGGGAAAAGCTGCGGTTACCTGTGAACGACAAGATTGTAGTGCAGACATCAAGGAAGCCAGGTAATCTGTCAGCATATTACAGTCAACATCAGTGATTTTGCGAGGTATAGGCGTCCCCCACATATTTGGTGGTCTACCGAAGATCACCTCATACGGGGATAGCCCTGTTCGAGAATGTGCTACCATTCTCATGTAAAAGAGCGCAACTGGTAAGGCTACTATCCAATCGACACCTTTTTCTCTACATATTTTGGACAATCTAATTTTCAGGGTTTGATTATGACGTTCCACGAGACCTGCTGCCTCGGGATGTCGGACACAGTGGAATTTCCATTGGTAGCCTAACAAAAGGGAAACGTGTTTCATTAGTTCGGATGAGAACGGCTGGCCGTTGTCTGAGTAGACAACACGTGGTAAACCGTACCGTGGGAAGAATTCTCGAACTAACTGTTTGGCAGTAGTCGGGGCGGTGTAATCTGAAACCGGGTAGGCTTCTGTCCAACGGGAAAGAGCACAGACAACTACGAGAACATATTTGAATCCTCGACATCGTTCCATCTGGATATAATCCATCTGGAGGACTTCAAAAGCATGATCGGGAGGTTGAAATCCACCCTGCTCTACGGGGATACTTTTACCTGGATTAAACTGACAACATATCATACAGGTACGAACTTTTTGTTTAGCTGCTGCTCGCAAGTGTTTGTTGAACCAAATGTGTTGAATGCTGTCTAGCATAGCTTTTTCTCCTAGGTGCGCTGGACTATGTATTGTATTAATGATGACTTGAACCATGGAGTCGGGAAGAAACCATATAGATTTTTCCTTCGTCATCCATCCTTGATCCGTTTGGATCCCTCCTAATTCAGTCCATTTCTTTATTTCTTCTGGTGTAGCATGTGTCTGTATGTCAATTACATCAAGGGCGGGATCCTTAACTGTCATGCAATGTGTTGGTGTCGGAACTATTGTCTTTGTCATGTCAGTTGTGTGAGTCTGATTCTGAGCAGTCTGTTTAGCTGTTCTGTCAGCTAGGTCATTACACTGAGAAATGATATCGGTAACTTTTGTGTGGGCTTTGCATTTCATAATCGATATTGCAGTAGGTAGATGAATCGCGTCTAATAGGGCTTGAATGAGGGGTCCGTGTTGGATGTGGGCACCGTGAGAAGTTAAATAACCTCTCTCTCGCCATAGTACGCCGAAGTCATGGACGACTCCGAATGCATAACGTGAATCTGTGTATATGTTGACTTTCTTATTCTTGGCTTGAATACAGGCTTGTGTCAGAGCGATGAGCTCTGCTGCTTGAGCTGACAAAATGTTAATACAGTTTGTTTCAATGACTTCAGTGTCTGTTGTGACTGCGTAAGCGGCCACTAACTCTCCTGTACTTGTTCTCATACATGACCCATCTACATACAATGTCAAGTCTGGATCTGACAAAGGGATATCTGTCAAGTCTTGTCTGGGTTTCGTCGTGATAGTAATGACTTCAATACAATCGTGTGCCAATGGATCTGTTCCGTCCACTGGTAACAGTGTGGCAGGGTTTAATGTATTACAACGTCTGATTTCTATATGTGGCTGAAACAATGTCAGTTCGTAACCAGTGAGTCTCGCTATAGTCAAGTGTTGTGTTTGTGTGCGGTTCAAGAGAACCTCTACTGCGTGTGGTACTTGTACTGTCAATTGATGTCCTAACACTATGGCATCGCTTTGTCTGATAGCTAAAGCTGTTGCTGCCACCGATTTCAGGCACGCAGGAAGAGCCTGAGCTACTGGATCTAATGTACTAGAGAAATAAGCACATGGTTTGTGTGATCCTGCTTGTTCCTGAGTGAGTACTGACAAGGCAGTACCTTCGCGTTCTGTAACAAAGAGTGTAAACCGTTTACTGTAACATGGTGTTGCTAAAACAGGTGCTTGGCATAAAGCTTTCTTTAAGCTTTCAAAGGCATGTGTATGTTCTTGAGTCCAAGGGAGGACAGTCGATGTGGCTGCCTCCTGTGTTGTTAACTGGATGAGTGGTTTTGCTAGAAATGCATATTGAGGGATCCACTGCCTACAGTATGAAGTGAGGCCTATAAAAGCCCGTACCTCTTTTTGTGTCTTGGGTGGTGGCATGTTAGCGATTAACTGGATACGGTCGGGTGTAAGCTGCCTTCCCTCCTTGGACAGCGAGTGCCCAAGGTAAACAACTCGCTGGACACAGAATTGCAGCTTAGAAGGGGACACCTTGTGCCCCTTGTCGGCCAGAAATTTTAAAACCGTCAGTGACGCTTTTTCACATTCATGTTCGCTTCGGGCGGTGATCAGCAGATCATCGACATATTGAAGCAAGGCAGTGTTAACTGGCATGTGGATACTGTCAAGTTCTCGTTTCAGTGCTTGGCTATAGATGCTAGGGCTTTCTGTAAATCCTTGAGGTGCGCGTGTGAATTTAAAGCTTCGTCCATTTAAATTGAATCCGAACAGATATTGACTTTCCGGATCTATTGGGACGCTAAAGAAAGCATTCTTGAGATCAATTACAGTGAAGAACGTTGCTTCTGAATCAATAGCTGTTAGTAATGACGAGATATCTGGGACCACAGGGTATTGTGGTACAATACATTTATTTAATTCGCGCAGGTCAATAACTAATCGATATACTGGTGGTGCTTTTGGATCCGTTCTTTTAAGAATCGGAATTATCGGGGAATTACATACATTGGAGTCGGTTTCGACAACCACTCCTTGTACAATGAGTTCGTCAACGATTTGCAGCAAAGCCACAACAGCATCGGGTGGTAATTTGTATTGTCGTATTCGTGGTAGTATTACTCCTGTTTTTAGTGTGACACGATATGGTGTAATATTCATGCAACCAACATCAGTGGGGCCTTGTGCCCATAAATGTGTAGGTAAATTCTGCAGTCGGTGATCCATGTCTCTGGACACGTAGTGACCTTTGAAGTCACGTAGAAATAGTCGTACTCCTTCCGGAGAACAACATATTATGGCTCCTAGAGCTTTCAATGTTTTTATACCTAACAAGTTTTCTGGACAGGATTTGGTAAGCAATAAATCTGTAGTACGTGTCAATGGACCAATCGTAAATGGAAGAGGTTGTGTTACGTCGTTTATTATAGGTTTTCCTGAGAATCCAAGGGAAATATTTTGTAAGCCTGAGAGTGGTGCCCCTGGAACTTCACTGCGTCTTATAGTTGTTCTGCTTGCCCCTGTATCAAGTAAGAACTTTCTGTCTTCCCCTAATAGTTCACTATGTACATAAGGTCCCTCTTGGTCTACAGGAACCTCAATAAGGGGTAAGCCAACTTCCCTCTCTAGGCTATTTCATGTGTATCGCTGATACTCGGGATAATCTGCTTGTGCATACTGATACATTTGTTGTGTTGTTGCTTGTGTTGCAGCAAAAGGCTGCGCTTGTGGTGGTGCTACGGTCTGTTGTGGAGCTCCTTGTTGCGGAGCTAGTTGTTGCGGAGCTAACCTAGGTTGTGCATGCTGAGGGATTGGTTGTTGATTCTGATCCTGTCTAGGTGGACGTGGTCTCTCCTGGGTTCTACCTGTAGCAATATTATGTTTCAGGACTGGACAATCGTGTATATAATGACCTGGTTGTTTACAATAGTTGCATGTCCCTTTTGTAGGACCTGCGGGATCACCCTTTTGATGACCATTAACTGGGACTGACTGAGCAACAAGCATTTTCATTTTTGTATCTTTCATACGTCTTTGTTCGTGTTCTTGTTCTTCTTTAATTCTATTGTGGTGATATTGTAACATCTGTGATGGGGTATTACCTTGCCAGGTACTTTCGAATTTTAATACTCTATTCTTGACTTGCAGCAGGGAATTTTCAACTAATTTTGTCACAAACAGATGTGGATATGACTCACTACTGGCTTTTATGCCACTATTTATACCAAAACATTTTTCAAATCGGGAATAGAAATCACTAGTGTCTTCATCTGGTTTTTGTTTACAGGCTGAGATTGCACCCCAGTCTTCCTTTTTCGTAGTTAATAAACGTGGCAGTACCTGCACTAGTAGTCCTGCTAGTGCTGTAGTCTTTTCCCCAAGTCCTGCTCCTGCAGCTCGGGCCCTTTCTTCGGTTTCTAATGCTGTCCAATCTATCTTTTGGTCTCCCACCTCCCATTCCTTTTCTTTAAGTTTCTCATAAACACCAGCTGGTAATAGGATTTTTAATATTTTCATAATGTCGGGGTAGGTATACTCTCCCATGAGTAACATGTCCTTTATTTCACGGTGGAAACCTGCTGGATCTTTGTCATGGCTGGGTACTACTTTCTTCATTTCTAATAATTCTAGTTTAGTTATAGGCGTGTACACAAACACGCGTGTAAAGTTATTACCGTCACCTCTGATTGGGTGTACTTCGCGTAACGGGTTCTGTCTATCTATGTGATACATTTTTCTTCCTATGATGGGAACTGGAACGTGTTCTGGGCATACGAAAGTTAAATATTGGTTTCGGAATTCTAGAATCTCTTTAATCAAATCAGTACCTGACCCTTTCCATATATTCGTGAGTAGTTCTGACAATATGTCAGGTAAGGGTCCTGGATCGGAGTGTTGGCTTTTATATAATATAAGGAGGTGTTGAATCATGTATATACTAGCTAAACGCTGTTCGTATGGGTCAAGATTCAGAAACGTGTGTGCAAGTACATCATCATTGTAGTCGCTGGGACTGTCAGCCCATTGTACTGCTGACCTAGCTAATTCTTGTTCGTCCATGGAATCGAGCATATGGTACCCCCTTCGATCTCGGAGTAATTTATCAACGGCTTGGAATAGGTGTTCAGGGGATTTTGTATTTAACATAGGATTTGGAAAATGCCTATTATATTCTGGACGTATTGGACGTATCTGATCATTAAAGCCTCTAGTATTATTATGGGGTCTTCCTCTACCTACGTAAGCTATCGTCTCCACTTGTTCTGAATCTTGCTCCTCCTCTTCTTCTGATTCTACTCTGTCTGTTTCTCGTCTTTCTTTATGTATACGTTCTACTTCCTTGCGGATTTTTCGACACATGGCGATTATACACGCCTGTCTATCATGTTTCTCTTCTGATATGTTCTGACCCCATTTGACAAGTTTTTGCATGGTATCATGATCTGCCCCGGGCCTGTCTTGATTCCTAATTACACAATTTATGAAAAAACGTAGTAGTTGTCTTTGTACATCCACTTTCTGGTATTCCATAGCTTCGTTAATACTTTCTGAACCTCGCCCTGTTTGGACAAAGCGATATATATTGTCTAGGTGTTCAACCATTCCTGGTATCGTCATTAAATATAATGTAGCTCGTCGTATACGTAGTGATGATATGAGCAATTTGTCCTGTCTACCTGGCACTGGATCGTATCTACAATCCACAAGTTGTTCTTTAAACATGTCGGATGTCGCTAATTGGGGGGTACGTTGGAGTGCTAAATCTCTAAGGGTCTGTTTATTTCTCGGCGGGGTAGCAAACATGTCTGTCGTACCTCCTGTAGCACCATCTGAGGCGCTAGGCACGAAAGGATTCGTTGGACGTAGGATAGAGATTGTGGATGTGGGAAAGACTGTAGAAACGGACGGACCTGTGGAAACTTGTGTAGGAGTTTGTAGTTGCGGGGATACAGACGGATGCTCTTGGTGTTGAACACCATCGGCAAGCGGTGTGGGTGGCATGGCATTAGCATACTCGGGAGCTACGTCATCTAAATAGGAGGAAAGGAAAACGTCCTTTGCTGTTTTGGGATGTGTTTTGGGATGTGCTTTTATCGGGAGTAATGGAGAAGTTAAGTCTTTTGGTATTTCCGGGATAGCCTTAGGTAACCCTTCGGCCAGAAGAGGATACATACCATTCATAAGAGTGTTTCTTTGTCTACCTATTTGTTCTGAGTTTACTCGGGTACCTTCCTCAAGTAATAGATTTTCTCGGGTTTTATTTGAATTCTCTCTACCTTTCTCTTCCTGTCTGAGCGCTTTTTCTGTACGTCTATATGATTCTTTACGCCATAATTCAATGGCATCTTTCTGCGACTGTCTGGCTTTCTTTTTCCATAATTCTTCTTCTACTCTCATGATGCAATCTGCATCCCAGGTCCCCGCTGCGGGCCATCTCTGACTTTCTGGTAATTCTTTGGTGTAGTCCACCCATAAATCAAGAAATAATACGGCGTCTAGGCCATGCTTATGATACATAAAGTATCCTGGAGTGTCCCTAGGTGGAATGGGAACAGCTTCTTCGAGTACCCCTTTTCTGGTTTTGATCTGTCTTAGTTTCGAAAAGAGCGGCATTTTTAGATCTTATTATTAGAACACACTTAATACAGTAAACACAATAATGAACAGTCATTCACACCACAATGTATAGAACGTATTAAAACATTTAACATTTAACAGTTTTTAACGAACAATGATAACTAATAGAAAACTAGTTACTGACATAATACTGACACTAGGTAATACTTATTTATATGCAAGACATACTATATATACTGCTAAACAGTACAGATACACTGCTGAAACAGTGCAGACCGGATTTGTGTACCCAAACCCGTCTTGACCGGCACAACCTAATGTGCACGTTAAACGCCTCCCCGGTAATGGTACTCACCGGGTAGCTCGGAACGGAAGGCCTCGGAACGGAACTGAAACTGGACCGGACTGGACTCGACTCGACTGGACTCGGAACTTCGGAACCTGGTGGGCCTCTGTATACCTCGGATCTTGCTCTCTCAGCTAGGCTCTGGTCGGGATACTTCGCACTTCTCACCGCCTCGTCTGGGTGTTGATCACAGCCTCAGTCACCCCCGCTTGGCCGGAGGGAGATACAGGAAATCCTGCAGGTACGCGTTTTTGTCCGTTCAGCTGTGGCAGGAGACCGGGCCTGCAACGCACCTCCGGCGCGTGAGATGAGAAAGTGTCCCTGTTCGGGCGCCAATTTATGTGGTAAATATTTCATTACCGGTACTATTTTTTATGCGGTAAAGTCTAGGAAGAATAACTCAGTAAATATAAGAGGCAGAATCCGTGGTATTAGAGGTTTAAAAAGGCTTTATTCCTATACAAAGGAATGTAATTCGAATTACAGGCTTCTATTCCATCACCACGAAAGTTCAGGAAGGAAGGGCATACATTATTGACAGATAAAAGGCTTTATAGGAAAATGCATTTACAGTGAAACAGATGCAAGAGGCGTAACAGCTGATAAGAGAGATAAAATATGCATACGTAACCAAAAAAGGCGTAAACATGGGTGTAACTAAAATACGTCATTAAACATGATGTCACAAATGGGTGGATCCATAAGAGAATCCTGCAATGTCAGCAGAAATATTTGGCAGAGATGCGTGCGCAGCCGCATGACGTGTGATTGACGTGCAACTAGAGGGTGAAGGGGACTTGACATTTAGCTCTACATGTGGAGACAGAAGTCTGAGGGTCATGTCAACCTAATCCCAAATCATATCTAGTATCCTATGTTTAAAGAACTGTATTATCCAAAAGGAAAGGTCTCTCGGACGGAATCTATTCTATACTGACTGTTAGTGCGTGTACGGGCGTCTAAGTGTCTACGTGAGATGCGAGGGGGCAGGAATCTTCCATGGTAACGGGGTTATGAATTACTTGCACGAGGACAGTGAGGCCTGGCCCCTTGCACGGTAGCTTGGAGGAATGTTTACCTAAACTACTAGACAGGAATGCATCGGATGAGGAGCGAAGCAGATAATCTTGAAGGTGAAATACAGTTTTTGGCAGGCAACAGGCTGGTTCAGGCACCGTTAGCCGCGCAGGGAGTAGGACAAAGTTCATGGATACAGATGCAGGCTCAGACTGGAGCTTTCAGAGGCAGAAGGCAGGAAAAGGCTTGATGACAGAATTCAGGGCCTACTCGCCTGAATCTGTAAAATGTGGAAAGTGAACCACATAAAGTCGGTGGCCTTTCATACTTAGGAATGGAATATCTGACCCATTCATGGTGGATCTGAAAGAGGACATGTTGACGGTGGACGCACATGTATTTGCGTCTTCAGAGCTGGAACTGGAGGGAACATACATGTACTTGTAGCATGCACATGGAGCCGTTGGGGTCTACGATAGGGGACATAACTGATCACAAAATTCATATTTCCTCAGAGTGTCTTCTGGCCGGTAAAATAACAGCCACCACATCAGGTTGGAGGGAGAAAGAACTCGGGTTGCCCGTTTAATCTCCAGGCATGAAGATATAGGCTCTGGAAGTGGGGGGTGTAGAACCTGCCCCTGCGATTGCGAGAGAAGGCCTGCCCTCAGAGTAGCGGGAGGGCATAATGAGAGGTAAAGAAGAAGATCCGTATACCACACCCTTTGCAGCCAATCTGGGGCTTTTAAAAAGACTTGGACCCGGTCTTGATGAATCATCCTCAGAACTCGAGGAATAAAGGGTATGGGGAAACATGTAAAGAAGCTAAAAGCCCCAATCTAACTGAAATGCATCCCCCAACGTTTCCTGCATCAGATACTGGAGACTGCAGAACGACAGTTAATATGCATTCTCATGAGTGGCAAACAGGTCCCAATGAGGAATCGCCCAGATCCCGAAAGCAAAAGTTAATTACCTTCGGTAACGATCTCTCTTTAAGAAACATTAGTTAGTTATAGATTCCTTAACTTAGAATTACCCCCAGCGTCAGACTGGATCCGGAAAGTTTTTAGTCAGAAGTACTTCGGCATGTCGGAAGGTGGCGTCGGTCGGCTTCGCGTCCGTCTTCGGCGTCGTGGTCACCGGGATGACATCGCGGCAGCTACATAGACGCCGCCCTCGCGCGCTGACGTCAGTTCTGTACACGACTTTCTGCGCCAGAAGCGCAGAGCCATGCAAGACACTACTGACCATTGGTGCACAACACTATGGCCCTGAAAGGATGTCCTTAACCCTAGAAATCATTTCGCAGAACAGGGAGGATGGGTGGGGCGGTAAGGAATCTATAACTAACTAATGTTTCTTACAGATATATTGTTACCGAAGGTAAGTAACTTGTGTATCTGAAAGA